>NC_090929.1:102267887-102957887 GCF_040938575.1 Ambystoma mexicanum
ATGGTCACTTTCCCGTATTTACAAAGGTCATGCTGTGTGCAGTGCGTGTGCTGTGTGATTGGCCAATGCTGCATGTCTGGTACTGCGCACGCTCTTTAGTTACTACAATCACTTATGTATATGGTCCCTTTCCCGTATCTGCTGGCCGGCCAGATACAATCACTTATGTATATGGTCACTTTCCCGTATTTTACTAAGGTCATGCTGTGTGCAGTGCGTGTGCTGTGTGATTGGCCAATGCTGCATGTCTGGTACTGCGACGCTCTTTAGGGTACTACAATCACTTATGTATATGGTCACTTTCCCGTATTTTACTAAGGTCATGCTGTGTGCAGTGCGTGTGCTGTGTGATTGGCCCAATGCTGCATGTCTGGTACTGCGCACGCTCTTTAGGGTACTACAATCACTTATGTATATGGTCACTTTCCCGTATTTTACTAAGGTCATGCTGTGTGCAGTGCGTGTGCTGTGTGATTGCCAATGCTGCATGTCTGGTACTGCGCACGCTCTTTAGGGTACTACAATCACTTATGTATATGGTCACTTTCCCGTATTTTACTAAGGTCATGCTGTGTGCAGTGCGTGTGCTGTGTGATTGGCCAATGCTGCATGTCTGGTACTGCGCACCCTGCTTAGGGTACTACAATCACTTATGTATATGGTCACTTTCCCGTATTTTACTAAGGTCATGCTGTGTGCAGTGCGTGTGCTGTGTGATTGGCCAATGCTGCATGTCTGGTACTGCGCACGCTCTTTAGGGTACTACAATCACTTATGTATATGGTCACTTTCCCGTATTTTACTAAGGTCATGCTGTGTGCAGTGCGTGTGCTGTGTGATTGGCCAATGCTGCATGTCTGGTACTGCGCACGCTCTTTAGGGTACTACAATCACTTATGTATATGGTCACTTTCCCGTATTTTACTAAGGTCATGCTGTGTGCAGTGCGTGTGCTGCAATGCTGCATGTCTGGTACTGCGCACGCTCTTTAGGGTACTACAATCACTTATGTATATGGTCACTTTCCCGTATTTTACTAAGGTCATGCTGTGTGCAGTGCGTGTGCTGTGTGATTGGCCAATGCTGCATGTCTGGTACTGCGCACGCTCTTTAGGGTACTACAATCACTTATGTATATGGTCACTTTCCCGTATTTTACTAAGGTCATGCTGTGTGCAGTGCGTGTGCTGTGTGATTGGCCAATGCTGCATGTCTGGTACTGCGCACGCTCTTTAGGGTACTACAATCACTTATGTATATGGTCACTTTCCCGTATTTTACTAAGGTCATGCTGTGTGCAGTGCGTGTGCTGTGTGATTGGCCAATGCTGCATGTCTGGTACTGCGCACGCTCTTTAGGGTACTACAATCACTTATGTATATGGTCACTTTCCCGTATTTTACTAAGGTCATGCTGTGTGCAGTGCGTGTGCTGTGTGATTGGCCAATGCTGCATGTCTGGTACTGCGCACGCTCTTTAGGGTACTACAATCACTTATGTATATGGTCACTTTCCCGTATTTTACTAAGGTCATGCTGTGTGCAGTGCGTGTGCTGTGTGATTGGCCAATGCTGCATGTCTGGTACTGCGCACGCTCTTTAGGGTACTACAATCACTTATGTATATGGTCACTTTCCCGTATTTTACTAAGGTCATGCTGTGTGCAGTGCGTGTGCTGTGTGATTGGCCAATGCTGCATGTCTGGTACTGCGCACGCTCTTTAGGGTACTACAATCACTTATGTATATGGTCACTTTCCCGTATTTTACTAAGGTCATGCTGTGTGCAGTGCGTGTGCTGTGTGATTGGCCAATGCTGCATGTCTGGTACTGCGCACGCTCTTTAGGGTACTACAATCACTTATGTATATGGTCACTTTCCCGTATTTTACTAAGGTCATGCTGTGTGCAGTGCGTGTGCTGTGTGATTGGCCAATGCTGCATGTCTGGTACTGCGCACGCTCTTTAGGGTACTACAATCACTTATGTATATGGTCACTTTCCCGTATTTTACTAAGGTCATGCTGTGTGCAGTGCGTGTGCTGTGTGATTGGCCAATGCTGCATGTCTGGTACTGCGCACGCTCTTTAGGGTACTACAATCACTTATGTATATGGTCACTTTCCCGTATTTTACTAAGGTCATGCTGTGTGCAGTGCGTGTGCTGTGTGATTGGCCAATGCTGCATGTCTGGTACTGCGCACGCTCTTTAGGGTACTACAATCACTTATGTATATGGTCACTTTCCCGTATTTTACTAAGGTCATGCTGTGTGCAGTGCGTGTGCTGTGTGATTGGCCAATGCTGCATGTCTGGTACTGCGCACGCTCTTTAGGGTACTACAATCACTTATGTATATGGTCACTTTCCCGTATTTTACTAAGGTCATGCTGTGTGCAGTGCGTGTGCTGTGTGATTGGCCAATGCTGCATGTCTGGTACTGCGCACGCTCTTTAGGGTACTACAATCACTTATGTATATGGTCACTTTCCCGTATTTTACTAAGGTCATGCTGTGTGCAGTGCGTGTGCTGTGTGATTGGCCAATGCTGCATGTCTGGTACTGCGCACGCTCTTTAGGGTACTACAATCACTTATGTATATGGTCACTTTCCCGTATTTTACTAAGGTCATGCTGTGTGCAGTGCGTGTGCTGTGTGATTGGCCAATGCTGCATGTCTGGTACTGCGCACGCTCTTTAGGGTACTACAATCACTTATGTATATGGTCACTTTCCCGTATTTTACTAAGGTCATGCTGTGTGCAGTGCGTGTGCTGTGTGATTGGCCAATGCTGCATGTCTGGTACTGCGCACGCTCTTTAGGGTACTACAATCACTTATGTATATGGTCACTTTCCCGTATTTTACTAAGGTCATGCTGTGTGCAGTGCGTGTGCTGTGTGATTGGCCAATGCTGCATGTCTGGTACTGCGCACGCTCTTTAGGGTACTACAATCACTTATGTATATGGTCACTTTCCCGTATTTTACTAAGGTCATGCTGTGTGCAGTGCGTGTGCTGTGTGATTGGCCAATGCTGCATGTCTGGTACTGCGCACGCTCTTTAGGGTACTACAATCACTTATGTATATGGTCACTTTCCCGTATTTTACTAAGGTCATGCTGTGTGCAGTGCGTGTGCTGTGTGATTGGCCAATGCTGCATGTCTGGTACTGCGCACGCTCTTTAGGGTACTACAATCACTTATGTATATGGTCACTTTCCCGTATTTTACTAAGGTCATGCTGTGTGCAGTGCGTGTGCTGTGTGATTGGCCAATGCTGCATGTCTGGTACTGCGCACGCTCTTTAGGGTACTACAATCACTTATGTATATGGTCACTTTCCCGTATTTTACTAAGGTCATGCTGTGTGCAGTGCGTGTGCTGTGTGATTGGCCAATGCTGCATGTCTGGTACTGCGCACGCTCTTTAGGGTACTACAATCACTTATGTATATGGTCACTTTCCCGTATTTTACTAAGGTCATGCTGTGTGCAGTGCGTGTGCTGTGTGATTGGCCAATGCTGCATGTCTGGTACTGCGCACGCTCTTTAGGGTACTACAATCACTTATGTATATGGTCACTTTCCCGTATTTTACTAAGGTCATGCTGTGTGCAGTGCGTGTGCTGTGTGATTGGCCAATGCTGCATGTCTGGTACTGCGCACGCTCTTTAGGGTACTACAATCACTTATGTATATGGTCACTTTCCCGTATTTTACTAAGGTCATGCTGTGTGCAGTGCGTGTGCTGTGTGATTGGCCAATGCTGCATGTCTGGTACTGCGCACGCTCTTTAGGGTACTACAATCACTTATGTATATGGTCACTTTCCCGTATTTTACTAAGGTCATGCTGTGTGCAGTGCGTGTGCTGTGTGATTGGCCAATGCTGCATGTCTGGTACTGCGCACGCTCTTTAGGGTACTACAATCACTTATGTATATGGTCACTTTCCCGTATTTTACTAAGGTCATGCTGTGTGCAGTGCGTGTGCTGTGTGATTGGCCAATGCTGCATGTCTGGTACTGCGCACGCTCTTTAGGGTACTACAATCACTTATGTATATGGTCACTTTCCCGTATTTTACTAAGGTCATGCTGTGTGCAGTGCGTGTGCTGTGTGATTGGCCAATGCTGCATGTCTGGTACTGCGCACGCTCTTTAGGGTACTACAATCACTTATGTATATGGTCACTTTCCCGTATTTTACTAAGGTCATGCTGTGTGCAGTGCGTGTGCTGTGTGATTGGCCAATGCTGCATGTCTGGTACTGCGCACGCTCTTTAGGGTACTACAATCACTTATGTATATGGTCACTTTCCCGTATTTTACTAAGGTCATGCTGTGTGCAGTGCGTGTGCTGTGTGATTGGCCAATGCTGCATGTCTGGTACTGCGCACGCTCTTTAGGGTACTACAATCACTTATGTATATGGTCACTTTCCCGTATTTTACTAAGGTCATGCTGTGTGCAGTGCGTGTGCTGTGTGATTGGCCAATGCTGCATGTCTGGTACTGCGCACGCTCTTTAGGGTACTACAATCACTTATGTATATGGTCACTTTCCCGTATTTTACTAAGGTCATGCTGTGTGCAGTGCGTGTGCTGTGTGATTGGCCAATGCTGCATGTCTGGTACTGCGCACGCTCTTTAGGGTACTACAATCACTTATGTATATGGTCACTTTCCCGTATTTTACTAAGGTCATGCTGTGTGCAGTGCGGTGTGCTGTGTGATTGGCCAATGCTGCATGTCTGGTACTGCGCACGCTCTTTAGGGTACTACAATCACTTATGTATATGGTCACTTTCCCGTATTTTACTAAGGTCATGCTGTGTGCAGTGCGTGTGCTGTGTGATTGGCCAATGCTGCATGTCTGGTACTGCGCACGCTCTTTAGGGTACTACAATCACTTATGTATATGGTCACTTTCCCGTATTTTACTAAGGTCATGCTGTGTGCAGTGCGTGTGCTGTGTGATTGGCCAATGCTGCATGTCTGGTACTGCGCACGCTCTTTAGGGTACTACAATCACTTATGTATATGGTCACTTTCCCGTATTTTACTAAGGTCATGCTGTGTGCAGTGCGTGTGCTGTGTGATTGGCCAATGCTGCATGTCTGGTACTGCGCACGCTCTTTAGGGTACTACAATCACTTATGTATATGGTCACTTTCCCGTATTTTACTAAGGTCATGCTGTGTGCAGTGCGTGTGCTGTGTGATTGGCCAATGCTGCATGTCTGGTACTGCGCACGCTCTTTAGGGTACTACAATCACTTATGTATATGGTCACTTTCCCGTATTTTACTAAGGTCATGCTGTGTGCAGTGCGTGTGCTGTGTGATTGGCCAATGCTGCATGTCTGGTACTGCGCACGCTCTTTAGGGTACTACAATCACTTATGTATATGGTCACTTTCCCGTATTTTACTAAGGTCATGCTGTGTGCAGTGCGTGTGCTGTGTGATTGGCCAATGCTGCATGTCTGGTACTGCGCACGCTCTTTAGGGTACTACAATCACTTATGTATATGGTCACTTTCCCGTATTTTACTAAGGTCATGCTGTGTGCAGTGCGTGTGCTGTGTGATTGGCCAATGCTGCATGTCTGGTACTGCGCACGCTCTTTAGGGTACTACAATCACTTATGTATATGGTCACTTTCCCGTATTTTACTAAGGTCATGCTGTGTGCAGTGCGTGTGCTGTGTGATTGGCCAATGCTGCATGTCTGGTACTGCGCACGCTCTTTAGGGTACTACAATCACTTATGTATATGGTCACTTTCCCGTATTTTACTAAGGTCATGCTGTGTGCAGTGCGTGTGCTGTGTGATTGGCCAATGCTGCATGTCTGGTACTGCGCACGCTCTTTAGGGTACTACAATCACTTATGTATATGGTCACTTTCCCGTATTTTACTAAGGTCATGCTGTGTGCAGTGCGTGTGCTGTGTGATTGGCCAATGCTGCATGTCTGGTACTGCGCACGCTCTTTAGGGTACTACAATCACTTATGTATATGGTCACTTTCCCGTATTTTACTAAGGTCATGCTGTGTGCAGTGCGTGTGCTGTGTGATTGGCCAATGCTGCATGTCTGGTACTGCGCACGCTCTTTAGGGTACTACAATCACTTATGTATATGGTCACTTTCCCGTATTTTACTAAGGTCATGCTGTGTGCAGTGCGTGTGCTGTGTGATTGGCCAATGCTGCATGTCTGGTACTGCGCACGCTCTTTAGGGTACTACAATCACTTATGTATATGGTCACTTTCCCGTATTTTACTAAGGTCATGCTGTGTGCAGTGCGTGTGCTGTGTGATTGGCCAATGCTGCATGTCTGGTACTGCGCACGCTCTTTAGGGTACTACAATCACTTATGTATATGGTCACTTTCCCGTATTTTACTAAGGTCATGCTGTGTGCAGTGCGTGTGCTGTGTGATTGGCCAATGCTGCATGTCTGGTACTGCGCACGCTCTTTAGGGTACTACAATCACTTATGTATATGGTCACTTTCCCGTATTTTACTAAGGTCATGCTGTGTGCAGTGCGTGTGCTGTGTGATTGGCCAATGCTGCATGTCTGGTACTGCGCACGCTCTTTAGGGTACTACAATCACTTATGTATATGGTCACTTTCCCGTATTTTACTAAGGTCATGCTGTGTGCAGTGCGTGTGCTGTGTGATTGGCCAATGCTGCATGTCTGGTACTGCGCACGCTCTTTAGGGTACTACAATCACTTATGTATATGGTCACTTTCCCGTATTTTACTAAGGTCATGCTGTGTGCAGTGCGTGTGCTGTGTGATTGGCCAATGCTGCATGTCTGGTACTGCGCACGCTCTTTAGGGTACTACAATCACTTATGTATATGGTCACTTTCCCGTATTTTACTAAGGTCATGCTGTGTGCAGTGCGTGTGCTGTGTGATTGGCCAATGCTGCATGTCTGGTACTGCGCACGCTCTTTAGGGTACTACAATCACTTATGTATATGGTCACTTTCCCGTATTTTACTAAGGTCATGCTGTGTGCAGTGCGTGTGCTGTGTGATTGGCCAATGCTGCATGTCTGGTACTGCGCACGCTCTTTAGGGTACTACAATCACTTATGTATATGGTCACTTTCCCGTATTTTACTAAGGTCATGCTGTGTGCAGTGCGTGTGCTGTGTGATTGGCCAATGCTGCATGTCTGGTACTGCGCACGCTCTTTAGGGTACTACAATCACTTATGTATATGGTCACTTTCCCGTATTTTACTAAGGTCATGCTGTGTGCAGTGCGTGTGCTGTGTGATTGGCCAATGCTGCATGTCTGGTACTGCGCACGCTCTTTAGGGTACTACAATCACTTATGTATATGGTCACTTTCCCGTATTTTACTAAGGTCATGCTGTGTGCAGTGCGTGTGCTGTGTGATTGGCCAATGCTGCATGTCTGGTACTGCGCACGCTCTTTAGGGTACTACAATCACTTATGTATATGGTCACTTTCCCGTATTTTACTAAGGTCATGCTGTGTGCAGTGCGTGTGCTGTGTGATTGGCCAATGCTGCATGTCTGGTACTGCGCACGCTCTTTAGGGTACTACAATCACTTATGTATATGGTCACTTTCCCGTATTTTACTAAGGTCATGCTGTGTGCAGTGCGTGTGCTGTGTGATTGGCCAATGCTGCATGTCTGGTACTGCGCACGCTCTTTAGGGTACTACAATCACTTATGTATATGGTCACTTTCCCGTATTTTACTAAGGTCATGCTGTGTGCAGTGCGTGTGCTGTGTGATTGGCCAATGCTGCATGTCTGGTACTGCGCACGCTCTTTAGGGTACTACAATCACTTATGTATATGGTCACTTTCCCGTATTTTACTAAGGTCATGCTGTGTGCAGTGCGTGTGCTGTGTGATTGGCCAATGCTGCATGTCTGGTACTGCGCACGCTCTTTAGGGTACTACAATCACTTATGTATATGGTCACTTTCCCGTATTTTACTAAGGTCATGCTGTGTGCAGTGCGTGTGCTGTGTGATTGGCCAATGCTGCATGTCTGGTACTGCGCACGCTCTTTAGGGTACTACAATCACTTATGTATATGGTCACTTTCCCGTATTTTACTAAGGTCATGCTGTGTGCAGTGCGTGTGCTGTGTGATTGGCCAATGCTGCATGTCTGGTACTGCGCACGCTCTTTAGGGTACTACAATCACTTATGTATATGGTCACTTTCCCGTATTTTACTAAGGTCATGCTGTGTGCAGTGCGTGTGCTGTGTGATTGGCCAATGCTGCATGTCTGGTACTGCGCACGCTCTTTAGGGTACTACAATCACTTATGTATATGGTCACTTTCCCGTATTTTACTAAGGTCATGCTGTGTGCAGTGCGTGTGCTGTGTGATTGGCCAATGCTGCATGTCTGGTACTGCGCACGCTCTTTAGGGTACTACAATCACTTATGTATATGGTCACTTTCCCGTATTTTACTAAGGTCATGCTGTGTGCAGTGCGTGTGCTGTGTGATTGGCCAATGCTGCATGTCTGGTACTGCGCACCCTGCTTAGGGTACTACAATCACTTATGTATATGGTCACTTTCCCGTATTTTACTAAGGTCATGCTGTGGGCAGTGCGTGTGCTGTGTGATTGGCCAATGCTGCATGTCTGGTACTGCGCACGCTCTTTAGGGTACTACAATCACTTATGTATATGGTCACTTTCCCGTATTTTACTAAGGTCATGCTGTGGGCAGTGCGTGTGCTGTGTGATTGGCCAATGCTGCATGTCTGGTACTGCGCACGCTCTTTAGGGTACTACAATCACTTATGTATATGGTCACTTTCCCGTATTTTACTAAGGTCATGCTGTGTGCAGTGCGTGTGCTGTGTGATTGGCCAATGCTGCATGTCTGGTACTGCGCACGCTCTTTAGGGTACTACAATCACTTATGTATATGGTCACTTTCCCGTATTTTACTAAGGTCATGCTGTGTGCAGTGCGTGTGCTGTGTGATTGGCCAATGCTGCATGTCTGGTACTGCGCACGCTCTTTAGGGTACTACAATCACTTATGTATATGGTCACTTTCCCGTATTTTACTAAGGTCATGCTGTGTGCAGTGCGTGTGCTGTGTGATTGGCCAATGCTGCATGTCTGGTACTGCGCACGCTCTTTAGGGTACTACAATCACTTATGTATATGGTCACTTTCCCGTATTTTACTAAGGTCATGCTGTGTGCAGTGCGTGTGCTGTGTGATTGGCCAATGCTGCATGTCTGGTACTGCGCACCCTGCTTAGGGTTCTACAATCACTTATGTATATGGTCACTTTCCCGTATTTTACTAAGGTCATGCTGTGTGCAGTGCGTGTGCTGTGTGATTGGCCAATGCTGCATGTCTGGTACTGCGCACGCTCTTTAGGGTACTACAATCACTTATGTATATGGTCACTTTCCCGTATTTTACTAAGGTCATGTTGTGTGCAGTGCGTGTGCTGTGTGATTGGCCAATGCTGCATGTCTGGTACTGCGCACGCTCTTTAGGGTACTACAATCACTTATGTATATGGTCACTTTCCCGTATTTTACTAAGGTCATGCTGTGTGCAGTGCGTGTGCTGTGTGATTGGCCAATGCTGCATGTCTGGTACTGCGCACGCTCTTTAGGGTACTACAATCACTTATGTATATGGTCACTTTCCCGTATTTTACTAAGGTCATGCTGTGTGCAGTGCGTGTGCTGTGTGATTGGCCAATGCTGCATGTCTGGTACTGCGCACGCTCTTTAGGGTACTACAATCACTTATGTATATGGTCACTTTCCCGTATTTTACTAAGGTCATGCTGTGTGCAGTGCGTGTGCTGTGTGATTGGCCAATGCTGCATGTCTGGTACTGCGCACGCTCTTTAGGGTACTACAATCACTTATGTATATGGTCACTTTCCCGTATTTTACTAAGGTCATGCTGTGTGCAGTGCGTGTGCTGTGTGATTGGCCAATGCTGCATGTCTGGTACTGCGCACGCTCTTTAGGGTACTACAATCACTTATGTATATGGTCACTTTCCCGTATTTTACTAAGGTCATGCTGTGTGCAGTGCGTGTGCTGTGTGATTGGCCAATGCTGCATGTCTGGTACTGCGCACGCTCTTTAGGGTACTACAATCACTTATGTATATGGTCACTTTCCCGTATTTTACTAAGGTCATGCTGTGTGCAGTGCGTGTGCTGTGTGATTGGCCAATGCTGCATGTCTGGTACTGCGCACGCTCTTTAGGGTACTACAATCACTTATGTATATGGTCACTTTCCCGTATTTTACTAAGGTCATGCTGTGTGCAGTGCGTGTGCTGTGTGATTGGCCAATGCTGCATGTCTGGTACTGCGCACGCTCTTTAGGGTACTACAATCACTTATATGTTTTTAACAAACCGTCGCCATGTCCACTCTCGCGAACCATTAGTCTTGGAGACAGCCTCAGCGAAACCAGACAAAAACATTAGTAAAATGTCATTAAGGGCCTTTAATTAGAAATTCGCTTTCTATTCCAGCAATAAAAACTTGCTCGAGACTGATGAAAGCGAGAAATATCCAGCCGGGTGACACCGCGAGAGTGATTGACTTTCATTACAGCCAGGGTTAATAAAATCAGGGCTTTTAATGACGTGTTTTTTAATTTCAATGTGAAATTTGACACACTCATAAAATGAGGGTCACAATGCATCAGGACATTAGAAGGGCCTTCTAACGACTCAGGTCCTAAGATATAGGGCGGTCCACACACTATGGATGGTCTTGTCAGCAAAGACATGGCTAAGAGCGTGTTTCTACGGAATAATAGGCGAACAGAAGGCAAGTGTGGCCTGGTTGCAAAGCTTTTAGGGAGTTCATGTTTGGTTGTAAGGGGGCGTTTTCTGGTAAGATGGCTCAGCGGGTTCAGCACTCTTTGCTGTGATCTGTGTTTGACCTGCAGGTCGCAGGTTCAAATCCTGCTAAGGTTGACTCAGTCTTTGATCCTTCCGAGGTCGATAAAGTGAGTACCAATTTCGATTGCATAATAATGTTTGTAACTATGTGCTATGTAAAGCACTTTCAAAGTGTTATATACATGTCAAATTATTAGAAATACATTATTATAGATGATAATGCTAGCAGTATTAGGTGCCCTGTTTTTAAATTAAATTCCCGTAAGTGACTGGTTCTTGAATTCCGGTAGGCCATATTACCAGTAGACGGTCCATGGTAAGGAGCAGTGGATGTGATATGATAGGTTATTTATAACGCGCTTAATACCCAGAGGTTTCTAAGTGCAGACCAGGGGATCAACCCTGTGGTGCTCTCTGTCGCCCTGCTGCCAAGGCGAGCACATTGCCCCTGGGCTATCCTCCCAAGACTAGTCACAGTAGTCTCCAAGTACCCGCTTCACTTCAGTGCACTCTGTGTGATCTTATGCACAGTACTGTTGCTCTCTGGTGCACAGCTGAAAGCTTCCCATTGAGCTACTATCCTCAACAAGGGATCCATGGCCCCCTCTACCTTTCAACTGGTTGAGTCTCCAAGGAGGGTGAAGTCAAATGTATTTCAGAGTGATCCCCGTGAAACTCATGGGGTGAATTGAATTGTTATATTTTATTTATACCATGCTCGTACACAAGTGATTTACAGCACGACAAGGCAAGGGAGGGAAACAGGGGAGAACAAAACAACGATCTTACTAGGACCAGTGACATTGAGAACGCGCAAGTGCATGGGAGAGGGGGAGGGGAAAAGTGCATGGAAGGGGGGAGAAGTGGAAAGTGCGGAGCAGAGGAGAAACGGATAAATAATAATAAATAAATAATAAAGGCAACCAACAGTGGTAGTGCAGCCAGCAAGTGGTAAGTGAACCTTTTGGGAGTTTGATAAAGAGCACCTGGGAGGTATTGGGATAGTTGGGAGGGTGAATTAGACCAAGCTGGGGAACACCATCCAAATAAGGGTGTGTTGGCAAGTATGGCAGCATGACAGGGATATGGTGCACCCTGTCACTTTGTCGGGGAATGCTAGGGCCGCAGGGCCTTTTTGAAGGACCAGGAGATAGGCTGACTTTCGGTGCCAGGTGAAATCTAACATGGTTTTGATGGAAGTAAAGGTAACTCTGAGCAGCTTGAACTGGCCAATAGGGCAATAGAAGAAAAGCCAGAAGAGCCAGACCACTAAGCCAGACTACTAAACCAGTGTGGTACACTTTTGTGGGTCAATCTGGGCCAGTTCAGTGACTCAGTGAACTGTGCAGCTACTATCCGAAAGTACCATAAAAACTAAAATCTGCCACAAATGTTCCAAACATTGTTCACCTAAGTACTACCTGCACAGTTTTGTCAAAAAAGTCACCAACTGCCAATTACAAATGTGAGCCCCTACTTCTGATGTTCATTTCTAAAAAAAATTGTAGTCTGACCCTGAACCCCAACTGTGGCGGCCAGTTAGGGTGCAGGTTACCATTTCACTCCTCCAAGTGGGGGCTTCATATAGTCCCTGATAGATTCCTTGTTGCCTCCTAAAGCCCCACAAAGCGGTCATCTGCCGCATGGGGTGGGGGGCTACGATATTTAGAGCCTTCCTCTATGAGTTGTTCCCACCAATGCACATTTCTTAATGGGAACGTGCTGTGGGGAAACTCGCATTTATTTATTTATTTATGTGTGAATTTATAAAGCGCACCCACTAAGGCCCAAGGGCGTCTAGGCGCTAGTGTCGACAGTATCACGAGAAACAGCTCCTACGCAGATTTGTGTATTACCAGATATACGTGGCAATACCTATCTGCAGACATGTGAGTTCCCCTATTCAATGGCCTCGTGTTCAGCTGCCCTTGCCAGTAGGGCAATATATTTTGTGACCCAGGGTGGATATATCCGCTCTTCATCAGGGCATCAAATCTATGTGCTTTTATTAACATGAAGTGTGCATATCATAACATTACATCAGTATTTATAAATAATGTTCATTATACACAAATATCATATTGTTGTGGGACTTCCTTTGGTTTCCTCTCCTGCTCACAATATGTTGAAATTCTATTACTTTATTTTTGCTTTTCAAAGATAATTCAAATACTAGGTTCTGGTATCTCTTTGTTTTCTCAATGTTATGTACCTAGATTCTGCCTTGATTCTATTGATTTCGCAATCCTAATCCAACAGTCGTTCTTTCATCTTTACACCCGTGTAAAGGACGCCAGTTGACCCGTAATTATTAACATCACATAGATTTGAAGCCCTGATGAAAAGCAGATTGCTTGAAACACGTGTATGCTGAGGTGTGTTTCCTCACACTGAAGAATGTTCAAGGATGATTCATATGCAATAATTGTGATAACAAGGAGCACTGAAACAATGTTACAATTTTATGAAGAATGATATGTTCTCAGGAATAACATTGGTTGCAGGATACAGGGTCACATATCCACAACGAATGTTTTTGATTTCGATAGCTTTCCCAATAGTGCACAGATACAGCAACACTGTATACATTCTTAAAATTAATACAGCCATATAGCGTGACGATAAGCTTAATTCTCCCATCCTTTTTCCCAGGTAACCCATTGGATATTTATCTATATTCTGGGAAAAAAAAGACTGATGTTGCAAAATCTAGGCACTTAAGGGTGACGCTGCAAGGGCAGTCTTTGCTCCTGGCCCCCTCTCCCACTCACTGTTGGTGTGGGGGGGGGTGGTCACATTCCCTGCACACACTGTCCACAGCGCGGGCCCCACCCCGCCTCCCCCATTTACCTGCTGCAGGCACAGAAACCCCATGTGCAGCACCTTGAGCTTCTGTGCATAACCTTTTCTAAGTCGGGCTTCCTGTCACCCTTAGACCACCGAGCTCCCGCTGTGGGTCGGCCATTCCTGAATGGATTCTACTTTTCAGATCTACCACCATGGCCTAGCCCACTGCCGTGCGCTAATAGCATTATTACCCACAGCTGTTGGGCAATTTGGGCTCTTTTGACCCCAGATGCCCTCCTATGCAGCCGTGCTTTACTAAAACCCATATGTCGGGCAATAATTAAGCAATATTGCCCTCACAAGGAGGGGGGGCATTACCAGGCCAAGTAATGCCCCAGGTGTAGTGGGTAGCTCGAGCTAGGTTCCAGGAATGGGTTCTGGGTTGGAATGCAGGGAAGGAGAAGAGCAGTTGGAAGTGACTCAGGGGACTGCTGTGTGTTGTGTGGGCTCTGGGGCTGTGGGGTCTTTACAACCAAGACTTTCCTTCTTCATGATGCCTCCGCCTCGGTCGCCTGCATTTCGCGCATGCGCACTGTGGCAGCAATGGCACTGGCAGGCAAAATCTGCCAACCAGACACAGGGAAGCCTCTCTTTCGTGATGTGGTCTTATCTATGACCTCGGTCACATTGGGAAGGCACATTTTATTGCGCTCCAGCAGTCAACTTGGTTGATGCAATTCCCTTTGGGTTTTCCTGCTTTTGATGCCTGTTGCCATTGACCTGCCCTGCCTTCTACTTGGTCTTCCTGCCTGCCTTCCTTTGTGCCACTTCTCTTGCCTGCCCCCTTGCTTGTCTTCCTCCTGCCTGTCAGCTTGTCAGACTCTGCCTGCTCCTGTATTCCTTGCCTGATTGCCTGCCTGCCTGCCTGCTGCCTGGTGGTCTACCTGCTCTTCTGGCCACGGGATGCCCCACTGTGGACGTTGCCTTGACGTTTCCAGCTATCGGATATTGCCACTCCTGCTGTGCCTCCGCTGCCAGTGCTCGCACTGTCCCTACACCACGAAAATATAGGGCAGGTGACCAAGTGGTATGGGGAGTTGGGTTGGCAACAATAGGTGTCATATTCCTGGAGTTTTGTCAAGCTAATTTTCTGCATCACAGAGGCAACGCGTCACTGCGCCAAAATCAGGTACACAACTCCGGCGGGACGCCACCCTTGACAGAATAAGATGCCTATTATCTCGTAACATGGAAGCCACCCAGGATGAATTACGGAATCTGCGATTGGAAGTGGCCACCTTAAACAGATAGTCGCCCAACGTGCCACAGCCTCATACACGGAAGGTGCGGGGGCTCATGGCTCCTCCATCAAATACGAAGGGGATCCTCGTAAGCTTACAGAGTTTTGCAACCGCTGCCGGATACATTTCCATTACCGTCCAATGCATTTTCAGCAGGATAAGGCCAAAATTGGGTATATCATGAGCAACTTGACAGGTAATGTCTTCTTCCGGGCTCCCCCTTATGTGACCGTCAATAGTCCCCTGTTGGACAGTTTCTCTGACTTTGAAAAGGCATTTATGGAGGTTTTTCAATTGCCCAACCTGGTCTCTTCCAGCCAGAACCAGTTGATGGATATACGCGAAGGTTTCATGGACTTAGTTGGTTATCTTGGTCGTTTTTGTGGGCTGGACACCAAAGCTCAGTATCCAGAGGTGACCCAGGAAACATTGTTCAAACATGAAATATGGAAAGAAATAAAAGACGAACTGGTACACAATCCAGAACCGGACACCTTGCAGGCCTTAATTGAACTGGTTCTATGCATTGATTACCGCCTCAAAGAGAGGAGGAATGAATGCATGAAATCAGAACGGTTCTCCTTCCCTCGTTCCACAACGATGACGCCTGAGACACTGTAAAGACTGCAGGGGGGTATCTGTACTCCTGCTCTCTGAATGGCAGAGGAGAGGTACAGAGGACCCCAGTCAAGATTCTCTATTTGGTAAAACGTGGGCGAGCATTCAAGGCCTAGCTCTTAGGAGGTGATGCAGGCTGGTTCAGTGTAGTCCCCAAGCACCCACAAAGGAATGTCCACACACTGTATTAGAGAAAACACAGTCTTTATATAATTAAGATTTCAGGTTATATACACAATCACAATAACTCACTTTGTGCTCAGTTAATCTACAATGGCAAATATATACACAGTTCTACGTGGTACCACAATTACTATCATATTTCATTAAAGTGCATCAACTGGACTTTGGTCAAATGTCAATTAATAAAGTGAACCAACAATAGACATAGGCCTAAAGCAAGTTGGTTAAAACAAAAGGCAGATTGTTGGGCCCCTACCACCAGGCACAGTTCTGTATGAGGACCCCCCCACCTGGGCAACCTGTAAATAAAGATATACTACAAGCCCAGTCCATATATTGTTCAATATGAGTCTTATTTCCTTCTAAAATAGTTCTACCACACGAATGTACCTGGAATAGCAGAGTTCGACATTGGGTCGTCTTCGGATCCTTCTTGAGAGGCTCCCTTTAAGGCAGGAGCCACGGATCGTCGAGATCCCTTGAAGAAATGGTGAACAACAGCATTGAGACAATGGCTTTGATCCTGGCAGTGCTCGTTGATGATCGGTATGGACATCATGCGAGGATGACGCGCGCGGGGTACCTCGACGATGATAGTTTGTTACCACAAAGAGTCTATGAAGAACTTTGGCCCAGCAAGGGTGTCCAGTTGTCTGGCATCTCTGCAGTCTTCGGGTGGTGGGAAACCAAACAGTGGATGCTCCTCGGCATGTTGGCGGCCTTGACTTTCCTTCTGCGTGACAAAGTGGTCGACGGTTCAGGCGAGAGTGTCCTTGGATTCAAAGTGTCTTAATCAGGTGGAGTGTTGCAGCACTGGTCGTCGGCGGCACAGCGTCAAGCGGTCCCCGCTTCTGGGCAACACAGCTTCAAAGGGCCTCCAGCAGTTATAGCAAACCTGTGAAACCTGGTCGACGACGGTGAATGGAATGTGTGGAGCTTCTCTTCGTTCTCCTCAGTGGTCCCCGTCCCAGGTCGGCAGCCTGTCAAAGGTTTGACTTCTAGCAATTTTCCACGAAGGTTAACGGTGCACAATGTTTCCTCGTAGCTCGGGGAGAGGTCTCCTAGCCAGGTCCTCTCTTGGATCAGTTTCGACGTCACGTCGGCTTTCAGATTGCAGTAAAGGTAACAGCAATCAACCTTCTTCTTCGGGCTCGGCGGTCGAGATCAAGCATCAGTTTCGACTTCATCTTCTGAATGATTTCTAGCAGTGAGAGGCCCTCAGATAAACTGTTCTGTCTCCCATTCATTCTGCTGGGTCACACTCAGGCAACCAATCACTCAGAAGGGCATTCAGCAGTCAGGCAGCCAATCAGGTATACAGTGCATTCAGGCCATTCTCCTCCCTCTCAGACACTCACAACAAGGAATGTGTATTGGGACAAGTACCCAGCCATCAACACTACACACTGTATTCACACCAGTTTCGGGCAGGGCTGTCTCAGTCTTTGTGTCACATACCAGAAGCTAGACACCCATAACAAGAAGTGCATATTGGTCACCCACTTCATTCACCCGGGTCCCACCCACAGGGTGTACCCACAACATACAGTCACTGGGAAGGCTCTTCTGGACTTCCCCAGAATACCATATATGGAACTTCCACCCAACACCAGTCAAGAGGAAGGGAAAGAGGCAGGGTTTCCCAGGACTTTGGGAAAAATAAGGTAACAGACAATAGAAAGCAAGAGGCCACATGGGCCATCTTGTTTCCTATCAGGAATCAACTGAGTCCAATGGCAGGGTCTGAGTATCCTCAAAATGGAGGATACTCAGAGAACCTGTCGAATTCAGCATGGAGCTGCCACCAGCCCATACCCTGCTCTGTGGGCCACACACAGATGCCCAAAAACATACAATAGGGGCACAGGGTTGTACCCCCACCCAGGAGTGCCATAAGGGTATTCCATGGGTCTGTACACAAAACCAAAAACAGGAAGAGCTGCACTGCCAGGAGTCCCACATGGACTCCTGGGCAGAAAACAATACAGATCACATATGAAAAAGGACTACAGGACAAGGACAGAGAGGCCCTGTCCCTCCAATGCATTTCCAGCATCACAGACACCCACATCAAGTAGTAACACACCAGAATCAATGCAGTTGGGGGTTATGTGTGGGCCTCCGATGGAATCAGAATGGAAACAAAGACGTCAAAACCGTTTATGTTTGACTGTGGAGGCACGGGACGTTTTCTCTGCAATTGTCCTTTGAGACCACTGACACTGACGGAAAACTAGCTGGCCTGTTGTCCGCAGAGAGGTTGTCAAAATGTCCCCCTAGCAATCTAACCCTCCAGAAAAGGGAACTGATGCCGGCCACTCCACTGTTTGCTATAAAGATTCGATTGACTTGGAACACCAACTCATTTTCCACAGAAGCACTTGTGGACTCTGGGGCATCTGGGAAGTACATTGATTGCAACATGGCCGGCAGGGTAGGTGTTCCTTTTGTCAATAAAGCTATTGCCACACTTGGTAGAGGTCATTGATGGCACACCCTTAGCCTCCGGTCCCATTAGACAACATATCGTGGACCATCAGGAACCCATTTTCATGGACGTAATTCAATCACATTCCTACCCTGTGGTGATGGGACTTCCATAGTTAACCAGACACAACCACTACATCAATTGGGAAACATGTACCATCATTTGTTGCTCCACCTTATGTGCCACAGTCTGTTCTAAACTACCCTGGAACAAACACACACCAGCACGGTTGATTCCCAGACCAATAGTAATATGCATCTGTTTTCTCGCCATGGTACCTACTGTTTATCAGGATTTTAATGTATTTTATTCTAAACCAGAAGACATTCCCTTACCACCTCACAGGCTGTATCATTGTGAAATAACCTTGTTACCCGACAAACAGGTACCCCACTGAAGGATTCATTCCCCTACATCGCATGAAAGGCCTGGAAAAAGGCTACAATGTCCCCTCTCGAACTCCAGCCGGGCCCCTCTCTTCTTTGTCACCAAGAAAAAACGTTGCCGTTGATCCATGATATTATGGAATCATTACAGGATGTAAGGCTTTCACTAAACTCGACATGGGGGGTACGCATCATCTTGTCAGGATCAAAGAAGGAGATGAGTGGAAGACGGCATTCAAGTCACCATTGGGACATTTTGAGTTTTGGGTTATGCACTTCAGCCTGTGCAATGCTCCGGCCATCTTCCAGCGGTTTATGGACCATATTTTCTCAGGCATAATTGGATTGACAGTTTGGGTATACCTGGACAACATCCTCATCTTCTCTACCACTCTTGACCAACATGTGCTACACATCAACAGCGTTTTACAGCTGTTAATTGACCATCCCCGACAAGCCCAAGCAGAGAAATGCCAGTTCCACCAGTCACAGATCGAGTTCCTGGGATACTGCAGCAATCAAAACAGCATCCAGATGAATCCAAAAAAGATCCAGGCAATCATGAATTGGAAGAGCCCACAAGATATAAAAGCCACCCAGCAGTTTTTGGGATTCACCAATTTTTACAGGCGCTTTATACCAGTATTTGCCTGTCTTACCCTGCACCTGACCTGCTTATTCAGAACAAAGACCAAATTCCTGTGGGACGCTCAAGCAGAACAAGCCTTCCAGCATCTCGAGCAATATTTTGCATAAGCTCCTATCTTGCATCATCCAGATGACACTCGGCCGTTCATCGTGGAAACTGATGCTTCACATGGCGCTCTTCGAGCCATGCTTCTTCGCTCAGCACATGCAAACAAAGAAGAACATCCAGTGGCCTACTATTCCAGGAAGTAATCGTGCAGCGAGCAAAACTATTCAGTTATAGAAAGGGAACTGCTGGTTATAAAGGAAGCCTTTGATGAGTGGCGCCATCATCTACTGGGAGGTCCATTTCCGGTGGAAGTGAGGATGGAACACAGGAACCTACATTACCTCTGTTCTTTACAATGCCGAAACAGCAGACAGGCCATGTGGGCTTTCTTCTTTTCCCATTACGATTTTCACATCACATTCATCCCTGGTACGTTGCACGAGAAGGCTGATGCCTTGTCCTGTTCTCTGGATGATCTGCATGGGGATAGGGATATTGGCACATCAAGTCTTTTAGACCCATTAAAACACTTCTTAGGAGTGGTAATACTATACCTGCATCGCATATGTCAGGATCTAGCATTAGATCCAGCGATGGAAGAACCAACCAGACCACCAGGGATTGAATTCATGAATGGCCTCATCTTCTGTCAACTCAAGTTGTATGCTCTCATCACTGAGCTCCATACTGTTGTGATGGCGTGTCTCATGGCTCCCGGGTGGGGAGTCACTGGAGGAATTAAGCCACTTTAGAAGAGATGTCTAGGCAGTTTTGGTGGCCCAAAATGTCTGAACACATCCAACAATACACCTCAAGTTGTTCGGTATGTTCACAAAACAAAAACAGAAGCAATAAGACCAAACATGCCAGATTGCTACAACCCCTGGAACAACCTCTGTATCTTTGGTACACCATCTCCACAGATTTTATTGTGGAGCTCCCTGCCTCTAACGGATGTACTTTTTATGGTCGTGGTTGACTGTTTCAGTAAAATGGCCCACTTCATTCGTCTTTCCAGACTCCCTGCTGCTATTCACATGGCACATATTTTTCTCTATAACATATACCATTTACACAGCCTCCCAGAGAAAATCATTTCTGATAGAGAGTCTCAATATATCTCACACTTTTGGAAGGCTCTATGCTGTCATCTACAAATCCATTGTGCCCTCAGTTCCGCCTACCACTCGCAAACTAACGGCCAAACGGAACACACTAACCGGACATTGGAGCAATAATTGCACTGCTATGCCAATGCCACGCAAAACAACTGGGTAGAACAACTAGACATGGCTGAAGTGGCCTACCACAACACCCTTCATTCCGCCACTCGACGTAGTCCTTTTATGTGTGTATATGACTGGCATCTGAAGATTGTTCCTATAGACAGCCCTACAAACAGTAAAGTTCCTTCAGCTGATGAATTGATGGCGCAAATCCAGGAGCAATACCATTCAGCAGAATCCACCCTTGCTCATACCAAACCGAGCGGTAAGCAACATGCAGACAAGCGCAGGACTCCCCAGCCTGACTTCCATGTGGGTGTTAAGATTTGGCTTCCAGCAGAAAATCTGCCTCTCTCTAATCTACCTACCAAGCTGGCACCACACTTCTTGGGTTCTTTTCCCATTACACATCATGGGGGTCCTGTTTCTTTGCATGTCCAGTTGCCACCTTCTTGGCAGGTGCATCCTGCATTTCATGTTTCTTTGTTGAAATCTCATCTTCCTGACCCTTTTGGGCATGTGCCCCCTACCCCTGCTCCTGTTATGCGTGGTGCTCAACTTGTACTATATGGTGGACTGGGAGGGCTATGCTCCGTGCGATCGCTCCTGGGATCTGGCCTCTTTTGTCCATGCCCCTCGCCTCATGCAGGCCTTTCATCTGCCGTTCCCTTGGAAGCCCGGTGCCCTTGGGCTCTCTGGTGGGGGGCATAGTGTCATGCACCCATGCCGCACACATGCGGCAGTGCCTCTTCACCTTCCGCCCAAGCCACAGATAGTGCCCCTACTTACCTGTCAGAAACCGGTCTCCTGGGTCCTGTATCCGAATTGGCACTGGTCTTTCCGGCATGAACTCCCCCATCTTGGTGCCGGGGGTTGCGCTTCAATGTGCGCCGCCATGACTACCATACAGCGCATGCATGGGATCGCGGCTCACGCATTTTGCGCATGCGCACTGTAGCAGCAATTGCACAGGTTGGCAAAAACTGCTCTTTTTTGTGCTGCAGGCTTATTTAAATCCTTGGTTGGTCACAGCGGCAAGGCATGTCTTATTGCGCTCCAGCAGTAAACGAGGTTGCTGCTGTTCCCTTTGGGGTTTTCCTGCCTTGCTCTGCTTTTGCTGCCTGTTGCATTTTTCCTTCCCTGCCTTCTCCTTGGTTTTCCTGCCTTCCTTTGCCTGACTTCTTTTGCCTGCCTCCCCTGCTTGCCTTCCTACTTACTGTCTGTAAACTTGTCAGACTCTGCCTGCTCCTGCATTCCTTGCCTGATTGCCTGCCTGCCTGGTGGTCTACATGCTATCCTGGCCACAGGATTCCCCGCTCTGGACTGTGCCTTGACGTTTCCACCTATGAGACCTGTCTACTCTTGCTGTGCCTCCCCTGTCACTGCTTGCACTGTCCCTACACCAACATAGAGGGGAGGTGAACACGTGGTATGAGGAGTTGGGTTGGCAACACTAAAGTATCATATTCCTGGAGTTTTGTCAAGCTGATTTCCGGCATCACAGAGGCAACACATCTGACAACACTTTGTCGCACTGGATCTCCATGCCAAATCAGGTACGCAACTCTGGTGGCACACCACCCTTGACAGGCGGGGGAAAATGATAGCCTCCAGCACGGAGGAGGCTCTGAGCTGGGCTTCACAGTGTGGAAAAGCCCCCGTTCTGAGCCTCCTCATTGGCTGCGAGGCTAACATCACGCCCCTGCTGGGTACGAATGCTTAATAAATAAAGAAGCTCATCATCAAAACCAACATGATAAAAAATTTAGTAACCGTGGTGGGTGCGCAGCCAATTTGGTTGCATCAAACCCAGGCTGAATCTAATGACCTTATCCCAGGTTCTGAGAAAACTGGATTCTGCTCACACCCACCCCAACATCTTCTCATCCACTCCCCAGGGCCCATGGTTCCTTTTCCTACCAGCCTCCAAATCTACTCCCCATTCCCCTCCCACATCTAAAGGAGCCCCTCTTCCATTTCTGTGGCTGAAATGTTGCGTGGGTTCTCGATAGAACGGGTCGCGGAAGGCACACACCCTGTTCTGTCTAACAAATTAATTGTTATCAGAACCCCGTCTTTTAATCTTGGGGTTATAATTTCAATAATCGACAGTGTGCAGGTTTCATGGGCTGGTAGCAGTGCCAGGGCCTTTGGCAGACCATGAATCCTCCGGGACATGTGATTATTCGTGAAGTATAATCAGTAAGTAGTGACAACACAGAAACAGGACAGCCCAGGGTTCCGGGTTCCGGGTAATATCCCATACCCTAAGAACACATCCTGAGCTATCGTAGAGGTTACACTCTATCCCAAGGTGGAATACATCCTCATGTTGCCAGACACCCATGCATCAATTTATGGTAGGTGGGTATGCCCCCCTGATGCATTTTCCTCTCGCCTGCAGTATTCCCATGCAGCAGTTGTGCATGGAGAGACAGAGGGGTGACATGAACAGATCATATGTGCCCTGGGCATAAAGACTATATGGTGCCCTGCCCCAACTCACTCATGTGTTTACACCTACACCCTCATCGCTCTACACCCACAAATGCCTACCTCCTGTCATCCTTTCCCACCTCCAACTTGCCCACCTGTCTCCTTCCCGGTGCAACATTGTTTAATGACAGTGCTGGAGCTACGGGCCTGTAACATAATTTTTTTATGGTCAAATTTTTTCTTATATTTTAAAACCGATCCAAACAATAAAGCAAAAAAATAAGCAAGTAAGTAGAAATACAATAAAAACATACCAGCAACAATAAATCAATTACCATGGGGAAAGGAAAAGGACGGGGGATTCTAAAATATTGATTGTAGCTGCATGATCATATAGGATAATATATCTCAGTTTATACATTATCAACCTTTAGCAAGTTCCCCTGGAGCCTCGCGATCACAGTGTGACAGATGTTTGCAGGTCGCCAACATATGCAAAGTCAGGGAACTTTGAAATGGCTTGCCACATCCTTGTAACTTGCTATCTATATATATATATCAGTGAAGAAAACGTTGTTAAAGAGACGTTATGGTTAAGTTGCGCTACTAAAAACCTATCAAATTCAGTGAAAAAACGTTGTTAAAGGGTCTTTATGGTTCAGCTGCCCTAATAAAAAGATATCACATTCAGTGCAAAGGCTTTCCTAAAGGAACATTATAGTTACTTTGCACTAATAGCAACCTATTCCTATTATGGTTACTAGTAAAACCAAAAAACCCCAGAAAGTCACCAGTTATGGTAAACTAAGCAACCATAACTACCACCCATGACATCTGTGATTGTTAAGCACCTCCAGTAGAAAGTTCTGTGAAACTATGCAAGATTTCTGCACCCAGATTCAGCCACATCTCCATCCAACACCACAAAGTCCAGGCATCAATATGTTTTATCCAGTACTTTTACAACTCTGTTATGAGTGCCTCTGAGCAGGGTACCTGCCACCAAACTTCCATAACGTACTCAAGAAGCATACGGTCATTTCTCCCATCAGCTACCATCAAATGCCACTTGCAATGGTATGGGCGTTGAAAGTTTTCATTTACCCATATCAGCCATTGCAATATCCAACAGTTACTCTCTTTTTTGCTTCTGACAGTTGTACGCCTTTTTTCCGCACTAAGGCATCTCCTATAAAAGTTGTACAATTGTTGCTGCAAAGGAGCACCGAATGCATCCTACCAACCTAAACCAAGTACATACATTGCATGCATTAGAACAGAGTGCCTGCCACTTACCTTGCACACTTCACAGAATGTAACATTACTTAGAAAAGCAACAAAATGTATCTGTGCATTGACAACAGTACCACTGGTAAATGTGGATAAATAAAACCAACAAGTGAAATAATCGCATGTAGGAAGCATATATGTGCAGAAAAGGTAATGGAATTTCACACACGAAAGCATTTTCCTTTCCAAGCTATACACCTTTCCCAAGCGTTTTTCTCACCCTTCCACAACTAGGACTAATCCATTTGCAAAGTGAATACTCCTACACCAATGCACACACTTGCTAAATCGCACGTCGTACGGCACACTTACAAGTGAGCCACTTACCCGCTTACCAACAATGCTGATGCTCCCAAGTCCCCATTCATATACAAAGCCATCCAATTGCACACACTAAGGGCCTCATTACACGGTAGGCGGAGGACCAAGGTGCTATTAGCTATTAGCACCTTGGTCCATGCCGGTAAAATACCGGCACCGCCTTGGTGGAAAGGGGAATTACCGCCCTATTCCAAGGTTGGCGGGGCGGTAATTCCCCCTTCCCCCATTGCCCTTCTCCATTCCCATTTTTGCCCCATAGTGCTCTATGGGAATGGGGAAGGCGCTAATTACGGTGCCGCAAATTGCGGTACCGTAATTAGCACCCTGGTCCCTTTGCGGGTTGGTTTTTAACGCCTGCTAAACAGCAGGCGTTAAAGTACCTACCCGCAAAGGGACCTCGTAGTAAGGCGGTAAGGGTTAACGGTCACCGGTACCATTACCGCTGACCGTTAACCCTTACCGCCTTCCGTGTAATGAGGCCCTAAGTCTTCCTGCCAACACATCCCCCTAGCCTTTTAAGTAATGTATTCTTCAAATGCACTCAGTATGCCATTAGGAAACATATTTTATTATTATCTTCTTTCACTGTTGCAGTAAGCACCTCTGTCCTGAAAGCCAGTGGCGTGTCAACTTGAAAATGCAACCCAGAGTAAGCCTACTCTCGACAGCCATTGTGGAGTTTCACCTCTTACCAAGACAGTGCACTGTTTTTGTATTTTCAGGTTCACAATTGCATCCACTCACTGTGTCATTGTTACTCATTGCACCTCAACAGTTCCTCACTTTGTGTTAGCATGCCACCGCCATTATATTAACTCCCGCATAGCAATATAGCGTTCCCACCTTACACTAACACACCATTACACAATCACACACCTCTGTCTATATTCCTACCCTCACATTCATCCATTCATGCAAAGCTACACACTTAAACATCACACAATGTGCACACCCACACTTTCCTTTTTTCTGCAACAGCTGCTACAGAATGCCTAGCAAAAAGGAACTCTGTAGAAAACAAAGCAGAAATAGACCAACTGTTCCTAAAAGCATGGAAAGTAGCCATCCACCTCTAGCAGATTTTGTACTGAAAGTTGAAAGGGAACAGCGAATGCAGTCACTAACGAAAACTAAAGTGCCTACCCGTAAGGAGAATGTAATGCCTCTATCAAAATGTAGACATAAAAGAAAGGTAGTAAAAAGAGCGCGTCTGTCAATACTGGTAATAGAGCATGTACAAATACTAATGTCACCACAATGAAGCATTTCAAAAAAGTAATTTTACAAGAAATGTTCTTCCACACAGTCCTTTACCCTTATAAGTAGAGGGGAGGAATGACGCCCAGCCCATAAACCTTACTGCAGAACTGTAATCCTGGAATCTCTTGTAGGCAGTGCAATGCTGTAGAAATGAGAAATCATTCTATTAATTGTAAACAAAATGAAACCACTGCCAAAATTAATTTTTAAACTACAAGCACTACTACTAAACAGACTCAATATCAGCATAGATAGTTTTGGCAACAGCAGTACAGGTGAGTAGAGGCACACCACCAGCAGACAGCCATACTTCAATGAAGAATCATAGAAACAAGAGCAAAGGAACCAAATTACCATGCATAGCACTGTACGAGGGTATGAAAAGGGAGACAATAGCATAATGGGGCAAGAAACACTGCTTTCATAACTATCCCCATCACAATCACATGCCACTGTCGATGGTACCGAACCAATATGGCCCATCTACAAATGGCCTTGAACATCAATGTGTAGCGGTCGCCACACCTCTATCAAGTCCTTGCAGCAGTTCCTCAACCACCATGTGAAAGGCAACGAGAAAGGAAAACGCAAAAGCCTAAAAACTATGAACTCTTATCCATTGCGCAAATACACAGGAGTACCAGAACTTTTGTTAACCTGCATTTCTGGACCTGCTTGCAAAAGTACCTTCCACCATATGATAATGTTAGCACCACACCATTTTAGTGTAAATAAATCTTGTTTACAAAATGTACTAGGCAAACGGTACTCAGACACAAAACTGACTGTTCCATTGAAATCGTCCATACAAGTGGTGTAAATTACTGTGCAAATGTAGCAATCAATGATGTAGTACAAATGCCACCAATTGTTGAAAACATGTATGTAAACGGCTCTGACCAGTTGTGTTTACCCAAATGCTGCAAACAATCCTAGAAACACTTACAGAGAGTCAGGAATAAGACAGAGATTACACTACTGTGCTAGAATGGTAAATGCACGTTAAACAGATCCACAGGAAGTTGTAATGTAGTTAGTACAAGTATTGGAAAGCAACAACATAACCACAAATTAAATATTTCAGACTTCCTACATGTGGGAACATACATGCACTCTCTGCAATCATGTCATTCAGGAACAAGTCCATAACAAATGCTTTCTCTATGTACCTATACCTAACTGTGATTCCATTCCATTTTAGCAAGTGGTCCAAAATGCAAAGCATAGCATATTGTCTAGGGTTCTACGTGATTTCGCTGCCTGATTTTACATCGTGGGACTTTTCATCGCCACCCTTTCATCGCCAAAATTATTTAAAAAAAAAAAAAAGAAAAATGTATGGGGGGAATGCGCCCCCTAAACCCCCCTTACTTAAATGAACATACCCCAACCCGCACAAACCCCCCCCTAAAAAAACATTTAAAAAAAATTGGCGATGAAAGGGTCGGCGATGAAAAGTCCCACGATGTAAATACAGGCGACGAAATGCGTGTATACCATTGTGTAGGCCTTGCAATTCTGATAATCATTCCACCTTACATATACAATCACTTAGGTAATACGTAATATGAATGCTCTCAACATACAATGCAGATGGAAAGAAAAATAAGTGCAAGCTTAAAACCTTCACACACTGACAGGTATCACTTGTCAACAAAACCTTCCCACCAATGGCCATAATCTACCACACAGGTGACACAACGAGTTCAGGTCACTGTACTGCATACATTGGAAAGCACTTACAATCTTTGAATGAGTTGTAAAGTAGTTTGTTTCCTGTCATGAACGAGAGGGCCACAAATCTCCTTGCCGAAAGGCACTAAAGTGCGTAAGATGGCCATGCCAGCCACGTATGCGCCGCCATCGCACACACAGTCTGCCAACATACATCATTGGTTTGTAAGACACTGCACATATAAATAGTAGATAGGGCCTATAAATGTACATTTATATATTATCACAATCACAAAAAAAGGGGTGCCTGATTTTGAAACCCTGATCCTACAGGCTATACAATATATACAAAAACAGTAAGTGAACCAGTGAGTGAGGGATGACTGTTAGCACTTCATTTATCATTTCACATATATAGATAAATGTAAATTCCAAATAATTTTTCTTTTATTTTATATAAATCTTTAAAAACAGGTTCGTGTTCATACATTATTTACAAAATTTCCATTCATAAACCAATAGCAGAACTTAATTTGTAACACAATTTTTCAAAATTCCTCAACCATTTCTTTGGCTTGCACACTCAAATAACCCCACCTTCTATTCACATTCATTCACTCTCCATACACTTCACGATATTCACTCATATGTGACCACCTGTATTGGTCATGTCACTTAGTTAACAATGTTTGGCACAATTGAGTTCCTCTTGTCTAATGTCCGGTAACTCAATCTGTATAGCAATGTTCCAACAGATTTAATTGTCTACACGTGTTTCGGTTGTGATAATAAGACTTCAGAACTAGTGTCCATTCAATAGTGCAACCTTCCTCAGGACAAAACAGATCAATACATATGTCCTATTTCTCATAGTCGGGTGATGCATGCCACCTAGAAAAACAACAAATATAACCATTGTCACTTTTTGTTTGTCATCCCCCTCTAATTTATACAGCAGTTTTATTGTATCATTTATGACTGTTACATAGTCATATAATCTAGCTCACCTCTACGTAGCACTGTGTGAGGAAGAACCAAGATGTGTGGATAAATCCTAACTTTCCTCCTAGGTTTCAACCAGATTAATATGGTCTCTCCTATGAAGTAAAACATATTTTAGGTGGTCTCAAACCGACGACGTAATAGTAGGATACAACTCAATCTCAATTGCAAAAACAGTTCCAAAAACATGGGCCTCATGCATATATTTATTTTGGCACCACCGAAAAATACTCACTTGTGTTTGAATAAACACTATTTTGTTATTCCCTTGTGTCGTGTTCTTTTCACATTGTTTTCACAAAAGTCCACTAAGGAAGAAAATATTCTTCCACCTGCAATAGACATCCATATGTCTCCATTATTAATTTGTAATCATTACAACACCCACAAAATCACTGGGTGGATATGTACTCACCCTGGTACTCTCCATTTATCAGTTAAAGGCAGTTCTTCTTAGGTAAGATAAAAAGGAATGCCTTTCAGTTGTTTGATATCTCATCTTCTGTATCCCAATAGTCAGATTCGGTGCTCAACGGTTCCCGACCTGCGGGGTAAATTATAATATTTCTCTTACATCCGTGGACCTTCACTTTCTGTCCTTTTACTTCAAACCATGTTATCGCTTAGTCTTTTCACTTTGCTAATATCCGTATTACCTGTTCACAATCGTAGTATTATTCGTCTCCATTTTTGAGAGGTGCCCTGTATCCTTCTACATTTTAATATAGCAACCTCTATGCGATCAATAATCTTATACTCACACTTCATAGCCTCTGAATTCTCCTGTTGCCGGTCTCATCTCTATGCCCCGGATGAACACTTCTTGTGTGTGGCTACTGGCACTGCGTATTCAACATTTCGTTTATTGTTCACCACATAATATATTGGGTGCCTGCTGGTGCCCATTGTCATTACTTAGTACAGCAGGTTTGTGGAAGGTTTATGAAAATGCCTCTTCCGTCACTCCTTTCACTGTATCCGTCCGTACAGGCATCACGGACATTGATCGCCCGCCTCTCGCTTGGCATCTGCTAACATTCTCTAGTTTGCAAACACAACTTGTACATGGTTCCCTTTCCACCTTCATATGCGGGTCACAAATGTGTTAATGTCACAAGTGCCCGCTAAAATTTGCACCGTGCTGTGTACTAGATCGCTTACCTGAATACTTTGTCCAGGACAGGTGACACCTTTGCATCGAGTCGCCGGCAGTGAAATCAAACACCAGCAACGTATGGGACTCTTTTTACCTGCCAATTACCAGCCATGCACCCACAACTGGAGGACGTGCTAATGATCACCACACCCATGCAACCAACAATGTGTACAATGCTGACAAACCACACACACAAGGCAACAATGTGAAACCTACTTGCAACCAGTGGACATACTTTTCGGTGCAAGGCCTCCAGCCATGCATCCAAGGTGCTACAAGCTTACCACACACAACACAGCATACTACACCCTATTCAAAAATACTCCTGTCATGTGCTATCCACTCGCCATCTACAATTGAGCCTGCCAGTAGTCACCACAGAAAGGGGTCACCTCAGGACCTATTGTGCCGTAACGAAGGCTACCTGCATTCATCACACAAGGTACTCGCCTGAGGAGATACCCGCGAATTGGCACAGTATGCATGGATACCGCTGCCACACCACTGTCTTCTTCCACCGAATAAAATATATTTGATGAACCACTTCTCACTCACCCACCCTTTGCATGCCTTCTTCCCACCACTAGATGCTGCAAAGCATGTTTTCCAGCCCCTTTCGGTGCTACACTATCCTCGGATACAACATGGCTGCCAATTATGACGCACATCACGCTTCCCTCCAGCCAACCACTGGATGCGTCCAATGTCGGCCGACATCACGCCACACTCCAGCCCAATCATACTTTTGACCGTGGAGCAAACAGGGAAATGGGAGCGCGGAGCGGAGCCAGATATCACCCATTTTTTGAGACGCACATTTTACCTGCTTTTTAAAAAGGTCCAGGACAGATCATCACCAAATTTAGCAAAGCACGCTTTCGGGACCAAGCTGCCGTTCCTGCCATACATTTCAGGAGAATCCGTCCAACAGTTTGGCTGTACTCATGCGCAAAGTTTCTGTCCACTCAGTCTATGGAGAAAAAAAATATTTGGGACCCCCCCCTATAAGTTTGGCCCCTCTGGATGAAACATCACGAAAATTCCCAAAAATATTCATAGCGGGCCATATACTTTGCAAAGTTTTATGGGAATTTGTCCAGGGGGAGCGAAGTTATAACCCTCCCAAAAAGTGGTCTTCTTATGGGTTGATCAACTTAACCATAACTACACGGCCACTACTGAGAGCTGAGTAATATACGGCTTAGGTATGTTTACGTACTCTGCTGGTGCATTGTATTACTGTTAGGTTGACCACTCCTGCCCAAACAGCAAAGTGCATCTCTGTGTCCCCTTCCACTTCCACAACAGCTATCATTTTAATCAAGCAATTTATCAGTGTTAGGTTGCCCTCTGCTGTCGAAATGACAAGGTGCACCTCCGTGTGCCCTTCCACTTCAACAACAGCTATCATTTTAACAAACAGAATGAGCACGGTTCTATGCGGTCACCTTCACCTTCCACTATCGCAAACATTCAGAATAATTTCAAGTCACTTCTTTCCAACCCCACTTCTCTTCACACAAGGCACAGCAGTTAAGTGTCAATGAAAAGTTAATACCAGCTTAACAGTTCCGTTTCTAAAGAGCAAAATGCTTTAGGATTCATTCAAATGTAGAGAGGTAGATGTATACTTCATTTATAGATCCCACCCCCTCACCTCCGTAATATCAGAAGAACAGCAAGAAAACACTGTGCATGACCTGGTCTAATCCCAATACCACATCAGAAATATGAGAGATGTTATGCGCTCAGACAACCGTATCATATGAATACCCAAACTGAAGCGGTAGACATTAGCATGCAGACACCACTGACCAAGGAAGAACTATAAGTAAAGTCTCCTCACAGATGTGAAGTGACGTCATGAAGAAGAGAAGATATGAGGATACACTGAACTCGATGTATGGATATCTAGAGAATGAAGATGTGACCAAAGTGATGCAGTAAACAAATACGCGAATATGAAGAAAACCATATACACTAAGTAGATAGGTGACAAGAGATGTGGTTACTCAAAATGATGATGCACATCACGCTTCCCTACAGCCAACACCCGGATGCGTCCAATGTCCGCCGACATCACGCCACACTCCAGCCCAATCAGACTTTTGACCGCGGAGCGAACAGGGAAATGGGAGCGCGGAGCGGAGCCAGATATCACACATTTTTTGAGACGTACATTTACCTGCTTTTTGAAAAAGAACAGGACTGATCATCACCAAATTTAGCAAAGCACTCTTTCGGAACCAAGCCGCCGTTCCTGCCATACATTTCATGAGAATTCGTCCAGCGGTTTTGGCTGTAGTCATGCGGAAAGTTTCTGTCCACTCAGTCTATGGAGAATAAATAATAATTTGGGACCCCCCTATAAGTTTGGCCCCCCATGACGAAACCTCACCAAAATTCCCAAATATATTCCAGAGCGGGCCATATACTTTGCAAAGTTTTATGAGAATTCGTCCAGGGGGAGCAAAGTTATAAACCTCCCAAAAAGGGGTCTTCTTATGGGTTGATCAACTTAACTTTAACTACACGGCCGCTACTGAGAGCCATGTAATATACGGCTTAGGTATGTTTACGTACTCAGCAGGTGCAATATATCAGTGTTAGGTTGACCTCTCCTGTCCAAACGGCAAAGTGCACCTCTGTGTCCCTTTCACTTCAACCACAGCTATCATTTTAACCAAGCAATTTATCAGTGTTAGGTTGCCCTCTGCTGTCCAAATGACAAGGTGCACCTCTGTGTGTCCTTCCACTTCAACAACAGCTATCATTTTAACAAACAGAATGAGCACGGTCTATGCAGTCACCTTCACTTCCACTATTGCAAACATTCGGAATAATTTCAAGTCACTTCTTTCCAACCCCACTTCTCTTCACACAAGGCACAGCAGTTCAAGTGTCAATGAACAATTAATACCGGCTTAACAGTTCAGTTTCTAAAGAGCAAAATGCATTAGGATTCATTCAAATGTAATGAGGTAGACGAATACTTCATTTATAGATCCCATCTGCTCACCTCCGTAATATCAGAAGAACAGCAAGAAAACACTGTGCATGACCTGGTAGCATCCCAATAACACACCAGAGATATGAGAGATGTTATCCGCGCAGACAACCGTATCAAATATATACCCAAACTGATGCGGTAGGCATGGGCATGCAGACACCACTGGACATGGAAGAGCTATAAGTAAAGTCTCACAGATGTGAAGTGACGTCATGAAGAAGAGAAGACATGAGGATACACTGAACTCGATGTATGGATATCTAGAGAATGAAGATGTGACCGAAGTGACGCAGTAAACATATACGCGAATATGAAGAAAACAATATACACTAGGCAGATAGGTGACAAGAGATGTAGTAGATGTATATACGCTTAAACACAAGGTAGATAAAATAACATAGAAGCTTGCTAAAGTAGGAAATATAATGCGAGTAAAGCTGCCATGTTGAGAAAATGGACGTCAGCCTTTTATAAAAGTAAGCGAGAAGCCTCAAGAGGAGGAAAACCAAGGCTGCAGAGCTGACAGGCACTGGAATACAGATTTGTGCAAGAACAATAGGTATTTGCTTGACTCAGAATCAAGGATGCCACAGCAAGAAGGTACTGCAAGGCTTGATAGGAGTCAAAGAGGATAAGCCATGTACGTAGGACGTATTTCGCTTAGATTAAGTAAAGGAGTGAATAATTATGAGTGCCAAGCATTGTACAATCAAAGATGCAGAAAGCATATGTAGGATGGAGCAACCAAGTCTCCAGAGGTCTAGGAAAGTAAAAGCACCCAATATAATTGAATCAAATAGCACTTAATAGAAGGACAGAATGGACAAAATCATTATCTCCTGACTCGTGATTCAGGACTGGAAAACAAGGCCTATTCATAAGAGCTCCAGCCAAAGATAGCAATATACCTTCTCACCCTTTAAAGCTCCAAGGAAGAAAACAGTCAGCAAGATCAACTATAGAGAAGTGGCCTAACTGATGAAAATTGGTAGGCTAATTAGTTAAGGACGGCAGTTGTCTGACGTTGTTCCCTCACACCTGGATTTCATTGCTTACGTGCTGCTAAGCGCCAAATATCCAAGGTTGTAAGAGAGTGCCAACCAATCATGAGGGACTATGTATTGGTGGACATTACATTGTTGCAGAAGCCTACCCACTGCTGTTGTTATGCTATTATCAGTATTTTACATAGTTAGAGGTTGTTCAAGGCGTGCCTAACAGATAGGGGGCAGCCAATGATGATACTAACACTCATATAAACTAAAGATATATATGGTTCCTTTAACCAAACCCTCCACCTGGTAGGTTTTTACTGCTAGCCATGCAGGATGATGTCATAGCTGATGTATGTTGAGGTATAAAATCTTTTGTGTAACCAAAATGCATTGAGAGTGTGTGAGCTACAATCTGTTTGTCCGACAGGTTTCCCGACTTTATTGAACTGTTAATAAAGGTAAGTATTTTGCCATATTCCTTGAGTCTGTCTGGTTATTTGGGCCTGATATATTTTATTGTGGTAATCCCTGTCGGCATTTCGAACTCTCCAGGTCATACTGCATACCTCCTCACGAGCTAAAACTGAAAATAGGTGCTGTAATTATGCTACTACGCAATCTTATGCCATCACAGAAACTATGCAATGGAACAAGGTTGACAATTACTCATCTATAAAGACACATCATAGTGGCCTGTGTAATCAATGGAACTTAGATACTGTTCTTATACCGCACATACCTCTCATTCCAGCTGATACCAATCTGCCTTTCAAAATCACAAGAAGAGACTTTCCTATAAATTTAGCCTTTTCAATTATCATTAATAAGTTACAGGGACCTACGCCCCCTTCCTGGAAGCGATCAGTGGTCTGCCATTAATAACTCACATGGACCTACATCCCCTTCCTGGAGGCGATAGGTGGTAATTCCGATATTTAAGAAGGGGGACAGAAGTCAACCTATGAGTTACTGACCAATGTTGACCTTTAAGATATGCTAGAACGGTGCATGTTACGCCGGGAACGGCTAGTTCATTATACATGGTGTCCTTCACCTATTCCAAAACATGTCTTTGGCTTACTGAAAACCGAGTGTATTGAGGCAACCGCAAGGATAAATGCTTTAATATATGAATGATGTAAATAACTAAATGAGAGAACAGATACCAGCGCATCCCCTTTCTCTCACCAGGGCAGAGACATTGGAATGCATTGTGGGGCTGAAGGATGTCCGCCGTTCTTTTCTCTCTCTGCCAGTGGAAACATCACTAAGTACAGGTTTGAAACAGTTGTCCTATCTCTAAGTCATTCGCAGAAAAGGGGATAGCTCCCATCCCCTAGCAACCATGGTGGACCAATCCAGTACACTTAGGGACCGGGCACCACCAATCAGAGATCCGTCCAAAGGAAAAGCCACTTCCGCAGGTGTAGGAATTCATGACAACTAATCACTGTGAGGTTCAGGAATTCCATCTTGATATTGTCCATCTGATGGACAAGCATTTGACGTAGCTACTTGGTGACATTTGGTGATCTAGAGAACATCTGACTATTGCTGGTGCGCATGGGAGAAGCTTGCTCTGCCCTGCAATGTCAGCAGCCGCATGGTTGCCAAGCCCATGGAACCTGGTGGCTGATCAAACAAAAAGGTTAAGCGTTCAAACAGGGCCCACCGATGTCCATCTAGGTCGCCTAGCTGGCCATGGGGAGAGGTAAGAAAAGCCTTTGGGTTACAGTGCTGATGGAGGCCGAGAGCAGGGCACATTTGATGGGAGCTAGCCCCCGTTTTCCACAATAGTAGAGCACTGGCAGCCAGTGGTAACACTCACAACCTCCTCTTGTTTGTAGGGTGGCATAGGATCATTGCTGGTAGCACCTTTCAGTGGCCAGTAGACATACCGTGCTCTTTACATAATGAGCCATCCTGCCTCATGCCCACCCTACTTCAAAATACAATGGCATGCTTTACAGAAATGTCTCTGAATGAGGCCTGCGGGCATGTGGCGTGGTATATAACAATTAAAATAAATAAATAAATGCCAAGGAGCTCAGCATTGGACTTGCACAAGCTGATGTACTTGAAACAGATTTGACAAGAACCCTAAGAAAACTTGAAAAGAATATCAGTCAGATAAAGCAAGGGCTTGTCTCAGGCCTTACATGACTTTGACAAGGGTGTTATCATTTTATTTCATTATATATTTTATTTTGGGTACTTATTGAGTGCAAACCTAGATTCGGGAAGCAATGGAGTGCTGTCCATCAGTGGGGTGTAGAGGAGGAGTTAAGTACCAGCACCAAAGCGCTGCCCCCATATTGTCTATATGTTGGGAACCAGAAATTGAGACATGTGCAGTGCCAGAGAGGATGCTATACCGCAGAGAATCTTGGAAACAAGGTATCCATTGAGAAAACCCTATATGCATTCACAAAGAAATAAGGGCCTTTTGGACAAAGTTCCAGAGGAAGTGTGAAAAAGAGAGAAAAAGAAGACTGATGACTTAATTCAAAGCAGAACTGACGCACACAGACAAGATGCAGGAGGTAAAAGGAAATAGACATTCTATAAGCTCTGAAGAGTAGGTGGTAAAGATGAGCAACATTTCGGGCATGAGATGAAGATGCTCATGCTACAGAAATGCTAAAGGAAATGCTAAATCAGTTCACACTTGTACAGATGCAGTAACGCAAGTAGACAAAGTAATCTTAAGGCTGGCTACATAGTGAATAGTTGCGGCGATGCGCCAATGTATAATACATAGGAATGTATAGAACCTGGATATTCCTCGATGCACTTTAAGCAAGGCTTACAATCCTGTGATTGGAAGGGGTTTTTCAGTGTGGCGCAGTTGGAAAATAACTAAAGGCGATGGAGAAATACAAGAAAGGCTTGGCTGGCCCAGCACCAAGAAGTCGAGACCACTGTGAGCCTGGTTGTCCATCCGGTAGTTACATGAACTTGAGAAAGAAACAAACTTCTGCTTGTGGTGAAATCAAAAAACACTGAAGGCGTCAAGAGTTCATCATATAATAATATTAAATGCTGCAAAGAGCTTGGAAATGCAGTCTCCAATCACATGGTCAAATCAAAATAGACATTGGTTTGAGCTACAACGAAACCAAGAAGATACTCCCTTTTATTCTCAGGCACAGAGAGCTTCTGCAAGGCCAAGTTCAGAAGCCTGAATTTACTGGCAGACTGCAAGAGTGATGATAGATGTTGGGCTAATTGGGAGGGGAGGCAGGATCACGCCGACTCTCCCTGAACATGGACTGGTAGCTTGCGTGTTGCTAGCGTGTGGAATATTCCAGAAGGGTACAAGAGTGCCAAACCAATTATAGAGGGCCACGTATCAAAGAGCCCTATAGTTTGTGTAACCAATAAAGTGTTGAGTATTAGTATGACACAGAAGATGACTTGCACTTTGGATGAGCTTAATTGGCCATCTGACAGTAGAGACCCAATCACAACCCCCGTCAGTATGGAACGTATACTTAGGTGTTCCTTGTAAGCCTATCACATCCCCAAGTAGTTTTTTGTAGTTTGCCACGTAATGTGACATCATTGATGACGAATTTTGACTTTAAGGGTTGTGTATTTTATAATATGCGCACAGAGAAATTGAGCGAACGTCCATTGATGTCTGTTGGAACTCCCTGTTTTAGATAATTGCAAGTAAAACCGACCAGGTTTTGTCAACTTCCTGAGTCGGTCTGATTATTGATGTTTGAGTAAATTCTGCATCCCCATCCATCTCTAAGTATTGCTACCTCGTCTTAAAAGACCCTAGGTCTATGGGTTCACGTGGTAGCAGAGGTAAGATGGTTAAAAATCTGTTGACCCAGTAGGGTTCTAAGGGTCTCAGAAATATTGGATGTCCTCCGCAAGTTAGCTGGAGGACTTCTAGGCTTACATTGTATAGCGGCCGAGAACCAAAATCTTGCAAGTCAAACGAAGCAGGTGTGACGGGTCCCTCTTTCACAGAATTGCCCTCCCGATTTCTACAGGCAGCTGATTAGACCGAAGGCTAAGGTGGACGGTTGAGGAGGAGATGATCCCGAGGGTCAGGAGCTGAAAAGCAAATGGTGAGTAGATTGGGAGAGGTGACAAAAATAATTGTGTTTTAAATGGGGAAAGTAATAATGGGGAAAAAGTAATGGAGAGTTGGTGGGGTATTTGAGTTAATGATGAAGAACGTCAAGTGAAGATATATGGACGAGGAGCGATCCATAAGATAAGCCCAGAATCCTACTTCCAGGGGCGTGTTGAATGAGTTTAGAATCCAAGTGGATACTTAGGCTACAAAGAGATAGATCTGTTAAAGAAAATGATTCACATTCCGATCAGAGTAATTTTAGGGGTGAGAGTAGCCATGAGGAGCGTTGACAGAAGTATATGTGGGCCGGCCAATTTGTTTGTCTGTATATTGAATGTATTATATGTGTTAAGGAAATGATGAAATATCGCATAGCGACAATCAATAGATTGAGAATAGAATATTTAGTTATTTAGTTGTCAAAGTGAGACACAAAGGTATAGCGCAGCGACGATTGGTGCACGCTCATATTGTATTATTTTCTGGAAAGCATTTTCTGTGTAAAACGATAATAAGTATTGACAATCAAGTGTGACTAGTCAAGATGGAGGATGCTACTGTGCTCATGCACCGCTGCAAACAGCTGCCAAAACACTCACCTAAGCATAAGCAATATAGTGCAGAACGGTTTAAGGGCACGGCAGATCAAATATTCATGCCATGGCCACAAGGGGGCTCACTGTCAAAAGCAGTTTTACAACACATGACCACATACCTGCACGCAGTGTACACAAGCAAGAAGTTAGAAAAACATTAGCTAGTCTAGAGCTTTGGAAAATGTACCAGGAGGAACGGGAAGACCCGCCTCCTGAAGATTGGATGCTTAACCAGTGTAAAGAGGGGGTGTCGAGCCTTCTGCTCCCCCTACCGTGCCTGAAGAAAATGCAATAGCACAAAAGATGAGGGAGTGTATCCATTAAGGGAGTATAAAGCAACAGCAGGATACAGTAATCCGACGCATGAGCCGTCTGCTTATAGTAGTGACAAAAATCCAGAAAAAACTCCAGAAAGGGATGTGATCTCTAAGGTCCCAAGGGACAAAGAGAGAAGTGAATGAGCAAGTATGATGCTAGATATGAAATGAGAAATAAAGAGATATAGATTGACTGACGTCACTGAAGAGGATATGTTTAGAGATGACCTGTCAGATGACGAAGTAGTGTTACAGATGAGCATTACGCATTGGATCAGGACAGAAAGGTGAGAGATCCCACAGAAAATGATGATAGTGCGGCAGCGTCCCACATTTTTTGATGAAGATATGGAGAAAGTGCCAGTTTCTTTATGGACTACAGGCCCCTATGACATAGGCCTGCTAAAGGGGGTGGGAGAAGTTAAGATTAAACTGACACCAGAAGCATTTTTTCCTCAAGGAAGGCAGTATCTTATGTCTCGAGAGGCAGATGAAGATATCTTCAAGACTATAGCAGCCATGATGGATTAAGGCATCTTGGTGAAGTCAGAGTCTCCATGCAATACCACAGTGTATCCTATCAAAAAATCAAAAGGGGGGTTCATGGCATTTCATTCAAGATATGAGGCTGATTAACCAGATTGTAGAGACAGAATATCCTTTAGTTACAAATCTGGTGATGATACTATGTGGTATTCCTGTTGAGGCACAATATTTCACAGTGATTGACTTGAAAAATGCGTTTTTCTCAACCTGTTGCATAAGGATTCCCAAGACCTTACGTCATTTACGTTCCGTCAGACTAAGCTGAAAAGCACACGTTTGCCCTGTGGGTACTGTGACTCACCGTCGATTTAAAATAGGGTCCTGCAGATGGACCTAAGCAATATTGATTTGTCAAGTGTCGTACTGCAATACGTAGATGATATTTTGGTATGTAGCACATCAGAAGATGAATGTAGATGAGACTCAATTCAACTAAAGATTATTTTAGCAGAGAAAGGATATAAGGTGGACAAATAGATATTGCAGTACTGCCAAGAAGAGTTGTTGTACACCGGTCAGTTCATCTCACATGAAGGAAAGAAGGTTATGCCTGAAAGAGCTGAGGCGATTTTGAAAACATCAAAACCACACACAATAAAGCAAATACAACAGTTTTTAGGACTGTGTAATTATGTTAGAGCATGGGTATTTGATTATAGTTCATACACAAGGCCCTTGTTACAGGCCCTGAAAAAGACACAGGTGAATAGGGAAAAAAGTGAATGGACTGAGGAAATGGAGGAGGGGTTTGATGAATTAAAAAAGGCAATATGCACAGCTCCAGTTTTAGGAATTCCCAATTTTTCTGAGGAGTTCTTTTTATTCTCACACACAAATGGGACAGTAATGACAACAGTACACATGCAGAGAACTATGTTTGGGTACAAACCTTTAGCATATTACAGTGGGAATTTGGACCCAGTAAAGAGGGGTCACTTCCCTTGCGAACATTCGTTGGCTGCAGCCCCGTTCACTATTTAGAAATCTGCCAGCATAGTGATGGAGTGTGCCATGACTTTATTTGTTCAGCATGCTTTGTTTGCTGTTTTGGAGAAACCAAAGGGTACACTGACGTCTCAAAGAGCATCTGCTTATGAGGTGGTTCTATTGAATCCAGCGATCACAATAGCCAGGTGTAAAATAGTGAACCCTGCTATGTTTGTAGCTGAACCACTGGCAGAGGATGAACAAGTGCATGATTGCTCAAACTATGAGGAATTCTATGATGAGATCCCAAGGGTGAAGGAAAATGCTTTAGCAACAGGGGAGATTCTCTTTATTGATGGTTCTTCGAGGATCGATCAAACTGATGGAGAAAGGCATTCCAGTGCCGCAGTAGTAATGCATAAGGCTAATGGGGAATTTGAAGTGATAACCAGTGCAAGACTACGGTCTCACTTCTCAGCACAGGTTGCAGAATTAGTGGCTCTTATTGTCACACTCGAGAATCATGCAGACCAGGAAGTAACATTGTAAAGTGACTCCACCTACGTGATGTCAACCGTGCATGCAAGATTAGCACATTGGAAATGGAGGGGCTACCTCTGAGCAGACGGCACTCCAGTGCAACACACCGCTTTATTGGACAGGCTTAGTAAAGCACTACAACTCCCAGTAGCCATCGCAATAGTTAAGTGTGCAGTGCACACTAAGAGGACAGACTTTATTTCATGTGGAAAACAAGCCACAGACAAAGAGGCAAAAAGTGTTGTGTATTCATATATGATGACTTTTGATACCCCTGATGTGAAAGAGAAAATTGTTGTGATGATGGTTGTGAATGAAAGCTTTAACCACTTATCGAGAACACAATCTAGGAAGAGAAAGACCTGTGGACATGGACGGGGTGGTCTTTATCCCCTTAAGAGGCATTGTGGCGACATGATAGGACTGGTAAACCAGTGATGCCTGTAGCCTTATTAAGGGTGGCGTCAGAACAGCTACACTGCCCTGCGCATGTCACTAGGGAGAGCCCTGCAGCAACTATTGTGGAGGACTGGTTGTCAGGACCTGAAGATACCTCCCAGCACTCCTCCTCACCTGTGTCTTCTATTGAACTTTCTTGGGCTTTGGAGTCTTTCTTTCGTCGTGGCCTTTTGGATTCCTTTGGTTTTTTATCTTCTTATCTTCTGATGAAGATAGGGGCGAGCTCCCTCGGAGGCCACTTTGACTGGAAAATGAACCCAGTTCAGGGGATCACCAAGGAGCAAGCCCCCAAAATCAGAGAAAAAGCCTTCTGGTGTAAAAAACCCTGATCAGATGGTATCACAGCTGACTGTCTGTCTTCCTTATTATGGCAGGATAAAGTCCAAGGTACAAAAGCTAGTTCTCTACAAGACTCCTATCTTGACAGATGGCAAACAGTCTGTTCTTCACAAGCAATGGCAAAGCCTCTGAGGGATTCCGAAAGAAAGATTTGCCCAGAAAGGGAAAAAACAGTCCTCTAATAAGGTAGGTAAGAAGTTAAATAGGACAGCAAGGAGGAATCGCTGACAGAGAGAGGCGAGGCGATCGGAAGGGAAATAGTAATACATCTTACGACAAAGAAAGAAGACTAGTGAAAAGGTAAGTAGATCCGAAGAGAGATGGGTTTACTGCACCCAGAGGCGGTAAAGATCCACAACCAGCGAAAACAAAAACAGAAGAACGGAAGAAAGAGAGCTGGTGCGCATAGCAACCGGGTAACGCAAGCATAAGGTAAGAACAGATATATACAACAAACAATAAAAAAAACTAATAGCAGATGGCCACAAGATGGCAAGAATACAAATAGAGCAGAACAGGATAGGCAAAAGAAAAAAAGAAGCGAAGAACGCAGGACAGAACCGGAGACAGAAAATACCTGAAGGCGGAAGACGAACCAGATTATGAAAAGAGTGAAAACAGAAGAAAAAGAGGGCGAGCTCTAGAAACAACGGCAAGGGGAAAGGAACGCAAGTTCACTGCAGAAACAGCAACCAGCAGCGTAGTCCAAGAGATGGATACAATGCAAGGTGGAAGGGCATTTTCCCTAGTGTTATTCTGTCGGAGTCCATATTGAAGGGAGACTAGACTGATACAATGCAACCAAGGATGGCTATATTAGGAGTACTTCCACCGTTGCCAGCACTTCCAGGGGCGATGCATGACACTGGTTCATACCGAACCTGTTAGAACATGTTGCTTTTTATGCAGTAAATTACATCGTATGTCAAAGGTTTAATGCTGGGCACATGCTGTGAACAGTCTGAGGAGTTATTCCTCTACCAAATGGTCCTTTTCAGCATTTACATATCGATTATGTTGATATGCTGCAAGTTTGTAGTGGATATAGGTATATGATAGTGGTGGTGTCCCCCTTCTCAAGGTGGATAGAGGCCGGTATATCCACGCACCCTGACGCCACTTGCACTGCAAAGTTTTTAGTCTGAGAAGTATTTCCCAGATGGGGAGTATGTGAGGTGCTAAGATCAGACAATGGCCCCCATTTTGTTAATGAGTATGTGAGCAAATTAGATTATTACTTAGTATTAAACACAAGTTTTCTTCTGCTTATCATCTGCAAGCGAACGAGATATGTGAGAGACTCAATTGTCTGCACAAAGAGAGAATAGCCAAGTTGAAATTAACACTGAAAAAGGGGTGGCTGCATTGGCTGCCCCTTCATTATATGTATTAAGAAATCAGCCTGGTTCTTACCACCACCCCACACCCCATGAACTAGTTACAGGGAGGCGAATGAGAATATCTTTGACTCCTCCATCCAGGACTAGACGTGATGTCCAGACTACTGCAGAATTGTCAGGAGATGAGTTACATGCATACTTAACATGTTTTATGGGTAGTATCTCTGTCATTTCAGATCAAGTCAAGCGGACAGGGTTTTCGGTCTCAGAACACAAGCGAAGTCCACACAGCAACCACAGCTAAAGAACTATGTTTATCTAGATTATTTGCTGGAGAAAAGGTTTTAATCACAAATTTCACACAAAAGTGGCACGAGCCCCGTTTCAGTGTCCCTTTTCTTGTGGAGGACATTACTCCGTCAGCAGTCAAAGTCGATGAGCTTGGATCCACCAAGGTGATGTGAAAGTTTATGCTGGAGAGGCCGACGAACCCCCAACCCATTCGGAAGCAAGCCAAGAAGAGGAAGTTCTGCACCAGCAGACTCAATCAATGACAAGGAAGAAGGACACAGAGACTGTCAAATAGACAGAGAAAGTGTACATTTGGACTGTGGCTCCCCTGAAATACTCTTTGTAGCTGCTAAGCAAGGAGTGAGCAAGATACTGTTCTTGAGCCAAAGGAGTTTTACTGACATTGGTCTGTGGAGTGCAGAAGTAAACAAAACATGCCAGCCTTGGACTTTGTGTTTGATGATTTTAAGAAGGAGCAGTTCCATGACTCATTACTCACTGAATTTCTTTTTGGGGGTGCCTATACTGCGGTCTGATGCTGATGTAGACAGGCTACATCTTGCTGACTTCATATTTATACTCAGGGCTAACCCTGCTCTCTTTGGGAGGAGCACTGGTATACACGCTTTTATTCAGGATACTAAGAATGGCCCGACTACGAGATGTTTAGTGGCAGCAATAATAAGACATATCAAACTATTACCTGAGCATCTTACTGGAGGTACAGATGAACCTGTCTAGCGATGATGCCCACAAGCTACTTGTTATGATCCTTTACTATTTTCTTCAAGACCATCCTTATCTTGTTTGGAGGAACACCAACACTTTTGTGTTTATGCGAGATCCTATAAACCATCCAGCAATCAGCCAGTTACTTGTGGAAATCATAGAACAGATTCAACAACTACCGGAGCATCTGACAAGTTTGCCTGAATAAAACCAGTTTTTCCTTCCTTAAAAGTAATCACAGACAAACACGTGGTCCATAGAGCATATTAGGTCCAGAAAGTGAGCAGAGTCAACGACGAGTGGAGAGGCGTCGATGGTGGAGACTCATGTATTGGTGCATAATGTATGCTTGTTCTACCTTTATCATTGTTTTTCTGATTCTGCTAATACACACTGTTTATTTCATTGGTCCCAAGAAAGCAGTGATCCCTTTGATTTTTCCCACTCCAGTTACCTTGTCAGAACTAGACATTGGAAGGCAGCCAAGGCCTTATGTAATTGCCCCTACTCCAATAGCTCATGTGGAGAAACCTAGTCCTGTGGCAATTGTCCCTAGAAATCCTTACGCAGGAAGGACTCTTATAGATATCCTTACTGAGCGGCAGGTACAGATTCTGAGAAAGAAACAAAGAAAGGGACCTAAGAGCAGTGCAAAGGAGGATGATTATGAATTGAACAATTATTTGGACTGTACAGCACACTTGGGGAACAACATGTGGTATGAGCACATAAAGAGGTGGGAAAGAGGACTTCTGAGGAGGATTGCTATGTTTTTGCACTCCTGCCTTATGCTTTGGGAAAGTCTAAGATATTCATAGCTATTGAAATAGATGTTCAAACGGCTTATTGCCTTACCCACCTTGCACTGTCATACAAGACATCAATTCCAGGGTCGAACGGCATGCTTGATATGGGTGAAAGAATGGTCAGCAGCAGGTGAAGATGATTATGTCCAAGATTCGAAGACAAGAGGGAGAGCACACACCATAAATCGTGTGATTATATATGAACAGCCTGGCATGAAGAGAGCAGGAATCAGATGGGAAGTCAACAGAAGACTCAATTGTCAAGGAAAAACTGATAAAGAGTTTTGCAGCTGCAGGGAATTAGGGTGCTTTCTCCAGACAGATGGGAAGAAGGTGTAGTCATGTGCGGAGCTGTAGCAGTAACGGGTCCTCACAAACCAGTTAGCTCTATGGCCGAGGCTTGCAAAGTTGCTGACATGGGTCGAAGACAAAGGAGGTCCATTGCAGATAGTGCCTTTGGTTAGTGAAGAACTATGTTTCAGAAACAATGGCACAAGAAAGGTTGGAGAGAATCAACAGTGCGTACAAATCTTTGATGTACCAGGAATGAAGGACTGGACAGTAGTGATAATGGATCACTATTGGGCCTGTGGATCCAGGGCATACATGAATCTGCCCAGAGATTGGGGAGCACTATTTTCTTTCATGATTGTTCATGTTCCAGCATTGGTGATTCAAAGAGTGACTTGAATATTGGAGAATTTCCAAAAGCAGATGCTCACCTGAGGAAAAAGAGATCTGCTGAACTCCTAAATCGAATGAAGAGAGAACATTATTTCTCAGCCAAATCAATAGAAGCCTTTGATACTATTCCTTATGAACACAGATCATTAGCAAGACTTCTTCCATTTTCACTATTATCTTTATGCATGGAATCCAGACGATGGAGAATACTAAATGGTCACAGATAACCAGATGGGAGCTTTTGCAGATGTTCAACACCACTATAAAAGGATGCAATGCTCTCAATGAGGAGCTGAGAGCCATAAGACTGATGACACTTCAGAAGAGATATGTCCTGGACATGATCACAGCTATGGATGGAGGTGTTTGTGCTGAAATCGGAGAATCATGTTGCACGTTCATACCTTTTCACGATGAAGAGAATGGTACCTTGACAGAGGCCATAACGATGCTGACAAACATACACGTCAAGATGGAAGACGAAGTGGAAGACATTGATGATGATAGTTGGTTTGGATCAATCTTATCATGGGTTCCATAATGGATGGTGAATATTTTCAAGTTACTTGGAGCCCTGTTGGTGATGACCATTTTTGGATGTTGTGTGATCAGGATAATAATCACACAATGTAAGAAGACTGCAAAAAAAGCAGTAGGAATGAAGATTGTGATAGACGTCGAATCAGGATTTGAACCAAAAGAACTAACACATAATGAAATCAGAGACTACGTGAAGGCCAGCATTCATGAACCTGAGGGAATTTTCTTGTACCCAAATAACCACAAGAAGTATGTGGGGAGATGGATCGATTGCAGTCCCAATGGACAATGCATGCTCATGACTCGGAGTATGGGTGAGCATGTGAAATCAGTAGGATGCCTGAACGGAGTCATAAAGCTATGGGTCCCAAAGAAGCACTTCTTCAGATGAGGATGTCTTGTTGTGGAGAATGATGAGAGAGTGGTCGATTAATCACCCAGAGGTGGGAGTGTAGAGGAGGAGTCAAGTACCCCCACCAAAAGCTCTGCCCCCATGTTGCCTATATGTTGGGAACCAGGAATTGAGTCACGTGCTACGCCAGTGAGGATGCCTGTACCTCAGAGAATCTTGGAAACAAGGCATCCATTGAAAAAATCCTAAATGCATTCACAAATAAATAATGGCCTTTTGGACAAAGTTCCAGAGGAAGTGTGAAAATGAGTGAAACAGAAGACTGGTGATGTCATGCAGAGCAGAGCTGACACACCCAGAAAAGATGCACGAGGTTAAAGAACATAGATGTTCTATAAGATCTGAAGAGGAGGTGGTAAAGATGAGCAACATTTCGGGCTCGACATGAAGATGCTCACGCTACAGAAATGCTGAAGAAAATGTTAAATCAGTTCACACTTGTACAGATGCAATAACGCAAGTAGACAAAGCGATCTTAAGGCTGGCTACATAGTGAATAGTTGTGGCGATGCGCCAATGTATAATACATAGGAATGTATAGAACCTGGATATTCCACAATACACTTTAAGGAAGGCTTAAAATCCTGTGATTGGAAGGGGTTTTTCAATGTGGTACAGTTGGAAAATAACTAAAGGCGAAGGAGAAATACAAGAAAGGCTTGGCTGGCCCAGAACCAAGAAGTAGAGACCACTGTGTGCCTGGGTGTCCATCCATTAGTTACATGAACGTGAGAAAGATACAAACCATTGTTTGAGGTGAAATGGAAAAACACTGAAGGCGTCAAGAGTTCATCATTTAATAATATTAAATGCTGCAAAGAGCTTGGAAATGCAGTCTCCAATCACATGGTCAAATCAAAATAGACATTGGGTTGAGCTACACTGAAAGCAAGAGGATACTCCCTTTTATTCTCAGGCACAGAGAGCTTCTGCAAGGCCAAGTTCAAAGTCTTAATTGACTGGCAGACTGCAAGAGTGATGATAGATGTTGAGCTAATTGGGTGGGGAGGCATGATCACGCCGACCCTCCCTACACCTGGAGTGATAGCATGCGTGCTGCTAGCGTGTGGAATATTCCAGAAGGGTACAAGAGTGCCAAACCAATTGTAGAGGGCCACATATCAAAGAGACCTATAGTTTGTGTAACCAATAAAGTGTTGAGTATTAGTATGACATAGAAGATGACTTGCACTTGGTATGGGCTTAGTTGCCCATCTGACAGTAGCGACCCAATCACAACCCCCGTCAGTATGGAACGTATGCTTAGATGTTCCTTGTAAGCCTATCACATTCCCAAGTAGGTTTTTGTAGTTTGCCACATAGTGTGACGTTATTGATGACGAGTTTTGACTTTAAGAGTTGTGCTTTTTATAATATGCGCGAAATTGAGCGAAAGTCCGTTGATGTCTGTTGTAACTCCCTGTTTTAGATAATTGCAAATAAAACAGACCAAGTTTTGCCAACTTCCTGAGTCGGTTTGATTATTGATGTTTGAGTAAATTCTGCATCCCCATCCATCTCTAAGTATTGCTACCTCGTCTTAAAGGGCCCTAGGTCTATGGGTTCAGGGGAATAAAGGCATTTGTTTGATACTCACAACCGGAAGAAGTCCTTACAGCCAGTGCTTTAAGTGGGATGGGGCCAGCTGGGTGCAATTCTTACAGCCAGTGCTTTAAGTGGGCCGGGGCCAGCCGGGAGCAGTCCTTGCACAGCAAAGCATTTGTTACTGACATACGATTTAGGGTGGCAGCGAATAGTTAACTTGTCCTTAGATTAGTGGGGAACATGCAACAGTGATGAAATGGGCAGTAGAGCAGGGGGATGAGCTGTAGAGTGTGGTCGTCGTGATGGATACCGCGCTGGATGTGGTGTCCGGTATATTTTACAGATTGTGAACAGCACGCACCTTACAGAAGAGGGTCTTGATTTCTTTTGTTAATTGCATGTGGGGGTGCAAGTCTGATGCTGGTGAGATAAGGGTCCAAGGACTGGTGCATAGACTGAGTAGGCGTGCCGTGCAAAGTCAGTGCAAAGTCATTGTGTACTGCAAAAATGACTTCCCACTGACTTTGCATAGGAAAAATAAACTTTGCACAGTTCCATGAATCAGGGTTTGTGTCGATAGCGCAAAGTTTCTTTTCAGTAGTGCAAAGTCACTTTGAACCGTCAAAACATTCCATGAATCAGGCCCAGGGCGTCAACAATGCAAAAACTGAGAGGCAAGCATCCACGTTTTAATGTGCTTTACAGAGATGTCTCCGCATGAAAGAAAAGCGGGAACTCTGACAGACCACCAGGTGGTGACAGGAAGACCTAAACAATCCTTCATGACATCACCAGTTTAAATATGACGCTGTAAGCAAAGGCACCATAAACATGGTCACATCTTTCCAGCTCTCAAAGCTCTTCATTGGCTGCCTATAAAATACAGAACATCTTTTAAGTTACTTCCCAATGCCCATAAAACACACAGTTGTATTTTGTATTTATTTGACATTTATTGAGCGCTTTACTCCAAACCACTATACAGTAAAAAAAGAAAAATGACAGCACAACAAAATGAAGATTGAATCAGTTACAAAACATTTTCAAAGAAGCATTAGGATTGAAGAAGATGGTTCCTGAGAGAAGTCCGGGAGGGAGGGTAGGAAGCAGGAGAGCGGAGGGAGAAAGGAAGAGAATTCCAGTGCTAAGAAGCAAGAAGAGAAAATGAGCGGAATCGGGATTGGGCACAAGGAGGGCGGCATCTTATCATGTGTTAAGATCCTCCTACAACTGTTTCATGTTACCCCCAACCCACACAAATCCGGAGGAGATGGAAAGTCAAGTGTCCCCCAAGCAATGCAACATTGGGATAGACTAATGCTTGATCTGCGGAAAATTGGAGGTCGACTGTTGTTTTGAAAATGTATAAAAACATTCCTACTTTGAAAATCCCAACTTAGAATGCATGCTTAGATGTTGCAATGATCCAGCGCCGTAGCCAATCCTCCCAGCCCGCTATTGCGGGATTACAAGTATGATAATGATAATGTGTCTAGAACAAGAATGAGTGTGGCTGTTGTGTTCCTATGTAGATTACATGTGGGTGTATGGAGCTGCATATGGTTCTAATGCTGTTGTATGCATCTAAATGGTGGTAGTATGAAAGCTCTAATGTGGCCTAATGTGAACGGAAGCAGCTATTGTGTGCTAATGGTGTATGTGGCTATAATATGGTGTGTATGGTCTGAATGTTGCTGAATACAACATTGTGGTGATATATGTGGATATGATGTGTTTTATGTGGCTATTACACAATTATATAATTTGAAGATGATGTGTGCAGCTATAATCTTGTGTAGGTGGGAATAATGTGATAGTATGTGGCTATACTGTGGTTCATGCTGCTGATATATTTTTGTATGCAGCTATTGCGTGGCTGTATGCAACTATAATGTGGCTACATGGGGCTATACTGTGCTGTGAGTTGCTTTAAAGTGGCTGTTTGTGGCTTTAATGTGGCTGAACATGACTTTAATGTGGGTGAATGCAGCTATAATGTGGTTTTTATGGTTCCATTGCATGGTGGAATGTGGATATAATGTGGTTTTATTGTAGACAGCAGAATTGAAACAGAGCTCTCACCATCTCATGGCCATGACAAAACCAACCCGAGCCCTGGGAGGGATCAGACACCACCAATTAGAAGTCCCTCCATTGGCTGTTCTCCTTCAACATTCAGACGCAGCGTCAGTTTGACCAAATAAAAAATTATGATGTCAAATCAACATGAGGTTTTTAATTCCGTACTGACCCCATTTGCTGGATGGCCAGGCATGTACGGTTATTGGAGAAGGAAGGAGTAATGGTGCCAAATTTGGTGGGGGGACATGACGGTGGCCTCTAGATGATCATATGCAGGCGGGACACTGGACTGTTTGAATTTGGGGTTGTATCTTACAATGTTTGATGAATGGGAGTGGATATAATGTGGCTGTATGTGGCTATAATGTGGCTCTATGTGTCTACAATGTGGCTGTATGTAGCTATAATGTGGCTGTGTGTGTGTGGCTTTAATGCGGCATGGTGTGAAGAATTGGAGTGGATATAATGTGGCTGTTGGCAGCCATAATATGGTTGTACATGGCTTTCATGGGCTGTATGTTATCCTATGGTTGCTGGTGGGGGGTCCATTAGGGCAATAACAGACAAGCAAGAGACATGATGCAGCCTTGTCCAATAGCACTTTGCCTGATGATGATGATGATGCTTTAAATGCACAGCAAATTTATCTGTGAACAATGGATCCACGCGCTGCGCTCGAGGGGCGCGGGGCGGCGGGCGCGCACACATGAACAGCCTAGCATACAGTACATTACAGCTAGTGGGTCCAGTGAGAATATAAACGTCAGATTGACAGATGAAAGTACTGATGGACCTGGTAATGCTTCTTTGAATATTTCATAAGTGTACCTTAAAGATTTCAGATAAGCTGCATTGTGGGGAACTCTTCAGGCCAAGCAGCGCATAATTGCCTTAACCCTAAAACACTCTGCGCCATATATCGCACAAAGCTGCGAACACGTAGACGTGAAAATCCAACAGACATCTCAAAAAAGAAATGCGGGGTAGCGGGATGCCAGGCTGCAAGGCAGCTTTACAAAAGTCGGACGTATTCTGTTGCAGTTATTTCACATCACTGGGGGTCTGATTAGCTAACATTTGCACCAGTGCAAAACATGGAGCAAATGCTTACATCCCATTAACTGAGCAAGCATGGTCTGTCCCAATCCATGCTCTCTAAATAAAACGTGGCTCTGGGGCAAACACGAATCAGACCAATTCTGTGTACATTGCTTGCTGCTTAACACATAAAGGCATGGGATTATTACATTTATTTGCATGTTACTGCTTCATTTTTGCCCCAGTGAAAACATTTTTAGATAATACAGATTGGGGCTAAACCTGTTTGCTCCATTTCCCATTATACAAACAGAAAAAGTGGTGCCAAATTAATTTGCTCCTTTTTTTGCACAAGGGCAAAGTTTTGATAATCTGTCCTGAGAAGTCCACAAAGGAGACACATGCACAGAAGTGGCCTTTTGCACCAATGAGCCATTACAAGAAAGTGTACTAAGGGCGTGTGTGGATGTGCATTGCAAGGGGCAGGATTGGGGGTGTGCTGAGCCCCAATACCTGGATATCTCTCATTCAAGAAATAATAATAATGCCAATATCAGGGGATTACATAGTGCTTCATGCTGGTTTCTCCTTGCTTCTAACCGCTGTAATGATCACTGTTATTACTACCCAATGTAATAGTACTCATTGTTAGGAATCAGATTAATAATTGAAGGGCTTAGTCAGCTCCAATGAGGTTCAAATTGGAGAAGTGCAAGTTTGTAACATGACAGAGGGGAGTGGTTAAGCTTTTAGACATCATTCCAGAACTGCGCTGGACCTATGCACAAAAAACCAACGTAGGCATCAGTCCAAGCGAATACAGAAGGTGCCGAGTTCATTTCTGACTTCCTTGACTCTTTCCGCTGCGCTATGCAGACAAACACATAGGCCATGGGCCCACCACATTATAGTGCTATAAGGTTAGTATGTATAATTCGATTAAGGATTCACATTTTAATATCTACTCTTATAATGCGAAGTTCTTCAGCAGCATGGGCAAAGGCTTGCAGCCTGTAGGAAGCCACCATTACTGCTCCATGCAGAAGTAAGCAACCAATCAGCAAGCGTCAATAAGGCATGCTCAGTACTCATTGAGGAAACTCTTGCAGTTCTACGGTTCCATTTCCAGCACTGGTTGGGTGCCGCACTCCTGCATATTAATTAGAGGCTCGCCGTGCGATGATGCATTGGCGTAGCACTGCTTTCTTCTTCACAAGAGGCCAGAGCAATGCGGGAGGTTAAGATTAATTCTAAACCTTCCAGCCATCAACTATTTTGTTTTGCTTAGTCACCACGAGTGGGACGGGTATGCCCAGATGTGGGTCCCTTGCCTGCTGGACCTAGATACCCCAGCTACTCCTCACAGATGATGTCCAACGAGGCCGAAACATGTCTGGGGTGCTTGTTGTTTCGTGCAGAAGGAATGTGGACTACAGTTCAAGCTGGACCGCCTTTTTGGGGTGGGACCAAGCCTGATTTGCATATGGTCTTTCCCCTTTTGTAACGACTTAGCAGGCAAAGAACGATGGTCTGAAGGGTTGCCCAGAGCAATGCCAGAGTTAATATTAATTCTAAACCTTCCAGCCATCGCCTCTTTTGTTTTGCTTTCTGCTTCCCAAGAGGCAGCGCCTATTGGTGAATACAGGGAAGATATTCGTGCCTCTCTTTGATGATCTCAGCTGTACATATTTGGACTGTGCAGATCAACTAGTCTCCATTGATCAGATCCCTTCAGGACAATTTTCAAATCTAGTAGAAGCCGCCAACCCAAGGTATCTGATGTGGATGGAGGACTCTGGTCGACAGTAGAAGAGGCCTGTTGAAGGAGGTTAAAGCTCTGGGGGTACCACTGTGGCTGGGTAGCCCACCGTTGACTATGGGTCCTAGACTAGGATCTTCCTTCGAGGTGTAGGGCTGTGACTGACAGAAAGCAAAGCTCTAAATACGACAATCCACCAAGCGGCTGATGACTTCCCTCACAGAGACGATGCGGTGGAGCAGCACGAACGGTGTTGCAGACAAGGCGTGGTGCAAGGCCGGCCACTGAGGGAGCGTGAGCTCAGTGCAGCCTCAGGTGAATCGAGCAGAAGCCACGTCCGCATGAAAGGGACAGGGACAACCTATACTCACACCTGTGACATGGAAGCAGGCCCTATAGCTCACGATGAACTGGAGTGCTAGAAGGTAAGGCGGGTCTACCAAGAAATCGCGGCAGTTCCAGGGAGTGAATTGGTTAATCACTGGGACTCCCGCGTCCCAGGCTATGTGTGGCAGCAGGCGGGCCCGGGAGATGGGAGTAGGAGAGGCTCTGCATGCATTTGGTGACCCTGGCCAAAGGTGGTGGTGCTGTCTGGGGAGGACAATCCACCGGTCCCTGGGCACGCAGCTCCTGATGGATTGTGGGGGGCAGAAGAGGCATCGAGCACATGGGTGGTCTGGGCTTCCCCATCGATTCTTTTTAAGTGGCATTTGGCATGGAATGTGTCATCACATGGATGACCCTGGAGGCTGTTCGGTGTCTGACTGAAGTGACTCCTGGGCGTTTCAGCTCACCTACTGTGGGCCTTAGGGCTTTCTTGGAGCGCCAAGCAATGGGATCCAGATTAGGTGAGTGGTGGTGTCTGGGTGAGCCCCTAATTATGTAGATAGAAGGGTCTTTCAGACTCCCCTATGCAAGAGAAGGGAGCCACTTTCGCCCGTCGCTCAGTGTAATGAGGTAATAGCCATTGTGTTCTATGCACCTGTAGGTGTCATCAGAGAGCCCCAGGGCTGTTTGTGTATGTAGGTTGGATAGCAGATGTGCATTCTTGGTGTGTGAGTGAGGTATCTTTCTTCATTAGCTACCATCAGTTGGGTGTGGGCTTGCAGGTCAGGGAATTGAAATATCAAGGCCCAATGTTTTTGCTCCTTTCGGGTGAGCCATTTTAGGAACTCAGGGATGTAGCCTTCTACTTTTCCCGTTAGGCATGCAGGTTGCCTCCCCCATTTCCTATTTTCATCTGCTCTGTGGAGGGATCGATGGAGTGTTGGCCACCGTGGCCTGGAGGCGAGGGGCTAGCTGCTACACCAGAGTGGAAACAACTGAGCTACACGTATGCTATGGACTGGGCAGTGTAGGTTGTCAATTATTACTTGCAATACATTTCCCAACACCTTGCAGATAATCGGACACAAATGTTATCTAGCAAATGGTTGCCAAATCTTCAATCCTACATTGTGCAATCCCCTCCGCTAGGTTGCCAAGTTGTAAAAGTGTCTTCAATCCTACATTGTGCTATCCCTTCCCCAAGGTTGCCAAGTTTGAATACTACACTGTGCTATGCCCTCCCCTAGGTTGCTGAGTCTTAAAAGTGTCTTCAATCCTACATTGTGCTATCCCCTCCCTTAGGTTGCCAAGTCTTAAAAGTGGCTTCAATCCTACATTGTGCTATCCCTTCCCCTAGATTGCCAAGTTTCAATCCTACATTGTGCTATCCCCTCCCCTCGGTTGCCGAGTCTTAAAAGTGTCTTTGATCCCACATTGTGCTATCCCCTCCCCTAGGTTGCAGAGTATTAAAGGTGTCTTCAATCCTACATTGTGCTACACCCTCCCCTAGGATTCAGAGTTTTAAAAGTGTGTCCAATCCTACATTGTGCTATCCCCTCCCCTAGGTTGCTGAGTCCTAAAAGTGTGTTCAATCCTACATTGTGCTATCCCCTCCCCTAGGTTGCTGAGTCTTAAAAGTGTGTTCAGTCCTACATTGTGCAATCCCCTCGCCTAGGTTGCCGGGTTTTAAAAATGTCTTCAATCCTAAATTGTGCTATACCCTCCCCTAGGTTGCTGAGTCTTAAAAGTGTGTTCAATCCTACATTGTGCAATCCCCTCCCCTAGGTTGGCAAGTCCAAAAATTGTCTTCAATCCTACATTGTGCTATCCCTTCCCCTAGGTTGCCAAGTCTTAAAAGTGTCTTCAATCCTACATTGCGCTATCCCCTCCGCTAGGTTGCTGAGTCTTAAAAGTGTCTTCAATCCTACATTGTGCTATCCCCTCCCCTAGGTTGCCAAGTCTTAAAAGTGTCTTCAATCCTACATTGTGCTATCCCTTCCCCAATGTTGCCAAGTCTTAAAAGTGGTGTCAATCCTACATTGTGCTTCCCCCTCCCCCAGGTTGTCAAGTCTTGAAAGTGGGCAAGTGTGGCGGGGGCAGAGGTAGCACATGGCCTGGGCAGCTGCTGCCCATTGAGTTCACTCCTGATTACTCTATGGCATCTCAAAGTCTGGATTTCTTATGACCGTACATGACCTTTGGCATCCTAGAGCCAGAGTAGCCAACATGTCACCCTTCAGGTGTTTTGGACTACGACTCCCATCAGCCCCAGCAAGAATAGTTACTGGTTAGAGATTATGGGTTGTGTAGGCCGAACTATGAGGAGGGTGGCAGATTGGCTACCCTTGTACTAGACGGTCAGTTGGCCCATCAGTCAGCCTCATTACGAATTTGGTGGTATCTCTGTGGTAATGGCATTAACGTTACCACCACTTGGTCCGGCAGTATTACCACCGGCGGTATTACCACTGGATTAAAAGTGGCAGTAGGTGATGTTAGTCCAGATTAACTGGAGTCCATTGGACTCTTTGAGGATTTCGGCTGTGTTAACGCCAGCATTTATACCACTGATTTGGTCATTTTGGCCGGTAAGGCAGAGGAATTACTTCCAGCGTTCTGCTGGAGATGTTTCCTCTGCCTTAAATCCAAACATGTACTTTGACGGTGTGGTAATGTGGTGGTAATGCAGTGGTAACATAGTTTATTTTACCACACCGCCTAACTCGTAGAGAACCACTAGTTGAAATATCCTGATTATCGAGAGTTAGGGGGATTGAGAGTTAGAGGTATTTTATTGCATCTATCGCCGGAAAAATGTATTGCAGAAGTATAGTATCCAGGGTTAGGCTTTGTTGAAAGGCCTCACGGCTGCACGTGATTACACGTCACAGAGCATTTTGCAGAGTTGCGGAAAACGCCGGCGTGATTGATTTAAAACACACATTCAAAAACATTTCGATTTATTAAACTCTCCCGGGGTAGGGGAAGCTGCACCGCAGCCCATTTCTTTTATTGCAGCTCCAGACATCCCTGCCAAACAGACAGCGGTATTATCCCTCCCGATACACAGAATATGGCGTCGCATAGCGATTCACACCATCCGCCGGCCCCTTAGGTGCCATAATACGAGCATGGCTAACTCCTAAAGCATTTTATAATAATCGTATTTCTTATGAAGCATTAGTTTAGCCTTCTCGAAATTAAATCTCGGCGGCAACAAAAAATCAATACGATCCCACTAAAAAAACTTAAATTTATTCCATTTGGCAGATTATTAAGTTTAGAAACAATGTACTTTTGTGCTCGCCGCCATTTTGTGAGCTCTCTGCTGGGTGCCCGTTCGCGCTACAAGCTGCTGTGCGGCGGGAGCTCATTGGGAAAGATTTCTCCCTTTCAGGCGGAGGCTGGAGGGATATGATTAATTAGTCTGCGGTTAAGATTGCACAATTAACTGCTAAAGATCCTACTGAGAGACGCAGCCATAGGAGAAGGGGAGACGCCACAATTAACAAAGCACTAAATAGCGTGCGGTAAGCCCCGCGCGAGCGCAGGCCATCCATTGTCGGTGAAATCATGCCCTCTGCGAATAGATCCGCACTATATTACCGGATAAGCAATGTCAGCTTTTATTATACAGCGGTGGGTGATAAGGGGAAAGCAGGCGTCTAATCGGGGAGATCGTAACTTCAGAATTAACCCGCCACCTTGCCATCCACTGTGCGGTTCTGACACTCAAACGCGCCCACCATCATATTCAGCGCAGTGGTATTTTGATGCCTGTGTACAGTAGTAACTGGGCAATAATTAGACCGTGCAGATTTTTAGGAGGTCCCGTTGAGAGTATAGGGACTTTTAGCGCTGTTGGCTTTTCCCAAGGGGACCGCCCGGGCACCAGAGCACCCGAGTACTCGGCGCCCCTGCCGATGACCCCAGGCGTGGACACCCTAGGTAGGTGTGGTTACATCGTCTGTTGACTACTGACATCTGTGTGAACGGAAAGCTTGCTGTCGCACTGGTCCATGTCCTCAGGTGGAATGTTCCTGAGGGTTCTTCCCTCAGTGTTCCGCTTGTGTTAGTTGGTGTTCGATGTCCAGTCCCTCTGCCCATATCTGGTCCTTATACTTACCTCTGAAGGTCATCTTTCCTGCTCACCTGTGAACCCCTGTGTCGTCCAATAATGAACACCTATCTGGATCAGCTGCCTCTTGGAATGTGCTCACCTCCACCCCACCAGGACCTAACAATATTACACCATGCCGTAGAACAGGGGTCTGACACCTTGTCTCAAATGATTTTTTGAATTTTGATATTACAACTCCCATCAACCCTAAGCATCATAATTATTGGTCAGGGATCATGGGAGTTGTAGTCCAAAACACCTGGAGAGCCAAAGGTTGCTGACCCCTGCCTTAAAATCCACCTTCATACCTCTATATCCCATTGGATGAAGATATAGGCAGGTTTGATCTCTGATAACTACTTGCTCGTTCAGGTATCCAGGATTTATGAAAACTGAAGGGAGAGCTGGTTTTCCCGCTGCCTACTCTCAGGTGCTTGCACCACATGGCCGCCAGAAGCTCTGCGTGAGGTAGTCACCAGGAGCGTTCCTTTTTATTGTACTTTATTTTTTTTATTAATCAGGTAGCTTTGAGAGACAGCTTTTAAATCTCTGGTATAACCCTTACAATCAACCAGATTAAAATATGACAACATTTAACAGAAGAAAAAAAATTGACAATACAAGGACATACGGCCAGTCCAATCTCACGTGGGCCCTCATGATACAAATGGGCAGAGCCGTCCACTCACTGGTGACCATGGCAACAGCTGCGTGGGATGACGCCACTGGGAAGCACTTGCAAAGGGTTCCACATTTTTAGATCGCAAAGCCCGGCAGCATGGATTCTGCACCCTCGGATACCACCACTCAGCTCCCACCGACAGAGCACAACAAAATGGCGGCCTTATCCAGTACTGCTCTCCAGCCAGTATTAGCAGTGGCGGGCCGAGGGCAGAAACCACTGACAACAAACCTGTCTGTAGCTGGTCTAATAAGGCGCAGTTCCCATGCTTATGTTCACGCTCACCGTGTAGTCTTTCTGAATTAGCCTTGTTAGTTGCAAATAAATAAGCATCACAGGGGGCAAAATCTGTGTTGTAATAACTTGTATCATCAAATGTTTAGCATCACCAAATCATTGGCTTTCTGAACTTGCCCCAAACGATTAAATTGTAAACACAGCAACTTGCAGACATGGGCCGAGTGACTCAGGAAGGGTCGCCTAGACCAACAAAGGGCTCAAACTTTGGTCCCATACCGTGGTGTAAGGCCCATGCCCCAAACCCACTGCTTGGATAAAGTCTTCTGTGATGGTATGGTAACTCCAGGGTGCCAATACAACATGTCAGCCTGGGCCTGAGCTATAAAGGAAAGATATTACGACCCTCCGGATCCACACTTTCGCCACCGTGAGCCGTGGAACCATCAGGGAATCTTGCAATTCAGAGTAAAGGGATTTCTTAGGTTCAAAGAGAAGAATCAGAACTAGGGCCTTGCTGCCACTCTGCCATTTTCCTCTGTTCATTACAGTTCACTCAAACTCTCTGTGATAGCTCTGGTTTGCCCCAATTTCCTAGGTCCAATATGGACTGCAAAGCATCGGCCTCCACGGAGGGCGGAGATCCTTGAATTATTAGAGCAAGGATCACTGGGCAAAAAAAGGAGAAAAAGGGGAAGGAGTGCACACACGCGTGTAGGACGGAGAGCGGTTGCTGGATGAATGTCCAATTACAGGTTGCCTGCCCGCAAGAGGCAATTTGCTGATTACTGTTATTAAATGGTGTCACCGGAACCCGCAGAAATTAGGTTTGTTTGTTATTTGTGGGGAGGGTGGATAACTCAGGGGAAACGGGGTTGTCTTGGAAGCAAGACTATGCAACGCAACACAGTTTCGAATCCCGATCCCATGCTTAAAAACCAAATCTCTGGTATTAAGCGCACTATAAAAGAATAATGATTATTATAGTTTCAACCTCTGCTGGGAATGTTTGTTGTAAACTGCACACAACCAAGCGGGGGCCATCCAGCAAACAACTCTGCCTCAAAGGGACATTGGCCAATAACATGCGTTCCCCCAAGAATCCCACAGCTTCACGTGAAACTGAATGTCCATTGTCCGTTTGAGGCGGAATCGAACCAACACCGAGTTTGTTCTCCACAATGCACACGCCACTTCCATCTTGACTCAAAGACATGGCACATGCGGCTCTCCCCCTTCACGCACACAAGGCACCAAGTCCTTTGTCCTCTACTGTATTTCGCCTCCATCTATCCCTAATAGACCATCTGAGCAGGACTCCCCAAACAGGCTGGCACCAAGAGAGACTACTCCAGAACATCACCCTATCTTTGGACCTAATGATGACTCCAAGGCTCTCCACACAGTCCTCCGTGCTGACTCCGCGCTGCTCTTAATCCCATCCTTCATGCAGCCTCAGACAGTGTGATCGGATCAACCCCACGCTTCGGCCACTTCATTGGCTACCCCTCTCTGTGTGCATCAAATTTAAAACACAATCTATGACCCCCGCTAGGTTTCTAACCATAAAGGACCACCTCTAATGGCAGCGTTAGTCTGCAAATCCTGAAACTAAGAAAGGGAGGAGGAGCGAGCAAGACTGCTCAATTTACACACACAGGGTGTGGCGCAGGACCCCCCAGACTCTATGCTGCTCTCCACCCTAAATCCTCCATCATTTAGTGAAAGGACTTTAAACGTCCTTGTTCATTCAATACCTGCTTCATGACGCTCTAACCTGCATCCCTCGCAACTGCAGTCTCAGACTGTGGTGAAACCCAGAACCCCAGCTTAATTCTCTCTTGTTGCATCATGTATGTGCAATGTTAACTATGTTCTGGACATGCACCGTAATCCATGCAGTGTCAATGTCATGGTGGGATTTATTATGTACCCGTGTCTCTTCTGGCGTGTGCCCTTCTTTGCTGTGTACAGTGCTCCACCTGCACAGGGGCTTGTTCTAAAAAGTTCCTTAAAAACATTACGATTTCTTATCATCCAAGGATATTGACAAAGGCCACTGATGGCATGAAAAAAACGTGTGTTTTCATAATGTTTTTTTCTGGTTAGAACATGGAAAGATAAACTTTCCCTTTCTGTTTGTTTGGTGGTGAGTACCGCTGTGGATTACCGCTTCCTTGCCAGCGTCTTGCTCCGCAGCGTTTCATCTCACTTAAGATTTTAAGCATGTCCTCGGGCCAAGAATATCAAATGACCTCGAATGTTTGGAGGGGTTTCTAATTTGATAAATTCCCACTCTCGATGGTGCTACTCCATAATTGCCTTGCTTCCACAAAGGGACACATGTCTCCTCTGCACCCAAAGAGGGAGAAGCTAAGATACAGGCCTTTAAGTTCCCCATGCATAGGAACAGAAGTAGGGTCAAATGATTCCAGAAGGTGAGAGATCCTAAGACCATGGTCCGCAGTAAGCAATCAGAAGCTCTTTTAGGTTATGTCACAACGGGTTGTACTGCACCACATCAACACCTTAGTGGTCCCATTGGGCAGCTAGTGCTCTAGGTAGGGGCAAAGACCCCAGCTAGGGGTATCCAGAATGTAGTCTGCAGTAGAAGAGGAAAAAGGATAGGAGTGTGAGAAAAGGAAGCGCCATGAGTCAGCAGTATATTGGCATTAAAAAGAAGGTTTGCAAAGGTAGCGGGCGCCCCTCTCTCGAAAGAACAGACTTGATAACCTGTTCAGTGGTTATTAACCACTTGAGAGTTCGCAGCCACTGCTTTTACTCACTGTGCCTTTCACAGATGGGAAATAGCCATTTGCATATCAGTCTTTGTCCTGCCCAGTTGCAGTCCAGCACGGAAATGCAATGGCAATTCCAACCTGAACGAGAGTACCACCAGCAACCCCATACACGTGTTTCACCCTTGTTGGGGATCATCAGTGAGGTGACGCTGATGCCTCTCTAAGCACAGTGAGAGGGAGACCACGTCTGGTTGCCCCCAGGAGACCTAGGGTTACCAATCCCAGGTTCCTTGAAAAATAGTTTTACAAAGGTAGCGGGCGCCCCTCTCTCGAAAGAACAGACTTGATAACCTGTTCAGTGGTTATTAACCACTTGAGAGTTCGCAGCCACTGCTTTTACTCACTGTGCCTTTCACAGATGGGAAATATCCATTTGCATATCAGTCTTTGTCCTGCCCTGGGGCAGTCCAGCACTGAAATGCAATGGCAATTCCAACCTGAACGAGAGTACCACCAGCAACCCCATACACGTGTTTCAGCCTTGTTGGGCATCATCAGTGAGGTGAAGCATTAAAAAGAAGGTCTTCTATTTGTCTGCATGATACCTTTACTCCTGTGTTGTGTTTTGGGGGCTTTGGGTAACTTATATGAAGTTACTGAAGTGAAATACGTGTATTTAATGTTGCAATCTCCCTGGGAACATATTTTGGGTATTACTAGAGACTGCCCAGCTTCTGCCAGCTGCTTAAGCATGTACGGATGGGGTTTATAAGTGCAAACATAACTGGGAAGGAACTGAGCACTATACACAGGTCACACACACACAGTGTGTGGGGGATACAACATGTGGGCAGGGGGTAGCAGAGGAGCTGTGATGATTATTGAGATGGGGGTCTCTGGAGGGAGGAAGTGGGCAGAGTGAGGCGATCAGCCGTTGGTGAGCTTGGCGATGTCTCACAATATTAACTTCAGTAAATCATTAAATACATAAATACATAAATAAATAAATAAATAAACAGGTAACGGAGTGGCATAGGATACACAGTGCACCACCAACACGTGCCATGCATTGGGCTGATGCCTAGTCACGAAGCAGAATGTGTCCCCTAACTCTATCAATGGGCGTTGAGAGCACATGAAGCAAACTGGGCGGACGTTCAACATATGAACTATGCAATGGGAAGAACATACTATGGGGAATGGACTTCAACTGTACTCCGCCCACACATCGATGCTAACTGAGCTGCAGTGCTGTCAGTCAACGTTCTTCCTCTCTTAGCTGAGCTACCAATACAAATTATTGATGTACATACAGAGGCCTCAACAGTCATCAAAATGTGCAGCCGCTTCTAGCTGTTGAATCTTTTTTTTCATGCAGAGAACTGAGGGGGGCTTGGGTGTCATTTTAGGGGGGAGGGGGTGTTTGTCCCCCCAACTTTCGTGGCACACCATTTTGTCTCCCTCATTGGGCAGGAACCTCTTTACTCTAGATGCCAGGTTCCCCCTACATTTTCAGCAAAGTTACTCCACTGAACATCTGCTTATGAACATGCAAAGATCCGTGCCCTGCATCTTGTGAAATGCTCAGATAATTAGCAATGCGCACGGCATACTGGCACGGCAAAGAACAAAGCAGAGAAAGGGCCAAGTCGCTGCCACACAGTGGGCAATTCAATGATGTCTGAAACAAATAACTCATACTATGGTCACGCCTGGTCTTGTATTGCTAGAATAGCCCATTTCACATTTGACCAGGGACCAGGGATATTGTCATGAATTCAGAATAGTTCATTTGGTTCATAGTTAAAGAACGGGCACTCGCTCCACTGTCCTGGTCCTGGAGCTGTGCACTGGCATTTTATATGTTTAAGACTCAACATGTATGAAGAGGCGGAGTCTCGAGATCCCGAGGCCACCCAGCGCCTAAAACATATTTTGGTCGCCGTCCAACAGTGCAGCTGAAATCCTTTTGTCTACTGAAAAAGATGTTTCTTGAGCCTGTTCTGGAAAAAAATATACGTTTTGCAAGTTATGATAGTGCGAATTATAATAAATAAAGGAGAATAATTTCTTGTGTATAAAAGGCATCCCTCTTTCTCTCCCGGTCACATCAACATTGCATTTAGGGAACAATAAGTCCGCTAGGGCGTGGATGAGGGTATAGCAGCCCATTTGCCAGTCTCTTGTGTACAATGATTGTGCAGCAAGTCTTTGGTTGATATTATTATTTTTTTTTAAGCAATTTGTACATGCATGTGCATAGCAGTGTATTTCTTTGGCATCCAGGAATGAACATATCCATTTTTTTTTCTTTGCCTGCAGAACTTTTCCTGCCACCAACTACGCCACATTTTCTGTAGCAGACTTCCCTTCTAACGAAAATGCAATACTCGTGTACTGGTGGCTTCTAAGGGCAGCTCCCAGTTGTATGCACGAGCCCCCTCTCCCTTGTGCATATATGTATTTTCAGAGACAAATCACCTTGCTAGCTTCTTAAAAAACATATCACTAAATTGTTTCCCCAAAGGAAGCAACCGAAGGAATAATATCTCACAATTAAAATAGGCGGCAGCTAATCCCATTAGCACCACCCTGAATCCATGCGAATCGGAGCTTGTCGCTGCGTCTGCGAGAAGCCTTCGGTGTCTGCGGTGCTTGAAGCTATGCAATAATGTGGCTTTGAATTTGTTTTTTCCTCCTTCCCCCTTTTGCTTTATACACTGCCATATTGATTTTGCAGTTTATTCCTTCTTAGAAGAGAATCCAAGGTATTGCAGTTCCATTTAGGTTCTGCATTATAATTTCCCCGATGAACGTGTCAAGTGTTCCTCCAGGAGGACATCTTATCACGGTGAATAGGATTCGAAGAAACAGAGCGGGCTAATCCATACCTAATTGGAAAAGATCGTTATGTACTTTCCCTCCTTTTGGAGGCAGTTTTTTTTCCGAGCTCCCGCTTCCTTGGGGATCCTCTACGGGAACTGGAAAGGTTATTATAGCATGTCCTGGGGGAGCTTTTAATACGCTACCCCTGTTCAGATATGCAAATAACCCCATCCAGAAGCATCCTAATTAGCAAGCAAGCTACAGTTCTGAATAAAAGTCAGACGTCTCTAGCAGGGCGGTGAGATTCTTTGCCTTGAGCGGCGTATTGCCATCTAAGCCTCTGGTGTGGCTTGCTCCCATTGTGTTCAGCACTTTTGGGATGAGGCTTTTGAATAATGGATACCTCTGCGTCATGAGCCCGGCGTGGCCGCTATGCAACGGTTGCTCTTTTGACTGTACGTGTGGTAGGGGTTGATGTCAGATTCCTTGAAGAAACACGGCTAGCAAATTCCACATAGAAAGCTGTCCCTTATGACCCGTTGGCCATGTCATTCAAGGCAACGCTAATATCTTGACCTGTCTCCAGGCCTAATTCACGGAAGTGTTTTATAATGACAAAACCCCATTGGAAAGTGCTCTGTAAATAGGGGCCACAGTCTCTTCCATCGCGGGAGCCACACAGATCGTTATAGTTCAGACTATGGCAAGGAAGCTGGTCACCTCTGGGTCAGTGGTTCAAAGGCTTGATCCTAATAAATTGCCAACAATTTGTGTTAACCTTTCATGTACTTTTCATTCATATTTTTGAGTTCTTTTGTAGCTATTTCAGCCAAAGCCAGTAGGGCGACTCTTCAAGGATACATACATGCCTCAACATTGCACATCATGAGGATATCCGATAGCTATGAGCAAACAAGGGCACGCGAGAAGTGTTTCCAAGGAAAGAGGAAACATTCAAGAATGTGAGGGAGACACAGATGCTGTCCCAAAGACAACCGTGAACAGACAATGATTGCAGGAGGATCGGTGTTACAGAGATACATGTACTTTTTGTTGCTATACCATCCAATCAGTACTTTCTTTACTATACAGTATTTACAACACCAATGGCCTTACCTCTTGACATGTATTGTAGGATACATTTCCAAATATCGTGAAATTCCCCTACCTTTAAGGGAAGAAAATCAGTTATCCTGCCTCTAAAAAATGTGGATGCTTGGATTATGTTTCTGGCAGTGCTAATCACAGCGCACAGTGTATTACAGTACGTTCCTAGCAGCGCTCATCATATTGTATGATATACTGCAGTATGTTCTTGACAGCGCTCATCACAGGGTACAATATAGTATAATATGTTTCTGATGGCGTTCATCAGAGTGTACATTGCACTTCAGTATCTTCATGTACGTGCTTATCACATTGTACAATGTACTACAGTATGTTTCTGGTGGTGGTTGTCACAGTGAACAGAATTCTGCCATATGTTTCTGGCAGTGCTTATCACTCTGTACGATATACTAGGGTATTCTTTCTCATAATGCGTATCAGTGTGTATATTACACACCACTATGTTTCTGACATTGCTTAGTACAGTGTACATGTACTGCAGTCTGTTTGTGATGGTGCCTATGAGACTGTATGATATACTATAGTTTGTTTCTGACAGTGATCACCACCGACTATGATAAAATGCAGTATGTTTCTGATAGTGCTTATCACTGTGTACGATATACCACAGTATGTTTTTGGAGGTGCTTATCACAGTGAACGGCATGCTGCCATATGTTTCTGGCAGTGCTTATCACAGTGTATGATATACCACGGTATGATTCTGGCAGTGCTTATCACAGTGTATGATATACCACGGTATGATTCTGGCAGTGCTTATCGCTGTGTACGGTATTCTACAGTATGTTTCTGACAGTGCTTATCACAGTGTACGATAATACCTACCATATGGTTCTGGCAGTGCTTATCACTGTGTACGGTATGCTGCAGTATATTTCTGAAAATGCTTATCACAGTGTATGATATGGCACAGTATGTTTCTGGTTCAGCATATCACAGTGTACAACGTATTGCAGTTAGTTTCTGACTACGCTTATCAGATGTACGATATACTACAATATGTTTCCAATGGCGCTCATCACAGAGTGCGATATACTACAATATGTTTTCGATGGTGCTTATCAGAGTGTATATTATACTGCGGTATGTTCCTGACTGCGCTCACCACTGTGTACAATGTGCTGCTGTATGTTTTTGATGTTGATTATTACAGTGCACAATGTACTATAGTATGTTTCCGATGGTGTTCATCGCAGGGTACAATATAATATCGTATGTTTCTGATTGTACTTTTTAGAGCATACATTATACCATAATATGTTTCTGACAGTGCTTATCACAGTGAACAATGTGCTGCAGTATGTTTCTGATGGTGCATATCACTGTGTAGAATATACAGCAGTACATTTCTGGCTGTGCTTATTAAAGTGTACAAAGCACTACAGTATGTTTCTGACAGTGCTTATCTCAAGGTGCAATACACTACAGTATGTTTCTGACAATGCTTATCACAGTGTACCATAGATTGCAGTGTGTTTCTCATGATGCATATCACAGTGTGCGATGTAGAGCAGTACATTTCTGACTGTGCTCATCACAGTTTACAATACACTACATTATGTTTCTGGTGATGCTTATCACTGTGTACTCTATACTACAGAGTGCAATATACTACAATATATTTCTGATGGTGCTTATCAGAGTGTACATCATACTGCAGTATGTTTCTGACTGTGATTACAGCTGTTTACAACGTGTTGAGGCATGTTTCTTACATTTCATATCAGAGTGCACAATGTACTAAAGTATTTTTCTGATAGTGCTCATCATAGGGTATGGTATTCTCTGATATGTTTCTAAACGTGCTTATCAGCGTGTGTATCACACTGCAGTATGTTTCTGACTAAAATCATCAAAGGGTATAATATTATACAGTAGTTTTTGATGGTGTGTATTACAGTCTACATTATGCTGCGGTATGTTTCCAATAGTGCTTAACACAGGGTACAATACACTACAGTATGTTTGTGATGGTGCACACCAGAGTGGTGTGCACACTGCATACTGCAGTGGGGTTCTGACTTTGCCTATCACTGTATAAGCTCTCTTACCATATGTTTCTGACATTGCGTATCATACTGTGCGTTAAGCTGCATATGGAATACGTGGGTTTATTGTTAAGCAATAATGGCTAAAGGATGGCCCAAAAGTCTGGTCATTTCCTGAAAAGAGGGATAGAAGTAACTTTAGTGCAAATTGCCAAAGGCTGTATCAACCGAAGACTCAGGAGCAAGTTGAGCAACCCAGGGTTGGTTGATATCTTGGTGAAATTGGTTAGGTGCTACTAAACTCCATAGTGGAATTAGTGGCAGGGACCCACAAAGGTCAGTTCTTCAAATGATGGTCTTCGAAGCCCACTGCGAATGACACTGCTCAGGGAAGCAAGATGGGCTTTTGGAATTATAGCCATTTTGGAGGGGAATAATGGAGGAGTAATTCAAGAAAGTAGAAATCCTGATCTGAAATGAAATTAAAAGAATAGCTAAAAAGATGTGCTTTTCTCAATGGAGAGCATGTACTGAAAGACCAAATTCCTTGGGCAAGAGTCCTGTGTGGTGAAAAAAACATCAGGCGGAAAAATCTTGAGTTTGTGGAGATCTATAGGTTCAAACATGTGAGACCAATCCATCAGAGGGCAAGCCAAGTACTCTAACACGGTTGCCAGGGAGTCCAAGAACAAGTCGATTTGTGATGCAACTTAAATTCTGCAGGATCACTTGTCTACTGTCTGTGAACCACAATGACATGTGCGAACCCAGTGCCAAGGGGAACATCGAGCCCCAATGCCTGCTAATAATTCCTCCACGGCCCTCCTGCCGCCGGCCACCATAATGATTACGGAGCACGACAATATACCAACTGCCCTATCTGTGCTCTGCCAGGGTTCTCAGGTTTGTCAGAACACTGCTGATGGTGACTAATAACAGAACATTAACCAGTGAAGAGGTCTCCCAAGGAGTATCACTAGCAGGATAACCTTTCCCATTCACCAAATGTCTAACTTTCCCCAACAAGTGTGAGACGCGCAGATCTCACACACCTCAGGTTCCTCATTGCCATCCACTGAAAACAATGTGGGTGACCTAAACATGCAACTGAAGGAATCTGCCTCATATATTTTTATCTGAGAGCAGTGAATACCCTGATGGAATGAAAGAATAGACACAGGATTATTGATCGAGTGCACTAAAAAGGGAATCATAAAAACAAGCAGAAACGTTTAGTGTTAATGACTGTGCAGGTACATCTCTGTTGTTTGCAACCATACCATATCACCAAAACCACTGATCTCCACTTCGGAACCCATCGGCTGTCACTTTATGTACCCCTTTACACTATTCAGATGAAGCATCAGCATCTCATGGTCCTTACACATTTCATAGAATAGTGTTCCATATAAGTAGGGACATTTTGGGGTGAAATAATGTGAAGATGGTCACTCACCCATTAGTTGTAAGCCCTTCAAGCAAAAAGAAGACTTCAGCTGAATAGACAAATGCAACACATATTATGAACACACTCTGCTGTGGATAACATGCTTACAAATTGGGATGTTTGACATTTGCAAAACATCAATGTCTGATCAATTCTTTCAGTCTGGCTATTGGTCTGTGTGTGCTAACCAAACGAAATAGGCAATTCTAGCCCCATAATTGTTCATATGCTCTCCCCTAAAAAACCTTGGTGTGCACTGTGACCATGGTATACATAACATCCATCAAGGAAACATTGCAAACAATACATCTCTGCTACAAATTCAAACTAGATCCAGTGCTCAAGTTAAACCCTTCAGATGTGTACGATGGAGCACCTTAAAACTAATTGCCAACAGCAGCATCCATCCAAGTACAAACCTCACATAAGAGCAATGAAACCAGCAATGGAGCAGAAATAGCATAGCAAGATCAGCCTCCAACACTGGTTTCTCATGAACACTAGGTTGTGTGTAAAAAAAAGAAACAATCAAAATATCATATGAATACATTATCATTGGTTCAGTATATTAGTATATTAGTTTAGCCATTCAGATAGCAGAGCGAGCTAAGCACTTGCCCCTGATATCTGTGTGCAGCCTGCTTTGTCAGGTTTCAATCCCGGCAGGGTCAACTCAGCCTTTCATCCTTCTGAGGTCAATAAAATGAGTACCACTCTGTGGGATAAAAATGTCTTCTGTTATTTGAGCGCTCCGAGTCTTATGGGTGTGTAGCGCTATATAAGAAATTGTTTATTATTGTTATATCTGAACGCGCCCAGCACATTCATACGATCAAAAAATGAAACTCCAATGTAGGCTGTCATTCATTAGCACAATCACACTCAGTGCTTTAGCAACTCCTTTCTGGATCTATTCAGAAACACATTAGAAAGTTCTGGAAATTGAAGGGGGAGATTGGACACATTTCCTAGAAATATACCCTCAATACTATTTTTCTCCAATGTCCCCTTGGTTCTTATTTGCAGCGATCCCTTGTCATCCGAACAATTCTTCTCAGAAAACTTTGTATCCAGTATTACAGAGTGAGTGCTCCAGAAAACAAATGTGTATTTGTTATACATATTTATATGTGTTTCTTTTATTGATTGCTGTGCCCCTTCTGTAATGGCTTGGCAGGCAAAGAACGATGGTCTGGAGGGTTGCCCAGAGCAATGCCAGTGGTTAAGATTCATTCTAAACCTTCCAGCCATCACCTCTTTGTTTTTGCTTTGTCACTCCGAGTGGGTCGGGTATGCCCAGACATGGGTCCCGTGCCTGCTGGGCCTAGAGACCCAAGCTACTCCTCACTGATGAGGCCCAACAAGGCCGAAACATGTTTGGGGATGCTTGAGGTCTCGTGCAGAAGGGATGTGATCTAGCAGTTCGGGCTGGACTGCCCCTTTTCCGGTGGGACCAAGCCTGATTTGCATATGGTCTTTCCCCTTCTGTAATGGCTTCGCAGGTGAAGAACGATGGTTTGGAGGGTTGCCCAGAGCAATGCCAGAGGTTAAGATTCATTCTAAACCTTCCAGCTATCACCTCTTTGTTTTGCTTCATCAAGAAGGTGACTTCAGTCAAGCAGCTTGGCAGGTATTCAAGGGACATCCAAGAGTTACCTTGGAAAGAGAACTGGACCTTATTATCATGAGCTTACTGGTGGCACTGTAGGGCATGCATCTGGGTGACCTGGTCCACTTCATGTCTACCCATCCTCAACCTGGCTAGCTCTTCCTCACTCTACCCCCACCGCACATGGTGCACTACCAAGACCTGGTCAGTCTGTCAATTCCCCACCCTGACTCCCACTTCCACTCCCTCTTCTTTCAAGCTCCCCACTACTAAACCCGTATTTCCCACCCCTGTCCAAGACACATACATGTATTTATCTTTTTATTTGTATTGCGCTTGAAGTGGAGACCTAGCTCAAGAGCAGCGGAGAGCTGTACAGAATATGGGTAGCCAGCATTTGGGCTGGCATCTTTTAACAGAAGCTCAGTGCTGTGAGTCAGGGTCTGTGCGTCGGTCTGTGTGTCCATTGGAATGAGTCCTTGTTGACATATAACTGTAATTGATCTCTGGGTGGTCAGGGAGAGTCTGCACTGTTACGAGGGATTAATGTTGTGCGCACAATATTTATGACGGGGATGGCAGCGAACTGGGGCAATGTTGCAAATCCATACATATCGAGTGGAGTCAATTATGGATGGGATATTGTACTTTTTAATGTTAGAATTGTTTCAAATGACTACATATTAGATCTTCATGTGTGTAGAAAGATGCAATATTAAAACTGCAAATGCAACACAAACACAATCCACACAATGTGGTGCTTTGCTCCATGGATAGCTGCTGCACATGATTTTTAAGTAGCAGGGACATTCCTGATGGAAAGAGGAATGAGTTACCTAGTAAGAAGGTCAGCGTACAGACAGGACAAGGTTTACAGTCCTGCAAAGGAACAGATTTTATCCCACTCTTTGTAGTGAAATCATTAGAAGGGGTAGTCATTTGTTTGGTGTTCATATAAACTTGAGGCACGAGGCATCCGAAGGTTAAGTGTTTTTTACAGGTCATCAGAGGCTGTATGTCGACGCATAAATTAGTAGGTCTTTTAGAGGTGCCAGGTGTCTGGGGAATTGAGATCACAATAAGTAGTAGTTCAAGGAAGATAGAGTTCATTCAGACCTTGCTCCATTTGTCAAAATATGTAAGCAGATCAACTGCCATCACACCTAAAGTTAAAGGCCTTAGGCTAGTTATTGCTAGCAATGAATCATGTTTTCAATACCAATGTTTAACCATGTACTGATGTCATGGACTATTATGGATGAATCCCAAGAAGAGGTGTGTTTTGAATATGCTCTGAAGATAATAATCCAAATAAGACTGGCCAATGAAAAGGAAGAATTGGCAAACAATGTGATTTCTTTGAAGAGGTTTTATCCAATCATATTTGGGAGTGGATTGTAATAAAGTATCTGGGAGTGTTTTAATTGTTACAAAAAGTATATAAGATGCCAACTGATCTTGTTCTGCTGAGACTTGGGTTAGTTTGGTCCTGCAACACCATCTAACCGCTCACCAGAGCTTTTTAGAATAAACTTGCTTTATGTACAACCTTGTTCTCGCTTCTTAAGTTGTGGGCTTGTTTTGGGTTAGGGGGATTAAAGGCCCATCCCCACATTGATGTATGGGTATACATTAGTGTCAATAATGCGTAAGTACGGTCTGGCTGTGATGCCTCCAGCCTGTGTTCCCACCTGTATTCCCCCTTCATCCAACTGCCACGCATCATACTCATTCACCCCAATTTTTGCAAATCTCCCAGCCAAAGGATGGCTGTGATCCGGCTAGGGTCCTCATTCTGCTCTCTGCTGGGGTCCCCACTCTGTTCACTGCTGGGGTGCTCATTCTGCTCACCACTGGGGTCCTCAATCTGTTCACTGCTGGGGTGCTCACCGATGAGGTCCTCTATGCTGGTGTGTTCACTCTGCTCACTGCTGGGGTACTCTATCTGCTCACTGCTGTGGTGCTCACTCTGCTCACCGCTGGGGTTCTCACTCTTCGCACTGCTGAGGTGCTCACTCTGCTCACTTCTGGGTTCCTCAATCTGATTGATTTGATTTGATAGATTTGAGGAATTCGTAACACGCTTGAAACGGACCAAACCGTATAATGGTGCAGGTGACCTTATGCTAAAAAAGAATTACCAGAATTGTAATAATACCCATATTCCATCCAAGAGGGCAGCATGTTCCAACAGACACAGAAAACAGAAACTTTTTTTGTTTTTTGAAAAAAAAATGTTTTCAGGGCTTTCTTAAACTTAAGCAGTGAGTCCAAAGTCCTCATTTCCCTGGGTAAACTGTTCCAGAGTCTAGGACCAAACACAGAAATCTTCTATCCCCTCTAGACACAAATGAAGATGAGGGTATAACTAACAGAGCATGTTCCCTTGAACGAAGACATCTGGACGGCTGATAATGCTTAAGCATATCTTTCAGGTAATCCGGTGCAAGAATATTCAGGCAGTTAATTACCAAACATGCTCCCTTGAATTTAATACGGTCCTCAACTGATAATCAATGAAGTAAACGGCGTGAGGGGGACACGTGAGAGGTTTTATTTAGTCCATAAATCAACCTGACAGCTGCATACTGCGCTCTTTGCAGTTTACTAAGTTGTTTTTTTTGGAATGCCCATCAGTTGATTATTGCAATAGTCTGCGTGGGCATTTGTAAGTTCCCTGACCACCAAGGCATGATCCTCTTCTGGAATATATGGGAGAGTTTGCCAGAGAAGTCTCAGGGAGTAGAAAATAGCTTTCATCTTGGCTCCAACCTGGCTTTCACTACCCAAGTTGTCCTGCCAGATGCAGCCAAGGTTTATAACTTTGGTAGCAAACCTAAGTTCAACTCCTAGTAACTTAAGAAGTTACTGATTTTCTCAGGTGGCAGAAAGATGCTCAGGGCCAAACAGGATACACTCTGTCTTGGTTGCATTCAGTTGCAGCTGATTAGAGGCCATATAATCACTAATCTCCAAAAAGACATCCACTGATCTTGGCAAAGGTTTCCTCAACCTTGTCTGCTCACTGCTGCAGTGCTCACTCTGCTCACTGCAAGGGTTCTCCCTGGTCACACTGCTGGGGTGCTTGCTATGCTCACTGCTGGGGTCCTCACTCTGCTTATTGATGGGGTGCTCACTCTGCTCACTGCTGGGGTCCTCATTCTGCTCACTGCTGAGGTGCTCACTCTGCTCACTGTCGGGGTTCTCACTGCTGGGGTCCTCACTCAGCTCACTGCTGGGGTGCTCACTCTGCTCACTGCTGGGGTCCTCACTCTGCTCACTGTTGAGGTCCTCACTCTGCTCACTGCAAGGGTCCTCACGGCAGGGATCCTTACTTTGCTCACTGCTGGGATCCTCACTGTGCTCACTGCTGGGATCCTCACTGCTGGGGCTCTCACTCTGCACACTGCTGGGGTCCCCACTGCAGGGGTCTTTACTTTTCTTACTGCTGGGGTCCTCTGTGTGCTCACTGCTGGGATCCTCACTGCTGGGATCCTCACTCTGCTGACTGCTGAGGTCCTCACTCTGCTCACTGCTGGTGTCTTCACTCTGCTCACTGCTGGGGTCCTCACTCTGCTCACTGCTGAGGTCCTCACTCTGCTCACTGCTGGTGTCTTCACTCTGCTCACTGCTGGGGTCCTCACTCTGCTCACTGCTGGGGTCCTCACTCTGCTCACTGCTGGGGTCCTCACTCTGCTCACTGCGGGGGTCCTCACTGATGTTGTCCTCACTCTGCTCACTACTGGTGTCCTCACTCGGCTCACTGCTGAGGTGCTCACTCTGCTCACTGTGGGGGTCCTCACTGCTGTGGTCCTCACTCTGCTCAATGCTGGGGTCCTCACTCTGCTCACTGCCGAGGTCCTCACTCTACTCACGGCAGGGGTCCTCACTCTGCTCACTGATGTGATCCTCACTCTGCTCACTGATGGGATCGTCAGTCTGCTCACTGCTGGGGTCCTCACTCTGCTCTCTGCTGGGGTGCTCCGTGATGGGGTCCTCTCTGCTGAAGTGCTCACTCTGCTCACTACTGGGGTTCTCACTCTTCTTACTGCTGGGGTGCTCAATTTGCTCACTGCTGGGGTCCTCACTCGGCTCACTGATGGGGTGCTCACTCTGCTCACTACTGGGGTCCTCAATCGGCTCACTGCTGAGTTCCTCACTGTGCTCAATGCTGGGGTCCTCACTCTGCTCGCTGCTGTGGTCCTCACTCTGCTCACTGCTGGGTTTCTCACTCTGCTTACTTCCGGGGTCCTCAATCTGCTCACTGCTGGGGTCCTCACTCTGCTCACTGCTGGGGTGCTCATTTACAGCATTTGTGTTCAAAGGGCTCTCGTCTGATGAATACAAGCACAAAATATATGGTGCAAAATAGAAGCCGATGGGACCCCTTGGGACCTCCATAGGAGTCAGCGCCCACCATTGATACACGGGGGTCCACACTACTCTTGGTATCCCTGCAAGAAAAAAGAGATTGCTTTCAGAAGGAGAATATGAACATTGCATGTGCGATTCTAAAAACAGCATCGGCCTAGCAACAAGAGGTCTGGACCTCGAGAGGCGATTCCGTTTCTAACAATTGCGAGACATAGTATTATTATCATTATTTAATATTATTATTATTATCTTGTGTTAACGTGTGTCATCTGCTTTTATATTATGCCAACTTGACACTTTAGCGTGTTTAGGTACAATTGTTATTATAGTTGTAGTGTTAATATGCGAATCAATTGTATAACATGGACACAAACATGTAATTTAAATATTGTGTCGTAATTACTATTACTAATAGGAATGATCATACCCATTGCACAGGTATTGTTAGCAGCAGTATTATTGTTAATGTTATTCTTAACAATGATTATAATACCCGTGTAACCTGCTTTCCCCGCATGCCAGCCTTCGTCTTTCATGCTTCTGAGGGGGATAATAAATCGAGCATGCTTGGGGTTGGTAGCGTCACCCCTTATTATTCAGGCCCCTCGAGTCATCTTAGTTCGGGTTGAATGCCGCATAAATGACCCGGCCGCTCGCTTCCCGCGCATTGTGCGTTTCTTCGCCCTCTGCCAGTGTATCCACATGTCCCCGCCACATGTCAGCTGTCCTGCCCTCCCCGCTGGCGGTGGCTGCCCCCATGGCGGGTGCGAGTGGTCGCTTCTCTTGCGGGAACCGCTCAGCCTGACGTGGGCACTGCCCCGCAGCGCCGGCCCAGCCCCTGCCCGGTGGCGCGCGCCTCGCCATGCGCCGGCGCTTAGCACATCCATGACCACATGATGTCAGGGACTGTTGGGGCAAACGTATGTAAATGCTATAGACTGGCCCACGTGTGTGTGATTATAGCCCGCGCCGAATCTGTCCCACACTCTAATGAGATTTATTTATTCTCTTTCGGGTGAATTAATTCTTTTCCCTCCTAACAGGCTCGCATAATAATGCTTCGGCCTCCCCACCCCCAGCCCGTCAATTTCAACCATCTCTCCCCGGTTTTAATCAGTGCCATATAAATGAACTTCTGGTCTCCGTCCCGCTTATTCCCAACCACGCGCCTGTGTCCCCGCGATAGGACATGACAGTTGCTGTGTCATTACACCCGGGTGATAAATGGCGGGGAACTAGGAATAACGACCTCGACATCGCACGTAACGGGCGGCCGCGTAACGCAGACCGACTTCCGACCAGGAGGCAGCGAAGGGGGCACTAATATTCCCCCTGGGGGACGCCTTTATAGTAATTACTGCCTCTTTGTCCCAAATATTGCACAGCTCTTGGTGCTCACTGGCCCTCCCTCCAGCTGTGGCACAGCACTAGTCCATGGTGGACCCTTAAAATGGGCTGGCTATGCTTGATTGCGATTAGCTCAAGGGTGGTCTCCCAAAAGCCAGTGCTGGAAATGGGCCGGGACCAGACAGAGCGGCGCACCTGCACAACATTTCTTACTGGGTGCGTCGTGCAGACGTAGGTCACCACATGACTCACTCAGATCCACCAGCAGAGCACTAGCCGTTTTACAAGGTTTACAAGGAGGTTTTGAAAGAAACAGCACTGCATGCGGAAAGTGCCAAAGCCTCACATTTAGTATTGCAGGAGTCTTCTTCTTAATTAACGAATGCGTGGGCGGACCCACGCAGGCGCTTCCCCATCCAAAAGGATGATGTGCACCAAACCCACCAATCAACACACAGCCACACTTCCACACAAACCACCAACTACCCAACCACAAGCATCCACTACCCCAATACAACACCACCAGCTACCCCGCCGCAAACAAACGCCCCCCTCCAATGCACACCACCAGCTACCGTACCACAAATGCACACACCCCTCCACTCAAAACGCCAACTAGCGAGCCCCGGAGACCGGCGCGCAGACACGCGGGACCCCGGCCTGTACACCTGCACATGCGCTTCAGGCGAGGCTCCCACTACCCCGCACCGCCCCCAGAACCACCGACTGCCCCCAATCCAACACCACCAGCAACCCCACCGCAAACAAACGCCCCCCACCAACGCACACCACCAGCTACCGCCTATTGCAGGAGTCTTTAAATTAGAGTAGGCGTGGGCGGACCCACGCAGGCGGAGTCCAAACTAGTATACATGTCCCTCAATTTAGAGACATCTCTTTATTAGGGTGAATATTGTGACCAGTGAAAACAGAAGTGTACATTATTCACTTAAAAGGGCGTCTTACTAAGTCACCATAAGACATGGTTAACGCTTACATTTGTTGACATTATGATGTTCCCATAATGCTCTTTGCTTTTATGCAAAACGCTAGGATTGGGTTCTACAAGAGATACTGTGTTGCACAATCTGGCCAGGGTCCACGCCCCTTGGCCAGGCCTCCTGGTTCCAACAGCTCCGCCCCTGCAAAGAGATGACACTTCCCCCAATACATTTTTTCTATTTCCAGCACTGCTCAAAACCCAACAAACACAGTCTGCTCAGAGTTGGATTGGAGCATCTACACACAGGCAGCTCCAGATCACTTTGCACAGCTTGACATATTCTCAACCTTCAGAAACAGGTCCCGATTCCTGTAACTTTTAGCACAGTGCAAAGTGTGTTTTGCACTGGTGCAGTGACGGTGCACTGTCAACAAACACCATGATTTACAGAGCGGTGCAAATCAGAAGTGCTTCAAAGTCATTGTGTACTGCAAAAATACACTTTGCAGTGTTTGTTGGCAGTGCAAAGTCACTTTGCACCGTGCTAAAAATTCCATGAATCAGGCCCATAGTGCGCTCTTGAGGCTATATTTCCTGACACATTGAGCAGAACCCCTCGGAAGTCCCGAGCAAAGCAATTTTCCTTTAACGGGGATGGTGGTGCCATTACAGACAGGGCTATACGGCTATTAGCACCCTGGGCGGGGGAGTCAGCCAATCAGTTGGCTAGCAACACAGACTTGAACCGCTGAAACAAGCCTGCATTCCAAGGCGCCTGATGGCCGGCTTTCCCTGGTTCTCCCTGCCACCACCCCCACCTCCGTCGCTGCTGCATCCGCTCTTTCTCTTCACCGACTGCAGGCTGCCATGGAAAGGGAAGTGGGGCTCTGTACAGAGCCCTCTCTTCCCTTTCCATGGTGGCCATCTTGGAAAAGGATTTTCCATCCTACAGCACGACGCCGCACGCGGCCTGCAGTAGGAACAGTAGGAAGGGAAATCCTTTTTTTTTTTTAGCCACCCCGGGTTACTGCTTTGGCAACCTGGGGTGCTAATGGCTTTTATACCGCGTTCTAGGGGCGGGAACAGGGGATAACAGCCCGGAGCTCTCATTATCCGCCCTCGCTTTGCTTGGGCAAATAACCTGGTCTTCCGGGCCATTATCCCTCATTACAGCACCTGGAATGGGAGATGACCACCACATTAGTAGCAGCAGTGAACATCTGCTGATGCTAAGGTGTCAGGCGCCCACACTGACATGCTGACATCCTAGCTGGAGTGAGGACAGCTGCCATATAGAGTGGGCATGCTCACAGAGCCTGCGTGAGTGTTTGCATCTTGCAGCAAGCCTGTTCCGGTCCCTCAGCCCTGTGCCGTGCCATGATGCTGTTGTCGCTTTCACGCCAAGGATTTCCTTCCATATTCCTCTCCAAGGCCTGACACTCGGCCTGACTTACTCCCTTACCTTGGAGGGTGCTCTTCACTGCACATAGCTTATTTTGGTGACCACTCCTGGCATACGTGGTCGCCACCGCCCCACTCCACTCCGCACGCTGGTTCCAGCAGCAACTCTTGGGATGGGCGTCGCTACAGGTCACTTACCAGCTCTCAGATCGCTCTTCTCTATGCTCCTCTTCGTTTTGTTACAGGCCTCGCGTGTGGCATATGCAGCTGCCTGTTACTGTTCCCCTGTATCATGACATTAATTGTTTCCTATGCTATATCTGAATGAATGTGGTTGAACAGCAGATCATTTATACAGTACTTTGATTGTGTGTCTTTGACCAGTTCTTCCGGTTTCTACCTACGCTTTACAGTCCTCATAGGCCAATATTGCATGGAGCCTTCTGGAATCCTTTCCCTACTCTTGCTTTGTGCTCTTCTATAATGGCAGAGGCCTGGGGTCTGCTTTCTGTTCTCTACTTTTTTCAGTTCCCTGCAAGCCAACTATCCAACTCTCCTCCTCAGTAAAGACACTAGGCATCTATTTAGATTCTACTCTATCCATGACGCAACAGGTAAGCGCCATTGCCTCAGCTTCTGCCCACACCACCAAGCTCTTAAATGCAGTAAAACTCTTCCTTTCCAAGCAGAATAGACTCTCAATAGCTAGAGCCACCATTGGGGCTAAACTTGATTATTGCAATGTCCTCCTAGCAGGCACATCCACAAAAAATCTAACCAGAATCCAAATCATACAAAATAATGCCCTTGGAGCAGCACTGAATAAAAAAGGGACCACATTGCACAAGCCAGGCTAGATGCCCACTGGCTCCCCGTGAAAGAACGGATCACTTTTAAGACCCTTACCATTACACACAAGTGCTTAACACTTTCAGTCCCGCCCTATCTACCCGAGATTATTGTCAGAGACACCTCCTCATGCCCTAAAAGAAACTGCCACGCAAACCAACTGGGCATCCCTCTTATCAAAAGAGCCAAAGCAGGGTGGATTTGCTTCCTACACATAGCACCTAAACTTTGGACCTCCCTTCTCAACACGCTCAGCGCCGAGATCTTCCTCTCAGCTTTCAGGAAAGTTCTGAAAACCACGCTGTTCAACTAAAACCGCCCCTCTACGCACTCTTCCCTTCGCTCCCTCCTCCGCCTGTTTTCTGCATGTAAATATAAATTGTACTATGTAACTGAGCATGATGTCAAGTAACAGCACCATGATGCCTTCGGGCTGCTGTGCGCTTTATCAATGCTAATAAATAAATAAATAAACACAACCCGGTGTTGACTCGTGTTTTTCAGAGTTCCACACAAATTCCTGTGACGGTTCAAGTACTACCTCCAGTAGTGAGGAGGGTGCTGGAACCCCGAATTTTAATAGGCACCAGGTGTAGTGGTTTTCACCGATTCATGTTATTTCCTGCAAGGTGGACAAAAAGATGAGTCCTGAGCCAGTCGGGTATGCGTGGCACATGTTTTAATTGCCATAAGGTTGCTACTTTCATGTGAGCAGCGTATTTGCCTGTCACATGGGAAAAAACAACATCTGTTTCGACCAATGGGTCTTTGTCAAGGCAATGGGGTATAGTGCAAAGATGGGCCTTGGTTAAGATGCTGGTTAGCATTAGTGGGCCAGGGGGGCCTCTGCATGCATCTTGCCATGTGGGATATGTCCTTTCCGGTAGCTATGGCAGGGCCATCAAGCCGGATTACCATTGACTTACCCGCATAGCAGGTAGGTCCGACCTTAGGGCCAGAGCTGTTGGTGTGTAGCCTTTCATCTTGCAGGTCTAGACCTATCGCTCTCTCCGAGAGTTGGGACGAAGTCTCACTGGTTCTACCATGTGCACGAGGGCGCTTAGCCCAGAAGAGCGGAAACAGCATTAGCCTCACTTCCCCGGGGCTGGAGCGCCATTCTTACAACATGCATCCCCTGAACTTTGCTCACAATTGCTGCATTCGGGTTAAAAATACAAATGGAATGCCCTGCTCTAGTCAAACTTCTCGTTAGTATCTTGACAAATTAGAAACCAAATAAAATATAAAGTGGATCAATTGCAAAGAGCTGCAATATACTGACTCCCTGTTGTGATTGGCTGAATATTCATCCAAGTGTGACCCCCTGGGAAGACATGGTATATTATATTGCGATTGGCTCAATTTGTTCTGCTTTTTTATTCTTTTAACATAAGTTAGAGATTGAATAACACACTGCTTTTGATCATGTTAAATCCGAAGCTGGATATTGTGGACATTATTTATTTAGTTATTCGTAGTGAGTTTTTGTAATACCCTAAACATAACACTTTAGGGGCCTCTTAGGAACCTGTTTGGAGCCAGGTGAGCTACAAGATTGGCCCTGAGGTCTTCACCACTGCTGTCGTACCGAGTCGGGCGCTCACCCTCGGGGTGGGTATGAGAAGGCATGCTTGGGGGTTGTGGGGGGGGAGGGGCAGCATGGGAGGAGGGAGCTTACTGAGGTCCTGGAACTGTAAAGAGATGCCAGCTGTCCCAGAAGGTGGAATCTGACTCCATTGAATGTTCTCCTTGGTCGGCAGACTATTGGCCCTCTTCTTTGGGTCCTCTTACAGCCCCAGTTAATATTGTAAAAAATGTGGGTGTTAAAATGGCCTCTTCTCTATCTGTTGAGCCTCGGGTCAAGGCTAGATGCAGTGCCGCCCATTTCAAGCTGAAATTACTTCTGAAGATCCTAACTTTCATCCCGAGTCATTTACGGGGGAGGGTCGCCACCTCAGTAAGGCGGACTTTGGACTACTGCAAGGCCACTTTGCTGGCTCAGCCGACACCTCTCCTTCAGCATCGGCAGCTGGTCCAGAATTTTGCAGCCCGTCTGGCCATGGGATTTTCTAAATCTGCTCGGACCTCTAGAGAGCTTAGGAAACTTCACTGACTGCCTATTGAGGGCCAAATTAAATTCAGAGTTCTATGTATGGTGCACCAGTGGGTCAGAGCCGCCCACTCAGATCTTACCTCCCTCGCAGCCAAGTAACTGGGTGCCAGTTTCTACAGGAAGTGGTCTTTGCCTGCAAAAGCCTTAAAAAACTCATGTGAATATTTATACAATCACAAAACGAAGAAAAAATGTTTCATACTGTATATTGATTGATTGATTGATTTGTTTATTTATAGAGCGCTTTATACCAAGGCGCTGTACAATGGAACAACTCGTACAGTGAACAACAATAAACATACGGGTAATTTAGTGCAATGAAGGTGCTTTTGTTACAATAGGCACTGTGTGGCAGATTCTGGTCTATTTGATCGTTTGAACTAATATCTTTTTTTGTGGTGAATTTTCAAGATTACATCTTGTTACAAATTTCAGGTCGTGTGATTACTATCAAGTTTATCGCCTTGTATTTTAAAACATCAATGAAAAATGATATTGGGAATATGTTCAGTAATATTTTGTGCGCCAATTACTTAAACTCACAATAAGTTTGATAGATTTATTTATTTTACTTATTTATTCGTATTTGTAGAGCGCGCAACAGCCCGTGGGCATCGTGGCGCTTGTTACAGAGAGAGACAGCAAAAAACTTAGTTACATAAATCGAATCTATTCTAATTTGGCTAATAATCCATTTGGTGGAATTTTCCTAAAGACACTTGTTTGCTTGTATGGCACACATCTTGCACGCAACTAAGGCCTAGTTAGGATTTAAAAGCAAAGGGCTATTACGCCCCAAAAAATCTGCCATCCTGCATTGAAGTTCTGTTCCTTTCACTTAATTTGAGATTTGTCAAGCATTTGCAAGAGGACTGTGGTGACCGGTGATCAACGACGAGGCGAAGACACAAGGTAAATGAGAGCTTTAATTTAGGCAGCCCCCGTGCTCATAGCGACAACTTCTCCCTCACTCCTTCCCCACAACAACCGTCATCCACCCCTCATTCTACACATCCCCTTGCCATAACAATGAACTGAGATATCTTCGACCCGCCAACCGTCCTACCAACCACCAACCAACCACCAAAATAACAGAATGCAACATAACCTTGATAAAGGGGTGTAGAGTAGCTACAAAAATACAACTGGGGATTGTGTTCTCCTTTTTGTCACAGCAGGATCTCTTCTTTTATTTTTTCTAGCGCGCCTCCTGCTATACCTATACCTGAGTTCAGTTTCTAAGCGTGGCTCTGGGATTTGAATCTCCGTTGCTCTGCGTGGTCCGGCTTCCAAGACCAGCGCCGTGCTCCTCTGCTATCTTCCTTTCTGTTGTGTGGATACTTCCACTTGGGCCATTATTTGAAGGAGGGTCCCCTTGCAGTCTGTTTCCCCCCCTTTTATTTTGTCAGAGGGGTTTCACCCTTTGCAAGGGGGAGACCCACGGCACCCCCTTTTTTTTCTTTCTTTTCAATGTGTCCAGGTGCAGGGTTCTCACTCATGCGCTGTTAGGGAGTCCCATGTTCATCTTCTCTCTCCCGCCTGTTCTGCCACATGAAAGACGTGTGAAAAATGGTACCCAATGGCAATGCAGCTCGCCTTCCACTGTGCCACCACATATAATTGCCCACATCCAAAGAGCTCGTGCCACTTCTGATTACACTAGAAGCTCGCATTTGTGCATGCGTTTGGACAGTTATTTTCTGTCTGGTGAAATCAGAAGAAAGAAATCGGTACCGATTCACAGAGGGGCTCATTTTCGAGTCCCCTGGAGCGTAAATGGAAGTACTAAAGACGGGCGTAGCCGTGTTACACCTGTCTTAACGTCTCCATTCACGCTACTTTCATAAAACCAATGATTTCCTATGGGAGTCGCCTGAAACAGGCGGATTCCACAGGAAGTCGTTGTATATGCGGCCTGCATCCATACATGGCAGGCGGCAAAAACTCAATTTGCGCTACAGAGTGCAAAGGCGAGGTGTAAAGAGCCGTCTGTGTACACTTCTCATTTGACTCGCAGTGTAATCGACGAAATTGCCAGAGGGTACTTGTTTGCATGTAAGTAGAATCATAAGCTGTCCCCTCCGGGCAGTTTACATCGCAGAGCAAAACGCGCTACTAAAAAATGCGTGAGTTACACCTGTCATCATTTAATCCCAATGACTGGTTGGAAAATCTCAATCATTAAACAATCAGCAAGAAAACAGTGTTTCACCTATTTAAATGAGAGAAAAAGTGTGATTTACAACTCTGGTTCCTAAAAATGACACATGCATGCCCAAGATGGCTGCTCTGACATGGCATAACCGTGCAGCGGAGTAAGCGGACTGCGCGTCACTCAGACTTTTAAACTTTCACTCACAGATATGTGTGCAGCACTTTTCCCGTCTCACTCCACATATCCCACACATTTCTTTACATTTTCACTCGCTTGGAAGGCAAACACAAAGGGCCTTATTAGTTCCCAAAACAAAATAACCATTAGCAACCGGTACATGGGGTCTGGAGAAAACGAGGGCGTGGCCCCAATAAAAAAGGGAAAAGGGGGAAAAAGTCGGGAGGTGGGGGAGGGGCAGAATCAATCACATGGGTAATATTTTTGAGAAAACACATTAAATATATATAAATATATGTGTGTGTATATATATATATATATATATATATGTGTGCATATATATATATATATATATATATATATATACATACATATCCCCTTGATACATCCACAATCCCTGGGCCCTCGCCCTTGGACAGCCTCTTTTGCTGGCCTTTTATTACCTTGCAACTACATAAAGTTACGCATAACCAAACGTAAACCTGATCGCCAGTGCTTGCGGGGAAGAGCTGTTACTTGTGCTGCCATACGCTGCTAGCTTTCGCGGTCTATAAGATGTGACCATGTGTTCTCTTTCGACGATCATAAAGTGTGGAACTCAAGCTCTAACCACAGTAGAAACCTGCATTCCAGGCGTTCGCCTTGTTCTCCCCACAGCTTCCAGCTCTCCAGCCAATCAGCAAGCTTGGAACACAGGTTCCACCCACCTGTAAAGGTTGCATTGCAAGCTTCCCTATGTGATGGTGCACATTGGAAGCAGGTCAGGGGGACATACACGTAAAAGCCGTGTAACAGGAAGATCCAGGCTTGGCTGCCCCCCCCCCCCCCCCCAATACCATAAGAGGTCTTACCCGAGGGCTCTATTCTGTGCTAAGTGGCATTCCACTTGTTTAGAGGCCCTTGCCTTTGGTTTGGTACCACTAGTTTGGGTACTGGTCAGATACCACATGTTAAAGCCCTCTGGTGCAGGCTTTAACGTTTTAGTGTCTCCTTTGGCAAACATTCCACCCGGACAATGCTCCCTTTAAAGCACCTTCTCCAACTTTTTTCTTTAGTTTCTAACCTGCTTTGACACGTTTTTGTGATTTTGCCATATTATTAAGGCATTAAAGCCAAGGGGGATAAGGAGGGGAGAAGGTATGAGACTGGTGTTATCTCTTACCCATGTAATGCTCCCTTAGCTTCAGCTCAGGCCCATAACTCAGGTGTGGGCCAATAACACCTGTTACAGTACTCACCACCTGTGCTCTAGCGCCACATTAAGATTGGCTGTGACATGCACCCCAGCTGGTGCCACCTTCTGAATGGGAAATAATCCAGGCCTATTTCTGTTTCTATGCCTCTGGTATCCCTAACAACAAGGAAGGCCAACGATCTCTGCGAAAGATCCACCATCACAGGAAAAGACGCTGGAAGTCTCATTCAACACGGATTGCGCCGCAGACGACGCCCCGGCCTCCGCGAGGCGCCGACCACAATGCTCACGCCGCGGCCGAGGCAAAGGGCCATTCGTTATCCTCCATATCCGACGATGATGCATTATCAGCCACCTTATCCCTGGCAAAGCGTATCATTACCTGCACTTCCTGCACTTCCCAGATCAATCCACTTTAAAAATGTAGTCCTACGGATGGGTATAAGGTACTAGAAAACTCATTATAAAAATGGCGCGCTCACATCCGTTAAAGGTGATATTTCATAAAATATACTATGCACAGCTCTGGGCTCAATCACTCTTTTTAATAGCTCCATTGAAGCCAGAAAATAAAGTATTCATGAAGATTGAGGAAGATGATCCGCTGAACTTCAATTTAATTGGTGCAAATTAAAACGATCCATCTTTCTCCGCTGTCCGTCTACCTCCGATCATCGCCGCCTTGCACGTCCAGCCGCCCTGATTACAATTATCTTTTAATAGGAAAACTTGTCAGCTTTTTCGTGATTTACATAAGCTTGCAAAAAAAAAAAAAACTTCGCAAGCCTCTTTCCTGAGTTGAGAGGGATTTTAAACAAAAAATATAAAATGTGTTTTTTCAAAATTGTTTTACGCGTCTTAGTCTTCGAATCTCATCCGATGGACCTTCGTTCGGGAGAAAAAAAATGGAGGCGCTGTCAAATACTATGGTGTCCTGCAAGGTTCAAGGGAATAGAAAATCGCAATTGGCGTTTTGAGCGAAACAAATGACGGCCGAAGGGACGTCACGGCGGCATTGGATGCTCCCTGACCAGGACATACTGCACTACTTTAAATCCGCTCCGGAGAGTCATTGGAGAGTATGTAACTCTGGATGCTGCGCCCCTTTGCCCCCGCCCTCCAATGCCAGCCTGTTTTACTTTCCATCCTCAGGAGCATGGCTTGAAATTCCGTGTGTGGGAGGCGGCTCTCGCGCATGGATCCGCTCGGAAGAAGAATTGGGAGGCTCTTTAAATATTTTAAACGGCTGCAAATCGCTAAAGTGAGCCGCATCGAATAATTCACCGCTCAAGGCCTTCCAATATATGTTTCAATTGTGTTTTCTTATCTGCAACAGGCGGGGAATGTGCTCATCACAGATGGCTTCGGCACCTTAGGATGGCAGCATCCTCTGGCTGTTAGCCATGCCAGCTTTTTTCGTGCTCGCGATCCGGAGCGTGCCACACATTTGCATTTAACATGTTGTGGCACCGTCCTTTGCTGTTAACTTGAAGCTGCAAGTAGAAACAACATACACACTTGACAGTTGTTGGATTAAGCATGACGCACAGGACCAAACCCAATGCGTTCCCTGCATAATAGCAACACGTCTCTGATCCCATTGCCATCCTGTATCCCGCCTCCCGTTGTATGTCTGTTCTGTTGTTACCTGTGTAAAGTGCTCCGTTATGCATCTGCGCTGTTGTATACCTCGGTATAACGCTCCATTAAGCATCTGTACCATTGTATACCTCTGTAAAGCACACCGTTATGCATCTGTACTGTTGCATTACTCTGTAAAGCACTCCGATATACATCTGTACTGTTATATACCTCTGTAAATCCGTCTCATATGCATCTGTACTGTTGTATACCTCTGTAAAGCACACCAATATGCATCTGTACTGTTATAAACCTCTGTAAATCCATCTCATATGCATCTGTACTGTTGTATACCTCTGTAAAGCACTCCGATATGCATCTGTACTGTTATAAACCTCTGTAAATCCATCTCATATGCATCTGTACTGTTGTATACCTCTGTAAAGCGCTCTGTTATGCATCTGTACTGTTGTATACCTCTGTAAAGCGCACCGTTATGCATCTGTACTGTTGCATTACTCTGTAAAGCACTCCGATATACATCTGTACTGTTATATACCTCTGTAAATCCGTCTCATATGCATCTGTACTGTTGTATACCTCTGTAAAGCACTCCGATATGCATCTGTACTGTTATAAACCTCTGTAAATCCATCTCATATGCATCTGTACTGTTGTATACCTCTGTAAAGCACTCCGATATGCATCTGTACTGTTATAAACCTCTGTAAATCCATCTCATATGCATCTGTACTGTTTTATACCTCTGTAAAGTGCTCTGTTATGCATCTGTACTGTTGTATACCTCTGTAAAGCGCACCTTTATGCATCTGTACTGTTGCATAACTCTGTAAAGCACTCCGATATGCATCTGTACTGTTATATACCGCTGTAAATCCGTCTCATATGCATCTCTACTGTTGTATACCTCTGTAAAGCACTCTGTTATGCATCTGTACTGTTGTATACCTCTGTAAAGCGCACCGTTATGCATCTGTACTGTTGTATAACTCTGTAAAGCACTCCGATATGCATCTGTACTGTTATATACCTCTGTAAAGCGCACCGTTATGCATCTGTACTGTTGCATAACTCTGTAAAGCACTCCGATATGCATCTGTACTGTTATATACCTCTGTAAATCCGTCTCATATGAATCTGTACTCTTGTATACCTCGGTAAAGCGCACCGTTATGCATCTGTACTGTTGCATAACTCTGTAAAGCACTCCGATATGCATCTGTACTGCTATATATCTCTGTAAATCCGTCTCATATGCATCTGTACTGTTGTATACCTCTGTAAAGCGCACCGTTATGCATCTGTACTGTTGCATTACTCTGTAAAACACTCTGATATGCATCTGTACTGTTATATACCTCTGTAAATCCATCTCATATGCATCTGTACTGTTGTATACCTCTGTAAAGCGCTCTGTTATGCATCTGTACTGTTGTATACCTCAGTAAAGTGCACCGTTATGCATCTGTACTGTTGTATAACTCTGTAAAGCACTCTGATATGCATCTGTACTGTTGTATACCTCTGTAAAGCATGTAAAGGCTCTGTTAGTCATCTGTACTGTTATATACCTCAGTAAAGCACTTCGTTATGCATCTGTACTGTTGTATACCTCAGTAAAGTGCTGCGTTATGCATCTGTACTGTTGTATACCTCAGTAAAGCGCTGCGTTATGCATCTGTACGGTTATAAACCTCTGAAAAGCAATTTTGTGTTGGATATCTACGTGTATGGTGCTTGTACATATCATATATGAGTTTGATTTGTTCACTGTAATTCGTAGTAGGTATAGTCAACACGTTTAATTTTGATACCATTGTGGTTTTTTAATTTTTGTTCACCATAGGTACAATGGTATAAAAAATAAACGTGTGGACTATACCTACTACGAATTACAGTGAACAAATCAAACTCATATAGGATATGTACAAGCGCCATACACGTAGAAATCCAACACTAAATTGCCTAATCTAGATTTTGGAAAACAAGAGCACGGGCCCTAGGGTTTCTTTTAACCGCCTGCATGTACAACTAAACCCAAAAGATCATAAAGAGTAAGGCGCAGTAACCACCAGTTCCTAGCGCTCTCACCTCTTTCTGAACTTACCTCTGTAAAGCGCTCCGTTGTGAATTTGTTCTGTTGTTTCCTCTGTGAAGCACTCCGTTATGCATCTGTACCATTGTATACCTCTGTAAAGCACTCCGTTATGCATCTGTACTGTTGTATACCTCTGTAAAGTGCTCCATTATGCATCTGTACCATATGTACAACGTCTGTTATGAATCTGTACTGTTGTAAACCTCTGTAAAGGGCTCAGTTATGCATCTGTACTGTTGTACACCTCTGTAAAGCGCTCTGTTATGCATCTGTACTGTTGTACACCTCTGTAAAGCGCTCCGTTATGCATCTGTACTGTTGTACACCTCTGTAAAGCACTCCATTATGTATCTGTATTGATGTGTACCTCTTTAAAGTGTTCTCATTGATGCTTCTCATAGCTCGGTCAGCGCTCAATAAATGCAATAACAATAATAATAATAATAATAATAATAATAATAATAATAATAATTCTCTTCTGCTTGTAAGTTGTGTACTTTTCCAATTCCAAAAGAAAATGAAATCCATGTGACATTTTGTGTGTGACATCTGTAATTCGCTTTCGTCCATTGCTCCGACGTCAAAGTGTCGATGGAGAGGGGGGATAGGCAGTTCCGGAGGACTGTGGTCATTGGATATGAGTCCATTGGATGGCAGAGACAATGGCATTTGCTGAGACATGTATAGGGGGGGCTTAAGCAGCGGGGGTTGAACGGTGGTGGTGGTCACAGGGATTCAAGTATGGTCACCGACAATTCAATCAGATGGAAGTGTGATCAAGAGAAGGAAAACGATGGCTGCCACTGACCCCAAGCAATCATTCACAAAGGCAGTTTCCAGTACAGAGCAGGGGAGTGCGAGCAATAATCTGATCATTGATAAGTAATTTATTTAATGTATTTATTGAGCATTTGCTAGGTGTCTATACAACAAAATCGTGTTTTGAGGCACCACAAGCTAAAGAGAGGAGGGAGAAGGGGGGAAATAACAATGGCAAAAAAAAGTATATCTACAATCGTGGTCCTACTAGGACTTATGACATTCGGGCATGCAGGTGGTGTGCAGAGAAGTGCTGGAGATAGGGAAGGGGGCAGGGGGAAGGAGAAAGGTATGGGCAAGTGCTGATGGGAGCCTGTGAGGGTAGTGCCTCGGGGGGCCAATGGTGTCGACTGGGTAGAGAGCCAGGTAACCTGTAGGTTTCAAGAAGGACCAGGCCGCCAGTCGCAGTGGAAATGGGTTATTAGCAGGGAAGTGAAAGTGGCAAAGAGGTAGAGAAAAGCAGAGTTTTTAGTAGTTCCCAGAACTTAAGGAGGTCTGGCTCAAGTGTGGGAGGGGCGGGGAGGCTCTTCCAAATGGAAGCACGAGCCAAGGTGAGAGACCTGCCCCCCACTCTCTGTTTGGAGAAGCGTTTAACACGTAGAGAGTTCGAGATATATGAGCGGAGGGCTCTAGCAGGACAGTATTTAGGGAGAGCAAGTTGGATATAGCGTGGTCGCAGGCCCCAGAAAGCCTTGTGGATGATGCAAAGGGTCTTAAATTTGATCCTCGCGGTCACCCGGAGCCACTGGAGAGATTCTAAGGCTGGAGAGATACGGTATGTGGGCTTGAGGCCAAGGACAAGTCTTGCAGCCCTGTTCTGAATTAGCTGAAGGGGGCATAGGGAGGAGAGGGGGAGACTGAGGAAGAGGCTGTTGCATTAGACCAGCCTAGAGAGGACCAGAGTTATAGAGACATTGAGCTTTTGGGGAAAGCTGAGGAAAGGGAGAAAACCTCTAAGGAGGTGAACCTAGAAGTGGGCCTTCTTGCCGGATGCACGTTATAAAATCGATAACCAAAAGATTGAGTTGCAAATTTGTGAACACCACTTGTTCTCATTTTGTAACTCAATCTTATTTTGTTGTTGTCCCCCGCCACACATGTAATGCATGTGGGGGACACCTCCGTGACTCCTGCAGCCCATAATACCGAACTAAGGGAGCGGGTGACACCCCTGCAACCTCTGCTCCCCTAGTTTGGTATTTTGGTATTCAGTATTTTCAACCAGACAGAATGCACACTATTTGTGCATTCAGACTTTTTTCTTCGATCTTTTCATGCAATACCTTCTTGGAAAAGTCCAAGATGTGAGGGGTGAAGGAGAGAGAGGAGTCAAAGATGACTCCAAGGTTTTTGGCCTCACAAGATGGTGAGGGTAGAGATCCCAGGGAAGGCAGACAGAGGGTAGGAGGGAAACAGGACACAGGTGTCCCAATAAGAAAGAACTCTGTCTTACTGGCATTAAGACAGAGATCGTTAGCCGCACACCATGCCTGGATGGCAACCAGACAGTTGGGGATGAGAGAGGAGGAAGAGGAGGTAGTGGAGGGAAGTTTGAAGGAAAGCTGAGTGTCATCAGCATAACACTGGAAATGAGGAAAGAAGGAGGCGATCAGGTGAGCCAAAAGGCCGAGATAGATATTGAAGAGCCACAGCAAGGGGATAGAGCCCAGGGGGACGCCGCAGGTGGAGCGTGAGTTGGCAGAGGAGAAAGTGCCCAGTTGCAGCTGGGAAGGGTGGTTAGTGAGGAAAGAGGTCAGCCAGTCCAGTGCCCAATCCTTGATGCCGATAGTGTCATGGAGCTGTTTAATGAGGATGAAAATGGTTGGCGGTGTCAAAGGCAGAGGAGAGATCAAGGAGAATGAGAACAGCAGGCAAATTAGAGTGAGGATTTGCGAGCATGTCTTCACAGGTGTTCAGGAGAGCAGTTTCCATGCCTCTAGATGCCCGGAATCCAGATTGAAGGTCATGAAGGCAACCAGCAAGTTCAGTATGAAGGATCAGTTGGGGTGAGCCAACTTCTCCAAGAGTTTACCCAGGAAGGGGTTTTGGAAATAGGGCTGTAGTTAGCATGGGCAGGAGGGGTCAGCACACAGCTTTTCTAGCAGAGGGTGCACAATAGAGTGCTTGAGGGTTAGGAGGAAAGAGCCTTGATGGCCTTGAGATGTGCTCAAGTGTGCCCTTGCCCAAGTGTGCCCTTGCTCAAGTGTGCCCTTGCTCAAGTGTGCCCTTGCCCAAGTGTGCCCTTGCTCAAGTGTGCCCTTGCCCAAGTGTGCCCTTGCTCAAGTGTGCCCTTGCCCAAGTGTGCCCTTGCTCAAGTGTGCCCTTGCCCAAGTGTGCCCTTGCTCAAGTGTGCCCTTGCCCAAGTGTGCCCTTGACGTGTGGAGGCTTCCACACCATCAACTCATATCAGCTTCCCTCATGATCAAAGTAGAAGGTACTCTGATGGTGACGAACAAAGTGCCAGAAGTGTCAGTGCCAAGAATTGACTACGGCCGGTTGAATGTGGGAGGACACCAAAGGGAGAGAAGAAGAGATGGATGATAATAGTTCACTCTCCCAGTGCCAGTGAAGGGGAACCTGAACATCAAGCCTGCTTGTCCAATAGATGAAATTCGAGGCTGTGTGACCCCGGTATTAAATGAGATGCTAGTGTCTTGTAGTGGTTACTTGTAGTGTGCTGACTCTATCCAGAAGTGTTAATGTGGCTGCAGAGATAATTCCACCAGAAAGACTCACCCACATCAAAGGAAGATGATTTGAGAGAGTGCTTCAAATCCACTGATAGCAGGTAAGATAGCAACGTGGGTTCAGTGCTCGCTGTTGTGATCTATGTGTGATCTGCAGGTTACAGGTTTGAATCCTGACAATACCAACTCAGCTTTTCATCCATCCGAGGTTGATAAATGAGTATTAACTTTGATTGGGATGTATAATGTATGTAAATATGTACAGCACCTAGGTGTAATTGTTATATAATAACATACATGATTATAATCATTACAATGACAAGGTGGTATTAGATATTCAATTCCAAATGAAAGAGAGTACAGAAGCATGATAGGTACGTCACAGTGAGAAAGGATACATCAGGGATTACTGATACACACTGAGGCTGGCCTCTTAGTGGGTGGTACAGGGAATGATAATCGGATTGAAGGGAATGGTGGAAAGAGCCTTGGAAGATTATCAATAAAACTAAAATTACCATCAGCGTGTTTAGGAATACTTCTAATTCTCAATAGCTTTGGACTCTTTGGAAGTCTTGGACCCTATGAGTTGGGTCTCCTGAACCAACAAGTCCGTCCCTGACCACACTTTATCGGAGCAGAAAGACAGTGTAGGTCTAGACAATGTTCACCTAATGGTTAGGGATGTAACAGTTTGGGGCAGTTGGCCTCTCCTAGAACATTGGCTCTGCCTTTTGGGGGCTTCCAATGGAAAGGGGAACACAAGGCAATCAATGTCCCTCTACGTCACTGGTTCTGGTCCAGTGTCTTTATAAGCTTCATGCAAGAGGCAAGCACAGGGGGGCACACTGCACCATCAGTACAGCATGCAAAAGGGGCAATGGTAGACTGGCCTTCCAGTTGGCGAAGGCTGGTCAGCTCCTTTACCTGAACAGGGCATGGACGCATTCCCCCTGTACCTTCAGCTAATGGGCGAATCACATTAACTTCCACATTTTCAGTGGTAGTCAAGATTAATTTACCCTTGGTTTTGAGAAAAGATACAAAAATGTTGCCCTCAGTAGTGCGCCCCCGTAGTTACTGCGACTTTGGGGGCGCACAAAATACTGACTCCTATTACTGCAGCCAAGCAGAGCAGGGGTTGCAGGGGTGTCCCGCTCTCCTTGGGCGCAGTAATGGGAGTCGAGGGGTTGCGGAGGTGTCCCCCACTTATCATTGTGGTAAGTGGGGGACAAGAAAGTAAAAAGAAATAAATAAACTAAAATAAAAAGCACCCTGCAGCGTCAGCTCCGACCCACGTGAGTGGGAGGAACCGATGACGCTAGGATAGCGGGGAGTCGATGGCGCACACAGAAGTGTGCCGCTGTAAAGTTAAGTGGGGTGGGGGTCGGGTAATGGAATGCAGGCCGGGGGACATTGGTAAAGTGATCTATTTGATCACTGCGCTGCACCGTAATTAGCGTCAACATTTTCATCGGACCAATTACGGACAGTGCAGTGATCACATAAATACGGTCTTGCTATTGCAATTTTTTATAATTATTGTGCAAATATGCCTCTACTAATGCTATATGAGCTTTCCCACTGTTAACTCCTCCCCCCTTTTTCTATATACGGTTTTGTGATTCTGGCTTGTCTGTGGCCTCCTGAAGAAGTTCCACTAATACACACAAGGAACGAAACATGTTAGGCCAGAACACTCTCTTTTTGTGATATGACATCCCTTATCTTAAAAAAAAAGGAAGAACACAAACTTGAGTATGTTTAATCGCAAAAAAGAAATTGGTTCGATTCTTTATCAGTTGATGTGTTTTAGATTGTATATGGGCAGAATATATTGCTTAAGGGTTTATTGTTAAGGTGATGCCTGTACAGTTTATGAACTGATACACATTTAAATAATTTGATTTCATTTGTAATTAGCATGCTGTAAAAAGAAAAACAATATTTTGCACTACAATTCATTAATGTTGTCACTTAATGTGTAGGCACCACAATGCTTTATTGAAGAGATGATTTTTTGAGTAGTGTTAATGAATGGTTGTTCATGTGTAGTATGTTTTTATGACTTCACTGGCATTAATATTGCAGACCTTCTCATGTCCCCTTGGATATTACTGAAGATGTATTGGGAGTACTGGGTATTCCAGCTGCCACCAACCAAATTCGCATATACTGCAATGATTTCCAGGTCCATTTCTCAACAGCCAAAGCAACTCCATGTTTTTAAGATAGCCACAAAAAATACATTTGAGAACAATGGGACCTATTTAAATAGTTATTGGCTATCCCAAAAACCTGGTGTGAAAGCAGCTCTGAATGCATGTGAACATATGACAGAGTGGTACTACCGTTTGACAGACTTAGGATCTAGAAAGGGTTTCAACCTCTGGCAGGCTGACGTTCTAGGCAGAGCCTTGTGAATTCACACGCCTTGAAGCACTTGTGCATAAGCGCATTTTAAATGCCATATCATATCATATCATATCATATCTTGATGAATCTTCGCAAAGAGTATTGTTGCATCCAGGAAGACACCTAAAGGTCTAGAATTGTGCAACCCAGCTGGACTTCAAGACAGTCAGATGGACCATAGCCTGAGCATGCAAGTTGATCTTAGCAACATATCTGAAAACAGAGAAGTAAACATTGCTCTCGTTCTAACCAGCCCAAGTTCACAAGACATGTTAACCCTCTGTTCCCTGCATATTGCAGAGTCATCTTCTAAGTTAGCATACAATGACTGGTTGGAATTAAAGCATGCATTGTAACAGTATGTCATCAAGGAGGCATGGCACATATCAACTATCATAGTCAAATGGATTGTATCCTGTGAGAAACTTGCTCAATGCTCTCACAGCGTAATACCAAATGGTGGTTTAGACGTTTACATCTCGATTAAACTAGAGGAAAAACCATACCTAACACTCCTCTGACATCTGTCTCCTTCTGGAAGACCTTGATCTGTACATCCTCGCCCTTACCAAGAAGTGGTTCAACGCCAGCTCCATCACCGCTCTTGACAATCTCCTTACTGAGGGCTACAAACTCCTCTCCAAACCTAGGCCTGACTGGCCCGGAGGTGGAGTGGCTCTGATTTTTCCTGAGTGGGTCCCTGCTTTTATCAAACCTACTCAATCCTAGACCTCTTTTGAATGCCTTGTCTGTAGGCTCGGGGTCTCACCTACCCTCTCACTCACCTTCGCTGCCATCTACAGGCCCCCTGGCCCTATCCCCCTCTTCCTCTCAGAATGGGCCAACCTCACCTTCTCCCTCCTGACCTTTACCTCCAAACTCCTCTTCCTCTGTGATTCCAACATCCACCTTGACTCTCCTGAATCCATCACATCACAGTTCTGCGACATCTGTCACTCCCTCTCTCTTACTGTTCTTCCTTCTGGTCTGACCCACTCAGCCAGACACACTGTGGATGTGTTCATTTCTAATGACATCCCAATCTCTAATCCGGTCACTGCCTCCTCTCCTGGTCTGACCACTTCCTCCTCTCCTCCCACATGGGGACCCTTGGCCCTCTGTCCAAGCCACCACCCGCACTGCCAGCCTCCTTTTTCATCAATCAACCGATGAAGCGAGTGTCAGTTGCTCCTTTTACCTCCACCTTCATCCCCCAACTCTAATTCTGACTCTCCCTCAGACTTTCTCCTCGCTAACCTTCACCTCTCCATCTCTAATACCCTTGACATCCTTGCCCCTGTCATGAGGATCCGCCTGAATTCTGCCTCCAAATGCAACGGATGGTATGACTCCAATCTGGCCTCTCTGAAACGTAAGTGCAGTGCTGCTGAACAGAAATGGCAGGCCTTGGGTACACCCTCTGACGGGCTGGCCTGTCACCTGCTCCAAAGGCAATATAACCTCTCTATCCGCTCCAAGAAGAGTGCCCGCATCCAAGCCTGCATCTCGGGAGCCACTAACAACAGAGCCAAATGTTTCAAAATCTGCAAGTAACATGCCAATCCAACTGCAGTCTCCACCTCACTCCTCCATTCCCAGGTGCTCTTCACTTGGCCTCCCATTTCATATCCAAAACTCAAGACATCTGGTCCTCACTCTCCACCACCCCACCTCCACTCCCACTTCTGCTACCATGCCTCGTTTGGCACCCCTCCCTCCATCCCCACCTCCCTCCTGCCAACAGCATGATATGAGGTCCCTAAAGTTGTCTGATCTATGAAGTTCTCATCCAAACAGGTACTCCCCTGCTCTTCCAAGACCATTAAGGACAACATCTTCTCTCTCGTCCTGGCTCTTTTCGAATTCTATAAACACTCCTTTGCCACTGGCTCTTTCCCTCTATAGCTCAAGCACTCCCTTGTGCAACGGCTCCTAAGAAAGTCATCTGCTGACCCCTCTTGCCCTGCTAACTATCGCCCTATCATGACCACCCCCTTCCCATGGAGAAGTTGGTCCTCCCCCGATTGAGCCTTCATACTAAACTTGTTGGTGTCCTCCATGACCATCAATCCGGATTCCAGGCACTTACACAGCTCTCCTGAACACCCGTTAAGACCTGCTTGCAAATCTTGATTCTAACTCTCCTGCTGTTCTCATTCTCCTCGATCTCTCCTCTGCCTTTGACACGGTCAACCATTCTACCCTCATAAAATGGCTTCATCATCACGGACCGGGCACTGGATTGGCTGACCTCTTTCCTCACTAACCACCTTTCCCAGTTGCATCTGGGCCCTTTCTCCCCCACCACCTCAATATCTACCTGTGGTGTCCCCTAGGGATCTATCCTATCAGCGTGGCTCTTCAATATCTATGACGCCCTTCTTGCTCAACTGATCTCCTCCTTCTCTCCTCATTTCCAGTGTTATGCTGATGACACACAGCTTTCCTTCAAACTTGTCTCTGCTGCCTACTCTTCCTCTTCCCTCATCCCTGATTGTCTGACCACCATCCAGGCATGGAGTGTGGCTAACAATCTCTGTCTTAATGCCAGTAAGCCAGAGATCCTTCTCATTGGGTCACCTGTGTACTGTTTTCCTCCTACCCTCCAGCCACCATCCTTGGGCCCCCTACCCTCACCATCCTGTGAGGCCAAAAACCTTGGCGTCATGTTCATCTCCACTCTCTCCTTCACCCTTCACATCTTGGACCTTGTCAAAAAGGCCCATTTCCAGCTTCATCTCCTCAGAGGCATTCTCCCCTTCATCACCTTTCCCCAGAAGTTCAATGTTCTCAGAGCTCTGTTACTCTCTGAGCTGGACTACAGCCTCTTACTCAATCTCTCCCTTTCCTCCGTACGCCCCCTTCAGCTAATCAAGAATAGGGCTGCAAGACTCGTCCTTGGCCTCAAGCCTAGGACCGTATCTCTCAAGCCCTAAATTCTCTCCACTGGCTCCCATGGCTGTGAGTGTCAAATGTAAGACCCTCTGAATCATCCAGAAGGCTTTCTGGGGTCTCGGACCATGCTTTCTCCAACTTTCCCTCCATAAATATATCCCTGGTAGAGCCCTCTGCTCCTCCAACTCAAACTATCTGCTTGTTAAATGCTTCTCCAAGCAGAGAGTTGGGGGCAGGTCCCTCTCTTTGGGTGGTGCCTCTCTTTGGAACAGCCTCCCTGCCCCTCTCAGACTTGAGCCGGACCGCCTTAAGTTCCTGAAACCTAAGGAGGTTTCTTTCCCTGTTTCTCCTTCCTGCTAATCACCCCACGTCCACTGGGACTGGCGGCCTGGTCCTTCAAGAATCTCACAGGATACCAGGCTCTCTACCCAGTTAACACCAGCACCCCCCTGTCAGCACTGCATTGTGGTTGAGCATCCCACCCTTGGGATTACTCCGCCCTAGCACTTAGCCAGTGTCACCATCCCCTGCCCTCACTTGCACTTCCCTCCTGGGCTCCAACCAGCACTTCTCCATACCATGTTCCCTCCTTCGCCTCCCTTCCCTATCTCCGGCACTTCTCTTCACTGCATTTGCACGTACAAATATTACAAGGCCTAGGAGGACCACAATTGTATATTGTATTGCCATTGGTTTTTACTCCCCTTGTTCCCTCCCCACTTGTCATGTGGTGCCTGGAAACACAATTCTGTTGTATAAGTGTGCAGAGGCGTAGACCCTTCCACTCTTTAGTGATAGACAGGTGAAAATGTTAAATCCCAGATGATCCTCGCCTTCCTGTCTAACAGTATAAAAGTTGGAAGCATTGTCCATTGAGGCAGTCACGGTGCCCTTATTATAGGCAGGCACATTGGAAAATAGTTGACACTGCACACATGTATTTAGGAAAACACAAAACATAAATAAATGCTTACATATCGCACAACATAATTAGCACAGAATATAGATTTCTGATATAGAACATAGGTCAGCAAAGGGCAGCCATTTTCCTCAAAATGAATGTTACATCTATTACAAATAAACTGCAGACCTTAAATCTCCTGAAAATCTAATATTGTTGAGCAAACAGAAAATATAGTGCCTTGTGCAAACTTAAGAAGGGAGTGCATTGGGCAAAACCCAATCTGCAGTGACTCAGCAGTTTGAATAGCACAATATATTTATTTTCAATAATGTGGCTTACAATTGATGCTGGCATAAAATCAGAGACAAGATAAGTCAGGTGGGGTTACCAATAGAAAGCTAGACAGCTTATCTATGTCTTGGACAAAGTGTGCTAAGAAGTCTGAAGCAATGCATCATTTCCAGTTTTTTCAGTTTTAAGGTTGTGAACGATATCTTGTGATTTACAAAAAGTGGAAAACACCTAGTCATGATGAGTAGCATAAATTAGGTAATGGGGACAGAAAAGTGTTTATGTCCAATGCCAACCAAGTGCATATGCTTCTCTTTCTTGCATGGCATATATGTATTTCCAGGGAAGGCTGACTTTAAGGAGTTATGGCTAGGAACTGGCCTCTTTAACAGTTGGCTGACCACAAAGTGACGTTTTGAATCCGTTACAAATTAAAGGTGACAAGAGCCCAAGGTATTTTCTGTTTATATGCGATGAGGTACGGCACTGCAGAGTGAGGAGATGGGTGCTGCAACAAAGCTGACCTCATTCAAATAAATGAGATGTCTGGTGGTGTGTCCTTTTCCGCACTCTGCAGTGCAACGTAGAAGTCAGATGTTGGGTAGAGCAGGAAATTGGATATTTAATATATATTGCAACAGGAGTAAAAGGGAAGCCAGGGCATTGTATATAGATAAATGGGAAGGTATAAATACAGATTTGTTTACGGAAAGGATACCTCTGAATACTGATAACAAGGGCTATTGAAAGGTGTTGTCCCCTGTGAAGGCGCAAATATTTTTGTAGAGTCTTCTTCAAGAAAGACTTCAGATGGACACGTTTCAAATCTCCAAAGCAGATGGAATTGAGAGATGAGTTACCTCCAATATTGTGATAAGAGACCATATTGTGCACATTTCTTGTGCAGTTTATTTGTGTCAATTTGAAATATGTAAATGTTCTTTAAGTGGTTGTTGTGTTTTGTCATGTACCAGCAACAGTTGTTTTTTTATGTATGTGTTTGGTGATGCATCATTCAGTATGTGTTCAAGCTAAAGAAAGCACTCATTTCATTTTTGTGGGAAGGGAATTCATTTTTTATTTGAAAAAAATGGAAATGCAGTTTTGTTAATGACGTGCCTACAAAATAGGGCCACACTTTTGAACAGTACAGACAGTTCAGCAATGGTTCTGGTGCTTCTGTATAACCATTCCCGTGGAGTCCTATGGAACTCCACAGGAATGGGGACTTACAGTTCCAGCCACCTGACATCCAAGGCCACCAGGAATTGTAATATCAGGTGGCGGAAACAGTTTTACGAGTTCGGCTGCAACCTGAAGGTAGCACCGGCGGGTTACCGCTGACCTTGTAAAGAAGCCCATTATATTAGCACACATTAGCACACATCAGAGCCACCCTATGTTTTAATCCCATGTAAACATTATAGATATCTTTACTAGTAATATTAGTAATTAGTAATAGAAGGGACATTTATAAAAGGCATATGCTATAAGTGTGCATAGGGTATTTACACAGATAATGGAGAAAGGCATGTTGAGCAATAGAACTATTTATTTTTAAAGTTTAGGCACATTATTGAAAAGTAATTTAGAAAAGGGAAAGGTTTCTTGCCCAATGCTTTTCCAACATATAATGAATGCGCACAGGAATGTGTCTCACACCCTTGCGTTAAGTAGCATAGAAATTACTGCAACATCTGGAAGGGTTATTTTATGTGTCAGTACATTATCAAAAGGAAGAGCAGATGCACGCAATTTATTTTTACAGATTGTGTAACAATAAATAAGTAGGCAAGGAAATACGATTGTGTAACAATAAATAAGTAGGCAAGGAAATACGCCAGAAGAGGGAAATGAGAAAGTGAGTGAGGAAGGAAATGGAGAGAAATGCTGGTAAGGAAGGAAACAGGCATGGGAGAGCAAGAGAGAGATAGAGATTGCAATGATGGCACACAAGAGTGCTACAAATAACCAGACAGTGAGGACACTGGTCAGGAGAGTAACCAAGGACGGAAAGATGGGGGGCAGCATATCCCCACTACATAGCACAGAAACATTGAAATAATATGTCCAAAATCACACATGGTGCCAGGCATGCGCTGAGAATACAAGTAAAATTATGAATGCAAATTGCACAACAAATAGGGTCAATGTAAGTGACACCAGATCAGGCACAACAAACTTTTAGATGAGAACAGCAGGAGGTATTAACACAATTATAATTACTCTTGCAGTAGCGCCATGAAATGCACATGCATTGACACAAACATTTGTATTCAGATGTGGGAGGTAATAGTAATGGGAGGTAGTACTCTTAACAGCACAAGATTGAACTCCCACACATCATAGGATAAGGGAGCATGACCTTTTATACCATTATTACATTTTTGCAACATGTCCTCATACATATTGTGGAGAGATTTGAGTTAATGATCAGGGGATGACATATACCATTGCAACCCCGGGCACTCCCCTTCAACCCCAACTTAAAAAAATATAAAAATAAATGTTGAAAAAAATGGGTGCTCCAGGTGTATCAGGCCCTGCCCCCACGGCACGGGTGTCTCACTACACCAGGTCTGGTGGGTTCCCTAACCAGTCCTCACCCATAAGGGTGAAGGCTGGGACAGGGAAGAACTCAGTAGGGGTTGGAGCTGACCATGACATGTGGCACATGTCACATACCACGTTCAGCTCCAACCCCTTCTCCCTCAGCTTCCTTACAGCTCACATACAGGAACCAGGAAGCTCCTGGTTCTTGTTTGTGAGCAGCACGGGGGAACAGAGGGGGCCTGGAAGGAGGGACCAAAGCTGCAAGAAAAAGGAAAGAAGGCATTTTTTTGTAATATGATGAGTGTTTTGCATGTGTGAAGTGTGTGTCAGATGTATGTATGTGAATGGTGGGTGAATGAGAAGTGATGTGATGTGTGTTTTTGAATGTCCTGGGTGGGTGGGTGTGTGCCTGTGTAGAGAATGCAATGAGTGGATGTAAGAGAAGTTGTGATTGACTGGTGGGTGAATGAGAAGTGATGTGATGTTTGTTTTTGAATGTCCTGGGTGGGTGGGTGTGTGCCTGTGTAGAAAATGCAATGAGTGGATATAAGAGAAGTTGTGAGTGACTCGTGGGTGAATGAGAAGTGATGTCATGTGGGTTTTCGAATGTTCTTGGTGGGAGGAAGTATGCCTGTGTAGACAATGTAATGAGTGGATGTAAGAGAAGTTGTGAGTGATTGGTGGGTGAATGAGAAGTGATGTGCTGTGTGTTTTTGAATGTTCTGGCTGGGCGGGTGCATGCATGTGTAGAGAATGCAATGAGTGGATGTAAGAGAAGTTGTGAGTGACTGGTGGGTGAATGAGAAGTGATGTGATGTGTTTTTTGTGAATGTTCTGGGTGGGGGGAAATGTGCCTGTTTATACATTGGGCCTCATTACGACCCTGGCGGTAAGTACCGAACATTACCGCCATGGCGTAATCAACGTTTACGCCGTGGGTCGATGGCGTAAAGTGCGGCATATTCCGACCCTTCGGGCACGTGCATTACGCCATGGCGTTAATGTAAAGTACGGCATGGCGTAAATGGGCCAAAAACGGCCCTTACCACCATCGCACGCCGCGCAAGAAGCACTACCGCCACACACACCATAGCGGCGACCGCAATTAGCGGTCACCGTAATTAGCAGTCACCGTAAATAGGCGGAACCGGAAATAGCGTCATTGCGGCGGAACGGGAAACTGCACGGCGGCCATCTTTAAAAACACAATCCATTGCCATCCTCCACAACCATACCTGATCCAACCCTGACACCTATCCACACCCATCACCCACCCAATTAGCCAAGTAAAAATGCCCAAAGTAGTTAAAAAAGCATGTGACCGGCAGCGCCAAGACCGTTTCTCAAAGGAGGAACTAACCATGCTCGCAGAGACCCTGCAAGAAAATGCTGCAGCTGTATTCTCCGCGCAGATGACAAGGCCGGCAATAGCGAAAAAGAAGGCCATATGGGCCCTAGTGGCACAGCGTGTGAGTGCAGTGGGGGCCGTACCCCGCACTGCCCAGCAGTGCAGAAAGCGCTGGGACGACTTGAGGCTCCGTGTCCGAAGCATCCTCTCAGCTAACCGGAACCTAGGCACGTCAACTGGGGGTGGATCCGAATCGCCCTTAAAGCTGCAAGCATGGGAGGAAATATGTACATCCACCATCGGGATGGAGAGCATCCAAGGTGTCGGAGGGATGGAGAGAGGAGTGCCGACCTCAGGAGATGCAGGTAGGTGGCCAGAGCAAGCCATGCTAAACTCAACAAAGTCCTATCATGTGAAGTACCATGTAGCCCCATAGTGCATATGCAACACATCGGCAGGTGAATGTCCACAGACACATCCAGACTCCACCCTGTACACATGCAGCATGCACACCCTAACTGCTGGCCCACACATACCACCATGCTACCTCCACACAAAAGGCACAAAACCTGTATGCCCCTGCCTGAAATGTGCTGCATGTACCCACTGTATAGATGTCATTCCTCACAATGCACGGCCAATGTCCGCGGACCCATCAATAACACTATCCCTCCTGTGCTCCACCACAGGATCTGACACAGACCTCCAGGAAGAGGACAACACTGCATCCAGATCCACCAAGAGGGCCAGGCCACAGGCATCCACCTCAGCCGTCCTAAAGAAAACACACCAGCAGCCACAAACCCTGCCTGGGGAAGAGGACAGGCAAGTGCCAGCCCCCACAACAGCAAACACAGACCCAGCAGCAGCACCGCACATGTCACTAGTCATGCCCACTGAAGGGACAGGCTCTGCTGCAAGCAGCACCCTGGGTGAAATCGCTGCCATAGCGGCAACCTGCGACAGTGAGGCAGGCAGCTTCGAGGTCATCGATGAGGATAGGCCCACTGCCCAGCCACATTCCCCCTGCACATCCCTAAGCCCCCTGCAGGCGGATGCCACACAGGGGCAGTCGGAGGCCGAGGATTGGCCAGCCACCCCATCCCCCCAGCCTGAGGTGAGCAGCCCAATGGACATGCAAATGCCACTGGGCATGGGCCAGCGGAACCAGCAGACACTTGAAGATATAGTTACCCGCCAGCAGCAGCTATCCGCCCTCCTCAACGAACATGTTGCACAGTGTGGGGTGGCAAGGGATGGCATGGAGAGGTTGGCAGACTGAGTCACAGCTGCCATAGAGTCCTCCACAAAGGACATATGCATGGAACTCGCGGCTGTGCGCAATGTCCTCACAGAACTTGTTCAGACCATCAGGGACATGCGTCCAGATGTGCAGGCCGGACCCTCCTCATCAACCAGCTCGGCACAGAGCAGCCCCATCCGCAGATCAGGGCGCAATCTACGCAGCACGGGCAGGGGTGCCCCGGGGGCCAGGGGAGGGGATTCACATGGTGGAGGGGGGAGGGGGTGTGTTGGGGTGTTCAGGGGGGAGGAGGGAGGGGTTGTGTTGGGGTGTTCAGGGGGAGGGGGGAGGGGGTGTGTTGGGGTGTTCAGGGGGGAGGGGGGAGGGGATGTGTTGGGGTGCTCAGGGGAGAGGGGGGAGGGGGTGTGTCACGATGTTTCATAGTTTAAATACACTTTTATCTTTCCCAAAATGAAATGTGTGGACATTTTCATTGCATATGTGTGCTTTATTGGTGTACAGTCCACAGTGTGCATGTCCCAGAGACACACAGTGCCCCAAGTGCAGTCTCCATGTGATTCACACCAGCCGTGTGTGCTAGAAGCAGTGGTCGATGATACTTAGGCGCATTGCACGCCCCTCCTGTGCGTCGCCTCCTCCATGGGGTGCCGCCCCATCTGCACCCTCCTCATCCTCATCGTCAGGTGGTTGCAGTTCTGCGTCAGGGGGCAGGGGCACATTCTGTCTGATGCACATATTGTGTAGCATGACACATGCCATGACAATCTTTGCCACCTTCTCATGGTGGTACAGGAGTGCCCCACCAGACCTGCTGAGGCTTCGGAACCGTGCCTTCAATAGGCCGAATGTCTGCTCTATGACCACACGAGTACGTGTATGTGCACGGTTGAAGTCCTCCTCGTGCTGGTTCTGCGGGTTCCGGACTGGTGTAAGGAGCCACCTCTTCAGGGGATAGCCTGCATCACCTGTATGTAGGCGAGAATGTATGTGTCAGTCATGTCTTCTGATCAAGAACATGATTACTTCGGCTCACTTCTACATGCACTAATTGATTCACACAATGCAACCAGTATATGCTCATGGCTCCCATGGCCTGTTTTGCATGCCATCACCCAATGTATGCAGAGGGGTTGAGTGCATTGTGAGTGCCCATCCTCTGTCTCCGTTCTCTGTGTTGCTCACAGCCAGGTGGAGTATGCATCATCCCCCCCCTTTCAGCCAGGTGGAGTATGCATCATTCCCCCCCCCCTTTCAGCCAGGTGGAGTATGCATAATTCCCCCCCCTTTCAGCCAGGTGGAGTATGCATCATTCCCCCCCCTTTCAGCCAGGTGGACTATGCATCATTCCCCCCCTTTCAGCCAGGTGGAGTATGCATCATTCCCCCCCCCTTTTCAGCCAGGTGGAGTATGCATCGGTACGTCATTCACCTGCCCACTTCCATTGATTGGACTCACCGAGCAGCCAGGATCTTGGGCCTGCATGTCGCTCCATGTAGCGTGGTATTGTGGAGTTCCTCAGGACCATAGAATCATGGGTTGATCCGGGGAATCGGGCACAACAATGTGTGATGATCTTGTTGGAGTCACAGACCATTTGCACGTTGATTGAGTGGAACTGTTTCCGGTTGCGGTATGGTACCTCCGTGGCACGTGGAACCACCAATTCCACATGGGTGCAGTCAATGGCACCAATGCAACCGGGTATGCCGGCTAGTGCATGGAAACCCACTTTGGTGTTTGCAATGTCCTGGGCAGTCCGTGGTAACGAGATGTGGTCGTCTGTGTGCTTGAGGAGGGCATCGAGCACTTGGATGAGTGTTTGTGAGAATAATGGTTGTGAAATGCCATGCAAGTGCCCCACTGTGTGCTGGTAGGTGCCTGTGGCCAGGAAGTGGAGTACAGACACTACCTTCAGTAGGGGGGGGATGGCGGTTGGAGTTTCTATCATGCTGACAATGTCGTTGTGTATCATGTCTACGATGGCGGTGATGGTGTCCCGGTCCAAACGGTACAGGGTGTGGATCTGCTCAGCAGTGAGGTTGAATGGATAGGCTCTGATGCGTGGGATTGGGGGCTGCCTGCGTGGTGGCACTGGCTGTGCTGGTGGGGCTTGCTGGGCCTGCCTTGCCCTCCTTCTCCTCCTGCGTCTCCTCTGTGCTGCCTGTTGTTGTTGTTGCTGTTGTAGCACATGCATTGCTATCAGGTCCTCCAGCCCCAACATTGCTATCCGTATTGGTATCATTGTGGAGTGTGACTGGGTGTGGGAAGGGGTGGGGTGTGCTCTTTTTGTACTTCCTGAGTCTGTATTGCCTTCACCTGTGCTGTTTCTGTGCACCTGTGGCAGCTGCATTCACTTTACATGGCCCTTTACGGTTGGTTCGCGATGGCGTAATTAGCACCATGGCGGTAACGTACTTAACGGGCTGGGTGATGGCGTTAGGTGCATGTCTGCTTGGGTCGGCATTTGCATACCTTTCCGCCATGGCGCTAAGTACGGTGTGGCCGGTCGTGTGCGCGCACCCTTAGCACAGTTAGCGGTAGCGTTAACTACGATGCCGCTAATGGCATCATAGTTAACGGTCACGGGTCATGATCGGACCTGGCGGAAAACGATGGCGGTAACCATTTACCGCCATCGTTTTTCACTTAGCGCCAGGGTCGTAATGAGGCCCATTGTAATGAGTGGATGTAAGAGAAATTGTGACAGACTGCTGGGTGGTTGAATGAGAAGTGGTGTGATGTGATGTGTGTTTTTGAGTGTACTTTTGGGTGTGTGCCTGTGTAGAAAATGCAATGAGTAGATGTAAGAGAAGGTATGAGTGACTGGTGGGTTAATGAGAAGTGATGTAATGTGTGTTTTTGAATGCTCTGGTTGGGTGGGCGTGTGCCTGTGTGGAGAATGTTATGAGTGGATGCAGTAGAAAGTGTGATTGACTGGTGGGTGAATAAGAAGTGAGGTGATGTGTGTTTTTGAATATTCTGTGTGTGTGTGTGCATGTGTAGAGAATGCAATGAGTGGATGTAAGTGACGTTGTGAGTGACTGGTGAGTGAATGAGAAGTGAATGGATGTGTGTTTTTGAATGTTTTGGGTGGGCGGAAGTGTGCCTGTGTAGACATTGTAATGAGTAAATGTAAGAGAAGTTGTGAGTGACCGCTGGGTGGTTGAATGAGAAGTGGTGTGATGTGATGATGTGATGTGTGTTTTTGAATGTTCTGGGTGTGTGGGTTTGTGCCTGTGTAGAGAATGCAAGGAGTGGATGTAATACAAGGTGTGAGTGACTGGTGGGTGAATGTGAAGTGATGTGATATGTGTTTTTGAATGTTCTGGGAGGTGGGTATGTGTCTGTGTAGAGAATGCAATGAGTGGATTGGTGTGGGCCTGTGTAGAGAATGCAATGAGTGGATATAAGAGAATGTGTGTGTGAGTGACTGGTGGGTGAATGAGTATGAAATTGATGGTGTGTTTTTGAATGTTCTGGGTGTGTGGGTGTGTGCCTGTGTAGATAATGCAACAAGTGCATAGAGAATGCAATAAGTGGATGTAAGAGAATGTGTGTGTGAGTGACTGGTGGGTGAATGAGTATGAATGTGATGGTGTGTTTTTGAATGTTCTAGGTGTGTGGGTGTGTGCCTGTGCAGATAATGCAACAAGTGCATGTAAGAGAAGGTGTGAGTAAGTGACTAGTGGGTGAAAGTGCATACATGTGGTAGTGTGTGTTTGAATGTTCTGGGTGGGGTTTGGTGTGTGCCTGTGTGGTGAATCCAGTGTGAGCGAGGGTGAGAGTAGATGTATGGGTGAGTGACCGCTGGGTGAAAGAGGATGCATGTGTGTGTAAGGCCCTGGGAGACTAGGGATCACTGGAGCATTTTTGTCACATCCTTTGTTCACTTTGTACGTTTTACTGATATTTTCAGCAAATGCAAGTTCATGTGTGCCATTCCCTGGCTAGAATGGCATTTTGTGGCAGTCAGTCTAGCCATTGCTTACTGTGGCATGACATTTATTACTCAGCATCTTTAAAAAAGCAAGCATGATAAGTTGTGTTACCTCGCTAGACTGATGTTTTGACGTAGCGGTTTGAATATTCTTCACTGTAGCATTACTTTTTTTTTTAACTGAGCATCTATGATGAATCAAGCAAGATAAGTATTCTTATAGATCTAGACTGGCTTACATTGTTACCAGTTTGGACAGGTTTTCCTATTGTTACATGTCAATTTTATGCACTTACCTAGGAGTTCTGGCATATATTGGCAGAGCCAGTTTAGTTGTGTGTCCAGTGCAAGTAATGATACTATAGAAAAAGGTCTTAAAGCGAACATAATATGGTCTTATATAGTAATACTAGCATATGTTGGCCTTTTACCCAAATTTTCTCAGAAAGTGTACTAAGCAATGCACCATTTTAACCCATTATTCAAAACATTTAATCAGGGGCGGGAGAAGAATCCCCCCGGGTCGCCCCAACCCATTTTCGTTACTTCGGGCTCCCCCACTATACTCATTTGCAAACACATACTTGTGGAAAATAGTTACACCCTCCAAAAAAACAACTCAGCAGTCACCACTGGCGCTGGTATATTTGTGGACCAGGCACCACCCCCTTCTCTCTATGGTATGTTAAAGATTTAAGCTTTGATTGAAAAATATATTTATTTATTTCACTTGCAGTAGGGCATGCCCCTGCAGCGGCTATAATCATCATGGACATTCCGCACACGTGGTGGTCTGGACCGGCCCGGGGTGTGGCAGGCCCTGTACTTTGTTAAGGAGCTTGGTGGGGTCCCCATAGCATGGCTCTCAAGGGAGCTGCCAAATCTTGTGCTACGCCATTGAGCACCACTGCGTCTGACAAAGGGGTAGTGTGTAGTGCAGGCCTCGAAGTCTGCCAGTGAGTCCTCGGGTGAGACGCAACTTGTGGGTGTTTTCAATTTTAAATAACTGTGTGGTGCTATGAATTTATGTGTGCAGCAATGTTATTACTTTATATGGTGTTTTTTATTAAGAGTCCTCTGGCACCCAGTATTATGTTTAGATAATAAAAACTGTAGGGAGGTCTTGGGTACATTGAAAAAAACTTTCCCAGGTATTATACTCCAGCAAAGATAACATTATCAAGTGCAAGTACTTTTGTGTTAATTGACCTATAGATGTTTCATACACTAACTATAGCCTGCATTACAGAATTTGGTTACCCTGTTAGAAATACTGCATTATGTATGTTTTACATATAGATCCCATGTCGAATCTGGAAAATGCCATTCCCCAAGTGTGTAACCTTGGACAAATCATGCCTCCCTCTGTGCCTCGGTTCTTATATCTGGCTAAAATGAGAGCAGCCAGAAACACAGGTGCTAGATGCATGTAAAAACTTGGGGGGTGGGATCCAATTACATCACTTCCTGTGATGTCATCAGGGATTTAAGGGTTGTGTGGTATCACTTCCGCTACCGCTGGCATTTTCGTGAAATGACATCCCTGCATGTGATCAAATAATGCCCCTGTTTTATCCCACTGTTCACGTGTCTAAAGGCGTCACCTCTCTTGAATATCTTGAACACAGGCGACAACGTCCTCTTTCTCTCCCATTTTCAAAGTCATAATCACACCCATATTTGTTGTATCAGGATATTGTACTCTGAGCGCCCGCCATAAATATGATATGCAATTATTAAATGACACTCCATTATGTATCGTGTTTTGTGCGGTCACACCTGCGTATCCTGTCGCTTCCAAATGTCATCAAATTGCTCTCCTGTGATGGTTGCTTACAAGACTTTTATGATAGCTATGGCTAACGTCATTCCTTTAACCATTTGTGGCCACAATATATATTGTGGTTGTCTTCCCCCTTTCTCTCATAATGGAAATTGTGAAAATCCCAGTCCGTAATCATACCTGCCCACAATCCTTGTTATCCATGTGGGGCTTGTCTCGTCCATTTGACTCTGTCCTGGTAGTACCCTTAATTTGCTTACATAAAGTGGGGATACATCCCCCATACTGAGCGAGCGTGCTTGTGGTCGCTCAGTGTATGGTGTTGATTCTGGTGGTCTCTCTGGTGGTCTCTCTTTGAAGTCCTCCGAATCTGACAATTTTACCCCTTTTTCTTCACTTGATTCTTTTTAAACTCTGCATGGGCACTCCCTTTGCGCTCTTTCATTTTCTTCCAGCAACACCAACTCTTTTTTTAGCTCAAAAAAAACATAATCCTCAAAAAGCAAGCATAGTAGGAATATGTTATGTCTTGCATTTTTCCCTTGTAAAGGACTGACTTGAATTTCAATTGTACCTGCCAAATAAAGCTACTCATTTAAGGAACATCACAGTGTTGAATGTGCACCACATGCATGTTTGACATGTGCATGGCTCTGCCCCAGCCATGCTGTCCTTTCTACGGTTATTTCCAGCCCTGTTGTCTCTCAGTGTTGTGGTACCATGTGAGACCCTTGGTTGTATGTGATTTGGTCGAGTTTTTGCTCTGCCCAATTCGATTCTGTTGATTTGTTCTCTTTTTTTTTACATTTGGGTTCAAATATATGTGGGGGAAGACCCCTGCAGCCCCCCAACCTCCCATTTTCTTTTTATCACGATTACTCAACCCCCACATACATTTGCAGCCAAATTCATCTAAAAATAAGCGATGAATTTGAATTCAACGAATTCTGCTGCGATGTAATCTAACCATCCCATAATCTTGAAGCAATTGGGTAAGGATGAAATGATGCTTCATGTACACTTGCTATGTACTGACTCTGCCCCAGCCCTGTCGACTTTCTAGAGGGACATGTCTGCCATGATCTCCCAGTATTGTAATATTATGCACTGTGATCATACAAGCTACTTCCGAACTATGAATGTGCGCTTTGAGACCTTTGGGTTATCTGGCGCGTTATAAGAATTAAAATAATGTAAAACCAAGCATGCCTGACACGTTATTGACTCTGCTATAAAAACTCAAGGGTACCAACTGTACTGCACCTACTTTATCAACTTCAGAACGATGAGAGTCGCTGCTGTTCCTGAGCAGTTTCAAATATGTGACCTGCAGCAGGTGGATTTATCTATTCATATATATGTCTACCGAGTGTAATGGTCTGTTATATATGAATAACCTTCACAGAAGCCCACTACTCCCAAACTGCCTCTGAACTTCCTGACACTCCGTGGACATGTATGGATTTGAGGAAATACAGGCAGGTTAGGGCAGCATGGACATGTGTGAATCTGCTTCAACATTGGCTTTGCTTCTTTTACCAGGTTTAACAAAAGACATCTTTTGGCTGCACTTTTTGGTGGCCAGAAAGCTTTGCAGAAGTGCACAGTGTCAGTTTGAAAAGCAAAAGTTCTGAAACCCTTTATTGGGATGACAATATCATGCTACTATGCCCCAAAAATCTTCTTTACCAGATATAAACAGGTAAAAGATAGGCATTTTCTGAGAGTTAAGCCAAGGCTGGTATGCATGGAATGCAGTGCTGTGATCATTTTAGCCAAACCGGTAAAATGGCTCAGCAGGTTAAACGCTTGTTCCTGTGATCTGTGTTTGATCTGCAGGTCGCAGGTTCAATTCCTGTTGTAGTGATCTGTGATTGATCTGCAAGTCACAGGTTTGAGTTCTGGCAAAGCCAACTCAGCCTTTTATCCTTCCGAGGTCAACACGAGTACCGATTTCGATTGAGTAAAAATAGTAATGCATAAATATGTCCTATTTAAAGTTTTAGATTAAAGCGCTATATAAAAAACACATTATTATTATTAAGCTAAGTGTTGTAAACCATCATCAAAGAAGCATAAGTTTGAAGACAAAGCAGTTAGAAAACAGTTCCCTGTTCAAAGAGATGCCGAATTTGCATAATTGCATTCCCACACACGAAAAGTGTTTTTTTAAGGAAAAATTCATGCACGACGTTCTTGAAAATATATGGTAAAACTGTCTGAAAGAGCAGGGTTAAGACGGCAGCAGAAACATGCTTTATAGTGAATTCATTTTACAAGAACCGCTGCATTGTTGAACAGCTCTGTGCTAATAACTGTTGTCAGATTCTGACTGCTTGCTCTGAATGCCCAGCGCTGGCTGGCTGCACAGTGGTTGCAATAATTAATAATAGTTCTGATTTTACACTGCTATGCATCCTGGGTGGCCAGTGCTGTTATGTATGGGGAAACACTTTCTGGAATCTATGTCTTGGCAAAGGAGATTAATTACTTACATCTGCATGAAAGTGAGGGGTACATTACCCATGTGTTCACGGTGTGTTGCCTGATGGCCGAGTTCACCATAGCCAGACATAAGACTCACGGCTCTATTCAAACCTCCGTTCTTCAGGTCGAGTGACTTCAAATACGTTAGCTCCCACGTGCTTCTGTATCTTGTATTCAGGGGCTCTCCCTCCTCCAGTACCGAAATGTAAGGGTCGCCGGAAAATAGAAACAATTAAAGCATGTAATAAAGTCAAGGGCTTGATTTAAAGGGTGCTATTAGGCGTTGGTACATATGCTTAAACAGACTTCGAATCACCAGCATTTTCAGGATTTTCAGAGTCCAGACATTTTTTTACAAACATTTCAAAATGCACATGTTGTCAGCAGCAATACTTCTGTTTGTAAAGCTCTGCTGCTAGTCATGGCAGGCCCACACAGTTTGTGTTGTCTTTTTAAGCACTGCAGTAGTGTGTTAGCCAACATAGGGCAATGTAGTGGTTTTAAAATCAAGGTAAATCCCAACGCCCACGTCCCATCCTAAGATAGGCATGGTATCAGCACTGCCTTCTGGCATGTCGGTAGCATGGACTCCATTAGGTAGCATTTCTAAAAGTGGCCAGTGGTCATCAGAGCGATGTGTGCATATGCGGATGGACTTCTGCCAACTGCGTATCCATCTTGAGTGATATGATGTCTTACTGAGGTTTCTGATTTGCGGTTCCAGAGGGAATGTCTGCATAGGTTCATTGTTTTGCCCATATTGTGGCAGGTTGCTCCCTGTACTTTCTTAGCTGGCATTTCTTGCATTGGATGAGGTACACAATGTTGGACGATTTGTGGTGGTAATTCCCTTTAATCTATATTGTTCAGTTCTGTGGGGCTGCTATAACGGATTCAGTGTCAATGACTTGGCAGGTTTTACATGTCCTCTTAATGCATGTTTATGTTCCAGGTCTCTCCTGTTCTTGAGCCATTGAAGACGTGCTCCTGGTAAGGAACATTTTGTGTTGCTTTCATGCAATGAACAGTGGGGGGAGGGGTTCATTTACAATGCCCTTCAGTTCTCCGTCTATTATAACTAATCATAATCAGTGACCGTTTTCTGTTCACTACTGTGTGCGTGTAAATATTCGTTCAGCGGTCAGCATTGTATGACGTCGTCAATTATCTCTGCAAAATTACAGTGTGTTCAGTTCCTGATTGGAGCACAATGTCAGCTCTGTAGAGATCAGCGACTGTTGGAAACCTGTGAGCTGGGTTGTTAGAGAAGTTGATAACGCGCTTTTTATGCGTGGTCTGGACTACTGCAATTCGCTGTATATTGCCCAGCCACGCTATTTGATCAATCGGCTTCAGCTGTTACAGAATGCTGCTGCTAGAGCCATCTTACGGCCCCCTTTTGGCACCCACATGTCTCCACTATTGAGACAGCTCCACTGGCTTCCGGTGGATAAGCAGATTCTATTTAAGTCTTTGTGTATGGTACATCGTGCTTTTAATGGCCTGGGGCCTGATCATATTCAGGACACATTTGTCCACTATACTCCCACTCAGTGTCTCCATTCACATTCCGCTTTCCTGATTGTGGTTCCCCGATTTAGATTGATGCGTACTGGCGGACAGGCCTCATCGGTTGCTGCCGCTCAGGCTTGGAACATTCTTCCTCTTGCATTGTGCAAGACTGTTGACCACCTTCCCTTTCATGTCTGCTAAAAACATTTGTGTTCTAACTCTGGTACTAATCTTTTCTGCTCACGTGTTAGTGCCATGGTGCCATCGGGCGTTTGTGTGCTCAATAAATTCACATAACATAACATAACTGGCAGATGGTTTGTAGCTTGGTCCCCCATTGAGTTCTCAGTGTTAGATTTGTTTTGTAAATTGATCTCCATTTTGTGGGCTGTCACAGACCCTCCTGCTCCCTGAAAGATCCCTTAGTTTGTTGCTTGTAGGTCAACAATGTTCCTGTTCTTCCGAATTAACAAACAATCGTATTTATTTCCTAATTCTTTTCTAGTTCATCGTCTAGCTGCGGTGCTGGGCATTTATGTGTTGTTCTGGACTTCTTGTAAAATGCCTTATGTGCTTCCTTAGACTGGTTCACTTGAATGAGACTTGATCTATCGGATGATTCCTTAATCACTCAGATGTTCTTCTGCAAGTCTGCTCAGCATCCTCTGAGCTGTGGGCAGTGCACAGTGAGTTCAAGATTATGGGCCTCATTACAAGTGAGGCGGTAAAGGGTTAACGGCGCCGGTAAAGGTGCCAGCGCCGTTAACCCATACCACCTCATTACGAGGTTCCCTCGCGGGATCCGCAAAGGACGTCAGGTCTGACCAGTCATTAACTGGCCCATTGTTAGCATGCTCCCCATTCCCATTTGAGCCCTATGGGGGCTCAAATGGGAATGGGAATGGTCCGGGTACCCTGAATGGGGAAATACCGGGCCGTCCAAACGTTGGAATGGCCCGGTATTTCCCCATTCAGGGGGCACGGACCCGGACCCGAGTTTGGAGGTAGCCATTCCCTTATTAAGGGCATGGCTACCTCAAAACTCGTAATGAGGCCCCATGAGTCCATTTGGTGTTAGTCCTCAGTGTACAGTCAACACACTGGGTATGGTATTGGACTCAGAGCTCACAATGAAAGCACATGTCAGTAGTCCTGTGTCTTGCGCCTCCTTTTATGTTAAGTTACTGCTGCAGGTAAGACCATTCCTTGATACAGCAGACAGTGCCACACTAGCTCGTGCGATTATCGGCTCTCGCTTGGACTACTGTGCCAGTCTCCTTCAGGGTATTGGAAAGACGGAGCTCAATCGACTGCAGGTAATCCAAATAATGCAGTCAGGGTAGTAACTGGTCTTTGCAGAACGGGAGATGTGTCTGCGGTAAGAAGGGCAACTCCACTGGCTGCCTGTACAGAAGCGGATCCTTTTTAGGACACTGTGCATTACGCATGCATGTCTTTACAGGAAAAGCCTGGCATATTTCACCAAAAGGTTAAGGGGGCTTCTAGTCAAGCGGACGCTATGAACCAATAACACAGGATTGTTGGAAATACCCGCCACTAAGCCATCCCATGTACAAAATAGCTGCTTCTCAGTGACAGCACCTCGGCTATGGAATGCCCTTCCCCTGATCTAAGACTATGCAGAGTAATATCAGTTTCTAAGCGTAGACTCAAGACCCTTCTGTTTGAATAAACTCAGTAAAGATTTGCCCCAATTCTCTGGCCTAGTTAGTTCCCTGTTTTATGGTGTATTCCTGTCTTTGCGCCTCTATGCCCATGGGCATTGTTCCAGCGCATTACAAATAAATTAAATAAGAGAGAGAGCACCTCATCAACTACATTTGGCTTTGCTATTTACAGGCAACATAGGGAAGTGACCTCTGTTACTGCACAGGAAGAGCCCTATAAAGAGTGGTCATTTATTAAATGATGTTGACCTAATGTTGGTCTTGTCTATGTTTTCTATAGACTCCGGCTCCATTTGCCCTTAGCTTCCGCGAACCCTTCGTGCCTGTCCGCAGGGAGTAGTGGATGGAAACTTTCCATTTGTAAATTGAATGTCTCATTTATGCACCAATGGTGCATTTCCATTAAATAGAATGCACAAGGAGTTGACTCAACTTTAAGATTGCACACCTAATATCAACAGCAAAGTATGATACAAAAGTATGAATATATCAAACCACCTACAAAAAATGCAGGAAACCCACCAGAACCCCTCAGTGCCTTCTGGAAGTCTGTCAAATCCCTCAACTGAAATATAGGTTTTAGGTCCTGACACAGGCTAGAAATAGCAAAGGGGATTATTTCAGGTCAGCTCCCGCTGAGGTAGGAAATAAAAGCAACAAAATCTATAGAAATATTTGTTTTCCTATTTGTAGCGCAGAAGGCCTTATGCTCATAATAGCATTATATATTTATTTTATTTTTAGCGTGATGCATGCTCATGTTAGAAATAGAAAAAATACCTTGCTACCAGTCAGGGGCATTTGGGCATGGTAAGCCTCTGAAAGGCACAACGCCTTCCCACCTCAGCAGCCTCCCCACTCCCGGACAAACGTACAGGCTGAAATCACCACAACATATCAGTCCAAATCACCACAAGATACTGGCCCAAATCACAACAACGTATCACTCCAAATCAACACAACATATTGACACAAATCACCACAAAGTATCGTCGAAATCACCACAACGTATTGACCCAAATCACCACAACGTATCAGTGCAAATCACAATAACATATCAGCCCAAATCAACACAGCATATCGGCCCAAATCACCACAATGCATCAGTCCAAAACGCTACAACATACTGGCCCAAGTCATTACAACGTATCAGTCCAAATCACCACAACATACTGTCCCAAATCACCACAATACATTTGTCCAAATTGCCACAACATACTGGCACAAATCACCACGTTGCATCAGCACAAATGACCAGAACATATCAGTCCAAATCACCACAATGTGTTGGTCCAAATCACCACAATGTATTGGCCAAAATCACCACAATGTATCAGCCCAAATCACCACAACATATCAGCCTAAATCACCACAACGTACCAGCCCAAATCACCACAGCCTTTTTTGCATTGGTCCAACTCACCACAGCGTACTGGTCCACATCACCGCAATGTATTGGACCAAATAACCACAATGTATTGGCCCAAATGACCACACAATATCAGTCCAAATCAACACAAGATACTGGTCCAAATCACCACAATGTATCAGTCCAAATCACCACAACATATTGGCCCAAATCACCACAAAGTATCAGTCGAAACCACCCCAAAGTACTGGCCCAAATCACCACAACGCATCAGTCCAAATCGCTGAACATGTTGGCCCAAATCACCACAATGTATCAGACCAAATCACCACACATACTGCCCCAAATCACCACAATGTATTGTTCCAAATCGCCACAACATATCGACCCAAATCACCACGTCCTTTCAGCCCAAATGAACACAACATATCAATCCAAATCACCACAAAGTGTCAGTCCAAACCACCGCAATGTATTGGCCAAAATCACAACATATCAGACGAAATCACCACAATGTATCAGCCCAAATCACCACAACATACTAGCCCAAATCATCACACGGTACCAGCCCAAATCACCACAGTGTATTTGTATCAGTCCACATCACCACAATGTATTGGCCCAAATCACCACAGTGTATTTGTATCGGTCCACATCACCACAATGTATTGGCCCAAATCACCACAATGCATGGGTCCAAATCACCACAATTCATGGGTCCAAATCACCACAATGTATTGGCCCAAATCCTCACAACATACCAGCCCAAATCACCACAATGTATCAGCCCAAATCACCACAACGTATCAGCCCAAATCACCACATCTTTTTGGTCCAAATCACCACAATGTATTGGCCCAAATTACCACAGCATATTGCCCAAATCACCACAATGTATCAGCCCAAATCACCACAACATATCAGTCCAAATCACCACAATGTGTTGGCCCAAATCACCACGACATATTGGCCCAAATCACCACAATGTATTGGCCCAAATCACCACAATGTGTTGGCCCAAATCTCCACAACATATGGCCCAAATCACCACAACGTATTGGCCAAAATCACCACAATACATTGGTACAAATCACCACAATGTATTGGACCAAATCACCACAATGTATGGGTCCAAATTACCACAATGTATTGGCCCAAAACCCCACAGCATATTAGCCCAAATCACCACAACATATCTGTGAAAATCACCACAATATATCAGTCCAAATCACCACATCTTTTCAGTCCAAATCACCACAACGTATTGGCCCAAATCACCACAACATAGTGGCCCAAATCACCACAATGTATTGGCCCAAATCACCACAATGTATGGGCCCAACTCGCCACAACATATGGGCCCAAATCACCACAATGTATTGGCCAAATTCACCAAAATATATTAGTCCAAATCACCACAATGTATTGGACTAAATCACCACAATGTATGGGTCCAAATCACCACAACGTATTGGCCCAAATCACCACAGCGTATCGGTCCAAATCATCACAAGGTATCTGCCCAAATCTCCACAAAGTATCAGCCCAAATCATACAGCGTATCGGTACAAATCAGCACAATTTATGGGTCCAAAGCACCAAATATATTGACCAAATCACCACAGCATATTGCCCAAATCACCACAATGTACCAGCTCAAATCGCCACAACATATCGGTCCAAATCACCACAATGTGTTAGCCCAAATCACCACAACATTTGGCCCTAATCACCAAAATGTATTGGCCAAAATCGTCACAATACATTGGTACAAATCACCACAATGTATTGGCCCAAATCTCCACAACATTTGGCCCTAATCACCAAAATGTATTGGCCAAAATCGTCACAATACATTGGTACAAATCACCACAATGTATTGGCCCAAATCCTCACAACATACCAGCCCAAATCACCACAATGTATCAGCCCAAATCACCACAACGTATCAGCCCAAATCACCACATCTTTTTGGTCCAAATCACCACAATGTATTGGCCCAAATTACCACAACATATTGTCCCAAATCACCAGAATGTGTTGGCCCAAATCACCACAATGTATTGGCCCAAATCTCCACAAAGTATGGGCTCAAATCACCACAACATACCAGCCCAAATCACCACAGCGTATTTGTATTGGTCCAAATCATCACAACGTACTGGCCCAAATCACCGCAATTGGCCCAAATCACCACAATGTATGGGTCCAAATCACCACAATTCATGGGTCCAAATCACCACAATGTATTGGCCCAAATCCTCACAACATACCAGCCCAAATCACCACAATGTATCAGCCCAAGTCACCACAACGTATCAGCCCAAATCACCACATTTTTTTGGTCCAAATCACCACAATGTATTGGCCCATATCTCCACAAAGTATGGGCTCAAATCACCACAACATACCAGCCCAAATCACCACAGCTTATTTGTATTGGTCCAAATCACCACAACGTACTGGCCCAAATTACCACAATTGGCCCAAATCACCACAATGTATTGGACCAAATTACCAGAATGTATTGGCCCAAATCACTGCAATGTAATTGACCAAATCACGACAATGTATGGGTCAAATCACCACAATGTCGTGGCTCAAATCAGCACAGTATATCAGTCCAAATCACCACAAGATACTGGGCCAAATCACCAGACCGTATTGGCCCAAATCACCACAACGTATCAGTCCAAATCACCACAAGATACTAGCCCAACTCACCACAGAGTATCAGTCCAAATCACCACAACATATTGTCCCAAATCACCACAACATATCAGCGCAAATCAAGACAGCGTATCAGCCTACATCAAAACAATGTACTGGCCCAAATCACCATATCACATCAGTTGAAATCGCTACAACATATTGGCCCAAATCACCACAACGTATCAGTCCAAATCACCACAACATACTGGCCCAAATCACCACAATGCATTGTTCCAAATCGCCACAACATATCGGCCCAAATCACCATATTGTATCACCCCAAACATCCACAACATACCAGCCCAAATCACCACAGAGTATTTGTATTGGTCCAAATCACCACAACACATTGGCCCAAATCACCACCACGTACTGGCCCAAATCACCACAACATATCAGCGCAAATCACCACAGCGTAGCAGCCTAAATCAAAACAACGTACCGACCCAAATCACCATATCACATCAGTCCAAATAGCTAAAACATATTGGCCCCAATCACCACAACGTATCAGTCCAAATCACCACAACATACTGGCCCAAATCACCACAATGTATTCTTCCAAATCACCACAACATATCGGCCCAAATCGCCATGTCGTATCAGACCAAACATCCACAAGATACCAGCCCAAATCACCACAGCGTATTTGTATTGGTCCAAATCACCATAACATATTGGCCCAAATCACCACAATGTATTGGTCCAAATCACCACACTGTATTGGACCAAATCACCACAATGTATGAGTTCAAATCACCACAACGTATAGGCCCAAAACCACACAGCATATCAGCCCAAATCACCACATCTTTTCAGCCCAAATCACCACAATGTACTGGCCCAAATCAGCACAATGTATGGGCCCAACTCGCTACACCATATGGGCCCAAATCACCACAATGTATTGGCCAAATTCACCACAATGTATTAGTCCAAATCACCACAATGTATTGGACCAAAGCACCACAATTTATAGGTCCAAATCACCACAACGTATTGGCCCAAATCACCACAGCGTATCGGCCCAAATCATCACAAGGTATCAGCCCAAATCTCCACAAAGTATCAGCCCAAATCATACAACGTATCGGTCCAAATCACCACAATATATTGGCCCAAATCACCAAAACATTCTGGCCCAAACCACCACAACGTATTGGCCCACATCACCACAGCGTATTGGCCCAAATCATCATAAGATATCAGCCCAAATCTCCACAACGTATCAGTCGAAATCATACAGCGTATCTGTACAAATCACCACAATGTATGGGTCCAAATCACCAAAATGTACTGGCCCAAATCACCACAGCATATTGCCCAAATCACCACAATGTATCAGCCCAAATCACCACAACATATCCGTCCAAATCTCCACAACATATGGCCCAAATCACCACAACGTATTGGCCAAAATCACCACAATACATTGGTACAAATCACCACAATGTTTTGGACCAAATCACCACAATGTATGGGTCAAAATTACCACAATGTATTGTCCCAAAACCCCACAGCATATCAGCCCAAATCACCACAACATATCTGTGAAAATCACCCCAATATATCAGTCCAAATCACCACATCTTTTCAGTCCAAATCACCACAACGTATTGGCCCAAATCACCACAACATAGTGGCCCAAATCACCACAATGTATTGGCCCAAATCACCACAATGTATGGGCCCAACTCGCCACAACATATGGGCCCAAATCACCACAATGTATTGGCCAAATTCACCACAATATATTAGTCCAAATCACCACAATGTATTGGACTAAATCACCACAATGTATGGGTCCAAATCACCACAACGTATTGGCCCAAATCACCACAGCGTATCGGCCCAAATCATCACAAGGTATCTGCCCAAATCTCCACAAAGTATCAGCCCAAATCATACAGCGTATCGGTACAAATCAGCACAATTTATGGGTCCAAATCACCAAATGTATTGACCAAATCACCACAGCATATTGCCCAAATCACCACAATGTATCAGCTCAAATCGTCACAACATATCGGTCCAAATCACCACAATGTGTTGGCCCAAATCACCACGACATATTGGCCCAAATCACCACAATGTATTGGCCAAGTCACCACAATGTGTTGGCCCAAATCTCCACAACATTTGGCCCTAATCACCAAAATGTATTGGCCAAAATCGTCACAATACATTGGTACAAATCACCACAATGTATTGGACCAAATCACCACAATGTATGGGTCCAAATTACCACAATGTATTGACCCAAATCACCTCAGGGTATTGGTCCAAATCATCACAAAGTATCAGCCCAAATGTCAACATATCAGCCCAAATCATACAACGTATCAGCCCAAATCACCACAATGTATTGGCCCAAATCACCACAAAGTACTGGCCCAAATCACCACAATACATTGGCCCAAATCAGCACAAAGTATTGGCCCAATTCTGAACCACATATTAGCGCAAATCACCACAACATATTGGCCAAAATTACCTCAACATATCGGACCAAATCACCACAATGTATTGACCCAAATAACCACAACGTATCAGTCCAAATCCACACAACATACTGACACAAATCATCACAATGTAGCAGTTCAAATCCCCTCAGCGCATTGGCACAAATCGCCCCAACCTATCGGTCCAAATCACCACAACGTATTGGCCCAAATCAACACACACACGTGCTGATTTGTCAACCCCTCAATGATCACCAGTGCAGGTGGATCAGACTTGATAAGAATGCTTTTGCTGCTGAATGTTCTTTACCCAGCAGAACCTGGGAACAAGGGCTTCTGTTGGTACAGTGATATGAAATCACACGGCGTAAAGTTACTGCTAGGTATATGAAAATAGGCCATGACTGAGATATATCACTGATTTACTGGGTCATATGCACTGTTGTCATTAAAAGACCACGAGGCTGGTGTAATCTGCCCATGTCACAGCCTATTGCATTTCTGAGAGTCTCCACCCGACCCCCACGCCTTAGGCTATCACCCTGGCTGTCCCCTAAATCCCCTAATGGACTTGCATTACATCAACTCCTCCGTGCCAAAAATGAGGTCAAATGATGGGAACGGTGTGGTGGGAATGCCAGCGTGAGAACAAAGCGTGTTGGTAAATTTTAAAAAGTACAATGTGTTAGGGACATGGGCAGATATCTAAAGGAACACGTCTGTAGGCCGCACACACTCATTAGTGAACTGATGACTTATATGCCACCATCCTTGAGCACAGACTCTTCATAGCACCTCCAAACAAAAGAGAGAGTAGGGAACACGTGGTCGCTCACAAACTTTCCACCCATGTTCAACTGTCAACAGGTAAGTACCTGGAGGAGGGGAAGGGGAAAGAGAGGTAGGTGGCCTTACAGAGGTGCCATAAGGGAACGAACATCAGTAATGACAGTGCAGTGAAATGCTTTGGGTGGGAGTGGGCTTATCGTTTTAACTTAAAACTTGAATTGCACAGAGCGGACGGGCCATGTACGTTTGCATTTAAGTGCAATGTTTTTACTTCTCCAGCACATAGTGATAAAGGAAAATAAAGGCAAAATATATTAAGTTTCTTTTATTTTTCTTGAAAAGTGAAAATGTCTCTTGCAATTAAGCATAGCGACAACCAATCCAAATACTGTGGAATCCGTCTGCTTTTACCTGAACGCAATTTCATGCGGCGGCCGCGTGAACATACATGCTGGTGGCGGTAATTCAGGCGCATTTGTCAGGCAGTGCAGGACCGGCCGTCCTGCTCCCCAAGGGTGTGTGACAAATTGTTGAAAATCCCACAGATCAGTAAAAATGGCGTGAAATGTGTATTACTATTAGCGGCCCATATTAGCTGGAGTCTGCAAGATGCGCCAAGGGAACGCTGTGAGCAGGTCAGCCACACTATCTGCAGTATCCCGAAGTGGCAGCAACACCCCTATTTGTATTTGCCCAGCCACACGTCCACCCTCTCTGTCTCTGCTTCCCCGTCACCTTTCTTTGTGCCCGCCTCTCCCCCAGAATAAGCAGGTAATCATGATCGAGGTGACACGGAAAGGTGCGCCATTATCATGATGGATTTGGTGTGAAAAACAATTGGGCTGATGTGTGCGGATGGCTGTCCTTCGTGCACCTTGTCCTTTTGTTCTGTCACGTCAATATCCACAGAGGGCCTCATTACAAAGCAGTGCTGCTCGGTGCCGGAAGGACCCGGCTCAGCCACCTGCGGACACTTGCGCGCAAACAATGGGGCGCGCGCCCCTCTGCGCTGGTAGGATGCGTGAAGTACTGCATTTGTGTTAAATGTGGAAAGTGGGTTCAATGCACAGCCTTTCAATCATCACACAGGATAATGTATAATGAATAGGACTTGTTCAGACACTTGTGTTTGGAGAAGCATTGCTGCCACACGCCTGCACACTTTTTTTCTGAACAAAGAACACCTTATCGCCCTTATAAGATTTGATCACAGCCAGAAACACATGTTTGAACAAAACATAGCCTGGATCATTCCACTGGCAATGCCCAGTGTCTGCCAGCTCCCTTGATAGAAGCAGTCCCTCTGCAGCATTTTGTCAGCATGCTATTTTAATAGATTGGGGCTAGTATTTTCGATAAAACTTTGAAAGTATGTTGTGACGAATCAGCTTCCGTGGCCTTGCGTGGCTCCAGTGGTCTAGGGATGAATGTCAGTTTCTAAACCATCAATCAGCCCCACACCTCTAGTACTCCAGAAAGGATCTGAACAGATTGGAAACATAAGTCATTTATAAACCTCCTTGTCCAATTTTGGTAACGTGCACGGAACGGCAGGCTTTTCTCCACAAGGTCTGCTATCATTCGTTAGTTGCAAGACAGTGAAAATACATTTATTATCCAATGATAAAAGGGACTGTCCAGTCAAGGTTGGATACATATATCTACTTTATTATTATTACAACAGACAGTTCTAGCACACTTCAAAATACAACCCACCTTGTAAAGGAACACAGAGGACAGACACTTTCAAGAAGGAAAAGGGATGCACTCTATATACTGACAGGACGATAGTCGGTAAAGCAATCAGTCTTAACTGTGCAAGGTTATTTGGTTTTAGCACTAAGGGAGTAAGGGGTCGTAAATGTTACTGGGGCCTTCGGAGAAGGACTAGGGGGATAGAACCGCAATGTACCTGGTACTTGAGATGATCTTAATGCTCAACAGCGTCGAGTCAATTCTGCGACAGAGTTCAAGATGGGAGACAGCTGCGGGTATCAGGTGGCAGGCAGTTCGACAAGCAAGATTGGATGGACAGCCGCAGGCTGGCCTACATGGCGGCTCGGGGTAAAGAATCATTGTCTCTGTGCTGGTTGGCAGATCTGTAACGCTGGTTGAGGCGTCTCAGACGGCTTTAGTGACTGCAGCGTGACAACAGTCAGTGGTGCAACCAGTCACGGTTCGAGGGCTCGACTGCCTCGAAAATCTCCCTAAAAGATGGACACTGGTTGATGCTTGTTGTGGCACCCCTCCTAGCTTCTTCACTGCGCATGTGTCGTCCTTTAAGGTGGACGGGCCAAAGCTGAGGAGAGTGTTTGCAGGCAACAGCCTTGTCCTGTGGTCAGAGACTCTCTGGCACATCCCACGTAGGCAGCTTGCTGGCAGAAACTAGCAGGGCACGCTGTGTGCTGGCTAGGTACCCATTCTGGAGCTGCAGGATGGGTCCTATGAGGTTGGTATCTCCCTCTGTTCCCTGTTAGATATTTAGGGGAGGGATCATGCGTCCCTCTTGGAAAACCTGGCCTTCCTTCACTGGTGGAAGCTGTTAGGCAGACTGTACCTTCAGCCATGGTCCAAATGAGTCCTTCTTCTTACTCCTTTCAAAGTTGTCAGATGATCTGCTAATAGAGGGGCTCGGCGCTCGTGTAAATCCAAATGGGCCCCAGCGATTGGTGCATGCAAATCCTACCTTAATAAACCAATCCTGGATCCCCACCAACAATCTTCTGTTATGCGTGAGATCATAACCAGAGTGCCTTGCTACAGGAAAGGTAATGGGGTGATGACACGTACTACTAAGTGCCACCCTTCTTTCAGTCTGTAGTGGATCAAGGTGTCCCTCTGTTTAATTGAGCTCTCTGTGGTTCCTTATCAAAGTGCAGGCTCCCTTGAAATTATGCCAAGAACAGACTTTCTGTCTCCATCAAATGATATACTCGTGCCATCTTGAATGGGGTCCCCCTGCGGAGATGACCATGACCACTGTGAACAGTCGTCCCAGACATGACATTCATTGCCCTTACAAATTAAAAGGGTGTTGGGTACCCTGTCCTTTGTCAGTCCTGCAACCAGACCTCCCGCAGGCCTGCTTACCATTAACCCCCATCAGTATGCGCTGCCACCAGCAGGCAGACAAAGGACATGGCGGATCCAGGGAGCATTTGATATTTAATTAGGCTGGCCATGGCAGGAGGAAGGTGTTGCCCTCTTCCGCTTGCTGATTTGATGAACTCCTGGCTGTCACATTCCAACTGAACATGACAGGAGGACTGCACCTGTAGGCTGTGTCCATCCAGAGTACACGTGACTATGTGTTTGTTGTGCAGTGTGCATAGGAAAATGTGTGCGGATTAGCCCTACACATTTTCCAGAGGTTGATCTCCCAACATTCAATTTCTTTACAAAACTTCAAAAAAAAGCCCAGAAGAGTGCACACTCCCTTTGCCGATGGTCAAATTCCTCACATGCCCTGCAGCCTCAAAATGTGAACCACCACCCTACTGAGGGTCTGGTTTGTCATCAAGGTGAAAGTACCAGCTGAGGCTGTAGACAAGCAGATAAATACATCTGCAGGAGATCCTGCTCCCCTTGCTCCCTTGTCTTGGAGGCATGAGACCATGCCTTGCTTGACAGCAGTAATTGTACCAATACCGCAGCAAGTATTTGGAAGGAGATATCCATTGAGACAACCCTATCAAATGTACCCTCGAGCTGATGATAACCTACAGGAGGAGCTATGGAAGGAATATGAGAAAGAGCTACGAAATGAACTGAAGATGTCATAAGAAAGTGGGCACGACGTCCCGAGATACTGAATGAAGACGATATATGGATCCTAGAGGACAAATGACAAAGTAAAGAATTGAGTGAACTATTAAAGTGGAAAAGAAGAAGATTGCACGTTAACAAAGTGCTGCAAACAGAAGTTCAATGAGTGTACAGAGGCTGAAACTCAAGATAGATTAAGTCATTGTATAGGCTACCAATGAGTAGTAAATAGAATGCAGGCAAAGCCACCATTGTATAGAAATGGTATCATGAATAGTAAGCCAAAAACCATGAAAGGGGAATGAAAAACGTTGTTGCAGTGGAATAACAGGCTGCTGACGCTGCATGGCGACGCTGTCTGGCCTGAAGTCAAGATCCTAGAAATCGTAGTCAGCTATGTACTCTGACTGCTTCGTGTTTTGGGGTTATTACAAGCAGGACAATCATGATACTGACTGCAGGAGCAGTTTCAAATAGACAGCAATCTGTTTTCAGTGCAGATCGAGCCAAGGGCGGGGCTTATCATCTAAAACTCTGGCCTCTTGCGGAGCGCCCAGAGTACCTGAGTGTTTTGTGTTTTGCCGTTATTATGAGCAGGACAATCGTGATACTGACTGCAGGAGCAGTTTCAAACAGACAGCAGTCTGTTTTCAGTGTGGATCGAGCCAAAGGTGGGGTTTACCATCTAAAACACCGGGCTCACGCTAAGCGTGCGTAGTGCCTGAGTGCTTTGCCTTTTGGCGTTATTACGAGCAGGACAATCATGATACTGACTGCAGGAGCAGTTTCAAACAGACAGCAGTCTATTTTCAGTGTGGGTCGAGACAAAGGCGGAGCTTACCATCTAAAACACCGGCCTCTAACTGCAATCGACTTGATGCCTGGGAAAGCAGACTCGAAATCAATAACGCACTACACAAAAAAGAGTAAGCCTTACACCAAAACTGTTAACCGTGCTGACACGTGCTCGAGAAATGTAATGGTCCACAGGGAGGCCCCCCCCCCCCCGGGTTAAATCAAGAGATTAATATGTCGGCTACAAAACGGGGGAAAATCACAGAGTATTATCAGTCAGACAAAGATGCCCCGGACCAAGAAAGGGAAAAAATTAGGTTAAAAACAATTTCTGGTCGGGTGACTTTGGGGATATAGTCAACAACCCCTTGCTTGAATTATGCTACTCACTTCCGGCTGCGGCAGGGGTAAATGTGATATGTCAAACTGAATTAAGGGACCAGGACTCAAACCAGGAGCCACCTATTGTGGAGAAACCCATACCCATCCCCTCCTCCCCTGCATTCCTGCCCACCCAAACGGATAACCCACGCCTTTCAGCATCCCCACACCTTTTCCACGCTTTGGTACGGGAAGAAGCATACACCAGTCTTCCTGGTGGAAGCGAAGTGTTGGGGCAAACAAGCTCAAACAGATCAACTGCAGGGGTGGTACATTTTGTGGTAAAAAAACTGCTTAAGCTGTGTGCGTTGATATTAGATGGGGTTCAAAAACAAGGCAAGACCTTAGAATTAATGGAGGCGAAAATTACTGCAAATGACAATAAAAATCGGACAAACGAAATTCTACCCACAGAGAAAGTGCCCATAACATTATCTACGAGCCCAAATAAAAGGTGAAAAAACCCTAAGCCCCCGTTTATAAACATCAATTAATCTGGGGGCTAGCTTACACATTGTCTCTCCATATCTGACCAGATGGGAAAGAAGGAGGGCAAACGTGCTAAAGCACAAGCCACGGTCAGTCAAAACAGCGAGCATCAAGAGACCCACAAAGCCCCCTCACCTGACCCCCTCAACTCTACCATTATTCCTCCAGTACCACGGAATATAAAATGCTCTAAGAAAAAAGCGATACAGAAGCAAAAATGCCCTGTAAGACCAGTGGGAACACTGACAAAAAGGTTGATGGGGGAGGAAAACCTGCCTGACTCCCAGGAAAGAAACAATGAAGCAAGTTTTCCTCATGTGAACCTAAGGGACTCTCAGTCAATAGGACTACAACAAGGTAAAAAAGAGCAAACGCAGGCCATTTGGCCCCAGGGGCCGGGAAACGGGCCTCAGTCTGTGGATCCCTGAATGAGGAGTTCCAGGTGATTCAAGAAGAAAATATATTTACACTGGGACGAGGTCCACAGACTTGCGCTGGAAATAGAACAAACAGTTCGGACGTATTGCTGGTGTGGAACAAGGTCCTGTCTCTTCGGGTGCTGTCCTCAGCTGATTTCAGCTTTGTGGAACCAGTGTTATCAGAGGGAGGAAACTGTGTTCAAGTACAATGTGTTTCTTCTGAAGTGTCTGAGCTAGTAAGAGCACACCAAGAAAGCATTCTCAGTAAAGAAAATTGCACAGGCTCAATCCTGTGCTCAAGCACTTAAAGGGGGCTTGGCAACAAAAGCAACCACGAATGCAGGGGCCAACTCACTACCTGAAAATTGAAGATGCGGCAGGATGGGAATAGTTTAAAAGGTTCATCCTGAAAAACCTAACCGAGAGTACATGAACATTAAAAGTGATGTCTTGGAATACCAGAGGACATGTGCATTTCTTGGACCAAAAAGGCTCGCTGCCCAGACTGTGTAAACACGACATAATATTCCTCAAAGAGACTTTGCTTACAACCCCCATACAGTGGAGGGATATAGTCTGATACAGAGACTTGCTGAAAAGGGCCCAAGAGGGCACCCATACTGCAGCCCTATAATTGGTTTAAAACAATGTATCCAAATTGAAAGTACTAATGTCCTGCAGAAACAGACAATGGGCCTCAGTATGACTGTGCTGGTCCATTAACGATGGTATCGGTAAGCCGTTGTTACCAGACCAGCACAGTACGACTCTGCGGGCACGTGCCGTCCAACCCACCAGCATCAGACCTGCCGGGCGGGACGGCACCCGCTCACAGAGTCCTCATAGGAGCACTGGCACCATTGTTAACGGTGCTGGTGCTCCTGTGTCCCCATTCCTATGGTCTCCCATGGGACACCGTGGGAATGGGGACTAACAAAATTACTGACGCCTGACTTCCCAACCACTGGACTTGGAATAGCCCGGTGGCACCGGGAATTCAGGCGCCAGTAATTTATTATGGGTCCGGCGGCAACTTGCCAGTTTTACCACCGGACCCTTAATGAGGTCCAATGTGTTGGCGGTAGAGGTGATGGTTGGAAAAGGAAAGGCTCAGCGTTGTCATTTGCTTGTTAACATATATGTTCCCCCAAAAATTGTGAATTTGGAAGAGGTCTTTAAAATTATTGATGTTATATGCGGGGAATGGCTGGCTACAGAGAAGCATGCATTTGTCCAAATAGAGGGGCATTTTAATGTTAGCTGTCGGGATCTGGCTGAATGTGGTGCCTATAACCAGGTATGTCCATCGAGTGTTATAGTAAAAAGTAGAGCGGATGCGAAAGGGTAAAATTGATAGCCACATTGAACAATGGGGCCTAATTATGCTAAACGGGAGGGTTCCATGTTTTAATATCCCCGCAAAAATAGCGCCATACAAGAATATCGCCATATTGTTGCGGAGATATTAAGCCATGAATCCTGTGGGGGACACCCCCGCATCCCCCATCATTTTATTCATGGATCGCGGGACACCCCCACTGCCCCCGGTCCCAATAAGCCCATAAATCATCCCCACTAATAATATCACCTATGGCCTTACCCCACGACCATATATATGGCAATATTATTGGTGGGGATAATATTACCTGATACCAACGGGAGAACAATGGGTGATAAACCTGGGAAATGTACGTGGACTATGAATAACCACTGTTCCACATTAGATCATTGTTTCGCCAAATGACAAATGTGTAGAGAGAGTGATGTCCTTAGACATCAGGAAAACGGACTTCAGTGATCACTCCATGCTGATTCTGACCCTTAGCATGGCAGAAGGGGGTATAAGACCACAGGGCGGAGCAGGGATACAGACCAATAATGCGTGAAACCGTATAAAGTGGACGCCAAGAAATATCTCTAGAGCTGCTGGATCAACATGTTCCTTATTCAGATATGAATTACACTGATTCTCTACATATGATCTAGTTGAGATGGGTGATCGTTTAAGCACCCTTGCATTTAATACTGGGTCCTTGGGACATAGGAACCTATTGATCCAGGGTAATAAGAATACATACACATTTGACATTGAGGTGAAAAGGCAAAAACGACAGCTACAGGGAAACATCAGGAATGCGTTGAAATACCAAATTAATCCAGAGGACAAATTGAGTGGGATTAGAAAGAATAAAAGTACATATAAAAAGTGGCTATGCAGGAGTAAACTCTCTAAAATAAACAAATAGTGGCAATCGATGTTAACCGCATTGTGTAATAGAAATACTAGAGACAGCTGGCAAATGCTGTCCAAGATGAAAGGCGACAGGCAGCGGAAGCTGGTTAACTCAATCCCGGCATGGAAATGGACAACTTTTCCTACAAACAAATATGTCAAATTAGAATCCACTCCCGGTGAACATAAGACACATGCCATATGGTCCCTGTTCGTGATGAGGGCTGATATCTATACTGCCATTAGGAAACTGAAGGGCTCTTGAGCTCCGGGACCAAACAGGCTTTCCATCGTGGTATTAGAAGCAAACCCAATGGAATGGGCACAAATCCTTAAAATTCTATTTGATAAGATATGTAAGCTAAGGGAGGTCCCACCCTCCTGGCAAAGTGCAATAATGTTGCCAGTCCATAAGAAGGGGGACAGACTGTAGCCCAAAAACTACTGGCTGCACTCATTATTAGACATAAATGGGAAGTTATTTGCTTCATTTATCCAGGCAGAAATCCAAGAATGGGCAGAAAACTGCAATATTTGGCATATGACACAAACCGGCTTTCGCTCGGGATCAAGCACTTAGCACAATATTAGGCTGCTTGACCAAATTCTGGTAGAATCCACTAGAAGGGGCACACCCATTTTGTACTTGATCTTTGTCGACTTCAAGGCAGCTTTCGACTCAGTAAGCCGAGATAAGCTCTCGAGAAAACTTCGCAAATTGGGCTGCCCAGATTGGCTGAACATAATCATCAATTTACATACAAACACAACGAGGAGAGTTCACCTGGATGATGAAGGCTCTTTGTTGGACAAAGTGGTTATAGACAGGGTGGTCAAACAAGGTTGTGTGTTTGCCCCCTGCTATATAACCTATCTATGTCAGACCTCCCTGTAGCGATTAGTCCTTGATCAGGATGTTCAGTAAAAGTGGGCTCGACCTTAGTTACTAGTGCCCTTTCTGTCGATGATCTGGTACTTATAGACCGAACGTTTAGAGGGGGGGGGAATTTAGGGCGTTATTGGAATTTGCTGAAATAAATGATCTCACGATTAACATGAACAAGACCAAGATGATGGTTATAGCAGGGGGAAAATCAACCAGGTAAAATTGGGCTTTGAAATGGGCACATTAGAATATGTGAGTAGTTACCCATATCTGGGAATGGAACTCTCAGCTAGAAGTACCTATGACTTGATTATCGTGAGTAGGAGACGAAAAGCAAGACAACTAACATAGATCATTAATAAGTTTGCCAGGGATTCTGCAGGATATACACTAGAGGGTATATAGAAACATTATGATCAATGTTTCCCACCAACAATCCTGTATGGGCTTGAAGCTCCCACAATGGTAGACCTGTCTTGGCTGGGGGTCTTGGAGGGTCATTTTTGGAGGAAGATTTTAAGACTCCCACCAGCGATATCCATGGCGCTCATAAGATTGGAACAGGGCCTGTTATCACTTAGGGTGCATGTGCAAACTCGACATGGCCTGATCTATCTTAACTCAAAGAGTAAGCCAAAATGCCCCCTGTTGGACATGTTGGGTAAAAGCTAGGAAGATACATAGAGGTTCCCCAAAAAGACAAAATGACTACAAAATAAATGAGGAGTGTTTCTCAGAAATCGGTTGGCTTCCGGAATTTCAAAGGGGTACCCAGTATGAAAAACCTAAATGCATTTTCGTGAATAAAATGAAAAAATATGACTGTAACGCTCACCTGGTTCCCACGGGGGCGCTGGTCTAGTCTGGATTGCTGTGGCCTCTTCTAGCGTGATGCGCAGGACCCGGAACACCAATTGGACAGGACCTCCAAATCGTGCTTGCCTGGCCCGTAGAAATATCCTTCTGCAGATGAGAAAGGGGATTAACAGTCTGCAGAATAGTGTGCTAGCTCCCCCCTTTCCCCCTTCCCCCTTCGTTCCTCTCTAACTTCCTCCAAACCCCGTTTTAAGCTCACCTTATGGTTTTGAAGGATGAACTCTCCATCCTGCTTCTGGTGCAGGGGCGCGTGTTCGTCCAGTTACTTCACTGGTTTTCAGAATGGCGCTGGCAAAATCCACTTGACTTTCCTGAGCGATGCGCCGTAAGTATGAAAGTTCAAAGTTCAAGTGAGGCCCCCTTTATGTTGTCTTTCTAACCTGTGATCTGTCCTTTATTTCAGGTGCAGAATGAAGGCGATGCGTCGAGGGGTTAAACTGCCGAGGTGAGTAGTGATGAGGTCGATCCCTCTAAATGTCCTTATCATTCCCCAGAAATGTCTCTTGTGCTTTCCCCATAGGGGCCGGGGTACGGTACCTGCCAACGGGGCGGCGCCGACCCGAAATGTGGAAGAAAAGCCGGTAAGTATTATGGCTGTTAATCAGGCTTTCCTTCTGTGTTCCTTCTGCTCACCTTTTGTTTCTTCCTCTCTCCCCTAGGTGCAGAGATGTGGCATCCGATGCTGACAGCCGCGATGGAGCCAGGAGATGTCTCGAGGACAGGTGAGTGAAGCGTGGCGCTGCAGCGAGCAACGCGATGCTTTTAAATGGAAGTCTTTCTTCAGGGATGCTGGCGAGAAGATTTCGGATGCATGTAAGAAGTTTGAAATAGTCCTTGGTTTTCACCTTTCTCTTCTCTTCCTTCCTTGCAGGTCTTCCAGGTTCGAGGCGGGCGTGGCTGGAGTCGAGGAGCAGGAGCAGACACGGTGAGCGTTAAGCTGCTACAGGAAGCAGAACAACGCAAAGCATGAGCTGCTGTCTTAGCGTGGCTTAAATAGCCACCAAAGAAGTCCCAGGTATGTATCCTTCCCCAACTAGGTATGTATCCTTCCCTGGCCACGCCTGAGTGAAAAAATAGTCCCTATGAAAAAATAGTCCCTTTCAGGTCTCAGGGAGGCCTGAAGCGTGCAGCATGGTCTGCATCAGGTAAGTGCACAAAACACCTCCTTTATGAGCCTGGCGCCTATGGCGCCAGGACTGATGTCCAACATGAGCCTGGCGCCAAAGGCGCCAGGACTGAGTCCAAAGAGCCCCTATAAGGGGCAGCTGGGCTTTTACCCGAGGGCATGATGCCTGCTTCCGGGGGTGCTGGGCCTGGCCTGGTGCTCTGGGGGTAGGCATCATGACAATGACTGGGTCAATAACTACTCTGCATTGGAAAAAACAGCGCTATGGATCGGTAGTGGGAGTAACACATGAATATTTACAAACACTTACCTCCTAAGAACCCCAAGCCCCCTGGTATGGGATTTTAGGCTACAGATTAGAATAAATCAGCTCCCTCTACTTGCTATCTACTCGAAAGAGAACACGTGTGCAGAGGATGAATCCTCTCACATTAAGGTACAAGGAAGAACACAGAGGATGCCATGTTTTAATTCATCTAAAGCATTTAAATGCTGCAGAATGGAGCAAATCGTAGTCTCTTGTCACGTGAGCCAAGGGTGGAAATAGAGTTTGAGCTTGGAGTTCCAGACACGATAGCGAGTGCCCTCACTCCTGTGCATTCTCAGGATGAGAATACTCTGCAAGGCCAAGTAAAAGACAATTTCATGGCAGAAGGCATAGGTGATGAGAGATATTGGGCGACTCTGACCTAGCTACACTTAAACATAAGTGTAGGGCAGCTGAGAGGAAATGGATGACTTCCTGTTCATCCGCTGACAAACTGGCCTGTCGCCTGCTAAAAAGGCAATACCGACTCTCTGTCCTCACCAAGAAGAGAGTCCACATTCAAGCTCATGTCTCTGCGGCATCTAACAACTCGGCCGAACTCTTTAAAATCTGCAAGGAGCTGGCCAACCCTGCTGCAGTCTCTACTCCTCCTGTTGCCTCCCAGGCTCTTTACAATGCCCTTGCCTCTCACTTCATTTAAAAAACCCAGGACATCCTGTCCACCCTCTCCACCCACACTCCTCTTCTTCCCTCTCCATCTGTGCTTGCTAAGCCTCCTTTAGCCACCCTCCCACCATCCTTCTCGTCCATTCCTCTTTTCACCCCTGACGAGGTTACTAGACAAGTCCGATCTATGAAAGCCTCTTTCATCCCAGGTTCATCCCGGTTCCTCTAAAACCATCAAGGACCACATTGACACCCTCGCTCCGGCCCTTGCTGATTTTTGCAACCACTCCTTTGCCTCTGGATCCTTCCCCTCCCCTCTGAAGCACTCCTTTGTGCATCCTCTTCTCAAGAAACCCACAGCTGATCCTTCTTGTCCAGCTAACTATCGCCCAATTTCCATTACTCCCTTTCTTGGCAAACTCCTGGAAAATGTGGCCATCTCTCAGCTTAACCTTCATTCCAATTCTGTTGGCTGTCTCCATGACCACCAGTCTGGCTTCAGAGCTGCCAGAAGCACGGAAACTGCTCTCCTAAACATCTGTGAAGATTTGCTCACCAACCTTGACTCTAACATTCCCTCTGTCCTCATCCTCCTCGATCTCTCTTCTGCCTTCGACACGGTCAACCATACCATCCTGCTCAACCGTCTCTGTGAAAACCTGGGTATCACTGATCAGGCTCTGGCCTGGCTGACCTCTTTCCTCTCAGATTGACCCTCCCAGGTCCAACCTGGGTCCTTCCTTTCATCTATCTTCCTCTCTACCTGTGGTGTTCCCCAGGGGTCTAACCTCTTGCCCTGGCTTTTCAATCAATATCTGGCAACTCTCGCCCACTGCATTGCCATTTTCTTCTCACATTTCCAGTGCTACGCTGACGACACTCAACTCATTTTCAGGCTGCCCTCTGCCACCTCCTCTCCCTCTCTCATCTCTGATTGCCTAACTGCCATTCAAGTTTGGTGTGCCGCCAATGATCTTTGTCTGAATGCCAGCAAGACGGAGATCCTCCTCATCGGCACACCTTCACCATCCTTTCCCCTCACTCTCTGGCCAGCCTCCCTTGGCCCTCCTCCTACCCCCACCTGCGAGGCTAAGAACCTCGGGGTCATCTTTGACTCCACCCTTTCCTTCTCCGCCCACATCTCTGAGGTCTCTAAAAAGTCAAATTTCCGACTGCACCTCCTCAGAGGTACTCTGCCTTTCCTCTCCTTCCCCCAGAAGCTCATGGTATCTCAAGCTCTGGTTCTCTCTAGCTTGGACTATTGTAACAGCCTCTTTCTAAATCTACCTGGCTCTACTCTCCGCCCTCTGCAACTAATCCAGAACAGGACTGCAAGACTTGTCCTTGGCCTCAAGCCCTGGGATTGTATCTCTCCAGCTCTGAAATCTCTTCACTGGCTCCCAGTGGATGCAAGGATTAAATTCAAAACCCTCTGCATTGTCCACAAGTCTTTCTGGGGCCTGGGTTCAAAATACCTTCAGCTATCCCTCCGCAAATAGCTCCGCTCACAAGCTCTTCGCTCATCTACCTCCAACTCATTCAGGGTCAGTCGTTTTTCTAAGAAACGAGCTTGGGGTAGATCTCTGTCTTCGGCTGGGGCCTCCCTCTGGAACAGCCTCCCAGCCACTATAAAACTTGAGGAGAACCATCTCCGGTTCCGGAAGCACCTAAAGACCTTCCTCTTTTCTTCTGCCTTCGCTCCCCCTCTCCCCTGCTGATCTGTTCTCTCTTGGCACCGTGCACCTGGCCACCCTCTGTCTTTTGGGCCCGGGTACCTGCTCATCCTGTTACCCTCCCGCACTGCCTCCGGGCCACCCCTTGTACTGGGGTCTGTATCTGTGCCCATACAGCCCCCCCTTTTTCTTCCTGCACTTATCGGACCTACCCTGTCTGCTGCCTTAAACCTAGCACTTGCAAATTGCTGGCTGCATTACCACTGTTTGTTGCCTTTATTATTTATTTATTGTTATTTATCTGTTTCTCCTCTGCTTCGCACTTTCCACCTCTCCCCCTTCCATGCACTTTTCCCCTCCCCCCTCTCCCATGCACTTGCACATTCTCAATGTCACTGGGCCTAGGAAGATCGCTGTTTTGTTCTCCCCTGCTCCCCTCCCTTGCCTTGTCGTGCTCTGAAACACTTGTGTACGAGCGCAATAGAAATAAAATATCAATCAATCAATCAATCAATTGCGTGGTGAGGTAGATTCATGTCCTATCTCCCTGCACCTGTGTCTTGGCTTATGTGCTGCTAAATGAACGGAATGTTCCAGACATGGCACAAGCGTGTCAACTAATTGTTTTAGTCGGTATAACGAAGCACCTATAGACTAGAAGACCAATTAAACACGGTGTAACTAGTGTTTCTGAATGACATGTTTGAAGAGGTAGGCATAAGTTGTCCACCTGATAAAGGACATGCTATAACAATCCTAACTCCAATATGATTGTATAGCTAGATGTTTCCCTTAACCAATCCCGACCCTTGATAGGTTTTTCACTATTGCCATGTACTATGACGTCACTCTGACGCATAATGAAGTGATTTTTTTGTGGAAATCATTGAGAGATTGAGTGTATGTCTGTTGATGTTCCTTGTAACCTTCCTGTTTCAGATAATTGTTAATAAAATAGTGACTTGCCATTTTCTTGAGTTTGTCTGGTTATTTGGACTCTTCTTGGACTCTTCTCTTATTCTGGTGTAATCCCATCCATTATCATAGCCACGTTCCAAGTGCCATGAGCTCATGTGGCAGCAGTTCGGATGGTTTCAGATCTAAACTAGTTTGACTTCAGAGTTTCGGAACATCGGGCATCCTCTGCCATTAGCTGGAAGATATTGGAGTTTCCTGCAGAGAGAGGCCGATAGAAATAAACTTGCAAGAAGAATCGAGACGGTGGATAGGCCCCTCTTTGAAGAAATTCCTGCTCGGTTTCCACAGGTGCTTTGCAGATCGAAGGCGAAGTTATGGGATTGGAGGAGGAGTTGATACCGAAGGCCTTGAATTGATTAATGGATGTAAGTGGCAATATAAAGGGGCAGGATTTTGATATTTTTGGGTAACAGGAAATTTTGTGTAGATAAAGGAATGCCTAAGTAATCTTATTTCAGGGGAGATAGAAGAATCTCAGATTCCATTTGGAATATTAAGAGAGAGAATACACACAGTCAGGACTGTGTAAGGTGACATCTTAAACCTGCATGGGTTATATTAATTGGAGGCAAGGAGAGAATACCTCTTACTATAAATGATTATAGGGAAAAGAGAAGGTGATGAGAAAAGTTATTAATGTGTATTGTGTTGTTGTTTTAAGTATTATTTGATGTATGAAGTCTCGAGAGGTAATAAACTGGGAAGGTTGGAAGTGAAGTTGTTTTGAGTGAAAGAGTAGTAAACGATTGGCGCCAATCAGAATTCAGATAGGTTGTTGAAGCAAAAAAGGATTGAGCAGCGATTGATAGTGCTTGTTCATATTTATTGTTTTGAGATTAAAAGTGTTGAGCAGTAAACTTTGAAATAGGTAGAGGTTTATTAATGATCTGGTAAATATTGGCAGTCAATTGTGACTTGTTATTATGGAGGACACTCCTCTCATTCACCTTTGTAAAACATTACCAAGACATGTGACCAAGCTCAAACAGTACAGTGCAGAATGGAAAAAGGGCGCAGCTAATAAAATGTTTATGCCCTGGCCACAAGGGGGATCATTGTCAAAAGCGGTATTACAACACATGACTACATATGTGACATTAGAGAAAAGAATGGAAGATTTATAACTTTGGAAAATGTACCAAGAAGAGAAAGAAGACCAAGTATAGGAGGAGTGTATGCTTAATCAGCATAAAGGGAAGGGCATTGAGCCCTCAGCTCCCCGTACTTTATCTGTGATTTAGAGCATAGATGCAGGGGAGATAGGAGTTTATCCTATAAAGGAATTAAAAGCAGCGCCAAGGTATAGTATCCCAACGTATCAACACCCCCCTTATAGTAGTGATGACAGTCCAGAAGAGAGCAAAAGGAAGGAAGATGCCTGTAAGTTTGTACGAGATAAAGAAAAAAGAGGTGAGAGATCGAATATGTCAACCAAAATAGACACAGAAAATAAGAGATGGAAGGGAGAAAAGGATAGGGCAGATGAGGAAACGCTTGTACAGAATGAATGGATGGGAGGACAGGTATTACTCAAATTAGATGGAAAAAGCATTGAGGAGGTTACGCAAAGAGGAGACAAGGACGAGCAAGAAAAGAAGGACAGATAACGAGAACAGTGTTTGTGGGAGGAAAATCAGGAAGAAACAGCAGGTATCGACAGGTACATATATATAGGGAAGAACAAGAAAAGGACAAAAAACAGCAGAGGAATAAAGGAAGTACAACACTAGAAAGAAAGAGATAGAAGAAAGGTATAGGAGAGAATGAAAGAGAGAAGAAGAAGCACAAAACGTGAAGGAAAAAAGATTAGAGGGAAGGAGAGAAGAAGAAGAACGAAGACAGGAAGTGAGAAGGGAAGAACGAAGGCAAGAAGATAGGGCAAGAAGGGATGCGTGAAGGCGAAGGAAGTGGATGAAGAAACAAAACAGAATAGAAGGCAGTGAAGCCTTGATGCCAGTCTCATTCTTAAAGAAGAAGTAAGACCAAGCAACGAACTACAGGGCCAATGGGACACGATAAGTGAAGTTCTCCCGATTAGAGAAAAAAGTCAAGAAACACCTAAAGTAACACAGGAAGAGGAGAGATATGATGCCGAAAGTATTGGAGAAAGGATTGATAAGATACATCAGCAAATAAGGCAGGACAGTAAGTATGGGACTCAAGGGAGCAACAACCGATCCCCAGTACCAAAATCACAGAATGAGAAGGAAAACATGTTCAGTGATGAACGCAGAGGGTTGTCTTTAAGTAGATTACATTTAGATAGAGAAGAGGAGGATGATAGTCACACTAGTTGGAGTATAGCAATGTCAGATGAGGAAAGAGAGTCAGGCCCTGAGATAGAGGGAGAGGGTACATGCGTCCCTCTTGGAAGTCTACAGAGGGATAAAGAGGTAAGATGTCAGATCTGGAACACCCCAATGAAAGAACACCAGACCCCGTACCATATCCTGAACTTCCTCAAAGACGATTGTGTAGTGAGAGGGGGGAATCTCCACCTTATGTGAGTAGGTTAAGGTTGTTACCAGCACGAAGACGAATAGGGATGATTAGCCCTGCATTAGGCAAGCAAGTGATGAGATCTGACTATGGGATGGGGTTCTCACAGTTCTCCTTGCTAGAGAAGAGGGGAGCGAGACCACAGTATATTCCATGGCCTCAGATGGATAAGGATAACTTTAAATGCAAGCTCCCTAGTTTGACTTCAGGGGCTGGGAAATGGATATACGAATTAGAGAAAATGACAGGGGGAAATACGTGTGCTATAGCAGAAATTAAAGGTCTATTAGCAGCCATTCTTGGAGAAAGAGATGACAACACATGGAGATGAGTGGGATGTGCGGGAGTGACAGCACAAAACACAGCGCATGATGGAGCACCATTTAATAATTGCAGCACAGATGTTTGGAAGGCTCTCAGAGTACAGTATCCTGATACATCCGATATGAGCGCAATTATGACACGTAAAATGAAAGAAAATTAAGACCCTATTGCTTGTATTCAGGATATTCAAGAGAAATGGCAGCTTGAAATGCATGCACCGTGGGAAAAAACAGTGTCACTATTCTATCATATTTTGTGTCAGGAGTTGCCAGAACAGATACAGAGACAAATGAAAAAACAAGTAGGAATGGAAGTGAAGCCATAGAGTGAGATACAGTTGACTATTGTGCATCTCTGCCGATAATTATAAGAGAACATAAAGAAATATGAGAGCAGAAACACTGAGGAAGCTAACTTAGTTCAGAAGAAATTGTCAAAGTTTGCTATAGAAGGAGCAGTATTGACCAGTGGAGGAGGAGGAGGTTTACAAGAAATAATGGGTGAAACACAGCTGAATAATGTAGATCAAAGTGGGTATGGGGTTTGGCTATGAGGTAGAGGTGTAGGTTTCAGAGCAAGATGAGGCGAAGTTCAGAACACCCAAGGTGGAATTCCAAATGCCCAGGGTGGAAGTCAGAATATAATGGTGGGTTTGCCAGAGGGCCACCCAAAGTATGTTGGAATTGTGGGATGACAAGGCATATTGCACATGTATGTAGAAGCCAAAGAAATGTGAAACAAAATGGACAACCTTTAAGAGTGGGGACAGCTTATCCACTGCTATACAGTACACAGACAAGATAGGGCTTTTCCCAGGATCACACATTCGATTGGACACAAGTGCCACAAGCAGAACAGGCAAAGCAGCAAGGGTCAGTGGAAATGCACCCACCACAAGGGCAATTGCAACAAGCACCTATGCAAGCACAACAGAATGTGAAACCAAGGCAAATACTAACACCTAGGCAAGGGGGTGTTCTTAATACCCCGCGGAAGCATTATGGAGATAGGACAGCACTGGAAATCTAGTAATGCCAGAAGCATTGTTGAAAGTTGCACTCGAGCAGTTGCATTATATATCCAGAGAAAGTCTTTCTGCCAAAATTGCAGAAGAGGGGTTTGTTCCCAATCTATTGGAATATGTTGCACAGTTCATTGTGAATTCCATCGTGTGTCAGAGGTTCACAGCTGGGAATAAACTGAGAACAATCAGAGGAGTAACACCTCGACCAAATGGTCAGTTTCAACATTTGCATATCGATTACATCGATATGCTGCAGACTTGTAATGGATAGAGGTATCTCTTAGTGGTGGTGGGTCCCTTCTCTAGGTGGATCCATGTTGGTCCTTGTACACACACTGACGCCACTTGCATAGCTAAATTTCTAGTGTGTGAAGTATTTCCAAGATGGGGTGTGTGCAAAGTATTGAGGTCTGCTAATCGGCCACATTTTGTCAATTTGTAATTTCAACAAATAGGACTTCTATTGAGTATAAAACATACATTTTCTTCTGCTTATCACCTACAAGCAAACAGGCTATGTGAGAGACTCAATGGCCTCCTAAAAAAGAGGATAGCCAAGATCAGTTTAACTTTGAAAAAGGGAGGACTTTATTGCCTACCCCTAACCTTATATGCTGTTCGCAATCAGCCAGGTTCAGACCACCATCTTACACCCCATGAGTTAGTGATAGGGCATCACATGAGGACACCTCTCATGCCCCAATCTAGAGTCAGGAGTGATGCCCAGAGTGTGGTGAATGCTCTAGGTTTTGGTACTGGGGATTTGACATGTATGACGACCAGTGTTTCTTTCAGTGCAGATCAAGTCAAGCATCGGAGGGAGTGGTCAAGGAATATGGTAGAGGACAGCCCAGTAGCCAATCCAAGTGAATTATTGCCACCACTAAAGTTGTATGTTGGAGACCAAATTCTTATAAAGAACTTTACCCGCAGATGGCACAAGCCTAGGTATAATGGCCCCTTTTGTGTTGAGGAAGTCTCCCCCTCTGCATTTAAGGTATCAGGAAGAAGAACATGGTTACATTTAGGAGATGTAAAAATCTACAAAAGCGAGACCCTCCCTCTAGCACTCGTTGACCAAGAAGCAAGACAAGAAGAAGAATTTCTATGTGTGCAGACTCGATTGATGACTAAGAAGGATGATAAAACAGCATTTGGTTAACACACAGTTTCTTGGACTGGAATTCATTGGACAATACTTAAAACTTGTAGCAGGAAATGAATGGACTCGCAGAGAATTCCAGAGGTTAAATATAGTTTCTAGAAATTCTTTGAAGGAATAAATATTGCATCAGTACTATGCCTGAACATCGGTTTCAGATTAGAAATTCAAAGAGAGATCAATACCCAGATTTGTTTCTAAGAGAACATTTGTTTGAAGGATACCCGTCCACAGTGACACACATCAGCTTGCAGTTGCTATTTTTGTGTTTATACTTCAGTCATACCCTACTCTTGTTATGAGAGATGTTAACATTCACACTTTTCTTCATGACGCTAAAAACGGCCCAGTCATAAGAAGACTCCTGATTGCGATAATTGAGCAAATTTTGCAACTATGAATGTAAATTGAACACCTGTATTAAAATGATTTGTGAAGAAGATAATGTGATTATAGAAAGAGCACGAATATTGAGATGCACACCAAATGTTTTTCTAAACTTCTATGGCTAAAATATATATATCCTTGTGTGATTTCTTTTCATTCCTGTACCTTACATTTCAAAGTCTCCATTATCCTAATGGTCCCATTGAAAAAACAACACCTACGATTTTTCCTAGTATGTGTACAAATGAAGATAATTTCTTTGACCTCTATGGGCAGGTCAGGCGACATAAGAGGGATGCAGAAGAAGAGAACTACGGGATAAATACCTATCTTGATAATTCAGCTCACCTGAGGAATAATATGTGGTACCAACACATGAGAAAGGTGGTGGGGAGAACATCTGATGAGAATTCTTATGTCTGCTCTCTCATCCCCTATGCCATGACTACAGTAAGAACCTTCATTTCAAAAGAGACGTCGGCACAAGATGCAAAGTGCCTCAGTCATCTAGCAGCATGTACAACTAAAGGACAGTTCCAGGGAACTGGGCAACCTTGCGATGGAGATCAAGACATTAATTTCCAAACCAGGATGAAAAATTGTTTGAATTGACAGACAAGATGCTTCTGTATCCTTCTGCTGGACAAGACAAGGGGATTGTTGAAGAAATTAAGAGAATGAACTGTTTCGACATGACGGAAAAAACTGGAAACCCTGGATGTTGGGAACGTTCACAGCAGCTAAACTATAGACTAGCAAGCACAACCCATGGATGGGAAGATGGAATGATGTCCTGTGCAGCTCATCTACTAAGGAACGAAACAGTGCAAAGGGTACAGAAGGTGAATGATAAGTGTCTAAAGTCATGGGCCATGTACTCTAAACTGCTGACCTGGGTGGAAGATAAAGCAGGAAGAGTGTATATAGTCCAATCAGTTAATGTGACATTGTTCTTTCGGAGCAAGGGAAAAAATCAAGTTGGACATAATAGAGGGTGCAAGAACTTAATTGATGTTCCAGAAATGAGGAGATGGACGGCTGTCTTAATGGATTGATATTGGGCCTGTAGACCTAGAGCATATATGAAACTGGCCAGAAATTGGGGTGTGTTCCTTGGTACATATCCATGTTCAGGCATTGGTGATTCATCAGAGGGATCTGAAAATTCATGATCACCTGAGAAGAAGGAGGTCACTAGAACTCTGGCGGATGAGGAGAGGGAATTATTTCTCACAAAAATCACTAACGGTTTAAGAAGACATTCCTGACGAGCACAAACTGATCAGCAGAACCGCGGTGATGTTCACATCTATGTTCATGCCTGCAATCCAAACAGCGATGAATGCCAAATGGCTACAGATCACCAGACGGGAGCAGCTGTAAGCAATCAATGCCACAATAAAAAGATTTAAAGCCATAAAAGAAGAGCTGAGGGCCATAAGGTTGATAAACCTCCAGAATAGATGTGTCCTCGACATAATTACAGCAATGGAAGGAGGTGTTTGTGCCAAGATTGGGCCATCATGTTGTGCACAGGACTTTAACAGAAGCCATATCGATGTTGAAATATCTACATGTAAAAATGGTGGTTGAGATAGAGGCCATTGAGGATGACAGTTGGCTCACCCTCCTGTTTTCATTCCTTATTGAATGGCAAACCGATTCGAGTTCCTTGGAGCGATATTGGTGATAATAATATTTGTATTCTGTATGTATTCTACGGATAATAATTGGACAATGTCAGAAAATGGCAAAGAAAGCAGTGGGAATGAAGATTATGATTGACACAAAGGATGAATAGCAGCAAAGAAGTGGGCACCACTTTGTAATCTTTACTCGGATACTGATTTTTTAGAAAATTAGTTTCTTATGTGATTTCTTGTCCAAAAATTGTAAGAGGGAGCCAGCTGAGATAAATGAGGAGACACCCAAATCTAAACTCAACTAAAAAAGCAAAAGACCAAGTACACAACTAGGTCACTCAACTGCTCTCCAGAAAACCCAACCGGGTACATTGATAATGCAAATTCATCAAAAGTTTAATGTATTTCCGAAATTATATGTTCACATATAATAACCACGTTAGTCCATTGATTTTTCAAAAAAAGAGAGTTTTTATCAACAAATAATTGCGTGAAGGCATAGTAATGGCAAATGTTTTTGTCTGACATGAGATGTTAAGTGGCTTTTCCTTCCTCGCTAAGGAAATATTGGTAACGCCTCATGACACAAAGGATGAACCAGAAGTCAAGGTGCGGACCGATAATGCCATCAGAGACTACATAAAAGAGAGCATTCTCCTGTGAAAACAAAATCAAAATATCGAGCCTGAGTACCCCAAAAGGAAATACACGGAACACGGGTTAAAAAGGAACATACAAAGTACTTTAATTTATACTAAATTCAGTTACAGAGAACGGAACAAAATCAGATAGCTTTCGGCCCTCAGTGCAACACAGCGAACTCCAGCGTGGTTAGGTGTATTCAGTGAGAGACGCTGTACATTAGAATTCGTTGCTCTTTTATACTATTTGCGAACACAATGTCCAACCCTACTTCGGGTTAATATTCCTCTAATACATTACTAATCTAGGGTTCATGCCGAGTTGGCATATCCACATGTAACTGGTTTGCTTTTAATACATATATCAACAAGCCTACATGGCAACTGTGTGTTCTGGGATTCTTCATACAAGTCTTTTCAAACATTAATACAATGTAGTTAAACAAGTGTTCTCAGTTCAGTATTTGAATACATTGTTCTTAACATATGCTCGCGGATTCGTTTCATTGATGCAAGTAATCCTTTACACACAGGTCAACGAAGGACAAGGTTTCAGTTCACGACCTCAAAAAGTGGCCTGCAGGCAAGTTACATATTAGCTACACACAAAGGTCAAGACGGCCATGTTGTATTTCGAAATGACATCGTCCACCATTTTAACTCACAGGGTGACTTTACAAAGCAAACCTAAAATGCCGGATTGACCTAATATGGCGGCTTACATTGATTTTAAGGTCAGGACCTTGCAACACGGATTTCATCACAAGTGACTTACAAGCAGCTTGGCGTAGGCCAATATACATATATTCATTGCAAATAGAGGGCACAATATAATTTCTCATTTGACAAACCCTCCTTTTGGCCTATGCCAAGTGCTAAACTACTTTGGATCTCCTTGCAAATAACTCCATGCATCATCGTCCATGCACCCTAAATCGCTGTCGGAAATATCTATTGCCATCAGGTCATTCGCTAAAATTTCTTTTAACACATATTCCTTGGAAGTTTTATCTGGGGCATACACTTTATGTCCTATCGTACCTATCGCTTGTGCGCAACATCCCCCTAGCATCGAACATATACTAGGTAGACACTGAATACAACAACAAAGGAACAACAGAATTCCCAAAATGATCAGTAAGACCGAAAGTACCTTCCAACCCCAAGATCGCAAAAAGTCCCAGAACCAAGCGCTAAGAACCTAGTTTTCCTCAGGAACATGCAATTCTGAACTAAGGACGTGCAGATTCTGTATTGCCTTGAAGATAGTTAGGGAGGAATCTGGCACAAAAACACCGCAAGCGGACCCCACTAATTTACACACTCCACCACGTTCAGCCACAATGACATCTAATGCCATCCGGTTCTGAAGCGCTACTAGTCTTATCGCTTTCTGTTCTAATGTCATATTATAGAGTATGTCCGTGGTCCGGTTGATGGTTCTCTCCAGTACTCTCGCTAGTTTTCTGATATCTTCGGAATTCGCTATCTGCCCCCAAAATGGCACAAGTGATTTTGCTATATCTCCCAAGATTTGTGCTGGAGTGTCACCATTCTCGTCCCGCCGTGGACGAGCCTTTGAAACTTCTATTGTACTAGCTAGAAACACCCCAGGAAACAGGATCCCTAAATAACAGGTTACCTGCCAATCCCTGGGCAACCATGGAAATGCTACATTACTGCAAATGAAGTAGACAGGTTTGCCTACATACAAAGGTCTGTCTTCCCCAGTCAAATTCGCAACGTTGGCACAACCTTTAAAATCTCCCATTGACTGAGTACCATTCCTCTGTATGCAAAAATAAACTGAATCAGGGCTATTGTTAATAGTGTAAGAAGGAGGCATGGCATCCTTATTGCCTATCGGAGCCATTTTGAAGGAAATCAAAGATTGGAAAGGACGAGACAGTCTATCAGAAGGCCTACTAAAAAGCAACTTTGGGTTTACTCCTATTTGCGAAAAGCGAACATCCCAGGGGAGTCAAAACACGTTTCTCAAAACTATTCAAATTAGTGCCATCAACGTTCCCCGAGATGCTATTGTTCCAACGGCCAAAGAACAGTGCTCTAAGAGAATCATAACAAGCAGTTGTCAAAGGTAAAGGATGAATAGACCAACCTAGCTCCTTATCCCCATGTTGCGGTAAATGTGAGCAGACCCAACAGTTAGACTTATTAAAAATGGCATGCGTAGCATTCATGATAAGTAGCAGAGTATTATTGTGGTACCTTTGTCTATGCTGAGAGTCCCTAGGGGACAGAGTATGCAAATGTACGATGGGAGTAGGAACAGTAGGTACATTTTCAGTAGGCAACAAGGAATCTAAAGGATGCGTTTCCTAGAGGTATCACAAGCCTAAGACATTGACTATTAAAAACCCAAATATCATTATAAAAACACAGCAATACGTTTTCGTGGCCCAGGTGCATTGTCCATTGTCCCGGTTGGTCACGCAATCATTTACAAGTCCCATACGAGCGGTAGCGGTGGCAGGCATTGTAGTCTTCAAACGGAAACCCCCAATGTTTGTTGCTGGCGACCTCCCGGCCGCGCAACTTCTTAGTCCTTCCACTATCCTAGCCAACAGAATCCCCTTTCTCAAATTTGGGCAAAAACAAGCCCTTGATGATCCTTTCCTTCTCCGAATGCACAACCGAACCGTGCCGTAAGTCTATCAGATGCACAGCAAAACCGTGTCGTAAGTCTATTAGATGCACAGCAAAACCGTGCCATAAGTCTATTTTCTTGGACGCAGATTGTACCTTGCTTTTCCCGGTACTGGTTGTTCCGGAAACAATGTGTCGTCACTTCCCGTTGGAAGCAACATATCAGAGACAAGTGAAGATGCCAAATTTGAAACAGCAGTTTCCGGATACAAAACCTTTGGAGAGTGTGGAGACAAAATGGCTGCTTCCCCAAGACTCACAGGCTCAGAAAGATTCTCCGACACACTCTCAACGCTATTTACTGCTTTGGGATCGTTGGTTGCAGCGTTAGCGAGGGGTTCTACTTCTTCTGTATCGTGTGGCACTGGGTGAGGAAGTTTCTTGATGTGCAACGCGTGGATCAAATTCTTTCTTCCAGAAACCCACACCGCTGTTTGGGTGACCAACAGGACCTGGAATGGGCCCCGCCAGCGAGATGCAAGGCAGGAAGAGCGCTCAAATGCCTTAATAAGCACCCAGCTTCCAGGCTGTATGCTGTGGCCCGGGCCCTCGTATCACACAGGTAAAGCCTCTCGCACCTGGTGATAAATCAAATACAGGTTTTTAGTCAACTGGCTGCAATAATCTGAAAGTAATACATTTTCAACGTTTCTCAAAGAGCTACATTTAGGAAGGTTACAGATATTGGCAGGTCGCCCCATTACCACCTCAAATGGAGAGAGCCCAGTCTTAGTTTGAGGGGTTGTACGCATGGATAATAACAAAATCGGTAAGGCGTCCAGCCATTTTAATTTAGTGCCGGCACAAGTCTTAGCGAGCTTGTTCTTGATGATACCATTGTGTCTTTCTACTAGTCCGGCGCTCTGAGCGTGTCTGGCCGAATGGAACCGTTTGTCGATCTGCAATGCCGCACATATCTGCAGAATTACAGCAACGACAAAATGTGGACCATTTTCCGACCAGATGACTCTTGGTAGCATGAACCATGGGAAGTACTCCTTTAACATGGTTTTCGCAGTAGTCATGGCTGTAGCGTCTTTGACAGGGAAAGCCTCAACCCATTTACTAAAAGCACAGATGACCACTAGTACATACTTCTTATTGTTGCATCGTTCCATTTCAATAAAATAAAAGTGGTTAACTTCAAAGGGGACAGAGGGTGGCCCAAAACTTCCCCTTGGAGTTGCTGTCCCCTTTCCCACATTGTGTTGTAGGCAAATCATGCAACCCTGGACATAACGCTGGGCAATTTTTGAAATTTTGTCATTTACCCAAACTTTCTCTAACATTTTCGTTACATTCTGGGCACATACATGCGTAGGACCTTGGGCCATGATGACCATCATCATTACATACGTGTCAGGGAGTAGCCATTTCCCTTCAACTATGTCCACCCAACACCCGTCATCATCAAGTTTCCCCAAGCCTTCAGCCCACCTCTTGGATTCTTCTAACGTGGCATCAGCTTGGATATCCCGTACAGACCCAACACCCTCATCCATTGCATAAGCATTTACAGTCTCCCTTGAAACATACATCTCTGTAAGGGGATCGGTAGCAGTTTGTCTAGCTATCTGATCAGCGAAAGCATTCCCTTTTCCTATGTCATCTGTAATCTTTCGATGTGCTGCGCATTTCAATACAGCTAACTGAGTTGGGAGCGCAAGCTCTGAGAGCAGTTGTACTATTACGGAGCCATGTTGGATCTTGGTACCATGTGAAGTCAAGAACCCTCTCTCTGACCAAAGTCTCCCAAAGTTGTGAACCACCCCCAAGGCATAATGACTATCAGTATATATGTTTACTGCAAGCCCTTCAGAAAGTTCACAAGCTCGGGTCAATGCTATAACCTCTGCGGCCTGCGCAGAGTTATGCGTGATTCTCTTGGTTTCCATGACCGTGCTTAATGTGGTGATTGCAAAAGCAACTGTGGTTGTACCATCCGGAAGTTTAAAGCAGGAGCCATCACAAAACAGCTCTCCTTGTGGATTATCTAATGGAGTGTCTTTCAAATCAATTCTACCCTTTTTCTCTTGTTCGGTAGTATACAGACAGTCATGTGGCTCTTCATCGCCGCAAGTAGTATCTTGCAGGAAAGATAGGAGTTCATCCGGATTAAGAACACAACACCTCCTAATTTGAATGTGAGGAGCAAACAAGATCAATTCATATCTCGTCAACCGTGCGGAAGTGAGGTTTTGCGTTTGGGTTCAGTTCAGTAGAACATCTACGGAGTGAGGCACCATCAGGGTTAGATCATGGCCTAGGACCATTCCCTCACTCTGTTTTACAGATGCAGCAGCAGCAGCGACAGCTGGCAAACATCTTGGCAAAGCGCATGCTACAGGATCAAGGGCGGAAGAAAAGTAACCGCACGGCCTATTCTTCCCTCCATGTTCCTGCGTTAATACAGCCAAAGCACATCCATCACATTCATGCACAGACAACACAAAGGCCTTTTCATAGTTTGGTGTGCCCAAAACTGGTGCAGAGCATAATGCAGTCTTGAGCAAGTCAAACGATTTCTGGTGTTCCGCGTTCCACCGCAATGGCGAAGAAATGCCCTTCTTTGTCAAAGCCAACATCGGTTTGATCACTAGTGAAAAATTTGGGATCCACAACCTACAGGAAGAAGCCATACCTATCAAGGCTCTAACTCCCTTCTGTGTATTTGGGACAGACATGCCAGAAATGTGTTGTATACGTTCAGGTGTCAATCTTCTAACCTCCTTTGACAGGAGATAGCCTAAATAGGTGACCTCCTGGCAACAATATTAAAACTTTTTAAGCGAAGCTTTGTGGCCATGCTGAGCTAGATGAATAAGCAATAACACAGTGCCCTCCTTACAGGAGCTCTCAGAGTCAGCAGCTAAAAGCAAGTCATCAACATATTGAAGCAATGTACAAGTAGAGGACAATACAAGGGTATCAAGGTGTTCTTTCAAAGCCCTACTATAGATGCTAGGACTCTCTGTGTACCCTTGAGGTGAACGAGTAAATGTGAACGAGCGTCCCCCTGCGGTGAACGTGAACAAGTATCTAATATCCTTATGTATAGGAATACTAAAGAAAGCATTCTTTAGATCCACAACACTACAGTAAGTAGCTGTAGCTGGGAACATGGTTAATATTGTCGTCACATCAGGCACAATTGGGAATTGCGGAGCAACGACTTTATTAATGGCACGTAAATCAATTATGAAACGGAATGGAATTGCATTATCACCTTTCTTGTACACGGGTAAAATCGGACTATTCCACAAACTTCCTGAAATTTCTTCAATCATCCCGCGATGCACAAAATCGGAAACAATGCATTTCAAAGCTCGCTCGCCCTCAACAAAAATCTTATATTGGGGAATGCGTGGCAGCTCAATTCCATGTTTCAAAACTATCTTAACAGGCTCAATCTGTAAAACACCAACATCATTGTCGTCAACAGCCCATAAACTCTCTGGTACATCAATGAATTCTGGCGGCAAAGGTCTAGTCAAGAATTGCGAGACTGAAAATTGCTGTGGTGAAATCATCAAGCGCACTCCATCAGAAGAACAATAAATTACTGCATTTAATTCTTTTAACAGGTTCAACCCCAGCAAATTCTCTCCACAATTCGAAGTCAACAGAAATGGACAGTGGTCCGTAAAGGGACCCAAAGAAATGGGTACCGGCGAAGAAACGGGACAAACAACTGGCGTGCCAGAGAACCCTACAGAAACATTGGTTTGCCCTGACATGGAATGTTTGGAACCCGAGAATGGCCAATGGAACACTTCTGTGCTCCAGTATCTATCAAAAACTGATGTTTCCTATTTCCCACCACCATTTCAACGTAGGGACCTTTCTGATTGACAGGAATAGGTATAGGTTGCAAACCCTGCTTCGGGCAATCCTAACGAAACAGAATGTCCTCAAAAGGAAGCTCTTCAGATAAATATGCAGCAGAAGGATGATCAAATATGTTCCACGTATCCACACTCGGAGTCTGATTATCCATTGAAAAAGGTTGCTGAGGATCCTGAGCAAACTGACCTCTACCAGGGGCCCCTACACCCGGGCGACCTCTGGATCGTCTACCCATATTCCCAAATGTGTTATTTGATCTCTGTCGAAGGACGGGGCATTGTGCATGCCAACGACCCTCTTGACGACAATAGGCACACTGGTTAATGTTCACAGGACCCAAGGGCACATTCCCTTGCGGGACATACTGACCTCTAATCTGTGAACTACCCCCTCTGGGGCCCCTAACAATTTGCTGTAATAGCACTTTAGTCTTTAAATCACCTTTTCGTTTTTCTACTCTATCTTTTTCATTATTGACACGATTCTCGTAGTACTGAGCCATATGCAGTACTTCTGATTGGGACTACGCCTGCCAAGCGCTCTCAGAAGACATAATTTGTGACTGGATGTCAGGCAGCAATCCACATACAAATTTGTCCACAAATAACCTTTTCCCAGACTCTTTGCCTAGGTCTTGTCCACTGAAATCCGAGAATACCTGTTCGAACCGATTAAAGAACTCGGTAGCACCCTCAGACTTCCCTTGGACACAGCCCATAAGTTTGTCCCAAATAATTCTTTTCTCTGGAATTATGGTTTTCAATTTTGCAATGATTCTATCAGGCAAAGTTAGTATCACCTGGGGCGGTATTTCACCAGCTGGCCTTTCTCCATCGAATCTAGTTATATTTGCCCATGTATCTCCCAACCCTGGCACATCATCTATAGTCCTAACTTGTTTCCACAAATCTACGGGCAGGAGTACAGGAAATAATAAATCAATATCGCCTAAGGTGAACACTGAAGACTGCAAAACGGACTCTATTTCTTTATAGAATCCTGTCGGATTTTTCCTAATATCAGGAATAGATTGCCTAATAGTATTCACTTCCTGTCTTGAGAACGGGACGTGGACAAACTGCAATACATAATGTGCAGGAATGTTCACAGCAACTATACCCTGTGCAGCATCGGCCGCAACCTCAACCTTCGGGACAAATGTCAGAGGAACCTCTCTCATAGGCAACTGAGAAGTAGGTGACTCCGAACGCTTACTAAGCAACAGAGCTAAGTCGAGCACTAAAGCAGTCGAAGGAGTGTCAAGTGAAAAAGCTCTCTTATAAATACTCAACAACTAATCTTTCTTTTTACACAATCATCCTGTAGGTACTCTATCATTACCTGTATCACTTTCCTCTGCATTTCTGGTGTGTACTGACTATATGTGTCAAATACCTCAACTGCAGTTATCGACATATCTGAAATCCATCTAAGCGCATCCTTCGTACAAATTCATGCTTCCTCAGATATCGATTTTCGACAAGGAAGGAACCGTTTCTGTACATTCATACTTTCCCCCTCGTCATCTTCATTCTGTAACCTTTCCAACTCCTTTCTATACTCAAATAATCTCTCGACATGCTCATTTACTTTCTACACAGTGTCTCTTGAAAACGCTAAAGTATTTAGATCCCTTAACCCCTGCAGGAGATCTGTTTTATTTAATTTGCCCCACATCACACATAACTGAATCCCTAAACCTTCAATGAAAACATTTTTCTCAGGAAAATTATCCATATTATGAAGTGTGGCAAAGACATTAGCTTGATCATCCCTTTCCATACAATGCTTAGCCCATGCAATCAAATCACGTTTCTTCTCTGGTGGTACAGTATTGCGAGTGACAACCTTCGACCCTGCACCTTAATCGACTACAAGCGGTACAGGACCACTTGGAAGAGAGGGAGCAGGCAAATTCAATGGTGGTACTGTTACTGGTGCGATAAGAAGAGGTGGAGGAGCTGGAGGAAGAGGAACATTAGGAGGAGCAGGAACAACGGGAACAACAGCAGATAGAGCAGGAATAGCAGGAGGAAGAGGCAAAGCAGCAGGAAGGGGAACATACGGAGGTGGCGCAGAAGCACCAGGCCTTCGTTCATTTAACAATTTGTCTATGAATTCGTCGGAAACATGAAGGTCTTTAGAAGGATAGATTTATTTTCTGAATTCCAAGTGAGAAAGCCCTATCCATATTCCTAGTCGATTCAGAATGTTTATCTTGGTCATACAATAATGCTTTTTCGGCATTCGTCTTATGACGGCGCGCATGTTTTTCTCTACTTTTAAGTTTCTGTAACGCTTCTTTTTTCCAATTCTGCAAAACATCGAATGCTGCAGGTCTAGCCTTTTTCTTTAATAGAATTGACTCTAAATACTCGATACGTGGGATTTCAAAACTACCATTGATTGGCCACTGAAGTTCGGAGGCATGTCTGGTTTGTCTGTGCCAAATATAATTAAACACTATACTTCCAATGCCATGCTTACAGTACATAGTACACACCGGCGACCCCTCCTGTGGTGCGGGATGGCTAAATTCCAAAGACTGTCTATCGCTGCAGAACAACGCCCAGAAGCATGGTAGACAATTGCCCAGGCATATCAAATTATTGGTTTTACCTGGTCAATAATTGTGTCTGCAGATACAATACACCAAAATCAAATTATCAGGATTCTATTAAGAGTCGGGTCACGACTCACCTGATCAAGCCTAAGGAGGTCCGATCGGATTTTAAACAATCTTACCTAACTAATCTTACCTCGTGTGTGGTGATTTCGGCAAATCTGCCCGCCTCCATAAGTGGACTCTCGTCAAGATGCCGTTCTCGGACCACAAGCTAATCATCCAGGGATCGGGTCGTGCAGCGCTGCTGAGGGGTTGCGTCTCGTTCAGTGGGGCCCCTTTTTGTCACACCATCCGATCTTGGTCCGATAGCGAGGGTCAACCTCCGATAATCCGGCATCAATCTTGAGGGTCCCTATTCGGGCGCCAACTGTGAAAACAAAATCAAAATATCGAGCTGAGTAACCCAAAAGGAAATACACTGAACCCGGGTTACAAAGGAACATACAAAGTACTTTAATTTATACTGAATTCAGTTACAGAGAACGGAACAAAATCAGATAGCTATCGGCCCAGAGTGCAACACAGCGAACTCCAGCGTGGTTCGGTGTATTCAGTGAGAGACGCTGTACATTAGAATTCGTTGCTCTTTTATACTATTTGCGAACACGATGTCCAACCCTACATCGGGTTAATATTCCTCTAATACATTACTGATCTAGGTTTCATGCCGAGTTCGCATATCCACATGTAACTGGTTTGCTTTTAATACATATATCAACAAGCCTACACGGCAAATGTGTGTTCTGGGATTCTTCATACAAGTCTTTTCAAACATTAATACAATGTAGTTAAACAAGTGTTCTCAGTTCAGTATTTGAATACATTGTTCTTAACAAAAGCTCGCGGATTAGTTTCATTGACGCAAGTAATCCTTTACACACAGGTCAACGAATGACAAGGTCTCAGTTCACGACCTCAACAAGTGGCCTGCAGGCAAGTTACATATTAGCTACACACAGAGGTCAAGATGGCCATGTTGTATTTCGAAATGACATCGTCCACCATTTTAACTCACTGGGTGACTTTACAAAGCGAACCTAAAATGGCGGATTGACCTAAAATGGCGGCTTACATTGATTTTAAAGTCAGGACCTTGCAACACGGATTTCTTGACTTACAAGCAGCTTGGCGTAGACCAATATACATATATTCATTGCAAATAGGGGGCACGATATAATTTCTCATTTGACAGTGGCACCTGAAGGAACACAATTCTGGTATCCAAAGGATCATAAGAATTACATGGGACGTTGGGTCTACTGTACCCCAAATTGACAATGCAATTACATGACCTGGAGTGTGAATGGACACATTAAAACATCGGGCACCGTGAGGGGGGTGATGAAGCTATGGACACCCAAGAAACGCTTCTTCAAGAAAAATACAAAGAAGCAGGCAAATATGAGGAAGTGGTCGAGGACTTGACCAGAAGGGGGAATGCAGAGGAGCAGATATATAAATCCGCAGGATATCCCACCCCTCCTAAATCCCCTGTACTGGAGACATTAGACTGTGCCTTGCCTGACACCAAGTATCGCACCAATACAGCAGTGAGTCTTTGGAAGGAGATATTCATTGAGATGACCCTATCAAATGTACCCTCGAGTTTATGACAACCTACATGACGAACTCCCTGAAGGAATATGAGAAAGAGCTAAGAAAATGAACTAATGACATCATAAGAAAGTGGGCACGACGTCCCGAGATACTGAATGAAGATGATGTATGGATCCTAGAGGACAAATGATGAAGAAAAGAATTAAGTGGACTATTTAAGTGGAAAAGAAGAAGATTGCACATTAACAAAGTGCTGCAGAAAACAGAAGTTCAATGAGTGTACAGACATTGCAATGCAAGCTAGATTAAGTCATCGTATAGGCTAGCTATGAGTAGTAAATGGAATGCAGGCAAAGCCACCATTTTATAGAAACTGGACATTGGTATTATGAAATAGTAAGCCAAAAACTATGAAAGGCGAATGAAAAGTTGTGTTGCAGTGGAATAACAGGCTGCTGAAGTTGCATGGCGTGGCTGCCTGGCCTGAAGTCAAGATGTTAGAAATCGAGGCCAGCTATCTACTGTGAATAGAACGAGTGTGCAGAGGATGAATCCTCTCACGTTAAGGTGCAAGGAAGAACACAAAGGACTCCAAGTTTTCATTCATTTAAAACATTTAAAAGCTGCAGAATGGACCAAATTGTGGTCTCTTGTCATGTGAGCCAAGGATAGAAATAGATTTCGAACTTGGAGTTTCAGACACGATAGTGAGTGCCCTCACTCCCGTGCATTCTCAGGGTGAGTACTCTGCAAGGCCAAGTACAAAGACAATTTCATAGCAGAAGGCTTAGGTGATGAGAGATGTTGGGCTGGTGGTGTAGATTGGGTGGTGAGGTAGCTTCATGCCTTATCTCCCTGCACCTGTGTCTTGGCTTATGTGCTGCTAAATTAACTGAATGTTCCAGACATGGCACAAGCATGCCAACCAATTGTATTAGTCGGTATAATGAAGGACCTTATAGTTTAGAAGACCAATGAAACATTATGTAACTAGTGTTTCTGAATGACATGTTAGAAGAGGTAGGCAGAAGTTGTCCATTTGATAAAGGACAGCCAATAACAATCCTAGCTCCTATATGATTGTATATCTAGATGTTTCCCTCAACCAATCCCGACCCTTGAAAGGTTTTTCACTATTGCCACGTAGTAGGACGTCACACTTATGCATAATGAAGTATATGAAGTGTTTTGTTTTTGTGGAAATCATTGAGAGACTGAGCGTACATCTGTTGATGTTTGTTGCAAAATCCCTGTTTTAGATTATTGTTAATAAAACAGTAACCTGGAATCTTCTTGAGGTTGTCCAGTTATTTGGAATTATTCTGGTGTAATTCCATCCATGATCATATGCACGTTCCAAGGGCCATAAACTCACGCCCATCTACATTATCATGCTGGGAGTCTGGCTTGTGTTGGATGTCCATATCTAATTCCTGTAGGGATATGTCCCTACGCAAAATGTTAGGGTTTTCCCCGTGTAGGGCCATTAACCATCGCAGAGGCCGGTGGTCTGTCTGGATCGTAAAGTGAGACCCAAAGATGTAGGGTTTCAGTATCTTTACGGACCACACAATGATGTATGTTTCTTTTTCTACTACAGCCCAGTCCCTTTCCCTTTTTATGAATTGCAAATTGACAAGGGGGGTCCTGGGAGTCTCTCTGCCAGACATTAGTCCTGGGTACGAGCAGTGCCTTAAGTGGCACTACAAATCGAGCCGGGGCCCATCGAGGGGGCGTGGTTTAACAACGGGGTCTTGATGGGCCGTTAGGCCACGCCCCCTTGACGAGCCCCGGCTCAATGGGCTACTGGCACCCCTGCCAGGCAGCCTTTTGTAGAGATTAGCACCCTCTCCCCTATGGGGGAGAGGGTGCTGATCTCTGCATTTATTTTGTATAGGCTTGCCTGGCAGGGGACAGCGCCTCGCCTATTCAGCCTTAATGGTGGTGCTGTCCCTCGCCAGCTGGGGAGGGGCAGCATCACCATTAAGGCTGAAAGGGTGAGGCCACTGGAAGCAGAGGCCTTTTTCCTAAAGAGTGAAACTCCCGCGAATCCGCGGGAGCTTCAGTATTTAGAAAACAAGGCCTCTGCTTCCAGCGGCCTCACGTTTCTCCATAATGGTGGCGCCGGCCAACGTGCATCCCTTGATTAAAGGGATGCCTCGCAGGTGCGGCGCCACCATTATAGCTTAAAGGCATTTTTTTCTGAAGCCTGAAGCTCTCGCACACGAGCGAGAGCTTCAGGCTGTAGAAAAAAATGCCTTTTCGTGTAGTGGCCGGGGCTGCCCAGGGAGATTAGTGGGCCCCGGCAGGGCCCCGCCTCAAAACGAAATTTCGGAGCCTGCCAGGGCCCAGCCCCGGCAGGCCCCGGCCCACTTAAAGCCCTGGGTACGAGAGACTTACCCAGAGTCTTTAGCTCACTATCTTTCACAGAGAAGAAATATCCCAAACATATCAGTCTTTGTCCTGCCCTGGGGCAGTCCAGCACCGAAATGCTAGGCAATTCTCCTCTGAACAAGAGTACCAACAGCATCCCCAGACACGTGTTTCGGTCTGGTTGGACCTCATCAGTAGGGAGGAGCTGTGTCTCCCTAAGAATAGTGAGCAAGGGGTCCACGTCTGGATTACCCTAGTAACTTAGGGTGAGACCCAAAGTTACTTAAATATGCAAATTGACAAGGGGGGTCCTGGGAGTGTCTCTGCCAGACATTAGTCCTGGGTACGAGAGACTTACCCAGAGTCTTTAGCTAACTATCTTTCACAGAGATGAAATATCCCAAACATATCAGTTTTTGTCCTGCCCTGGGGCAGTCCAGCACCGAAATGCTAGGCAATTCTCCTCTGAACAAGAGTACCAACAGCATCCCCAGACACGTGTTTCGGTCTGGTTGGACCTCATCAGTAGGGAGGAGCTGTGTCTCCCTAAGAATAGTGAGCAAGGGGTCCACGTCTGGATTACCCTAGTAACTTAGGGTGAGACCCAAAGTTACTTAAATATGCAAATTGACAAGGGGGGTCCTGGGAGTCTCTCTGCCAGACATTAGTCCTGGGTACGAGAGACTTACCCAGAGTCTTTAGCTAACTATCTTTCACAGAGAAGAAATATCCCAAACATATCAGTCTTTGTCCTGCCCTGGGGCAGTCCAGCACCGAAATGCTAGGCAATTCTCCTCTGAACAAGAGTACCAACAGCATCCCCAGACACGTGTTTCGGTCTGGTTGGACCTCATCAGTAGGGAGGAGCTGTGCCTCTCTAAGAATAGTGAGCAAGGGGTCCACGTCTGGATTACCCTAGTAACTTAGGGTGAGACCCAAAGTTACTTAAATATGCAAATTGACAAGGGGGGTCCTGGGAGTCTCTCTGCCAGACATTAGTCCTGGGTACGAGAGACTTACCCAGAGTCTTTAGCTCACTATCTTTCACAGAGAAGAAATATCCCAAACATATCAGTCTTTGTCCTGCCTTGGGGCAGTCCAGCACCGAAATGCTAGGCAATTCTCCTCTGAACAAGAGTACCAACAGCATCCCCAGACACGTGTTTCGGTCTGGTTGGACCTCATCAGTAGGAAGGAGCTGTGCCTCTCTAAGAATAGTGAGCAAGGGGTCCACGTCTGGATTACCCTAGTAACTTAGGGTGAGACCCAAAGTTACTTAAATATGCAAATTGACAAGGAGGGTCCTGGAGCCCCTTGTTAATTTGCATATTTAGGTAGCTTTGGGTCTCACCCTAAGTTACTAGGGGAATCCAGACGTGGACCCCTTGCTCACTATTCTTAGAGAGGCACAGATCCACCCTACTGATGAGATCCAATCAGACCGAAACACGTGTCAGGGGTTTCTGTTGGTACTCTTGTTCAGAGGAGAATTGCCTAGCATTTCGGTGCTGGACTGCCCCAGGGCAGGACAAAGACTGATATGTTTGGGATATTTCTTCTCTGTGAAAGATAGTGAGTTAAAGACTCTGGGTAAGTCTCTCGTACCCAGGACTAATGTCTGGCAGAGGGACTCCCAGGACCCCCTTGTTAATTTGCATATTTAGGTAACTTTGGGTCTCACCCTAAGTTACTAGGGGAATCTAGACGTGGACCCTTTGCTCACTATTCTTAGAGAGGCACAGATCCACCCTACTGATGAGGTCCAACCAGATCGAAACACGTGTTTGGGGTTTTTGTTGTACTCTTGTTCAGAGGAGAATTGCCTAGCATTTCGGTGCTGGACTGCCCCAGGGCAAGACAAAGACTGATATGTTTGGGATATTTCTTCTCTGTGAAAGGTGGTGAGTTAAAGACTCTGGGTAAGTCTCTCGTACCCAGGACTAATGTCTGGCAGAGGGGCTCCCAGGACCCCCTTGTTAATTTGCATATTTAGGTAACTTTGGGTCTCACCCTAAGTTACTGGGGGAATCCAGACGTGGACCCCTTGCTCACTATTCTTAGAGAGGCACAGATCCACCCTACTGATGAGGTCCAACCAGACCGAAACACGTGTCTGGGGTTTCTGTTGGTACTCTTGTTCAGAGGAGAATTGCCTAGCATTTCGGTGCTGGACTGCCCCAGGGCAGGATAAAGACTGATATGTTTGGGATATTTCTTCTCTGTGAAAGATAGTGAGTTAAAGACCCTGGGTAAGTCTCTCGTACCCAGGACTAATGTCTGGCAGAGGGACTCCCAGGACCCCCTTGTTAATTTGCATATTTAGGTAACTTGGGGTCTCACCCTAAGTTACTAGGGGAATCCAGACGTGGACCCCTTGCTCACTATTCTTAGAGAGGCACACAGATCCACCCTACTGATGAGGTCCAACCAGACCGAAACACGTGTCTGGGGTTTCTGTTGGTACTCTTGTTCAGAGGAGAATTGCCTAGCATTTCGGTGCTGGACTGCCCCAGGGCAGGACAAAGACTGATATGTTTGGGATATTTCTTCTCTGTGAAAGATAGTGATTTAAAGACTCTGGGTAAGTCTCTCGTACCCAGGACTAATGTCTGGCAGAGGGACTCCCAGGACCCCCTTGTTAATTTGCATATTTAGGTAACTTTGGGTCTCACCCTAAGTTACTAGGGGAATCCAGACGTGGACCCCTTGCTCACTATTCTTAGAGAGGCACAGATCCACCCTACTGATGAGGTCCAACCAGACCAAAACACGTGTCTGGGGTTTCTGTTGGTACTCTTGTTCAGAGGAGAATTGCCTAGCATTTCGGTGCTGGACTGCCCCAGGGCAGGACAAAGACTGATATGTTTGGGATATTTCTTCTCTGTGAAAGATAGTGGGCCTCATTCCGAGGCTGGAGGTAAGGGTTAACGGTCACCGTTAATGGCAACGGTGACCGTTAACACTAACCACCATATTCCGAGTTCCCTTTTGCGGGTTGGCATTTAACGCCTGCTTTTAGCAGGCGTTAAAAATCCAACCCGCAAAGGGACCTTGGAGTAAATTACGGCACCGTAATTTACGGTGCCGTAATTTACTCCTTCCCCATTCCCATTGAGCCCTATGGGGGCAGGAATGGGGATGGGGAACCGGTATGGTGAATGGGGAATTACCGGTCCCTCCAACCTTGGAATGGACCGGTAATTACTCCATTCACCATGCCGGATTTCCATGGAGTAAATAGCTCCATGGTTGCTTACCATGGTGCTATTTACTCCATGGATAGCGCCAGCCTCGGAATGAGGCCCAGTGAGTAAAAGACTCTGGGCCTCATTACGACCCAGGCGGTAAGGGGTTTACGGCAGCGTTAACAGCGCCGACCCTTACCGCCTGAGTACGAGGTCCCTTAGCGCCATGGCGCGTTTAACACCTGCTTTTAGCAGGTGTTAAAATCCATGGCGCTAAGGGACCATGGAGTTAATTACGCCACCGTAATTTACGGTGGCGTAATTAACGCCTTCCCCACTCCCATTATGCCCTATGGGGCAAAAATGGGAATGGGGAAGGGTAAATGGGGATTGGGGACTTACCGCCCCGCCAAGGTCGGAATGGGGCGGTAAGTCCGCCAACCACCATGGCGTAAACGTAGTTTACGCCATGGTGGTAAAGTCACGACCCAGGCGGTAACTTACCGCCTGGGTCGTAATGAGGCCCTCTGGGTAAGTCTCTCGTACCCAGGACTAATGTCTGGCAGAGGGACTCCCAGGACCCCCTTGTTAATTTGCATATTTAGGTAACTTTGGGTCTCACCCTAAGTTACTAGGGGAATCCAGACGTGGACCCCTTGCTCACTATTCTTAGAGAGGCACAGATCCACCCTACTGATGAGGTCCAACCAGACTGAAACACGTGTCTGGGGTTTCTGTTGGTACTCTTGTTCAGAGGAGAATTGCCTAGCATTTCGGTGCTGGACTGGCCCAGGGCAGGACAAAGACTGATATGTTTGGGATATTTCTTCTCTGTGAAAGATAGTGAGTTAAAGACTCTGGGTAAGTCTCTCGTACCCAGGACTAATGTCTGGCAGAGGGATTCCCAGGACCCCCTTGTTAATTTGCCTTTTTATGAATTGCCTGCTAATGTAGGTGACCGGATGCTATACCCATTCAGAGTTTAGCTGTGATAACACTGCTCCAATCCCAAAATCACAGGCGTCTGTCTGGATAATGAACTCATGACCATCTGGAACTTTCAGAACTGGGGCCCTGCACAATCTATCCTTTAAATCCTGAAAGAAAGTTTGACAGGCAGAAGTCCAAGTTACCTTCTTCAGAATTTTCTTGGATGTAGCATCATTCTGGGGCATGTCAATGGTCCCATACCCTCTGATGAACGACCGGTAGTACCCGGTGTGACCTAGAAAGGTTCTCACCTGCGTCTGTGTGGGGTGGGGATGTCCCAATCCTTCACAGTCTCTACCTTTGCCTTGAGAGGTCGTTTCTTACCTCCATCGACCAGGTGGCCTAGTTAAGTCAATGGCCCTCATTACGACCCTGGCGGAGAGGGGTTTACGCCAGCGTAATGCATGGCGTACCTCTCCGCCAGATTACGACTTTCCGTAGCGCCATGGTGATTTTTACGCCCGGATTTTCCGGGCGGAAAAATCCATGGCGCTACGGGACCTCTTGTTAATTACGCCACCGTAATCTACGGTGGCGTAATTAACGCCTTCCCCACTCCCATTATACCCTATGGGGCAAAAATGGGAATGGGGAAGGGTAAATGGGGATTGGGGACTAACCGCCCCGCCAAGGTCGGAATGGGGCGGTGAGTCCGCCAACCCCCATGGCGGAGTTGGCAGCTCTGCGCCATGGACCATGGTGCAAATTGCACCATGGTCCTCCGCCAGGGTCGTAATGAGGCCCAATGTGTTGTGCGCTATCTGGCACATCTGGTCTTGATAGTCAGACCTGCATTCTGCAGTGCCTGAAGCACTTGTTTCAAGTCGGATAAGTGATCCTCCCAAGAAGGGGCATTCTTCAATTTGAGGGGTATCCCAGTCAACTGATAATGTCCTTCCGGGGTTGAGAATGCTGACCTCTCTCTCACTCCATCTGTCAAGCCGATCTGGCAATGCCCTGCCGTGAGGTCAAAGGTACTCATGTACTTGGAAGCGCCAAGCTTGTCAATGAGCTCATCTGCCTGAGGAATGGGGTGAGCATCTGTTTTCATGACAGAATTGAGCCCCCTGTAGTCCATACAAACACGCACTTCAGTCTTCACACCACTGGTCTTTTTCGGGACCAGTACTACTAGGCTAGCCCTGGGGCTATGGGATGGCTCTATCACTCCTGGGGACAGCGTCTTGGAAACTCCCTCATTGATGGTGTCCCTGACCTTATCGGATATCCAGTGAATCCTACTCTTCACCGACTTACTGTCTACAGTGTCCACATCATGGGTGCACCAATCTGCATGACCTGGAGTCAGAGAAAACAGACCGGCAAACTGTCCCAGGGAACAGCAACAGTTAGTCAGTTACTGTTCTGACAGGTCTGTTGCAAGGTTGACACCTTCAACTGAACCATGTGTGGCTTCAGTGTGCAAGAGGTCTGGGAGGGGATCAGTCTCCTCCTCAGTCTCTCCATCAGTCACTAATGACATGATGAAGTCATCCCGGCAATAATGGGGTTTTAGCCGGTTGACCTGAAAGACCTTGCACATCTGTTTAGGTCCTTTCATGTCAATGAGATAATTCACTTCACTGACCTTTTCCAGCACACAGTAAGGCCCAGTCCACAGGCTCCATAATCTATACCCACAGACCTGGAGAATATGCTGTCACTGTGGCCCTCTGGTCGTGCCAGTGCTTCATTAGCTCCTGACTGGCCTTTAGGTTATTTGTCAACTGTTCCATGTACTTTGCCATTCTAGACCGAAGGGCGAGTACATAGTCCACCATATCTCGTATAGGGAATGAGGGTTTCCTTTCCCATCCCTCTTTACCTAGACTGAGGGGACCTCATACAGGGTGTCTAAACAGAAGCTCAAAGGGGCTAAACCCTACTCCGTTCTGTGGCATCTCCCTGTAGGCGAACAGAAGGCATGGCTGGAGAATATACCATTCCCTCCTCAGGTGTTCTTCCAAGCCACCTATCATAACTTTCAGGGTCTTGCTGAACTGCTCAACAAGCCCATTTGTGGATGGAAGGATGCAGAGAACGAGTAGGTGACTCCACACTCTTCCCAAATAGCCATCATATACGCTGATATGAAGTTTGATCCCCTGTCAGAAATGACATCCTTGGGGAATCCAACACGGGAGAATACCCCAATCAGAGCCTTCACAACCACAGTGCCTTTGATGCTCCTCAGAGGACAGCATCAGGGTACCTTGTGGCAGGGTCTACCACCACCAAGATGTATCTGTTACCTGAGCTGATTTGAGGATCCACAAGTTCCACAGTGTCCATGCCTATTCTCTCGAAAGACCACCCAACCACGGGTAGTGGAATTAAGGGGGCCTATGTGGCACAACCCAACTTGCCATAAGCTTAACAAGTCAGGCAGGACTGGACACATTCCTTAACCTTTACACTGAACTGCGGCCAGTAAAAGTGCACAGACAACTGGTCTGATGTCTTAGTCATTCCCAAGTAACCCACTAATGGAATTTGGAGAGCCAAATGCAAAAGGAACTTTCTGTGGCACTGGGGAATCACCAACCTCCTGGTGCCCTTGCCTTCAGAGTCTTTTGGCTCACTGCACAGGAGTCCATCCTCGTAGTACACTTTGAACAAGCCAGGGGCCTCACCCTTAGCCTGCTCCTCCACCTGCTCCTGCAGACCTGCCAGAGTGGGACACTCTTTCTGGGCTTTAAAGAAATCAGTCCTATCTGGGCCTCCAGCTGATGCGAACTCATCCAGCTTGGGCAGGCCCTTCAGATCTGCACCCACCTGGTCCTCCATCTCAGGTTCCTGCGCTGTGACAGGCAACTCTGAAGTCACTGAGTTACCTACTACCAAAGTAGGTTACTCGGTGGCTTCTAGCCCTTCTCCCGCAGGAATATGCTGGTCCTTCCTACAAGCCATCTGGAAGCACTCCACAGCCTAAAGCTCTGAGAGTGTTCAATCTGGTGATCTCTTTGCTCTTCGAATGGGTAGCCACTGCAACTATTTCAGGATCAGAAATATCATTACACAGCAGACATGGGACAGGGATGGAGTCTTTCACTGCTACAGGGCGGTGGGTCGTTTCACCTCACCAGCTGAACTCTGCCATCACCAAGGGGCACTTAATCTTTCAATCAAACCCACTGATGCTACAATAAGGCCCATCAATATACTGGCCTGGCTGTACCCACTTCCACTGTTACAGCAGTGACGCTAGCCGCGGTGTCTCTGACTGTAGAAGTTTTGCGTCCATTGATATACGCATGCTCTAGATATATATGTTTCGAAACTCAACCCCGCCCACTACAGCTGAAAGCTTTTTATCTAAAGCCTGAAGCTCTCAATCATGTGCAAGTGTTTCAAGCTTTAGAAAAAAGTTACTTTTTCCATAATGGTTGCAACAACACCAGAGATGCCCATGTGCTGGCGTCACCATTATGACGAAAAGGTGAGGCCGCTGGAAACCAATACCTTTTTTCTACAGCCTGAAGCTCCCACTCATTCACTGAAGCTTTAGTCTTTAGGAAACAAGGACTTGGTTTCCAGGGCCCTCACCTTTTCAGCTTTAATGTTGGTGCAGTCCCTCGCACAGCATTTCTTCAGCTAAGAGATGCAGTGATCTCTCTGGTGAGGGACAGTGCCACCATTAAGGCTGAAAAGGTGAGACGCAGGTCCCCTGCTAGGCATCCCTTTTGTTAATAGATGCAGAGATGAGAACCCTTTCTCCAGGGGGCAGAGGGTGATCTTCTCTGCTAAGGGCTGCCTGGCAGGTGGAGGGGATGTCTGACATTAAGCCAGGGCCCGTTGAGGGGGCATGGCCTAACGGGAGCAGGTGATGTCCCCAAACGCCACACCCCCTTGATGACCCCCAGCTAATTTTCTTTGACCATTAAGGCACTGAGTGCACTCTTCCTACTGGACATCTCTGCGGCATTCAACACCATCAGCCTTGAGACTGAAGAACATTTGAAAATAAGGGAAACGCCCTCCACTGGATCACGTCCATCCTGTAGGAGAGCAGAAACTTCACCCATGGCCCCATGCAGTTCATCTCCTTACTCTCTGACACGCAGCGTACCCCCAGGATCAAGCCTTTCATCCCATACTGTTCATATATACATGATCCCCCCTACGGGCCCCTCCCCGAAGTTATCAACAACACACACTTCACGTACTTCAACCATGCAGAAGAAACTCAAATTGTCTACGACTCACCAATGAACCAGCAATGGATGCTATGGGTGCCTGATCTGTCCCTGGTACATGCAGAGTTATGCCGCAAGTGGAAAACACAACTTTGCCCTTGGGACTGGAATAACAACTATGTCAAACTTAGGAAGTTAAGATCATATGCTGACTTGTTTGAGAACATGCATGCATATCTAACTCCTCGAAGATATTGGCATATTTGCCCCTTAGTTAAACTTCAACGATTTATTTTACTACTTTGGAAACCAGCTCTCGGTACTGAGCATAGTGGGGTCCAGATACGGTTTGCTCTTATAGCAAAGACATTGGGGGTCATTCTGAGCTTGGAGGTAAGGGGAAAACCATGCCGGTAATGATTTACCGGCATCGTTTACCGCTACAGGCTATTCTGACCTCTCAGACCGCTAATTACGGCACCGTAAACTATGATGCCGTAATTATCAGTCTTGGGTCGCGCGCGCGCCCCACCATGCCGAAATTAGCGGCATGGCGTAAACCGGAGCTGATCACAAGTAAGGAGCACACGTAAATTACGGCCTCCCTAAGCCCGTAAAGTACCTTAACGGCATGGAGTACATACAGGCATCTCAGAGAAGGAGTAAAGAACCCTGAGCAGTGGTTCCCAGAGCCACAGGTGCACACAATCAGCAGAGGTGGAGGCAATGGAGTCTGCCACAGCAGAAAAGGAACACACCCACACACCACACGCCCTCCCACACCAAGATGAGACCAATAGTGCCAGCAAGGGCACAACCACAATAACTACACCAACAACACCAGGCCCCCGCCCATTGAGGAGACACAGGGGGAGAAAGAGAGGGAGACAGGCCCAGCATGCAGCACCAGTGCAGCCTCCGTTACCACCCCAGAAGCCCCCATTCCCACGCAGCATGTCCGGTCCCTCAAGGAAACCCCTGAACAGATACACACCCCCTACCAGCTTGACTGTGACACCATCACCACCATATTTGGTCCGAGAAATAACGAGATAAGCGAGAAGCATACAAATACACACTGCTATCCTGGCACAACTGAAGGTGTTGCCTGTGCCCTACACCCATGCCACAGGCGCCTACCAGCACACAGTGGGGCCCATGCATGGCATGTCACAACCGTCCATTAGACGGACACATAAACAAGTGCTGGTTCACCTCCACAAGCACACAAGGGCCTACAAATCCCTAACATGGACTACCCAGGAGATATACAACTCTAAAGTTGGCCCCCATGCATTGGCAGGCATGCCAAATGACATGGGTGCCCCTGACAGCACCCACGTGTCGTAGGTGGACCAGCATGGCATGCAGGTGGCGGATAGCAACTTCAAGCAATACCACTCCCCCTACGTGCAGATGGAATGCAACGCTACCAAGAACATCACACATGGGTGGGCCCGACATCTAGGAACAACTCATGACTCAATGGGCCAGCTGATCACCACGCTACCGTGCTGCATGGGGCGACATGCAGGATGACGTGCCTGTCTGCCTGGTGAGTCGTCTGACTGTGTCATTGATGCCATGAGGTGGGTGCCTGCATGAACAAACTGGGTTGAAATGATGAAGCCAGTGCATAATGTTCACCCCACCAACCACCCTGCCACAGAACCAGTGCAACGGCACATGAGTACAGATTCCCACATCGATGGAGTAAGGCACGCACAAAACACAACATTTCCAACATCTGACAAGGCCAAATCCCACAACACATGCACCACTCATTGGTGGCCACCACAACCGTAAGGGCATATAGGAAGACACTGCATATGCACCATGTGGCTGCCCCCAGCATGGCACCACACCGGAGACTCATCCCTGGGAGTGGATTGAACTGAGGGCAGCAGGGATACCATCCCACGTCACCGGTTTGGCACACCCATAGGAGTGTTGGAATTCACCATAGTATGGATCAGAGCAGTATGAAGATTATGAGCCACTGACTACATCCAACACACCCAACTACGGATTCACACAGTACACAGCACTACATGGATATAACATCAGGACTGCTGCATGCATCAACGAAGCATGTACCACATTATGTCCGTGCCATTGTCCATGGACCATCTTGTAGACACACCTCCCTAAAGCATTCCATTGAACTGGACACATAATGTGGCCATGAATGGGCGAAATGCATCCCTGGACATGTGCGTATGGCCATCAGTAACACGCTGCCATGTCAGCCAAGTTCAGTTCTCCACCGTGACAGTTCAAACACTTACCTTAATTGGCTAGACATGCAGGCGTTGGTGGCTGTCCCTTGACACCATGGTACATGACCCCTGTCAGTAACCCACAGAACAGGCACAGGGGGCACTAAAACACTGGCCATACCCGTGCAGGCGTGGAGATGAAGCACCGAAACGGCTTGCGTAAAGCACATATGAGTTGGCGAAGCTGGACTGGTGGGGGACCCATCTACTGCTATGTGGTGTCCAAGATCCCCATGTCATGTGTAAAGTTGAACAAAATGTGCATCCCTTGGATTGCGTCTCTGTCCCCTGACATGGGACTGCTAGCAGCACATGAAGATGGAGTGAAGGAGGAGGAGGAAGTGGCAAGAAAGCATCATGGAGGCAGGGCACTTGCGGGACATGTCGTGTGTCAAACAATGATTGTACATAATAACCAGAACAGTAGTCAGCAGAGGGTGGCATTACATGGGCAAACAGGGCACTGGGTGTGTGTATACTTGTAGACTATGCACTGTCAGACGTCAAAATACACATGCTCAATGATGAATGTCCACAACGGTTGAACTTTACAACACCAATAGTGTATTGAAAAAAATGTATGAGTGTGAACATTCCCTCCAGCCACCCCCCTCCCCCCAACTCCACAACAAACCCTCACCCACCACCCCCTCACCCCCAACTCCACAACAAACCCTCACCCAACCCCCCCCCCCCAACTCCACAACAAACCCTCCCCCCCTACCCCTCTCCCCCCAACTCAACAACAGTAGTCCCATGTAGTACGTTAAGGCCACATGTGGCAGCATTGACTATTAATTCATGCTCCCGGGGCCCGGGGGAGCCATGTCCCTGCGCCGCATGGAACGCAGAGTGCGTCTTGGTGGGCTTGCTGGTGTGGCCCCACTGGATGAGGGCATTTCCTCCTGCTGATGCTGCGGATTTGATTGGGCAGCCTCAAGGGCATTGGCTATGCGTCCTAGGACGTGACACCAACGATTTGTGCTGTCAGTGACTGTCTCACACAAACTGTTGGTGCTGTCAGTGAGTATCTGGCGCATTTCCCTGAGTTCATTTTGCCATCCCACCCTGGCCTGGCGGTTGTCCTCCATGAACTCATTGATTAGATCAGCGAGCTGATCTGCACGACGTGTGCCAAATGATGGGAATCCATCACTGGGATGACTTGGCCCTACGTGCTCTGGCGAGGACTGTACTGGTGGACTCGGCCCGCGATCTTCGTACCCCTGCGTGTCTGTAGGAGGACTACGGGCAGGTGTTTGTGGATCTCCAGAGTCACTGCATGAGGCCAGGGGGACATTGCAGGGCTCCGGGGCGTGCACTGTGAGATGGGACTCCTCCTCGGACGCCCCACAGATGGAAGAAGGGCTGTCCACATTCTCCTCGGGGCCTGTAGCTGCAACCTCCCCAGAAATGCTGAACTGTGCTGACGTTGGGGTGGGCATTGTAACAGGCGCCGATGCTGGGAGGGATTGGGGTGGTGCAGCCTCAACTGGCCTTTCCGGAGCTGGGGTGGGTGTTCTCTTCGGTGCAGGAATGCGCGGGACCCTGCCGCTGCCATGGAGGTGGTTGGCCAGCTTGACTGTGGCTCACCGCTGTCATGATCAGTGCCTGTGGGGGTAGAAGAGAGGGCCAACATGAGTGATTGTATGATGTCCTAATTGCATACATGGCTGCATTCACATTTCAGTCAATTGGGGCTTGTGGCCATTTGGGCGTAGCAACAGCAGTGGTACATGTGCATGAGTATGACATGTACGCGGGTTTCGGAGTAACTCATCCTGGCTTGGTAATGTGCAGTCTGGCTGGCACACTGCCAAACCGGCTGCACAGTGTGCATGATGGGATGTGCAAGTTTATGCACTATGGTTGATGTGCGTTATGTACTTGCACTTGGCCCTTGATTGCGTGGCAGTTGGCTCTGCATTAGTTGGATGGGGGGGAAGGAAACATGAGAAGGTGCCTTTCATGGCCCTTGGGGGAGTTTAAATCATGCAATGGCCATTGGCAGTGTAGACTTTGGACACTCACCTCCTTCGGCAGACGACGTTGCCCCACACTCCATGTTGCCGATGCCCTCATTTGATTCGGTACCAATCAATGCGGCACATGTCTCCTCCGATGGCTCAAGTCTGACAGGGGAACTTGGGCCCTCTCCGGTCTGCATAGCCTGACTCTGGTTGGCGGAGAGGAGGCCCCGCACCCGCAAGTCATCCCACCGCTTGCGGCAGTCCCTAGAGGTGCGGGGGGTGGTGCCTACAGCGCTCACCCTCTGGCCGATTTGTGCCCAGATGTTTTTTTTGCAGATGATGGACTCTCCACCATGGCCTGCAGTTCTTCAGGGCTGAATTTCTGCTTGAGGAGCCGGTCTGCAGTCTTCTTTGGGGCTTTTGGCATTCTTCCTTGTTGTGTTGTCTTTTTCCCCACTTCAGTTTGCTCCCAAGGGTGCTGGCTGAAGAGGATGGCTATGGATTGTGTTTTTAAAGATGGCCGCCGCGCTCCTTCCCGTTCCTGTTGTCACGGCCCGCTCCCTTCGCTCCCGTTCTCGCTCCCTTTGTTCCCGTTCCCGCCACTTGGGGGCATGTTTTGGGGTTTATTCCCTACTGGACATTTCCTTCGAACCTTATGCTACAGTGTTCTGATGAATTGGGACCGTTACAAACTTATTTTCCAAGTTTCTTCCCTTCCGGATCCATTCCAGGGTTTTGGCAGCCAGCATGCTACTTAAATCAAATGACTATGCTTCCCAGAATGCCTTGGCTCACTGCTTCACCTCCTGCTTCCCAGAATGCCTGGCTCACTGCTTCATCTCCTCCCTTGCAGGACAAGGCTGGGTGGAGGATAGGCAACACCTGTGGCTGCAGGTGCAGCAGGCGGCACGCCTGAGGGGTGTGTTCGTTTAGCAGCTTTAAAAGCCTCAGTTTGCTTCAGTCCGGCGCTGGTCATTGTAGCAGTGTTCCTGTTGTGACTAGTCTCCTGTTCCTTGTTCCTTGTTCCTGGTTTCTGTGCCTTGTACCTAGTTCCAGTTCCTAGCTTTTGTGCCTAGTTCTTTGCTCCTGTATCTTATTCCTCTGTCCTGGATTTCGGATTAATGTGCTTAATTGATTTATGCTTTCTGCATTTCCCTTTCTTTCTTCCTCTGTCTGCAGACAGCCTTTCTCTGTGCTTTACTATTTGATGCAGACCAGGTTGCCGGAGCGTTCTGTCTCTTTATGCTGTCCTGGTTACTGAAGACTTGATGCATTAACCTTACTTTTGTAGTATTAGTTTACTGCCTTTTCCCTTGGTTGGGTGGGAAAGGTTTTCTTTGTAATAGCGTTTCCCCAGCTCCTGATCCATTCAGATTCCATTCCATATTTTCCATTGCACTTCAGCATTTACTTTCCATCGCATATTAGGTGTGGGTGTTGTTGCAACATATTCCAGTGTGTATCCCCTTTTGTTTACCTCACAAGTTAATATCACAAATCTTACTTGCCCCTTACTAGGGTTAACGTATTTTGTTATCTTTAACACTTTGCTTTTACAGCCTTCTGGGTTCCTGTTTGATCTACAGGGTTCGTGACATTACTGACATTCTAGTGGTCTTTCCGGTCCTCGTGAGTACTGTTTGTATGTTACTTATTCAGTATTTTACAGAGTGTCAGTTCACAGAATCTGTACTTGCTTGCCCGCTACGTGGGTTTAGCGCCGTCAGTATCTGTAAGAGCATAGTGGGTAAAGAGTTTGCTGACTTTCCTTTCAGTTATAAGGAGGTCTTAAGTGCTTACCCTACATTCCTTTTTCGTATATTGGTAAATACTTTATTTACACTCCTGGGTTTATACATACACAAGCCTTGGGTATTTTATGCACGTTGTTAGATCCAAAGTTGTTCCCTGTGCAATTCTGTGCACTTTACCCCTTGCCGTAGTCAAGGCCTTCTGCCTTTCCTGACACCTGTGCGATGACGAAATTTCCAGTTCCGTTTTTTTGCGGTGACCGTTATTTACAGACGCTGCTGCTTCCAAGGCGGTGTTGTTATTTACGTGTCGCAGCATGCCGGTAGAGGGATTTGCGGGTCATTTAGCGGCATGCCGCTCAGTACTTTTCCGGCATGGCGAAAAGCGCGTGTCCGCGAGGTCAGAATGGGCCGCAAATAGCGGTCTGACGCCAGGGCGGTGTCGTACTTTCCGCCATGCCGGAATGTACCGGTACTTACCTCCAAGCTCGGAATGACCCCCATTGCCATTTATCTAATTTTAGTAATACATTGGAATCTCCCAGACATGTTTTTACTGAATGTATAAGTCTGGGAACTTTATATATGAGCTGGGCAAATATGTTTGTCAATATGACGCCATAAGGGCATCAACTTTTGGAATTATTGTCTCAGTACGAAGAACATTGAAATGCATATCACACGTTATCATATTCGGAACTGCATTGCTGCTAAATTGAGGTTGGAAAGATTTTAGCTACAGCAACGATTTGTGCTGTCAGTGACTGTCTCACACAACCTGTTGGTGCTGTCAGTGAGTATCTGGCGCATTTCCCTGAGTTCATTTTGCCATCCCACCCTGGCCTGGCGGTTGTCCTCCATGAACTCATTGATTAGATCAGCGAGCTGATCTGCACGACGTGTGCCAAATGATGGGAATCCATCACTGGGATGACTTGGCCCTACGTGCTCTGGCGAGGACTGTACTGGTGGACTTGGCCCGCGATCTTCGTACCCCTGCGTGTCTGTAGGAGGACTACGGGCAGGTGTTTGTGTATCTCCAGAGTCACTGCATGAGGCCAGGGGGACATTGCAGGGCTCCGGGGCGTGCACTGTGAGATGGGACTCCTCCTCGGACGCCCCACAAATGGAAGAAGGGCTGTCCACATTCTCCTCGGGGCCTGTAGCTGCAACCTCCCCAGAAATGCTGAACTGTGCTGACGTTGGGGTGGGCATTGTGACAGGCGCCGATGCTGGGAGGGATTGGGGTGGTGCAGCCTCAACTGGCCTTTCCGGAGCTGGGGTGGGTGTTCTCTTCGGTGCAGGAATGCGCGGGACCCTGCCGCTGCCATGGAGGTGGTTGGCCAGCTTGACTGTGGCTCACCGCTGTCATGATCAGTGCCTGTGGGGGTAGAAGAGAGGGCCAACATGAGTGATTGTATGATGTCCTAATTGCATACATGGCTGCATTCACATTTCAGTCAATTGGGGCTTGTGGCCATTTGGGCGTAGCAACAGCAGTGGTACATGTGCATGAGTATGACATGTACGCAGGTTTCGGAGTGACTCATCCTGGCTTGGTAATGTGCAGTCTGGCTGGCACACTGCCAAACCGGCTGCCCAGTGTGCATGATGGGATGTGCAAGTTTATGCACTATGGTTGATGTGCGTTATGTACTTGCACTTGGCCCTTGATTGCGTGGCAGTTGACTCTGCATTAGTTGGATGGGGGGGAAGGAAACATGAGAAGGTGCCTTTCATGGCCCTTGGGGGAGTTTAAATCATGCAATGGCCATTGGCAGTGTAGACTTTGAACACTCACCTCCTTCGGCAGACGACGTTGCCCCACACTCCATGTTGCCGATGCCCTCATTTGATTCGGTACCAATCAATGCGGCACATGTCTCCTCCCATGGCTCAAGTCTGACAGGGGAACTTGGGCGCTCTCCGGTCTGCAAAGCCTGACTCCGGTTGGCGGAGAGGAGGCCCCGCACCCGCAAGTCATCCCACCGCTTGCGGCAGTCCCTAGAGGTGCGGGGGGTGGTGCCTACAGCGCTCACCCTCTGGCCGATTTGTTCCCAGATGTTTTTTTTGCGGATGATGGACTCTCCACCATGGCCTGCAGTTCTTCAGGGCTGAATTTCTGCTTGCGGAGCCGGTCTGCAGTCTTCTTTGGGGCTTTTGGCATTCTTCCTTGTTGTGTTGTCTTTTTCCCCACTTCAGTTTGCTCCCAAGGGTGCTGGCTGAAGAGGATGGCTATGGATTGTGTTTTTAAAGATGGCCGCCGCGCTCCTTCCCGTTCCTGTGCGATGATGAAATTTCCAGTTCCGTTTTTTTGCGGTGACCGTTATTTACAGACGCTGCTGCTTCCAAGGCGGTGTTGTTATTTACGTGTCGCAGCATGCCGGTAGAGGGATTTGCGGGTCATTTAGCGGCATGCCGCTCAGTACTTTTCCAGCATGGCGAAAAGCGCGTGTCCGCGAGGTCAGAATGGGCCGCAAATAGCGGTCTGACGCCAGGGCGGTGTCGTACTTTCCGCCATGCCGGAATGTACCGGTACTTACCTCCAAGCTCGGAATGACCCCCATTGCCATTTATCTAATTTTAGTAATACATTGGAATCTCCCAGACATGTTTTTACTGAATGTATAAGTCTGGGAACTTTATATATGAGCTGGGCAAATATGTTTGTCAATATGACGCCATAAGGGAATCAACTTTTGGAATTATTGTCTCAGTACGAAGAACATTGAAATGCATATCACACGTTATCATATTCGGAACTGCATTGCTGCTAAATTGAGGTTGGAAAGATTTTAGCTACTTATGTGGAACAAGATATTTTAGGTGTAGCTGTCATATATATATATATATCAGCAGTCTTAGGTAGCAAAAGATGAACATTGACTAAAGAACGTTTGGACTTGTATAGTTTTTATTGTATGATTATGAAGTTTACGAATTTGTCATTTGAACCGTTTTTATGTTTATTTATTCATCATGTGTTTGTATTATATGTGAAATGTCCTTTTTTTAAACTAAAACACATTAAATTAAAATAAAGATAATATGGAGCACTACGCAAGTCTCACACGGGTGAACTCCTTGATGACTGCTAACAGACTTAGCCTGAACCCATTCAATAAGAAACGTATGATCAGCGGCATCACCACTCCTCACCAATTCCCCACTTCCTTAGCCAGAGAATTTGGGACCTTGCTCACTTCCTACACCTACTGTGAGAAACCTAGGAGCCACAATGGACATTAACGGCACCCTAGAACCACAGATCAAAAGCCATCATACAAGGCTGTTTCTCCAACTCCATGCCTTACGATGTGCATCCTGGCCTACCTGACCTTCACGCACACGACCATGGCAGTGCTCCTAAGACTTGATTATGCCAACAGCCAACAGCCGCTTCTTTGAACTACCAGATCATCGTCTACTCAACAGAGTACAAAGAGTCCAAAACACAGCAGCCAGATTAACAATTAGACTGAAAAGACACAAACACATCCTCCCTGCACTTCAGAACCCCATACTCCGTAAAAGTCCCAGAATACACTAGAAGGAGATTCTCCAACTATACACTAAGGACAAGAACCCTGCACTAGAAACAGTGCCAACCTTTGACACAGACACTCCACTTCCCCCTCCTAACAGTCGCACTCTGGAAATCCTTACCCACTCCACCTCCACACAGAGGAAGACCTCCTTACCTTCAGAAAGCGCAACAAGTCTGGCTCTTCAACTATCTTCATTATGGGATAACCATAAGAACCCACAAACCATTGTTCTACTCTCCTCACACTCCAACCAGCAATAGAGCTTCAAAATTACAGCAGCTGCCAAGACACCTCATGCGCCCCACCGACTAACTCACGGAATGAACTCTAAGAGAGTCGGATGATTCACGCAACTAAAAGGGCAACCAACAATGACCATAACAAAATATCTAACAAGCCGCTGTACTCACCTCAAATGGCAGGTCCTTACTCTCTCGACCCTACATTGCTTTTCAGACTCAAACTAACCACCACCTTCCGAACCTAATACTTTTCACCTTACACCACACTCAAATGCCCATCACTGATGGCTAATAGAGGCCAACCCAAAACCACAGGAACATTAGGGAATGACCAATCCTTCTCTCTTCAGCTCTATCACACTCCCTCACATTAATGGGTAACATCATTAATAAGCACCCCTCCCCGTTTCACTTTTAGGATAACATACTCCCAACCAGTTACTCCTATCCCATAGAAGCTAACCAACACACAGGAACCAGGTATTTTTGACCTGCATCCATCTCCACCACAGGTTTTGCATCTGTCTCTCCTGCTATGCCACTAACACGCCTCCCCTGTCACAGCCAAGTGCAGAGAGGCTAAAATAATTGGCGGAAGGGCACAAGACCACTTTATTATTGTGTAGGACTTCAGTTCATATAGTTACTCTTAATCCTGGCTCACAGGAGAAGACACCCTGTGGTAATGGGCAAAAAATGACAATGAGACCAAGGCAAAGCTCGGCATCAAATAGGGATGGCTCTGAGTGGTGTTGTCTTTGGCATCAGTCCTTGGTAGGGTTAAGTATGCTGCACACAGAAACAGGGCATGCGGATAGAAAATATAAACAAATGAAAATATGAAAGGGAGGGAATAACCACTATCTGAACTCAACATAAACCAGGAAAGAGATTCAAAATGTGGGTCAGAGAAACACATACAGCTGTATAACATTGTTGGCCTGGAAGATCAATGGAATAGACACACAAAGGAGTAACCTGCTGGAAATGTTGGGGCGGACATGACATCTAAAGGAAAGGGGCCCCTGCAAATGAGGGGGGCAAAATGGTGTTCCACAAAAGTTGTGGGGGGTCAGGGGGACAAACATCTTTGCCCCCCCCTAAAATGATGCCCAAGTGGATAATGTAGTTTTCGGGTTCATCCTAAGGTTCTGCTGGTTTTGAGATAGAGGTGCTGGGCAAACTGCTCTGCCCCTACTCTGAGTGTTGCAGTGCTGGTGGTCTACTCTGAGTGCTGCCGTGCTGGTGGTGCAGTGCACCCATGCATGCCTGTCTAGCAAGCATGCTGTGGGATCTCCTGCTGCTTTGGTGCACATACTCACAGTCCAGAGAACCTCTCTCACGTGTTCCAGATGGGAGATTCAAAAGGAGCATGGCGTTGTCTATTTACGCGTTTCCAGCTCTGGGAAGGAACCCTGATAATCAGGATGGTGTTCTTGGCCTCGTCTATTCCACAGCTGTCCTCTACAGTTTGGCTTTGGCGCCACGCATGCAGGATGGCGTAGGTTCTCTTCACAGCTGCGGAGCTCCCCAAATAAAGGACACGAGGAAAGAAAAGAGAGCTCACCCAGTGCTGCCCCCTCTATGTCAGCCAGAGCCATGCGTGCATGGAAGTGGGAGTATCATTCTAAGATGCAATCTTCCTCCAGAGCTCTTCCAGCCTTTCGGGGGTTCGTATTGCTGTAATGCCCTCCCGAGAAGATCACCAAAGCATCAGGTATCGAACCCCACTCTAGGAAGTGATTTACACTTTTACAAACAACTCTGTTTCGAGTTCTGTATTGTTCTATAGTGCACAGAAAACACATCTCTGCAATTCAGGTGGCAGACACAAACCATTCAGTATTCTCACACAGCGTGGGACATGGTTGCATCTGAGGCACCGGGCACATGCCTCCATCCCCACGAATAACACTGGGTTCATGCATTGGACCTAACGAGGAGTACAATAATGATAATGATGATAATGATGATGTGTTATTTATATAGCGCCTTAATCCAAAGCACTTTACAGAGCACATATTTACATACAATATCACACAACCGAAATTGGTACAAGTAGAGTACACATGGCTACCCCAAAAGTACCAACACCACAAAGGTATTTATTGAACCAAAGGAGACCCCCCTAAAAGGGCATATTGCTAATGTTACTAAATGACCATTACTCAAACAGGTGTAGAGGATCAGGTAGACGCATATACCCTAACTCCCGCCCCCTCACTGACTTCATACTGGAACAGCAGGGAAAGAGCAGCATGTGGCACCACCTCTGTTGTCCCTATACTGCATTGTTATTTATTTATTTATGTATTGTTCGCTTGTTAGGTGCTTATACAGCAAGTAAAATACTGTTTCAAAGCGCCCACTGAGCTAGGGGGGGGGGGGCAAGGGAGTGAAATACATTACATAACACAATAAGTCATAAGAGCAGTGGAGGGGAAAGGAGGAAGGACAAACCTACTATGCCTTGTGAGTATTCAGAACTTGCAAGTGCAGCAAGAAAAAGCAGAGGGAGTAAGTGGAGGTAAGTAAGCTTGGATTGTTGAGTGCCACATGGCCACGGGCCACGTTAGGAGTAAGTGCGATCCTCCAGTGTGGAGGGTGTGCCAAGACAAGTGCTGAAGGAAGACATGAGCTGGGCCGATTGTGTGTGGGAGGCCAGGGGTCCTGAGGATGCATAAGGGCCCCAGACACCAATCACAGCAACTATGGGATTAGTAGCGAAGAGAAGAAGGGAAGGAGGAGGTGAAGAGGAAGGTCTTGCAGAGCTTCATAAATCCAAGAAAGTCCTGCTCCAGGCACAGAGGCAGGGGGAGGCTGTTCCATAGGAGGGAGCCAGCTAAGGAAAGCGTTCCACAACCTACCCTCTGTTTAGCAAAATGCTTTACATGAAAATAGTTGGTGCAGATGAACAAAGTGGTCAAGAGGGAGAGTATTTAATAAGATATGGTTGAAGGTAGTGTGGGCCCTGGGCCCAGGCAGCCTTGTGGATGAAGCAGAGGGATTTGAATTTTATCCGTGCAGAAACCGAGAGTCAATTAAGTCTTTTTAGAACAGGAGAGATGCAGTTCCTGGGTTTAAGGCCAAGTATAAGTCTTGCTGCCCTATTCTGGATTAGCTGGAGGGGTCACAGAGTAGAAGAAGGTAGATTCAGTAGGAGGCTATTTCAATATTCAAGCCTAGAGAGAACCAGGCGGAAAATGAGAAATGGGAGAATTCCTTTGAGAAGGAAAAGCTGAAAGTGGGACTTCTTCGCAATGTCCTAAGTGTGAGGGAGGAAGGAGAGAGACGAGTGGAAGATGACTGCAAGGTTTCTGGCTTCAGAAGAAGGAGCAGGGGGAGAGCCCAAGGAGGAAGGATACAGTGAAGGGAAGAAGGAGGAGTAGGGGTCCCAATGGGAAGGACCTAGGGTTGATGGAGGGTGAAAGAGGGTCTCCAGGAAGTTTGAAAAAGAGCTGTGTGACATCTGCGTAACAATGGAATTTGGAGAAAAAGGAGGAGATGAGGCATGCAAGCAGAGCAAGGTAGATGCTAAAGAATCAAGGGGAGAGGATAGAATCCTAGGGGACACGAGAGATGGAGAAGGAAGTAGGAGAGGAGAAGGTGCCCCACATGACTTGGGAAGAGCGGTCAGTACGGAAAGATGTCAGCCAGTCCAGTGCCTGTTCCGAGATACCAAGGGTATTGTGGAGCCTTTGTATGAGGATGGAATGATTGACTGTGTCAAAGGCAGAGGAGAGATCGAGAAGGATGAGGACAGCAAGCAGTTCTTTACAGGTGTTCAGAAGAGCAGTTTCCGTGCCTCTGGATGCTTGGAATCCATATTGATGGTCGTGGAGACCATCAACAAGTTTGGCGTGCGATTTGAATTGGGTCAATGCCAACTTCTCCATCAGCTTCCCCAGGAAGGGGCTGATGGGAATAGGGCGCTAGTTGGCAGGGCAGGTATGGTCTGCTGAAGATTTTTTCAGGAGTGGGCACACAAGGGATTGCTTAAAATAGAAGGGGAAGATCCAGTGTCAAAAATGTGATTGCAGAAATCAGTGAGTGCAGGGGAAAGGGAGCCAATGTTAGCCTTGATGGTTCTGGATGAGCAAGGTGAAACCTGTTTAGAAGAGACCTTCATGGAGCAGACAACTCTGGTAACTTCTTCAGATGTGACAGGAGAGAAGGAGGAAAAAGAGGAAGGAGGGAGGTGAGGAGCCAAAGGAGGCAAGGGGGTGAGGGATGGATTGGGCGGGTGGCTATCAAGGGTGTTCAGGATGTCCTGAGCTTTCGTGGCAAAGTGTGTGGCCAGTGCGTTGCAGAGTGACTGGGAGTGAGAAGGGGAGGAGGAGAATGCAGAATGGTTGGCTAGTTCCCTCCGATCTTGAAAAGTTCAGCCATGCTGTTGGATGCACCGGAAACCAGTGCCTGTATTGTTAAGCGGCTTCACTTCAACACTACAGCTAAGTCAATGCCTAGTCTGGGATGCTGAGGGAAACCCTTATTGATATATTTTTAGGTCCAGTTCATGTACTCTGGATGACAACCCTTATATAACACCCCTCTCTTAGAATCCCCCTGACCCCACTGAGCCAAGAAGTAGGTCTGTTTTGCAAATTTAAAAGGTTTATTTGAGAAAAATAACAATATATATCTATCACACTTTTATAATAAATTAATATTGATATCACAATTAAAATATGACAGTGATCAACAATGGATAATATTCTACTGGTAAACTGATTTGGTTACTTAGAAGTAGTATAGAGGATGAGGTAGCTGAAATGCTTTATGGTTTCAAGGAAATGCAAGGTGGAATAAATGCAGTACAGAAAATAAACTGATGTGGTTTCACAAGAGATATGTTCACTTTTCCCCTGGTGGCAATTCACCCCCCCCCCCTATATGCAATGCAAGGAGATGGAAGTAACACACACAGTCTTCAGGAATACAATCAAATACAATACGGAATTCGGTTCCCCCCCCCAGCAAGCTTAGACAACAGGTAGGCTTTTTAAAACACGGGCAAGAGTGCTTTGTAATGTGGTGGCAAGGAAGTGAAAAATGCTAAAATTGCCTTTAATTCCCTATAGGAGGTTCAGGGTGAGTGGTAGACACTTTAAATCAGTTCTGGTCAGCCGTAACAATGGTTCAGGGATGGTTATTAGGTTGCAAACGAATTGGAGCAGTTCAGGCAAAAGCGGCTATCTTTTTACAGATGACGAAATCAGGCCAAATCGCAAATCGCGGTAATTTTTGCGAGTGCGTAAATCGCGATTGCGGTAACGATTTAATAAAGGTAGATTTTCGGATTTAAAGTAAAACTCAAAATGACAGGTGACAGTTTTCAGTTTTAAAGATGACAGAATGACACGATTCTAGGAGGCAGTTCTAATAGGCTAAAATAGTTTGAATTAGATTATTTTAACTAAGAGATTGGTTCTGCACAGTTCTGCTAGGTACTCACAACATAAATTTGAAATAGGCCTTGTCACGGATCTGGTCAACACGTCCAGCGGCGGTTCTCTCTGCTCGTCGGGTCAATCAGGCACCGGTTCTGCTCACAGCGATCCGGATCTCTGGTTCTGCTCACAGCGGTCTGGGTCAGCTCTGCTCTGCTGGTCTAGCCTCTCTGGATACAGCGGCCTCTTTTTCTGGATACTGCTCTGCTTTCCGGTCCAGATCAAGTGGATTCTGGATGTAACACTGCTTTCTGGGTACTGGCAAAAGTTCTTGGCAAAGAATTCAGACAGCTCGCCCGGCTGTTGAATAGTTTGGTTAGGTTTGCTGGATTCTGAAGGCCTGCTGAGAATACTTTTGCTTGCAGTGGGCCTTCTAGGTTCAAAGTTCTGTAGTCTATGGGTCCCTGGTTCTGGTCTCTGTCTGGATGGGATGTCGGCCATCAAAATGCTCTGCAGAAATGGAAAATTAATGTCTCTACCTGTCCCAGCAGTCTCTTTTTATGTGTTTTAAAAAGTGGGTGGAGAGGCTAGCATCACTAAGCCTGCCCCTCTCTTGATTTGATAGGTCAATAGATTCTTTGGTCCCTGATTTGGGAAGGGATAGTGTGTCAGAGTGATGTCATTTTTATGACCTGCAGAAATGACACTCCCCTTTTCAATGTGCACACAAATCTATTCCTGATCCAAATACATATTTCCCAGGTACACAGTTGTTTGACATCACATACACACATCATATATTACTAAAGATAGTCCCTGTCCCGACTCTGGCGTTTCTAGGAGCTTGCATTCAAAAATGGCAACTTATTTTCGATTTTAGTGGGTTTTGCAACATTGGTTTTTCATAAAAAATTATACAAAGGTACATTTCCCTTCCACATATATCCCAGTAACTTTCCATGTCTCTAGCTTAAATACAGTGTCTACAATATTCATAATTAGCGGGGTTATGCCCCAGAACATGGTACAAATCGGAGTTTGGACTCAAATCGTGAGGGCATTTTCCATACTAAGACTCTCAAAGTTGTACATTCCTGTCATTTGGTTACAATAAGTTATCACTGTTTCTATAAAATATATATTTTTTGCAATTCAACTCCCCAAAGTGTTTGGGTCCGCCTCCAGAAGTCTGGGTGGGTCAGTGATCACTTGCCTCTCCTTGCTGGCAGAGGACTGTTGACAGGAAACACTCAAAATTAACATACCCCATTCAACTGAAAGGGGCTATTGTCTCTCTCCTCCAGGCTGAAGGGGAAACCCCCTCCCTCTCACTCAGAAGGGCCATGTGATATCCTGCCTCCTGTTGTGAGTCTCTGGGGTGTTAAGAGTTCTCAGCCTCTTGGCCTCTGGGAACAGCAGGTGGCTAAGATTTTCAATTAACCAACAAGCTTTGAAGTACCTGCCCCTCTTGCAACTCATAAATACAGTTTCCCTGTCAGAGTTTAGACCGCTAGCGCCGCCTTCGGGAATTTGTCGGTACTGCATCCATTTTTGAGTTGTCTTGAATTTGACAGGAGATTTTTGCTATTATTTTGATAGGCATCCTTACATTAGAGTGGTGATGTGGAACCCCCCACAAGAAGGCTGTATCTTTGGAGTGGTCTTGTGCCAACTGCGCAGTTCTCCTGGATTCTGGCGTAAATGTGGGCGGCGACAGCTCATCCCCACATCCACCGAGTCTATTGATTTAGTTTGTTCTGGGATAGAATAATGGGTGATTCAACATGGGTCAAAACCCTTGACAAAACCCCCCGCCCGACTGCGCTTTGATTCGAGTCATGGGGAAGTCGGGTGCCAAGGATGTTTTGAGCCCTGTGCTGGTATGTCCACATTATCTTCTTCCAATTCTGTAGATGGCACAGTTCAGCATCTTTTCCTCCACCCAGTCGGATCGATCGGTTCTCCTCGCCGGTCCTGATGGGAATATTGGGCGGTACCCCGGGCCCCTCGGGTTTCTGCTCCCGGTCCCCGGTCGTCCTCCTTGGTCAGTCTCCATGGTTTCCTCTCTCCTAGGATGATAAAGCAAAAGCAGCAATACACATTCCTACACATTTTTCCACCACTATTAATGGTGTGGCGAACATATACATTTCATAAATCAGAAGATATGAACATATACATTTTCTTTTTTAAATTAGGAGACAAGAACATATATATATACAAGAATCACAGAATTGTATATGCTATATGTGGAATATTTTAGGGTTGGAACTGAATTACTCTGGAGCTGCCCCCTCTGGAATTCCAGTGGATTCCTCCAGTTGTTGCAGAGTGTGCCTGGGATGGCAACACTTCAGCTGATTAATATGGACCCATTTATCTTCCCCTTCTGCAAAATTACCTCTGGGGATGCGGATTTTGTAGGCAACAGGGGAGATCTTGTCTATAATTTGAAAGGGTCCCTTCCATGTAGGCAAAAATTTCCGCTGTTTGGCCTGGTTCCTTTGGAAATTGTATAGATAGACCCGGTCTCCCACAGTATATTCCTTCCTGGTGGTCTTCAGGTCGTAGTGGGTTTTCATACTATGAGCTGATCTTTCTAGATTCCGCTGAGCATATGTAAAAGCATGCTGAAGGTGTTTCCTTAAATTCTCCACATACTCATTAGTTGTGGAGGCATTAATCAGTGTCTGCTCTTGGGTCCTGTAGAGCAGATGCTGGGGCAGCACCATCTTGCGTCCGGTCATCAACTCAAATGGTGACATTTTAGTTGCAGATGAAGGGTTAGATCTGATGGCTATTAGGACCAGAGGTAATCGGATATCCCAACTTGGCCCAGAATCTGCCACAAACTTTTTTAATATGCTCACAATGGTTCGGTTGTATCTCTCTACTGCTCGAGAAGAAGCTGGCCGGTAATCAATATGTAGCTTCCTTTTAACCCCCAGTATCTCCCACATCTTTGTCATTACCTCACTGGTGAAGTGGCTACCTCTGTCTGACTCAATCCTTTGAGGTAGACCAAAACGGAAAAAGATGTGATTGATCATCAGGGCAGCTGCAGTTTCTGCCTTGCAATTTGGGGCTGGGAGACATTCCACCCACTTGGTAAACAAGCATGTGACGGTCAACATGTACTTGTTTCCTCTAGACGAGGGAATTACAGGGCCTACAAAGTCGATTTGCAAATCTGACCATGGCAGTGTCCTTCCCCTCTTCTGGAGAGGCGCACGGTGTGTGAGGGATGATGGCTGAAACTGTGCACACACAAGACACCCCTTCAAGTATTGGTCGAGGTCCTGCCCCATGTGTGTCCAGTATGCAATCTCTCTTAAGATTTCCAGTGATGTGTGAAACCCCCTATGACTGACGGTGGCCGCATCATGGGCGTGACTTAACATCAGGCTTCGGAATGAGGTAGGGACCACCCACAGATCATGGCCAGCTTGGGATTTCCTTACCAACAAACCGTCTTGGATTCGGAACATCTTTGGACATTTCATCAACACTCTTAGGTCCTCCTTCCCAATGTAATCGGTATCTGTCAGTGGAAAGTTCTCAGGGTCCTCAAAGTGTTGGTAAAACTTACCAATTAATGGATCCCCCTTCTGAGCTGTAATCAAATCAGCATCAGGGTCTCCTTACTCCATTGTGCAGTTGAAAGATCAATGTGAGCATTTGTCTGGGACCTAGTGATAGCAGTGACCTGGATTTCCCCCAACAGGGACTCTATTTCTATTAGATCCCCTTGGATGGCCCCGGTTTTGGCCACCTGATCAGCTAAGTCATTTCCAGTTTTGTCTGGTCCCTCTACTTTGGAATGACCCTTGATCTTTTTCCAGTAGATGGTCATCCCATTCGATGTGACCAGATCATCAATATTTTGGATTAGCTTCCCATGTTTCAGGGGTTTGTTATTAGCACATAACATGCCTCTGGTTTTCCAGTTAACCAGGTGCTCCACGAACCCGTTCCGTACATAATCCGAATCTGTGATAATGACCAGTTCGTGGAGTTGATGTTGGACAGCAGTGAGGATGGCCTGATGCACAGCCATCAATTCTGCCACCTGACTACTTCGGGGACCAATTTTGTATCCAGCGGAGGGTTCTGGAAACTCCTTCACCCATGCATTCCCTACGCCGGCCACCAGTTCTTTCTTCCTGTTGTTGTCAACATGGTAAGAGCATCCATCCACATAGACAGTGGGCATTCCCTCACACTTGTCTTCTTCAAAGACTTTGTGTGGGGAATTAAGGTATGCTTCCATGTTGTCCTCGATTTTTAGACTTTCGTCCTCGAGACAGTTTTCTCTGGCACAATCATGCAAGTCATCCAGACCTTGCGCGAGGGGACTCTTCTTGTTTTGGCCTTATCTGACCTCCACAGGAAAGCCTTGCATTGACAGAATCCAAGAAGTAATTCGGGAATTACTCACATTTCCGGCCCGGATTCTGTCACTTTGGAGGTATTGCAGAGGCTGGTGTGGAGTCTCCACTATGATGTGTTCCCCCTGGATAAACGGGCGGTAATTCTTCAATGCCCACACCGTTGCCAGGAGTGCCTTCTCACAATCGTTGAATTTTTCCTCCACAGAGGATAAAGTTTTGCTCGCATAGGAGATTACTTTATTGACCTTGTCATGTTTTTGGTATAATACTGCCGTCAAGCACGTATTAGAGAACCCTGTCTCCAGGAAGAACTCCTTGTTTCTGACAGGGTAAGCTAGGCAAGGCGCTTGTGAGAGGCTTCTCTTGAGTTGTCTTACTGCCTCGGATTCTTCTGGACCCCATTCCCACTTGACCCCCCCCTTCAAGAGATGAATCAGGGGTCTAGTGATCTCTGCGTAGCCTTCAATGAACTTTCCGCTGTAATTAGTCAGTCCAAGGATGCTCCTTAGTTCCCGCAGAGTCGTGGGGTCTTTCAGTTTCTGAAGTGCTTCCACTTTCTTTTCCTGGGGACAGAGACCCTGAGGAGTAATCTCATGCCCCAAGAAATTAACACGGGTTCTACACCACTGTGCTTTCTGAAAGGAAAGTTTTGCTCCGGCGGCCCTGAACTGCGTCAGAACATAACGGATCTCCGCTATGTGTTCCTCCACAGATAAACTTTTGATGAGGACATCATCTACATAAGCCAGGTTACCCCTTGCACCGAGGTCGGGCATGGCCTTATGTAAGAAAATGTTGTATTCATTGCCGCAGTTGAGGATCCGAAGGGAGTCCGGGTCCAGGTGTACTGCTGGCCCCCAAAGGTAAAAGCCAGTTTGTACTGGTCCTCCCTACTGACAGGCATGGTCCACTATCCATTGGTCAGGTCTATTGCAGTGAATACCTGTGACCCTTGAATCTGGGCCAGCCCTTGGTCAATGTAGGGCAGAGGCCATCGGGAAGTATGGACCCGTTTGTTGAGCTCCCTAAGGTCGGCGCAGAGTCTCCATTGGCCGTTTGGCTTCAATATTCCCACAACCGGATATATATTCTCACACATACCGGATATATTCTCACACATAGTTGCATCTGAGGCAGCGGGAACATGCATCCATCCCCATGAATAACACTGGGTTCATGCATTGGACGTAACGAGGAGTACAATAATGATAATGATAATAATGATAATGATGTGTTATTTACATAGCGCCTTAATCCACAGCGCTTTACAGAGCACATATTTACATACAATATCACACAACCGAAATTGGTACAAGTAGAGTACACATGGCTACCCCAAAACCACCAACACCGCAAAGGTATTTATTGAACCAAAGGAGACCCCCCTAAAAGAGCATATTGCTAATGTTACTAAATGACCATTACTCAAACAGGTGTAGAGGATCAGGTAGACGCATATACCCTAACTCCCGCCCCCTCACTGACTTCATACTGGAACAGCAGGTAAAGAGCAGCATGTGGCACCCCCTCTGTTGTCCCTATACTGCATTGTTATTTATTTATTTATTTATGTATTGTTTGCTTGTTAGGTGCTTGTACAGCAAATAAAATACTGTTTCAAAGCGCCCACTGAGCGAGGGGGGGTGGCAAGGGAGTGAAATACATTACATAACACAATAAGTCATAAGAGCAGTGGAGGGGAAAGGAGGAAGGACAAACCTACTATGCCTTGTGAGTATTCAGAACTTGCAAGTGCAGCAAGAAAAAGCAGAGGGAGTAAGTGGAGGTAAGTAAGCTTGGATTGTTGAGTGCCAAATGGCCACGGACCACGTTAGGAGTAAGTGCGATCCTCCAGTGTGGAGGGTGTGCCAAGACAAGTGCTGAGGGAAGACATGAGCTGGGCCAATTGTGTGTGGGAGGCCAGGGGTCCTGAGGATGCATAAGGGCCCCATACACCAATCACAGCAACTATGGGGTTAGTAGCGAAGAGAAGAAGGGAAGGAGGAGGTGAAGAGGAAGGTCTTGCAGAGCTTCATAAATCCAAGAAAGTCTTGCTCCAGGTGCAGAGGGAGGGGGAGGCTGTTCCATAGGAGGGAGCCAGCTAAGGAAAGCGTTCCACCACCTACCCTCTGTTTAGCAAAATGCTTTACACGCAATGAGTTGGTGCCAGATGAACAAAGTGGTCAAGAGGGAGAGTATTTAATAAGATATGGTTGAAGGTAGTGTGGGCCCTGGGCCCAGGCAGCCTTGTGGATGAAGCAGAGGGATTTGAATTTTATCCGTGCAGAAACTGAGAGTCAATTAAGTCTTTTTAGAGCAGGAGAGATGCGGTTCCTGGGTTTAAGGCCAAGTATAAGTCTCGCTGCCCTATTCTAGATTAGCTGGAGGGGTCACAGAGTAGAAGAAGGTAGATTCAGTAGGAGGCTATTTCAATATTCAAGCCTAGAGAGAACCAGGGTTCGAGAAACATTGAACCTCTGGCGGAAAGTGAGAAATGGGAGAATTCCTTTGAGAAGGAAAAGCTGAAAGTGGGACTTCTTCGCAATGTCCTAAGTGTGAGGGAGTAAGGAGAGAGACGAGTGGAAGATGACTCCAAGGTTTCTGGCTTCAGAAGAAGGAGCAGGGGGAGAGCCCAAGGAGGAAGGATACAGTGAAGGGAAGAAGGAGGAGTAGGGGTCCCAATGGGAAGGACCTAGGGTTGATGGAGGGTGAAAGAGGGTCTCCAGGAAATTTGAAAAAGAGCTGTGTGACGTCTCCGTAACAATGGAATTTGGAGAAAAAGGAGGATATGAGGCATGCAAGCAGAGCAAGGTAGATGTTAAAGAATCAAGGGGAGAGGATAGAATCCTAGGGGACACGAGAGATGGAGAAGGAAGTAGGAGAGTAGAAGGTGCCCCACATGACTTGGGAAGAGCGGTCAGTACGGAAAGATGTCAGCCAGTACAGTGCCTGTTCCGAGATACCAAGGGTATCGTGAGCCTTTGTATGAGGATGGAATGATTGACTGTGTCAAAGGCAGAGGAGAGATTGAGAAGGATGAGGACAGCAAGCAGTTCTTCACAGGTGTTCAGAAGAGCAGTTTCCGTGCCTCTGAATGCTCGGAATCCATATTGATGGTCGTGGAGACCATCAACAAGTTTGGCGTGCAATTTGAATTGGGTCAATGCCAACTTCTCCATCAGCTTCCCCAGGAAGGGGCTGATGGGAATAGGGCGGTAGTTGGCAGGGCAGGTATGGTCTGATGAAGATTTTTTCAGGAGTGGGCACAGAAGGGATTGCTTAAAATAGAAGGGGAAGATCCAGTGTCAAAAAAGTGATTGCAGAAATCAGTGAGTGCAGGGGAAAGGGAGCCAATGTTATCCTTGATAGTTCTGGATGAGCAAGGTGAAACCTGTTTAGAAGAGACCTTCATGGAGCAGACAGCTCTGGTAACTTCTTCAGATGTGACAGGAGAGAAGGAGGAAAAAGAGGAAGGAGGGAGGTGAGGAGCCAAAGGAGGCAAGGGGGTGAGGGATGGATTGGGCGGGTGGCTATCAAGGGTGTTCAGGATGTCCTGAGCTTTCGTGGCAAAGTGTGTGGCCAGTGCGTTGCAGAGTGACTGGGAGTGAGAAGGGGAGGAGGAGAATGCAGAATGGTTGGCTAGTTCCCTCCGATCTTGAAAAGTTCAGCCATGCTGTTGGATGCACCGGAAACCAGTGCCTGTATTGTTAAGCGGCTTCACTTCAACACTACAGCTAAGTCAATGCCTAGTCTGGGATGCTGAGGGAAACCCTTATTGATATATTTTTAGGTCCAGTTCATGTACTCTGGATGACAACCCTTATATAACACCCCTCTCTTAGAATCCCCCTGACCCCACTGAGCCAAGAAATAGGTCTGTTTTGCAAATTTAAAAGGTTTATTTGAGAAAAATAACAATATATATCTATCACACTTTAATAATAAATTAATATTGGATATCACACTTAAAATATGACAGTGATCAACAATGGATAATATTCTACTGGTAAACTGATTTGGTTACTTAGAAGTAGTATAGAGGATGAGGTAGCTGAAATGCTTTATGGTTTCAAGGAAATGCAAGGTGGAATAAATGCAGTACAGAAAATAAACTGATATGGTTTCACAAGAGATAATATGTTCACTTTTCCCCTGGTGGCAATTCACCCCCCCCTATATGCAATGTAAGGAGATGGAAGTAACACACACAGTCTTCAGGAATACAATCAAATACAATACGGAATTCGGTCCCCCCCCCAGCAAGCTTAGACAACAGGTAGGCTTTTTAAAACACGGGCAAGAGTGCTTTGTAATGTGGTGGCAAGGAAGTGAAAAATGCTAAAATTGCCTTTAATTCCCTATAGGAGGTTCAGGGTGAGTGGTAGACACTTTAAATCAGTTCTGGTCAGCCGTAACAATGGTTCAGGGATGATTATTAGGTTGCAAACGAATTGGAGCAGTTCAGGCAAAAGTGGCTATCTTTTTACAGATGACGAAATCAGGCCAAATCGTAAATCGCGGTAATTTTTGCGAGTGCGTAAATCGCGATTGCGGTAACGATTTAATAAAGGTAGATTTTCGGATTTAAAGTAAAACTCAAAATGACAGGTGACAGTTTTCAGTTTTAAAGATGACAGAATGACACGATTCTAGGAGGCAGTTCTAATAGGCTAAAATAGTTTGAATTAGATTATTTTAACTAAGAGATTGGTTCTGCACAGTTCTGCTAGGTACTCACAACATAAATTTGAAATAGGCCTTGTCACGGATCTGGTCAACACGTCCAGCGGCGGTTCTCTCTGCTCGGCGGGTCAATCAGGCACCGGTTCTGCTCACAGCGATCCGGATCTCTGGTTCTGCTCACAGCGGTCTGGGTCAGCTCTGCTCTGCTGGTCTAGCCTCTCTGGATACAGCGGCCTCTGGTTCTGGATACTGCTCTGCTTTCCGGTCCGGATCAAGTGGATTCTGGATGTAACACTGCTTTCTGGGTACTGGCAAAAGTTCTTGGCAAAGACCTCAGACAGCTCGCCCGGCTGTTGTATAGTTTGGTTAGGTTTTCTGGATTCTGAAGGCCTGCTGAGAATACTTTTGCTTGCAGTGGGCCTTCTAGGTTCAAAGTTCTGTAGTCTATGGGTCCCTGGTTCTGGTCTCTGTCTGGATGGGATGTCGGCCGTCAAAATGCTCCGCAGAAATGGAAAATGAATGTCTCTACCTGTCCCAGCCGTCTCTTTTTATGTGTTTTAAAAAGTGGGTGGAGAGGCTAGCATCACTAAGCCTGCCCCTCTCTTGATTTGATAGGTCAATAGATTATTTGGTCCCTGATTTGGGAAGGGATAGTGTGTCAGAGTGATGTCATTTTTATGACCTGCAGAAATGACACTCCCCTGGTCAATGTGCACACAAATCTATTCCTGATCCAAATACATATTTCCCAGGTACACAGTTGCTTGACATCACATACACACATCATATATTACTAAAGATAGTCCCTGTCCCGACTCTGGCGTTTCTAGGAGCTTGCATTCAAAAATGGCAACTTATTTTCGATTTTAGTGGGTTTTGCAACATTGGTTTTTCATAAAAAAATTATACAAAGGTACATTTCCCTTCCACATATATCCCAGTAACTTTCCATGTCTCTAGCTTAAATACAGTGTCTACAATATTCATAATTAGCGGGGTTATGCCCCAGAACATGGTACAAATCAGAGTTTGGACTCAAATCGTGAGGGCATTTTCCATACTAAAACTCTCAAAGTTGTACATTCCTGTCATTTGGTTACAATAAGTTATCACTGTTTCTATAAAATATATATTTGTTGCAATTCAACTCCCCAAAGTGTTTGGGTCCAGAGGGCTGTTGACAGGAAACACTCAAAATTAACATACCCCATTCAACTGAAAGGGGCTATTGTCTCTCTCCTCCAGGCTGAAGGGGAAACTCCCTCCCTCTCACTCAGAAGGGCCATGTGATATCCTGCCTCGTGTTGTGAGTCTCTGGGGTGTTAAGAGTTCTCAGCCTCTTGGCCTCTGGGAACAGCAGGTGGCTAAGATTTTCAATTAACCAACAAGCTTTGAAGTACCTGCCCCTCTTGCAACTCATAAATACAGTTTCCCTGTCAGAGTTTAGACCGCTAGCGCCGCCTTCGGGAATTTGTCGGTGCTGCATCCATTTTTGAGTTGTCTTGAATTTGACAGGAGATTTTTGCTATTATTTTGATAGGCATCCTTACATTAGAGTGGTGATGTGGAACCCCCCACAAGAAGGCTGTATCTTTGGAGTGGTCTTGTGCCAACTGCACAGTTCTCCTGGATTCTGGCGTAAATGTGGGCGGCGACAGCTCATCCCCACATCCACCCAGTCTATTGATTTAGTTTGTTCTGGGATAGAATAATGGGTGGCGCCAGCTCATCCACACATCTACCCATTCTAAGGATTCAACATGGGTCAAAACCCTTGACAAAACCCCCCGCCTGACTGCGCTTTGATTCGAGTCATGGGGAAGTCGGGTGCCAAGGATGTTTTGAGCCCTGTGCTGGTATGTCCACATTATCTTCTTCGAATTCTGTAGATGGCACAGTTCAGCATCTTTTCCTCCACCCAGTCGGATCGATCGGTTCTCCTCGCCGGTCCTGATGGGAATATTGGGCGGTACCCCGGCCCCTCGGGTCTCTGCTCCCGGTCCCCGGTCGTCCTCCTTGGTCAGTCTCCATGGTTTCCTCTCTCCTAGGATGATAAAGCAAAAGCAGCAATACACATTCCTAGACATTTTTCCACCACTATTAATGGTGTGGCGAACATATACATTTTATAAATCAGAAGATATGAACATATACATTTTCTTTTTTAGATTAGGAGACAAGAACATATATATATACAAGAATCACAGAATTGTATATGCTATATGTGGAATATTTTAGGGTTGGAACTGAATTACTCTGGAGCTGCCCCCTCTGGAATTCCAGTGGATTCCTCCAGTTGTTGCAGAGTGTGCCTGGGATGGCAACACTTCAGCTGATTAATATGGACCCATTTATCTTCCCCTTCTGCAAAATTACCTCTGGGGATGCGGATTTTGTAGGCAACAGGGGAGATCTTGTCTATAATTTGAAAGGGTCCCTTCCATGTAGGCAAAAATTTCCGCTGTTTGGCCTGGTTCCTTTGGAAATTGTATAGATAGACCCAGTCTCCCACAGTATATTCCTTCCTGGTGGTCTTCAGTTCGTAGTGGGTTTTCAAGCTATGAGCTGATCTTTCTAGATTCCGCTGAGCATATGTAAAAGCATGCTGAAGGTGTTTCCTTAAATTCTCCACATACTCATTAGTTGTGGAGGCATTAATCAGTGTCTGCTCTTGGGTCCTGTAGAGCAGATGCTGGGGCAGCACCATCTTGCGTCCGGTCATCAACTCAAATGGTGACATTTTAGTTGCAGATGAAGGGTTAGATCTGATGTCTATTAGGACCAGAGGTAATCGGATATCCCAACTTGGCCCAGAATCTGCCACAAACTTTTTTAATATGCTCACAATGGTTCGGTTGTATCTCTCTACTGCTCGAGAAGAAGCTGGCCGGTAAGCAATATGCAGCTTCCTTTTAACCCCCAGTATTTCCCACATCTTTGTCATTACCTCACTGGTGAAGTGGCTACCTCTGTCTGACTCAATCCTTTGAGATAGACCAAAACGGAAAAAGATGTGATTGATCATCAGGGCAGCTGCAGTTTCTGCCTTGCAATTTGGGGCTGGGAGACATTCCACCCACTTGGTAAACAAGCATGTGACGGTCAACATGTACTTGTTTCCTCTAAACGAGGGAATTACAGGGCCTACAAAGTCAATTTGCAAATCTGACCATGGCAGTGTCATTCCCCTCTTCTGGAGAGGCGCACGGTGTGTGAGGGATGATGGCTGAAACTGTGCACACACAAGACAACCCTTCAAGTATTGGTCGAGGTCCTGCCCCATATGTGGCCAGTATGCAATATCTCTTAAGATTTCCAGTGTTGTGTGAAACCCCCTATGACCGACGGTGGCCGCATCATGGGCGTGACTTAACATGAGGCTTCGGAATGAGGTAGGGACCACCCACAGATCATGGCCAGCTTGGGATTTCCTTACCAACAAACCGTCTTGGATTCGGAACATCTTTGGACATTTCATCAACACTCTTAGGTCCTCCTTCCCAATGTAATCGGTATCCGTCAGGGGAAAGTTCTCAGGGTCCTCAATGTGTTGGTAAAATTTACCAATTATTGGATCCCCCTTCTGAGCTGTAATCAAATCAGCATCAGGGTCTCCTTACTCCATTGTGCAGTTGAAAGATCAATGTGAGCATTTGTCTGGGACCTAGTGATAGCAGTGACCTGGATTTCCCCCAACAGGGACTCTATTTCTATTAGATCCCCTTGGATGGCCCCGGTTTTGGCCAGCTGATCAGCTAAGTCATTTCCAGTTTTGTCTGGTCCCTCTACTTTGGAATGACCCTTGATCTTTTTCCAGTAGATGGTCATCCCATTCGATGTGACGAGATCATCAATATTTTGGATTAGCTTCCCATGTTTCAGGGGTTTGTTATTAGCACATAACATGCCTCTGGTTTTCCAGTTAACCAGGTGCTCCACGAACCCGTTCCATACATAATCCGAATCTGTGATAATGACCAGTTCGTGGAGTTGATGTTGGACAGCAGTGAGGATGGCCTGATGCACAGCCATCAATTCTGCCACCTGACTACTTCGGGGACCAATTTTGTATCCAGCAGAGGGTTCTGGAAACTCCTTCACCCATGCATTCCCTACGCCAGCCACCAGTTCTTTCTCCCCGTTGTTGTCAACATGGTAAGAGCATCCATCCACATAGACAGTGGGCATTCCCTCACACTTGTCTTCTTCAAAGACTTTGTGTGGGGAATTAAGGTATGCCTCCATGTTGTCCTTGATTTTTAGACTTTCGTCCTCGAGACAGTTTTCTCTGGCACAATCATGCAAGTCATCCAGACCTTGCGCGAGGGGACTCTTCTTGTTTTGGCCATATCTGACCTCCACAGGAAAGCCTTGCATTGACAGAAGCCAAGAAGTAATTTGGGAATTACTCACATTTCCGGCCCGGATTCTGTCACTTTGGAGGTATTGCAGAGGCTGGTGTGGAGTTTCCACTATGATGTGTTCCCCCTGGATAAACGGGCGGTAATTCTTCAATGCCCACACCGTTGCCAGGAGTGCCTTCTCACAATCGTTGAATTTTTCCTCCACAGAGGATAAAGTTTTGCTCGCATAGGAGATTACTTTATTGACCTTGTCATGTTTTTGGTATAATACTGCTGTCAAGCACGTATTAGAGAACCCTGTCTCCAGGAAGAACTCCTTGTTTCTGACAGGGTAAGCTAGGCAAGGCGCTTGTGAGAGGCTTCTCTTGAGTTGTCTTACTGCCTCGGATTCTTCTGGACCCCATTCCCACTTGACCCCCCCCTTCAAGAGATGAATCAGGGGTCTAGTGATCTCTGCGTAGCCTTCAATGAACTTTCCGCTGTAATTAGTCAGTCCAAGGAGGCTCCTTAGTTCCTGCAGAGTCGTGGGGTCTTTCAATTTCTGAAGTGCTTCCACTTTCTTTTCCTGGGGACAGAGACCCTGAGGAGTAATCTCATGCCCCAAGAAATTAACACGGGTTCTACACCACTGTGCTTTCTGAAAGGAAAGTTTTGCTCCGGCGGCTCTGAACTGCGTCAGAACATAACGGATCTCCGCTATGTGTTCCTCCACAGATAAACTTTTGATGAGGACATCATCTACATAAGCCAGGTTACCCCTCGCACCCAGGTCGGGCATGGCCTTATGTAAGAAAATGTTGTATTCATTGCCGCAGTTGAGGATCCGAAGGGAGTCCGGGTCCAGGTGTACTGCTGGCCCCCAAAGGTAAAAGCCAGTTTGTACTGGTCCTCCCTACTGACAGGCATGGTCCAATATCCATTGGTCAGGTCTATTGCAGTGAATACCTGTGACCCTTGAATCTGGGCCAGCCCTTGGTCAATGTAGGGCAGAGGCCATCGGGAAGTATGGACCCGTTTGTTGAGCTCCCTAAGGTCGGCGCAGAGTCTCCACTGGCCGTTTGGCTTCAATATTCCCAGCACCGGATATATATTCTCACACATACCGGATATATTCTCACACATAGTTGCATCTGAGGCAGCGGGAACATGCATCCATCCCCACGAATAACACTGGGTTCATGCATTGGACGTAACGAGGAGTACAATAATGATAATGATAATAATGATAATGATGTGTTATTTACATAGCGCCTTAATCCAAAGCGCTTTACAGAGCACATATTTACATACAATATCACACAACCGAAATTGGTACAAGTAGAGTACACATGGCTACCCCAAAAGCACCAACACCGCAAAGGTATTTATTGAACCAAAGGAGACCCCCCTAAAAGAGCATATTGCTAATGTTACTAAATGACCATTACTCAAACAGGTGTAGAGGATCAGGTAGACGCCTATACCCTAACTCCCGCCCCCTCACTGACTTCATACTGGAACAGCAGGTAAAGAGCAGCATGTGGCACCCCCTCTGTTGTCCCTATACTGCATTGTTATTTATTTATTTATGTATTGTTTGCTTGTTAGGTGCTTATACAGCAAGTAAAATACTGTTTCAAAGCGCCCACTGAGCGAGGGGGGGGGCAAGGGAGTGAAATACATTACATAACACAATAAGTCATAAGAGCAGTGGAGGGGAAAGGAGGAAGGACAAACCTACTATGCCTTGTGAGTATTCAGAACTTGCAAGTGCAGCAAGAAAAAGCAGAGGGAGTAAGTGGAGGTAAGTAAGCTTGGATTGTTGAGTGCCAAATGGCCACGGACCACGTTAGGAGTAAGTGCGATCCTCCAGTGTGGAGGGTGTGCCAAGACAAGTGCTGAGGGAAGACATGAGCTGGGCCAATTGTGTGTGGGAGGCCAGGGGTCCTGAGGATGCATAAGGGCCCCAGACACCAATCACAGCAACTATGGGGTTAGTAGCGAAGAGAAGAAGGGAAGGAGGAGGTGAAGAGGAAGGTCTTGCAGAGCTTCATAAATTCAAGAAAGTCTTGCTCCAGGTGCAGAGGGAGGGGGAGGCTGTTCCATAGGAGGGAGCCAGCTAAGGAAAGCATTCCACCACCTACCCTCTGTTTAGCAAAATGCTTTACACGCAATGAGTTGGTGCCAGATGAACAAAGTGGTCAAGAGGGAGAATATTTAATAAGATATGGTTGAAGGTAGTGTGGGCCCTGGGCCCAGGCAGCCTTGTGGATGAAGCAGAGGGATTTGAATTTTATCCGTGCAGAAACTGAGAGTCAATTAAGTCTTTTTAGAGCAGGAGAGATGTGGTTCCTGGGTTTAAGGCCAAGTAAAAGTCTTGCTGCCCTATTCTGGATTAGCTGGAGGGGTCACAGAGTAGAAGAAGGTAGATTCAGTAGGAGGCTATTTCAATATTCAAGCCTAGAGAGAACCAGGGTTCGAGAAACATTGAACCTCTGGCGGAAAGTGAGAAATAGGAGAATTCCTTTGAGAAGGAAAAGCTGAAAGTGGGACTTCTTCGCAATGTCCTAAGTGTGAGGGAGTAAGGAGAGAGACGAGTGGAAAATGACTCCAAGGTTTCTGGCTTCAGAAGAAGGAGCAGGGGGAGAGCCCAAGTAGGAAGGATACAGTGAAGGGAAGAAGGAGGAGTAGGGGTCCCAATGGGAAGGACCTAGGGTTGATGGAGGGTGAAAGAGGGTCTCCAGGAAGTTTGAAAAAGAGCTGTGTGACGTCTCCGTAACAATGGAATTTGGAGAAAAAGGAGGAGATGAGGCATGCAAGCAGAGCAAGGTAGATGTTAAAGAATCAAGGGGAGAGGATAGAATCCTAGGGGACACGAGAGATGGAGAAGGAAGTAGGAGAGTAGAAGGTGCCCCACATGACTTGGGAAGAGAGGTCAGTACGGAAAGATGTCAGCCAGTCCAGTACCTGTTCCGAGATACCAAGGGTATCGTGAGCCTTTGTATGAGGATGGAATGATTGACTGTGTCAAAGGCAGAGGAGAGATTGAGAAGGATGAGGACAGCAAGCAGTTCTTCACAGGTGTTCAGAAGAGCAATTTCCGTGCCTCTGGATGCTCGGAATCCATATTGATGGTCGTGGAGACCATCAACAAGTTTGGCGTGCAATTTGAATTGGGTCAATGCCAACTTCTCCATCAGCTTCCCCGGGAAGGGGCTGGTGGGAATAGGGCGGTAGTTGGCAGGGCAGGTATGGTCTGCTGAAGATTTTTTCAGGAGTGGGCACACAAGGGATTGCTTAAAATAGAAGGGGAAGATCCAATGTCAAAAATGTGATTGCAGAAATCAGTGAGTGCAGGGGAAAGGGAGCCAATGTTATCCTTGATGGTTCTGGATGAGCAAGGTGAAACCTGTTTAGAAGAGACCTTCATGGAGCAGACAACTCTGGTAACTTCTTCAGATGTGACAGGAGAGAAGGAGGAAAAAGAGGAAGGAGGGAGGTGAGGAGCCAAAGGAGGCAAGGGGGTGAGGGATGGATTGGGCGGGTGGCTAGCAAGGGTGTTCAGGATGTCCTGAGCTTTCGTGGCAAAGTGTGTGGCCAGTGCGTTGCAGAGTGACTGGGAGTGAGAAGGGGAGGAGGAGAATGCAGAATGGTTGGCTAGTTCCCTCCGATCTTGAAAAGTTCAGCCATGCTGTTGGATGCACCGGGAACCAGTGCCTGTATTATTAAGCGGCTTCACTTCAACACTACAGCTAAGTCAATGCCTAGTCTGGGATGCTGAGGGAAACCCTTATTGATATATTTTTAGGTCCAGTTCATGTACTCTGGATGACAACCCTTATATAACACCCCTCTCTTAGAATCCCCCTGACCCCACTGATCCAAGAAGTAGGTCTGTTTTGCAAATTTAAAAGGTTTATTTGAGAAAAATAACAATATATATCTATCACACTTTTATAATAAATTAATATTGGATATCACACTTAAAATATGACAGTGATCAACAATGGATAATATTCTACTGGTAAACTGATTTGGTTACTTAGAAGTAGTATAGAGGATGAGGTAGCTGAAATGCTTTATGGTTTCAAGGAAATGCAAGGTGGAATAAATGCAGTACAGAAAATAAACTGATATGGTTTCACAAGAGATAATATGTTCACTTTTCCCCTGGTGGCAATTCACCCCCCCTATATGCAATGCAAGGAGATGGAAGTAACACACACAGTCTTCAGGAATACAATCAAATACAATACGGAATTCGGTTCCCCCCCCAGCAAGCTTAGACAACAGGTAGGCTTTTTAAAACACGGGCAAGAGTGCTTTGTAATGTGGTGGCAAGATAGTGAAAAATGCTAAAATTGCCTTTAATTCCCTATAGGAGGTTCAGGGTGAGTGGTAGACACTTTAAATCAGTTCAGGTCAGCCCTAACAATGGTTCAGGGATGGTTATTAGGTTGCAAACCAATTTGAGCAGTTCAGGCAAAAGCGGCTATCTTTTTACAGATGACGAAATCAGGCCAAATCGCAAATCGATGTAAATTTTGCGAGTGCGTAAATTGCGATTGCGGTAACGATTTAATAAAGGTAGATTTTCGTATTTAAAGTAAAACACAAAATGACAGGTGACAGTTTTCAGTTTTAAAGATGACAGAATGGGACGATACTAGGAGGCAGTTCTAATAGGCTAAAATAGTTTGAATTAGATTATTTTAACTAAGAGATTGGTTCTGCACAGTTCTGCTAGGTACTCACAACATAAATTTGAAATAGGCCTCGTCACGGATCTGGTCAACACGTCCAGCGGCAGTTCTCTCTGCTCGGCGGGTCAATCAGGCACCGGTTCTGCTCACAGCAATCCTGATATCTGGTTCTGCTCACAGCGGTCTGGTTCAGCTCTGCTCTGCTGGTCTAGCCTCTCTGGATACAGCGGCCTCTGGTTCTGGATACTGCTCTGCTTTCCGGTCCAGATCAAGTGGATTCTGGATGTAACACTGCTTTCTGGGTACTGGCAAAAGTTCTTGCCAAAGAATTCAGACAGCTCGCCCGGCTGTTGAATAGTTTGGTTAGGTTTGCTGGATTCTGAAGGCCTGCTGAGAATACTTTTGCTTGCAGTGGGCCTTCTAGGTTCAACGTTCTGTAGTCTATGGGTCCGTGGTTCTGGTCTCTGTCTGGATGGGATGTTGGCTGTCAAAATGCTCCGCAGAAATGGAAAATGAATGTCTCTACCTGTCCCAGCAGTCTCTTTTTATGTGTTTTAAAAAGTAGGTGGAGAGGCTAGCATCACTAAGCCTGCCCCTCTCTTGATTTGATAGGTCAATAGATTCTTTGGTCCCTGATTTGGGAAGGGATAGTGTGTCAGAGTGATGTCGTTGTTATGACCTTCAGAAATGACACTCCCCTGGTAAATGTGCACACAAATCTATTCCTGATCCAAATACATATTTCCCAGGTACACGGTTGTTTGACATCACATACACACATCATATATTACTAAAGATAGTCCCTGTCCCGACTCTGGCCTTTCTAGGAGCTTGCATTCAAAAATGGCAACTTATTTTCGATTTTAGTGGGTTTTGCAACATTGGTTTTTCATAAAAAAATTATACAAAGGTACATTTCCCTTCCACATATATCCCAGTAACTTTACATGTCTCTAGCTTAAATACAGTGTCTACAATATTCATAATTAGCGGGGTTTTGCCCCAGAACATGGTACAAATCGGAGTTTGAACTCAAATCGTGAGGGCATTTTCCATACTAAGAATCTCAAAGTTGTACATTCCTGTCATTTGGTTACAATAAGTTATCACTGTTTCTATAAAATATATATTTGTTGCAATTCAACTCCCCAAAGTGTTTGGGTCCGCCTCCAGAAGTCTGGGTGGGTCAGTGATCACATGTCTCTCCTTGCTGGCAGAGGGCTGTTGACAGGAAACACTCAAAATTAACATACCCCATTCAACTGAAAGGGGCTATTGTCTCTCTCCTCCAGGCTGAAGGGGAAACCCCCTCCCTCTCACTCAGAAGGGCCATGTGATATCCTGCCTCCTGTTGTGAGTCTCTCGGGTGTTAGGAGTTCTCAGCCTCTTGGCCTCTGGGAACAGCAAGTGGCTAAGATTTTCAATTAACCAACAATCTTTGAAGTACCTGCCCCTCTTGCAACTCATAAATACAGTTTCCCTGTCAGAGTTTAGACAGCTAGCGCCGCCTTCGGGAATTTGTTGGTACTGCATCCATTTTTGAGTTGTCTTGAATTTGACAGGAGATTTTTGCTATTATTTTGATAGGCATCCTTACATTAGAGTGGTGATGTGGAACCCCCCACAAGAAGGCTGTATCTTTGGAGTGTTCTTGTGCCAACTGCACAGTTCTCCTTGATTGTGGCGTAAATGTGGGCGGCGACAGCTCATCCCCACATCCACCCAGTCTATTGATTTAGTTTGTTCTGGGATAGAATAATGGGCGGCGCCAGCTCATCCCCACATCTACCCAGTCTAAGGATTCAACATGGGTCAAAACCCTTGACAAAACCCCCCGCCCGACTGCGCTTTGATTCGAGTCGAGGGGAAGTCGGATGCCAAGGATGTTTTGAGCCCTGTGCTGGTATGTCCACATTATCTTCTTCCAATTCTGTAGATGGCACAGTTCAGCATCTTTTCCTCCACCCAGTTGGATCGATCGGTTCTCCTCGCTGGTCCTGATGGGAATATTGGGTGGTACCCCGGGCCCCTCTGGTCTCTGCTCCCGGTCCCCGGTCGTCCTCCTTGGTCAGTCTCTATGGTTTCCTCTCCCCTAGGATGATAAAGCAAAAGCGGCAATACACATTCCTAGACATTTTTCCACCACTATTAATGGTGTGGCGAACATATACATTTTATAAATCAGAAGATATGAACATATACATTTTCTTTTTTAAATTAGGAGACAAGAACATATATATATACAAGAATCACAGAATTTTATATGCTATATGTGGAATATTTTAGGGTTGGAACTGAATTACTCTGGAGCGGCCCCCTCTGGGATTCCAGTGGATTCCTCCAGTTGTTGCAGAGTGTGCCTGGGATGGCAACACTTCAGCTGATTAATATGGACCCATTTATCTTCCCCTTCTGCAAAATTGCCTTTGGGGATGCAGATTTTGTAGGCAACAGGGGAGATCTTGTCTATAATTTCAAAGGGTCCCTTCCATGTAGGCAAACATTTCCGCTGTTTGGCCTGGTTCCTTTGGAAATTGTATAGATAGACCCGGTCTCCCACAGTATATTCCTTCCTGGTGGTCTTCAGGTCGTAGTGGGTTTTCATGCTATCAGCTGATCTTTCTAGATTCCGCTGAGCATATGTAAAAGCATGCTGAAGGTGTTTCCTTAAATTTTCCACATACTCATTAGTTCTGGAGGCATTTATCAGTGTCTGCTCTTGGGTCCTGTAGAGCAGATGCTCGGGAAGCACCATCTTGCGTCCGGTCATCAACTCAAATGGTGACATTTTAGTTGCAGATGAAGGGTTAGATCTGATGGCCATTAAGACCAGAGGTAATCGGATATCCCAACTTGGCCCAGAATCTGCCACAAACTTTTTTAATATGCTCACAATGGTTTAGTTGTATCTCTCTACTGCTCCAGAAGAAGCTGGCCGGTAAGCAATATGTAGCTTCCTCTTAACCCCCAGTATCTCCCACATCTTTGTCATTACCTCACTGGTGAAGTGGCTACCTCTGTCTGACTCAATCCTTTGAGGTAGACCAAAACGGGAAAAGATGTGATTGATCATCAGGGCAGCTGCAGTTTCTGCCTTGCAATTTGGGGCTGGGAGACATTCCACCCACTTGGTAAACAAGCATGTGACGGTCAACATGTACTTGTTTCCTCTAGACGAGGGAATTACAGGGCCTACAAAGTCGATTTGCAAATCTGACCATGGCAGTGTCATTCACCTCTTCTGGAGAGGCGCACGGTGTGTGAGGGGTGATGGCTGAAACTGTGCACACACAAGACACCCCTTCAAGTATTGGTCGAGGTCCTGCCCCATGTGTGGCCAGTATGCAATCTCTCTTAAGATTTTCAGTGTTGTGTGAAACCCCCTATGACCGACGGTGGCCGCATCATGGCCGTGACTTAACATCAGGCTTCGGAATGAGGTAGGGACCACCCACTGATCATGGCCAGCTTGGGATTTCGTTACCAACAAACCGTCTTGGATTCGGAACATCTTTGGACATTTCATCAACACTCTTAGGTCTTCCTTCCCAATGTAATCGGTATCCGTCAGGGGAAAGTTCTCAGGGTCCTCAATGTGTTGGTAAAACTTACCAATTATTGGATCCCCCTTCTGAGCTGTAATCAAATCAGCATCAGGGTCTCCTTACTCCATTGTGCAGTTGAAAGATCATTGTGAGCATTTGTCTGGGACCTAGTGATAGCAGTGACCTGGATTTCCCCCAACAGGGACTCTATTTCTATTAGATCCCCTTGGATGGCCCCGGTTTTGGCCAGCTGATCAGCTAAGTCATTTCCAGTTTTGTCTGGTCCCTTTACTTTGGAATGACCCTTGATCTTTTTCCAGTAGATGGTCATCCCATTCGATGTGACCAGATCATCAATATTTTGGATTAGCTTCCCATGTTTCAGGGGTTTGTTATTAGCACATAACATGCCTCTGGTTTTCCAGTTAACCAGGTGCTCCACGAACCCGTTCCGTACATAACCCGAATCTGTGATAATGACCAGTTCGTGGAGTTGATGTTGGACAGCAGTGAGAATGGCCTGATGCACAGCCATCAATTCTGCCAACTGACTACTTCGGGGACCAATTTTGTATCCACGGAGGGTTCTGGAAACTCCTTCACCCATGCATTCCCTACGCCGGCCACCAGTTCTTTCTCCCCGTTGTTGTCAACATGGTAAGAGCATCCATCCACATAGACAGTGGGCATTCCCTCACACTTGTCTTCTTCAAAGACTTTGTGTGGGGAATTAAGGTATGCCTCCATGTTGTCCTTGATTTTTAGACTTTTGTCCTCGAGACAGTTTTCTCTGGCACAATCATGCAAGTCATCCAGACCTTGCGCGAGAGGACTCTTCTTGTTTTGGCCATATCTGACCTCCACAGGAAAGCCTTGCATTGACAGAATCCAAGAAGTAATTCTGGAATTACTCACATTTCCGGCCCGGATTCTGTCACTTTGGAGGTATTGCAGAGGCTGGTGTGGAGTCTCCACTATGATGTGTTCCCCCTGGATAAACGGGCGGTAATTCTTCAATGCCCACACCGTTGCCAGGAGTGCCTTCTCACAATCGTTGAATTTTTCCTCCACAGAGGATAAAGTTTTGCTCGCATAGGAGATTACTTTATTGACCTTGTCATGTTTTTGGTATAATACTGCCGTCAAGCACGTATTAGAGAACCCTGTCTCCAGGAAGAACTCCTTGTTTCTGACAGGGTAAGCTAGGCAAGGCGCTTGTGAGAGGCTTCTCTTGAGTTGTCTTACTGCCTCGGATTGTTCTGGACCCCATTCCCACTTGACCCCCCCCTTCAAGAGATGAATCAGGGGTCTAGTGATCTCTGCGTAGCCTTCAATGAACTTTCCACTATAATTAGTCAGTCCAAGGAGGCTCCTTAGTTCCTGCAGAGTCATGGGGTCTTTCAGTTTCTGAAGTGCTTCCACTTTCTTTTCCTGGGGACAGTGACCCTGAGGAGTAATCTCATGCCCCAAGAAAGTAACACGGGTTCTACACCACTGTGCTTTCTGAAAGGAAGGTTTTGCTCCGGTGGCCCTGAACTGCGTCAGAACATAACGGATCTCTGCTATGTGTTCCTCCACAGATAAACTTTTGATGAGGACATCATCTACATAAGCCAGGTTACCCCTCGCACCCAGGTCGGGCATGGCCTTATGTAAGAAAATGTTGAATTCATTGCCGCAGTTGAGGTATCCAAAGGGAGTCCGGGTCCAGGTGTACTGCTGGCCCCCAAAGGTAAAAGCCAGTTTGTATTGGTCCTCCCTACTGACAGGCACGGTCCAGTATCCATTGGTCAGGTCTATTGCAGTGAATACTTGTGACCCTTGAATCTGGGCCAGCCCTTGATCAATGTAGGGCAGAGGCCATCGGGAAGTATGTACCCGTTTGTTGAGCTCCCTAAGGTCGGCGCAGAGTCTCCACTGGCCGTTTGGCTTCAATATTCCCAGCACCGGATTATTGAAAGTGCTGTTGACTGGACGGATTATTCCCCGGGACTCAAGGTTCTTAATTATTTCAGTAAGGGACTCCATGGATGCGAGAGGCAAGCAATATTGCTTCACAAACACTGGAGTCATGCCAGGGTCCGTGGGAATTGTTGTTGTGTGGATGTCGGTGCGACCACAGTCATATGAGTCTACCGCAAAATGATCTTGGAAATCCAAGAAAACCTCAACTTTTGCTTCTGTTCCAGAGTCATGCAGGCATCAGCTAGGTTGACTCTCTCTTCCACCATCTGCCTGAAGCCTGGAAAGACTTCTGGTTTGGCTATCCCAGCGGCCTCCTCCAGCTGGGTGAAGAAGTCCCTGGTCAGAGTGCTGATTTGGACTGGAGGCTTCAGGTGGGAAAGGCAGCCCTCATGGACCTGGAAAATCACCTCATCCCTCCTGAAGTCACAAGTCACATCTTCCTTACCATAAGGGCAAGAAGTGTACACCAGGAAGTTCCCCCCATGCCGGGTGAAAATCCTGTCTGGTGTTGTATTGTCCTCACTGTCACTGTCAAAACAGTCCTTGGGGATCGGTCCTAACAGTTCATTTCCTATATCAATGGAGAAATGTCGGTCATCAACCGCCATTCCAATAATGGTGCCTGCGGCTAGAGTAATACTCTTTAAGTCGCTGTTATCCACCTCTATTGGAATGGTGTCATGTTCTATGTTGACTAATGGTGTTGGGTTTACCCCTAACTCTTGCTGTTGGAGAGAAGCATTTAGATTAATGTAAGCATCAGGGTTTTTCAATTTTTGTCCTCTTTTAACTTTCACTTCCAGGGAGAATTGTCGGGTCCTTTCTGGGATGGTGACTTCCTCTTTAATCTGAATTTCAACTGCACCAGGTAGCAATTGAGCTGACCTAAATGCTTTTTCTGAATCATCAAAGCCCATGAGATTATCCGCTAATCGGGACCAAGCTTTGAAGTTTATTAGGTCCAAACTAATGGCGAAGCGATTGAGAATGTCACTACCTAAGTAAAAGGCGGCAGTGACGTCTCGCATGACCCAACAATTATGGACTATGCTCTTGTTGCCAATGGAGATTTTGAGCATACACCTGCTTGGCAGGAGATGTTTGGAATTAGGTGCTTCCAGGTCCATTTCCCATTTGTCTATCCGTTTGAATGTGGGAATGGCTGGATCTTTTGGGAGTTGGCGGAACATGGCTTCGCTAATGAAGCTCTTACCGTTGTTCACACACACTCGAGCGAGAACAGAGTCCTTCCCATCATTTAACTGAACAGGGATGAACAACTGCTCTCCAATTTGCTGAATATCAGCCAGGCTCTGAGCTGATTTCACATTTTTCTGGACTATCAGAGTGGGAGTTTCTGATTTTGGATTAGCAAAGAATTTCAGGGTGTTTCCTTCCAGTGTGGAATACCACCTTAAACTGGAAGGAAGGTTGATTTTCAGAAATAGAGAGGACCCTCCATCACCTGTCTGTACTCCTACTGCTATTACTGTCACTTCTGGAATCTGGTTGTTCTGGAAGTGAAATTCTACTTGGTCAGATTTTTGTTCAACCATGTGGCAGGTGCCATTTAAACTAACATGGTTGACACTCTGTTTTAATTTTATTGGTCGGCTAGTCCAGAGGACCTTATTTATGCAATCTATTAGGGGTGACAACCTTCTCAGAAGGTCGTTCCCTAGTAAACAAGGGGTGCCCTCTGGAGTCACTACTATGACCGGGTGTTTCACCTTGTGTCGCCCAATTTTAATGTCCAAGTCTGTAGTCCCTTCAACGGGATTTTCCTTCCCGTCAAAGTTCTGCAGCTGTCCAGGAAGAGAGGTGAGAGGAATACGGTAATTCTCCCCCTTCCTGCATTTAGTTCATCAAAGGCCCTTTTGGAAAGAAGGGTAGCTTGGGATCCAGTGTCCACCAGTGCCGAAATTGTACCCTGCCCCTGTACTTGTACCGGGGCATAATATCTTCCCTCCTTCTCCTCAAGGGGGCACAGATAATGCACATTTTTGGACAACCGGTGGGCTTACTTTCTGGTTTTGGACATTGCTAGCGAAGAGATTTGGGCAGAATTCTGTGGAGAGCCTGGGGAATCTGAAAGAAAAAGTTGGCAACTGGAAATGGTTTCGGGTTCTGGGCCGCCCCCCCCCTTTTGGAGGCAGTCATCAGGATGGATTTGACCCATAGGATTTTGGTATTGGCGGTTCTGGGATGAGATGATGGGCGGCGGTAGCTCAGTCTCCACATCTCCCCAGTCTGAATTGGCATCCCTTGGGACCCATTTTTCCTTGGGAGGAGTTCCCACATCTCTGAAGGAGAAGATCCTTTTCCCAGGATCATCTGAGGATCCCTCTCCCTCAAATTGGAAGACCTGTACCTCCTCCACAAAGTGGGTCTGTTTGGGTCCTTTGTTTCTCCTACCCCCCCTCTGCTCCTTGGGAGGCAGGCTTTCAGGGGCAGGAGATTTTGATTCTGGTTCCTGGGTTTCCACGGGCTGTTTACAAGTGAGGAAGGAAGCTTCCTCCAAGGCTTTACACCCCTCTTCCCCTTGTGCCTCCTCCCTGGGAACCGGTGGGTTATCGGGGTGCTGCCCCCGTCATTGTTCTGGAGCACCAGGCCCAGAGTTTGGGGCATTCTGCGGTGGCATGCTCATCTGAGGGTTCTGTTGAGCCCTCAGTATGTGACCCAGATCCAGTGCATTGTTTTGGACCTGGCGCTCAAGTTGTGAAACCTGCTCAGGCTGATACGGGGCTCTATTTTCTCCCCTGGGCTGATCCCGGGAAGGGTAGCTATCCCTTCTCTGGTAGTACCCATGGTTGGGAAGATTTTGGTACCCCTCCACCCTTGGCCTCCCCTCTCCCGGATTAAGTTGCCTGGGCTCAGGGAATTGGGGAAAGATGGATGGATGGTTTTGGGGTTGGAAATTGGGTGGATACCTGGGAAAAAAGTTCTGCCCAGTGTTTGGTGAATTTCTGCCCTCCTGGGGGATGTTAGGAGGGAAGTTCCCTGGGTCAGGTGCTTGGCTGGATCCCCCCGCTTGGGCTGGAGGAGTCCACACATAACTCAGGATGGGTCGGTTTCCCTTGTAGCGGGGACTGACATAATCAGGGGAGTTAGTGACCCCATTTGTGGCTCCCTGTCTGTGACTGGCCCGAGGGCCTTCTGGGCTTAGCATTATTAGGTGCAGGTAGGTTTTTAGGCCCCTCCATCTCCAAATCCAAAACGGGAGTGACCTTTACCTCTGCCACCTTGGCAGCAGCAGTGGTGCTGTTGGTTTTGGGGTTTTTCTGCGCATTTATTTTCGATGGGCTTCTGCACCTCATAGATCCGGGTAGCCTGTTCAATGACCCAGTCTAAAGATCTTTTCTCATGAAAATCTCTCACAAGCTGGGTCATTATGTATTTCGGTAAGGCATGGAAAAACGTATTGATAAATTCTCGGCTATCCGTGCGCACCCTTCTGGCGGTCTGCGCAAAAGCACGCTTTAATTCTTGCACAAACTCTTGTGGGGCCTGATCCTCCCCACATTGCAAATTGTATGCTGCCTTGCGAGCCTCTTGAGGATTTCTGTGCACAGAAAAATGTTTCAAGATGGCCGCCCTATATGCGGACCATCTTGAATGGTTTTGGTCCTCCAGCCCTGCAAAGAAACTGGAGTATTCTGGTGAGAAGGTCCATTTGACGTACTGGATGCAGCTACTGCTGTCCTTCAAATGGAAAGTCTCCATCATTTGTTCATGGAGCTCCAAGTGTTCCCAAACAGAACACTTGGCGTTCTTATGATAAGGCGTGATGACACTCCTTTTTGGTTCGGGTAACCCTGGTCCATTCATCCTCTGACTCAGAAGCACTGCTCCCAGAGGTGCCCGTCTGATCGTCCAGGTTTTCCCGGATTCTGCGAGCCTGGGAATGGCTGGCAGAATGTGGGGACCTGGTCTCCTGTGTCCTGTAATGCTCAGAGGAGTCTTCAGATCCCTCCTTGCTGCCAGGATTTGATGGGTACCCCCCCACTGACCTAACTGGGCACAGGTTTTCAGGATGCCCTTAATGGGCATACTCTCCTGGGGTTCCCCACTAAATTGCACTGTGCTTGGGTGCCCATACCCGGATGCCCGCCCATCCATTCCTGGGAGGTACTGGGCTATGAGCCCCATACTTCTAGCTGGATAGTAATCTGCCATCCCCGTGGCCCTGGGCTCATGTGCGCGAGGGGACATGGGGGTGGCAGTGTCCAGGGACTGGGAGAGATGAAGGCCTCTGGTACTAGGGTTCCTGAGCTTATGCTCAGGAGTTTCTCTTTCCCAGCGAACCTCATCTCTTTCCACCCCTGCTTCCTGTCGCAATGCAAGAGCCTGCGCTTTCAGATCCTCAGTTAAGGCCTTACTAGACTCTATCAGTCTCTCCTGCATCGCTACCTGTTGCTGGAGCCTATCATTGTGCTGGCAGAGAGCCTCATTCTCTCTCTGCGCCTCCTGATTGGTCCTGGAGTACTGGGCCAGTCTTTGCTGCAGGAGGGTTACCTCCTGAGCTGTGTCCCTATTGGCCTGCTCCTTTCTTGCCAGAGCATCCAGAGCATCCTCCACCCTCCTGGTGTGCTCTAACAAGTTCTGGTGTTCTTTTTGGAGGTCACCCAGTCCCTGGAGGGCCAGGTGATTTTCTTCAATTTTGCCTTTTTAAGTGTCAGACTTCCTGGCCTAAGGTATCCCTTTCCTGACTAAGAGCCTGCATCTGTGCCGCCAGGTCGTCCCTTTGCCTTTGGAAGGCACCAGCTTTCTGGCGCTCCTGGTCAAACTCTGCCTGGGTATCCAGGTCTTTCAAAATCAGTTTATTGCTCTCTGCCTTCTCCCTTTCTAGGTGGCTTTGCAGGGTGACTACCTGCTCAGCACATGCCCTATTGAAGTCTAACTGTTGCTCCAGCTTTTTCTAGCTCTTCAGTAGGGAGTCCAAGCCTTCTTGGTACTCCTTCTGCAAGGCCAGAAATCTGGTATCCTGGTCAGCCTTTTCATGTTGCAGCACATCCATATCCTCCTTTATTTTAGTGATGTACTGTCTGCTGTCCTTTTCTGACTCCTGGCTCCTGAGCAGCCTCTGCTCGGAAGAATCCAGATCAGATTGGGCCTTCTCTAACGCCATCTGTTGCCTATTTACCAGATCTTGGCCTTCAGCACATTTGTTCTGCATGGCTCCCATATATAGGTACAAATATGCCGCTATCCTGGCAATCTTATTATGTTCATCTTTGGCTTTAGGGGCCATATATAGTTCACTCAGGGCCACATGTAGGGGACCCTGATCTCTCCATGTATCTGACCCTGTTTCAGTGACCTGTTGCGCGATTGCCTGCAACCAGACCGTTTGGTCCTGATGAGTCCACTCACCTCTCACAAATAGCTTATGTAAGACGTGCTCTCTGGCTATTTTGATGTCTACCAGTGTCGTCATTCTGGAATTTGAGTTCCTTCTTGACTTACAGAAGTTTGTATTTTATTTTTGTAAAACAGACCGTTTCCTTAGAGCGTTCCTTTGAGGAGTGCTTTACAGCGTAACACAGCGTGGTGATCCGACCGGATGTATGTCTCCTGTCAGTTAGCACACTGTATTAATCTGCACAAGTGATAGATCTAACCCAGAATCTCCGGCTACGAGCCCCCACCCTGTTAAGCGGCTTCACTTCAACACTACAGCTAAGTCAATGCCTAGTCTGGGATGCTGAGGGAAACCCTTATTGATATATATTTTTAGGTCTAGTTCATGTACTCTGGATGACAACCCTTATATAACACCCCTCTCTTAGAATCCCCCTGACCCCACTGAGCCAAGAAGTAGGTCTGTTTTGCAAATTTAAAAGGTTTATTTGAGAAAAATAACAATATATATCTATCACACTTTTATAATAAATTAATATTGGATATCACACTTAAAATATGACAGTGATCTACAATGGATAATATTCTACTGGTAAACTGTTTTGGTTACTTAGAAGTAGTATAGAGGATGAGGTAGCTGGAATGCTTTATGGTTTCAAGGAAATGCAAGGCGGAATAAATGCAGTACAGAAAATAAACTGATATGGTTTCACAAGAGATAATATGTTCACTTTTCCCCTGGTGGCAATTCACCCCCCCCATATGCAATGCAAGGAGATGGAAGTAACACACACAGTCTTCAGGAATACAATCAAATACAATACGGAATTTGGTTCCCCCCCCAGCAAGCTTAGACAACAGGTAGGCTTTTTAAAACATGGGCAAGAGTGCTTTGTAATGTGGTGGCAAGGAAGTGAAAAATGCTAAAATTGCTTTTAATTCCCTATAGGAGGTTCAGGGTGAGTGGTAGACACTTTAAATCAGTTCAGGTCAGCCCTAACAATGGTTCAGGGATGGTTATTAGGTTGCAAATGAACTTGAGCAGTTCAGGCAAAAGCGGCTATCTTTTTACAGATGACGAAATCAGGCCAAATCGCAAATCGCGGTAAATTTTGCGAGTGCGTAAATCGCGATTGTGGTAAAAGTATAAGGAGTAGGAAGTCGGTTCTAGGCTTGTTGGAAAGCTTATCCGGAGATACGGACGATTTAATAAAGGTAGATTTTCGGATTTAAAGTAAAACTCAAAATGACAGGTGACAGTTTTCAGTTTTAAAGATGACAGAATGACACGATTCTAGGAGGCAGTTCTAATAGGCTAAAATAGTTTGCATTAGATTATTTTAACTAAGAGATTGGTTCTGCACAGTTCTGCTAGGTACTCACAATATAACTTTGAAATAGGCCTCGTCACGGATCTGGTCAACACGTCCAGCGGCGGTTCTCTCTGCTCGGCGGGTCAATCAGGCACCGGTTCTGCTCACAGTGATCCGGATCTCTGGTTCTGCTCACAACGGTCTGGGTCAGCTCTGCTCTGCTGGTCTATCGTCTCTGGATACAACGGCCTCTGGTTGTGGACACTGCTCTGCTTTCCGGTCCGGATCAAGTGGATTCTGGATGTAACACTGCTTTCTGGGTACTGGCAAAAGTTCTTGGCAAAGAATTCAGACAGCTCGCCCGGCTGTTGAATAGTTTGGTTAGGTTTGCTGGATTCTGAAGGCCTGCTGAGAATACTTTTGCTTGCAGTGGGCCTTCTAGGTTCAAAGTTCTGTAGTCTATGGGTCCCTGGTTCTGGTCTCTGTCTGGATGGGATGTCGGCCATCAAAATGCTCTGCAGAAATGGAAAATTAATGTCTCTACCTGTCCCAGCAGTCTCTTTTTATGTGTTTTAAAAAGTGGGTGGAGAGGCTAGCATCACTAAGCCTGCCCCTCTCTTGATTTGATAGGTCAATAGATTCTTTGGTCCCTGATTTGGGAAGGGATAGTGTGTCAGAGTGATGTCATTTTTATGACCTGCAGAAATGACACTCCCCTTTTCAATGTGCACACAAATCTATTCCTGATCCAAATACATATTTCCCAGGTACACAGTTGTTTGACATCACATACACACATCATATATTACTAAAGATAGTCCCTGTCCCGACTCTGGCGTTTCTAGGAGCTTGCATTCAAAAATGGCAACTTATTTTCGATTTTAGTGGGTTTTGCAACATTGGTTTTTCATCAAAAATTATACAAAGGTACATTTCCCTTCCACATATATCCCAGTAACTTTCCATGTCTCTAGCTTAAATACAGTGTCTACAATATTCATAATTAGCGGGTTTTGCCCCAGAACATGGTACAAATCGGAGTTTGGACTCAAATAATGAGGGCATTTTCCATACTAAGACTCTCAAAGTTGTACATTCCTGTCATTTGGTTACAATAAGTTATCACTGTTTCTATAAAATATATATTTGTTGCAATTCAACTCCCCAAAGTGTTTGGGTCCGCCTCCAGAAGTCTGGGTGGGTCAGTGATCACATGTCTCTCCTTGCTTGCAGAGGGCTGTTGACAGGGAACACTCAAAATTAACATACCTCATACAACTGAAAGGGGCTATTGTCTCTCTCCTCCAGGCTGAAGGGGAAACCCCCTCCCTCTCACTCAGAAGGGCCATGTGATATCCTGCCTCCTCTTGTGAGTCTCTGGGGTGCTAAGAGTTCTCAGCCTCTTGGCCTCTGGGAACAGCAGGTGGCTAAGATTTTCAATTAACCAACACGCTTTGAAGTCCCTGCCCCTCTTGCAACTCCTAAATACAGTTTTCCTGTCAGAGTTTAGACCGCTAGCGCCGCCTTGGGTAATTTTTCGGTACTGCATCCATTTTTGAGTTGTCTTGAATTTGACAGGAGATTTTTGCTATTATTTTGATAGGCATCCTTACATTAGAGTGGTGATGTGGAACCCCCCACAAGAAGGCTGTATCTTTGGAGTGGTCTTGTGCCAACTGCTCAGTTCTCCTGGATTCTGGCGTGAATGTGGGCGGCGACAGCTCATCCCCACATCCACCCAGTCTATTGATTTAGTTTGTTCTGGGATAGAATAATGGGCGGCGCCAGCTCATCCCCACATCTACCCAGTCTAAGGATTCAACATGGGTCAAAACCCTTGACAGTATGTGGCTCATTTCTTGGTGTGGATAGAGAGTCTATATTGCCTTTTGAGCAGGCGGTAAGCCAGTTTGTCAGGGGGTGAGCCGGAGGTTTGCCACTTTCGTTCCACCACCATGCACTTTTGCTATAGGACCGCAAGTTCGGAGTCGCACCAGGTATTACACTCAGAGGAAGGTTTCCGGTGGATCCTCCTGACTGGTACAAGAATGTCAAGAGTATTGGTGATGGAAAAGAAGAGGTTGGTGAGAGCAGAGTCAGAGGTAGTAACAGAGGAAGGGGCTGAGGGGTAATGAAGGTGTAAGCGAAGGCAGCATCTGACACTCTTTTCATAGGGTGGATGTTGGTGAACGAGATTGGCAGGGCTTTTTGAGGGGCAGTCAGAGGGTCAAAGGCACCCAGGTGGGTGGAGAGGAGAGTATGGTCTGGCCATAAGAGGGGGGTGACTAGTGGATGGGAGAAAGAGAGAGGTCAGGGTGTATGAGGGCATCCAGAGTGTGTCCAGCTGAGTGGGTTGGCCCAGAAGGGAGAATGGAGAGGGAATGAGAGGTGCAGAGGTCATTGAAGAGAGTGGATGCAGAGCCAGGGGAGTCCAGTTGGATGTTGAAATCACCCAGTAGGAGGAGTTTGGAGTTGGATGAAAGTAAGGAGGAGCAGAAATCAGCCCATTCAGAGAGGAACAGTGTGGTGGTGTCTGGAGGCTCGTAAATGGTAGCAATGCTAGCAATGCTCAGGGTGGAAAAGGGAGAGATGACCAGCTTGTAAACCAGGCTTTCACAGGAAGGGTAGTGCTGGGTGGGTAAGATGGAAGCAGGAACCCACTCAGGCAAGACTAAGGCAACCCCCCGCCAGTGCTGTGAGATCTAGGCTTGGAGTGGATGAGTGTATGAGTGTATGAGAGATGTTATGCATCATTCTGAATGTTCCCTCACATTGAGAGAGTGGATGGATGTCTGCAAACACCATTAGGCATCATAGAGAGCTGAGTGACATCTGACGAGGGCAGAGTGATGTCATGAAGAAGATATACAAGAACATGATGAAACATTATGGAAATACGTAAGAATGACGATGTAACTGAAGCGATAAGAGAAACATGTGCAAAATGATAAAGTAATCATGAATGAACAAAGAAGATGAATAACTTGTGGATCAATAAGTGTAAATACGCTGCAATGCAAGGCAGCTGAGATGTATAGAAGCTTGCTATAGAGCAATATATAACGTTGCTTGGACAGCCATGATTGGAAAATGGATGCCGGCTCGTGTGAAGATTCATTCGTACTACCTCAGAAACAGATCAGGGCTGAAGAGTCAGCAGATGCTGTAAAACAGCTTTGTGTGAAAACGAAGAGGAGATTATGTTGGTCTGGGATCAAGGATGTTATTTCAAGAAATAACTGCAAATCACAAAGGGAGGCAGGCGGATAAAGCAATGAGCATGAGACACATTTCTCTTTGATTAGCGAAGATGAAAACATGTGCAAGAGTCAAGTATTGAACAATTAACAGTAAATAAGGCTCATGCAAGATGGAGTGAGCAAGTCTCTCGAGACCAAAGGAGCAATGACACCCAGCTAAATTGAATCAAATAGCAGTAAATAGAGGTTGAAATTGACACATCTGCAGTCTCCTCACACGTGATGCAGAAGGCGAAAACAAGGGCTATTCATTAGGCTTCGGTTGGAGATAAGTGATGTGCTCATACTCCCTCGAATAATCCTAGAACAGATAACAATGGCAAGATCAACTACAGATGGCAAACTTTGGCTTATGGTCAAGTTGATAAGAGATGATGGACTAATTGGGAAAGTGGGGAGTAGCCTGATGTGACTCAAGCACCTGGGTTTCAATTTCCTTACATGTATAAGACCTCTGTGTAATCAGGTTTGTGTGTGTGCAAATGTCAGTCCGATATCTGTCAGTATACCCTACTTTAATAAAATGAAAATAAAGTAGTACTTTGCCATATTCATTGATTGTGTCCGGTTATTTTGACTGAGATCTTTATTGGTAATTCCATCTAGCACAAGAGATGCTTCAAGGTGCTAGAGCACACAGTGAAAACGCATCAACAACTGTTCAGCAAATCAAATGACAAATATTTTTGCACATTTACCTGATAATCTGTTTATGTTTCCTTTCATATCTAAAGAAAATATCCCCTTTCAGCTTGTATTTTCTCACCAGCTTTATTGTGAAATGTTTTAAAAATACATTCTATAGTTGGTACTATTTAGAAGTAATGTGGACAGTCCTAGAATTTTAGAGAGTGTTTGTGAGGTAGATAAAGCTTTGCCTTACTGATGATGCCAAACTGGTCAAACACATGAGGGCATTGCTATATCCTTATAGACCAAGTGAGGGGGGCATTATCGTGAGATAATGACTGACACCAAGATGCCATAAGCTGAGGAAGTGTCATTGTCCCAAGTGATAATGACCCCTCCCGAGGTCTATATGTATATTAGCACATGGTGGTAATACCAATACATGTTTTGAAGTTTTGGTAGTGAAGCAGACATTTTTACTTTATTTACATTTTCCAGATTATAGAGTATTAATATTCTTATTTTAAGTACCTTTGACACCAATACATTTTTGGGAATGAATACCACTAACACAACTGTGGCTGAATGTGTTAATGCTTTTTCATCAAAAGGACGTTGCCATGGTCTAATTAAAACATCCCATGTTTATGATGCATGTGTTGGAAAAGTAAAAAGAGAAAAATAAATAGTGGCCATTTTGAAACGTTGGTCTCATATCTTACCTCGTTATAGAAAAACGTTATATTTGCACATTTTATCACAATTGGTCAAAGAGACACAACTCCGGATGGCAGCACAGGATAGTCAAAGGGCAATCAGTCTTTATTCCACAAACAATGTGTTAACATTTTGGGAGCTTCCAAATGATGTGACAGCTGTGGGTAGAGAAGCATTTGAGCTGATTGATGAAGCAATGTGGTTCCCCTTTTTTTCTTCTGTTTTTGCTCAAGCTGTTAATAATGTGAAATGATTGCCGATTTGTAGCAAAGCAGTGGTAAGTGAAATTTTGGAAGCGATCAAAACGTCTAAAAAGTTGAGGGTTCCCGGCCCTGACATGACAGCCCCAATTACTGTCAAGTATGATTCAGAATTGTGGGCAGACATTCTGGAAACATTATTTAGGCAGATCATTGAGATGGACACCCTTCCAGAGTCTTGGCACTTGCCCATCGAACTATAGACACATTGGGCCTCATCATAACCCAGGCGGGACGGGGTCAACGGCACCGGTAAAGGTGCCGGCGGCGTCAACCCCGTCCCACCTGATTACGAGGGGGACATGTCTACAAGTATTAATGCTTAAGTCGGATTGAGGCATGGGTGCATTTTGGCACCCTCTCTGCTCAATCTTTATCTCTCTGACTTTAATGATTTATCGACTTACGTAAAACATTTTTCTGTTAAAATTGGCTTCTTGGGCTTACGTTGGCTAGCATTTCCTGATGACCTGCTTTTTTTTTATGTGAAAGCAGTTGGTCTGCAGAGAAAATCTAAGGCATTTTCTTCTTATGTGGAAACTAACAATTTGGAGGTCAATGCTACTAAATGAAAAATCTTTATTTTCACAAACTCTAGAAACCCAAAGATTTCAGCGCAGAGCCAGCACACGTGAGCAGCACAGAGAGGGAGCGTGCACCAGCGTGCACCAGCTGTGTGCGCTAAACAGCATTCTGGCGCACCGCATATTCATGGATGTTCTAAGCCATTTTGAACGCTGGCACAGCGAACATCCCGCAGTGCCAGTTACGCCCCCAAGAACGCCCCTTGCGCAAGGAAAAGCCATTGAAATCCCCAATGTGGCGCAAAGGGCTGTGCTAACCCTGGACCAATTTACAGTGCTGCTACACTGTAATCGCGTGAATCGCGTGAAAATACTACCCGTACCCCGTTCCCCCGGAGGTTGAGTGGGCTGCCTGTGGGGCATGCCCAGGGTGGATGGGGTGCCTGCGCGTATTCCAGGGGTAAGCGGGCAGTTTCACACGCGATAGGCCTGGCGCGAGCGGGCTACGTGTATTTTGGGGGTAAGCAGGGAGTTTCACACGTGATAGGCCTGGCGCGAGCGGGCTACGTGTATTCCGTGGGTGTGCGGGGAGTTTCACACACAATTTGGCATTGTTGGCCCTCCCTGGTGTGCACTTCCCCCCCTCCCCATGCCCTGCATGCAGCCCACACCAAAGGGAAGTACCCTACACCCCTGACAATGCCCTGCAGGCAGCCCACATGGCACCATGCACTTGTGAGCCCCAACTCATGTCCCCCACCCACCCACCATTAAGGGGCACCTTACAGCAGACCCCGACTCATGTCCCCCACCAAACAACCCACCCACAATTGAGGGGCACATGCCAGCAGGCCCCGATTCACGTCCCCCACCCACCCACCATTGAGGGGCACCTGCCAGCAGGCCCCGACTCATTCCTCACCCATTCGCCCACCCACCCACCATTGAGGGGAACCTGCCAGTAGGCCCCGATATGTGGCCTACCAAACACCATGGTCTAACAAAACAGACCCATGGGCCTAATGCCAACACAAATCCCCCCTGGCCCCCAGTACAAGCACACAACCATCCACTGCACCCACTCCCAAATTACCCATGCCATGAGAGCCTCAAAAGAACCACCATGGCCAAGGATAAATGGACAACAGAGCCACACAGTGCCAAAACATAACTGAGGCAATGCTCATTGAGACATGCACAAAACCAATGACAGTACACAACACCAATAATGATTATATATGATTTGTATTAACATACGTAATGGAAAAAAATAATGAAATATCAAACTTGTAAAATAAGAAATGATGACATAGAAAAAAAAATCCAATGTAAAACAAAAATCCACAAGAGCAAAAAAGTGAAGTGGCCCATATCTAATATCCAAAAAAAGTACATGAAAAAATTAAAATAAAACATTGATCCATGGGATGTAACAATAACAAAATTATGTACAATTCTGGAACTATATACACTGCAAGTCCGAAGGGTCCAGGATGCCCAAACAAAAGGAAACCTAACAAACATCCTATAAAAATAACTATGTACATAAAGTGGAGCAAAGTCCATGAACTCCAAAATAAAGAAAAAAGAAAGGAAATCTAACCCTAAATAACTATGTACAAAGGCGGCGGGCAAGTCCAACGGCTCACTTGTTGATGTCCTGCGCCAGGGTATCATCAAACTCCTCTTCAATGTCTTGGAGGCAGGCCTCTTCCCTTCCCCTGAGGTCTCGCAGGGATGCAGCCATGGCCTCCCCCAACTCCCTGCGAGTTTCCTCGAGGCACTCAGCCTGCCTCAATGCCCTGCGCATGCAGTTCTCCGCCCTGACCCTAGTGAGCCATGCCTCTTCCGCCCGCCGCCGCTCTGCATCTATTTGCTGGCCCAACCGCTGCCACATGGAAGACACACCCAATCCAGGGTCCTCCTGCCCTCCGGCCGATGCCTGCCCCTCTGATGTTGATGGCCCCGAGCCATCATTGCTCCCACCTTGAGCCTGCTGCTGCCGTGCATGTGCCCTGCCTGTCGATGCCTGCAAGTCCTCCTCCTGCTAGGGTCCATTTGTTGGGGTGGCCACCCCTGCTGGACCTCTGACTCCCGACTGTGGCAGGGATGTGTCCTCCACCAGCCTGGCCGCTGGGTCAGGGCCAGCTCCACAGGGTGCCCAGGTGTTACATGGGCAGGAAGATGGCACAGAGGATGACTGGCGCATAGAGGGTTCAGTTGAGGAGGGGGTCGATAGAAGTTCGAGCACACGGAGGAACCCAGCACTGCTGATCCCGTCCTAGTAGGTTGACACGGTCAATGAGGCATTCAAAATGATGTGCATTGTCCACCCGAGAACCCTGCACATCATCCTGAATGCCAGGTTGACGCAACGCCACCCCAGCCAGGACAGGCTCAAACCGGGCCCAGATACCCACGTCCACAGGGAGAGGAAGGCCATTTGTTGTTCACGCATCCCCTCCCTGAAAACGGGTCAGGATGACGGCATCCCTGCTGGTGCGAGATAATGCAGTCACAGGGTCGGGGACAGGATTACACACAGGCACCTCTGTGGTGGCCTGTGCTGCCTCCTGTCCCTGCCCCTGTACTGCACCACTAGCACCAGTGGAATGCCCCTCTCCAGACCCAGTGCGTGGGCCTTCCACGGCCTCCTCCTCAACCAAACCCCCCAACAACCTGGATGACTACGTGCCATCTTCCTCCATAGGCCCCTGTGGGGTCTTAGCTGCCCCTTCTGCTGCCGAAGAGTCCACCTCCGACCTCCGCCTCTTGGACCTACCCTCGGCAGCTGCGTCCACGGACGCGGCACCAGACTCCTCACTCCCTGACAAGATGACAACATGGGAGGGGAGCTGGGCCTTGCGTCTCCGGCTGGCTGTGGGATCCCTGCCGCTGTGCTCCACAGCCCCGTCTCCGCCCTCTTCATCAGTTGACGCTGCAGACAGGGAGAGACAGAACACAGGCATCAGGGCACTGTACAATGGTCTGATACACACATGACAGTTGCACATGAGTGGCAGTGTCAAACTTCACAGATGGCATCACACTCCCCAACACACATATCATTTGAACCCACACACATGAGCAAATTCACAGGAATGTTGCAGCAGGCAGCACCATCCATACACATACAACAGCAGGAGCATCCGAAGGTTAGCCTGACGTCACATGAAACTTGGGGAGTGCCGAACACATTCACACACGCCACAAGACATACATGCATCTGTACATCTCCACCACCTGTCACAGTCAAATAATCGGCGACTATGTCACATCTGCCAATCAGCCTCCTACATGTCGGTGTCACATGCATCCATGGTGTATCACAGTCCATCACATGTCAAATACACACACACATACATGTACACTGTGCACGTACATGAAGGTGGAACCAGCATTCATGTGTCACACCCCAACCATGCCACAGTACATAAACAGAAATGCTAACATGTGTGCATCCTCACATGCATTCGTGCATCATGCATTTCAACACATACACCATTGATGTGCCTCACACATGACTGGACTCACATGCGGCAGGTCATGTCCCTGCACATACACAACCATACATGGCCCTTTCCAGACATATGTCCAAGCTGCACACTCCTGGCAAACCTCAACATGCACTGTTTCCAATCAGTACACATGGACACTTACCGCTCGACTCCAGATGGGTGTGCCTCTCAAGGACGTGGAGGTGGAGCGCTGGAGGTATACATTCCAGCACCCTCATCTGGTTGTCGCTAAGGCGGACCCAGCACCCCTCTGCATCCTCTGCCTCCAAGAGGCGCCGGGCCTTGCTGAGGGTCCTGGACCTGAAGTCCTCCCAGCTCTTCCGGACATGTTGTACGTCGCGGGCTTCCACCCCCTCCCCGTTGATGGCAGCCACAATGTCCTACCAGATCCTCTTCCATCGTTCATTGTCGGCGCGTGCTCTTCTGAAGAGGGCATCATAATGCACCAGGACTTGCTCCACCAAGATACCAACTTCTGCGGCACTGAAGCTGGTAGCCCTCTGCCTCTCTGGCTGGGGGTTGCCAGTGTTCTCTGATGGTGTTTCCCCCGACATGGCAACCCCGGAGGCAGGTGTGGGTGGGCAACTGGGTCCTGGTGCTGGGCTGTGGGGCGATGAAACTTCAGTCAGGAGTCTACTGTTCCAGCAGGGGTGGTCACAGCAACTGGACCCCTGCAGATGGCTGATGTGCTGGCACCAAATAGCAGGGCACGTGTCCAGCAGGCAGGCAGGCAGCAGCAGATGGCCGGTGGGAGCGGGCACTGGGTTCTGGGGGGCACAAACATTGCCTTCTGGGCAGGAGCATGGTCTTCCGTGTGTTGTTGCGTGGCCAGCTTGATACGGAGTGATTTCGCAAGTGAAAAAAATGCATGTCAGCATGTGATTCAAGGAAAGGCCCTTAGCGCGTAAGCGCGTATGTGACGTAACGTGCACAGGCGTTTCCGTCCACATGTGTGCATAGTGATTCTACATGTGCAAAAACTGCACGTCTAGTTGTCACTGCATGTAATTGGAGGAAAGGCCCTTAGCGCGTATGCGCGTATGTGACGTGGCACGTGTGGGCAGGGTTAAAAGGTACGCGTAGGATGCCATTGTCTTGTACGTGTTTTTTGTGGAGAGCGAGCGGGTGATTCCTGTACTTCTTGTCGGTTCACACGCGATTACTTCACAACGGTTCCAGTTTGTACTCCTTGTATACTCAGAGAGCGTTCAATTCTTCTTTTGGTGGGGTGTTGCCAACGTGCACATGCACGGCTTTTTCATGTTCTTTTTCCAGGCAGACGGTGAGTCGCGCAAGTAGTTTTCAACTGTGGTTGCCCCGTGTGTTTCGTACCCATTCAGAGGTCATTGTAGCCTGCGTGTACCACGCGTATGCTTATTTTGGTGTTTCTGGGTGCCACAGCATAGTGCTGGTTCTTTATTCCATGCACGTGGGCTACCAGGGGTCACATGCACGTTAAATTTTGTTTTCGGGATGCCTGAGCATTGCGTGACCTGTCATCTTCCCCCAGGGATCACAGACAGCCTTGCTAGAGCACTAGGGTACGTAATACATCTAGTACCCTGCCCCCTTCACCCCAATTGCCCAGGCAATTGTTTACTACACCTCCCATTCGCACAAGAACATCAGTGCCATGGTTGGGAGGTGACCAAGTGGTAAGGGAGGCAAAGGTGGCTGACCTCCAAGAGGTGTCCACGGTGGGGGAAGTGGCCAGGATGTGCAGGGTAGCCCAAGAGGCCAGTGTGTGGAGGACCAATCAGAGACACCTATGCCCCCCCCCCCAATGGGTCAGGTAGATGCAGCTGACACCATCTCAGCTCAGGCCTTATTAAGCCGGCCCATATTGTTGACCGAACTGGCACAGGATGACTCACAGGCTGACTTCTGTGTCACCAAGTCAAAGCCACGTGTGGCGGCTAAAGTTGCTGTCACCAGGCCTCGTGGATCTGGGGCAGCAATGTCATCTGCTGCCCCAAGTATCCAGGGTGAGGAGGCTGCAGGGGCAGCTGCAGCTCAATCCACCCCAGCTCCGAGTCATCCAGCCGGGACAGTGTTGGTCCAAATCCATCACATTAAGGTTGGTCCTGCCAACATCACCCAGCAGCCAATGCCTGCAGTGAGACCTTTGGTCATCGTGCCTTTGGCTACTTCCAGTGCCCAGTCCACCTGCACTTCAGCCCCTACCGACCAGAGCGGCGTAAGCCACTCAGGGTCTGCACCACCTCTCAAGAGGAAGAAAGGTGCTCTTGCGGTACAGGCTGGGACCCCAGACACGGCTCACCCCTCCGGCACGTCAAGGAAGCAGAGGTTCAATGATGTGGAACTAGACGCACTTGTGGGCTACGTGTCGGCCCATGGCCGTGAAATGCTGGTGACTGCAGGGTGCAAGACTACGACTGCTCAACGTAGGGCCCACTGGCAGGGCATCGCGGACCAGATTAGTTCCATTGGGTTTGTGAGGTGCACAGCTGATTATTGCTCTAAGCGGTGGAATGACCTCAAACGCAGAGCAAAGAACAAGCTGGCTTCCAATCATGCCTCTACTCTGGTGACTGGCAGTGGGTCTCCACCAGAGGAGGAAGTACTCACAGAACATGAGACAATCGCTGGAGGCTTCATCACAGAGGATCAGATCCAAGGCGTGGGAGACCTACCAGATCTTGAGGCAATGTTCGGTGAGTGGGCATGCATGTGTGTGCAAACCATGTGTATGTTGCTTGGGTGATGTGTTCTGATTGAGTGCCAGGTGAGGCTGTGTAGTCATGACTGCTATGGGTCACCCACGTGGTGCCTCCAAACCATCCCCCGGCCTTGGGTTTGGGTTTTACAGTATTCCATCTGACCGCAATAAACAATTTGCACTTGATTACTGCACTTGCACTTCAACTGCCATCATGCACAACATTGTTCATACTGTTTTCTTGTTCATTCTGCCTGATTGATGGAATCCTTTGCATGATTAACACACATTTTGGTGCCGTTCTGCCCCAAATTCAACATACTTCAGACAAAGATTTCACCCCACAATGCCCCACATTTGTTTACTTATTATGGGAATGATTTCATCAATCAGGCTGATTGACTATTGTGCACCTACACATGCCCTGCACACGTTCACTTCGGGCCCATGTTTGAATGTTCAACATGACAATTGTCTTCTGTCATGTCCAAGTGACCAATCATTGATGTATCCATGTGCCTGCCATCACTGTATTAGTGAACACTGGCTTTGTTGAAGCGTGTGGCACATGCATGTTTTGTCACACTCTTTTGCATGTTCAATTTCATGATGTCCATCTCACATGGATGGGGGACAGTACTGATTTGCTACCATCTGGGTGTCCTTGTTGAATCTGCCATGGCTATGCTACTTGCCATCTGTGTGCTGGCATGTGTCATGTATGTGGATTGTCCATGCCACTCACAGGCTAATGTGTGATGCAGGTGCTATGCAGCATGCAGCACATGTGTTGCTTTTCTATCTTGGAGTCCTCAGTGTCTGCTTTTAGGCTCCCCTTCCAATTAATTGCCAGTGCATGCGTGCCAGAGTTAGGCCTTCATTACAAGTCAGGCGGTGGACCATGGTGCTACTAGCACCATGGTCCATGCCGGATTCCGCCATGGTGGATGGCGGAATTACCGCCCCATTCCAAGGTGAGTGGGGCGGTAATTCCCCATTCACCATTTGCCCTTCCCCATTCCCATTTTTGCCCCATAGGGCATAATGGGGATGGGGAAGGCGCTAATTACGGCACCGTAAATTACGGTGCCGTAATTAGCACCAAGGTCGCTTAGCGCCTTGGACTTTAACGCCTGCAAAAAGCAGGCGTTAAAGTGTGAATCAGGCGTTAAGGGTTAACGGCACCGACGGTGCCGTTAAACCCTTAATGCCTGACTTGTAATGAGGGCCTTAGTGTCATGTGTGACATGTGTCATTTATGTATTCAATGTGTACATTGTGATGCCTATGTGTATGGGCTATGCTGTTCATGCCTGTCTTCATTACTTTTGTTTAATATTTTTGCAGATGATGAGGCACTAGATGCTGTTGGGGAGGAGGAGAGGGCGCAGGGGCAGGAGTACTCACAGACCTAACCAGGCACCAGTGGACGATGTGGGGTGGTGGTGGGTAAAAATCCATTACTCCTACAGACCATCCTGTCCACGGGTGTCTCTGGGTACACCTCCGAAGACCTCTATGCCTCAGGTGCTGAATCTGACATTGAGACAAATGTTCCATCGCAGGTGAGTGTTTCTGGCAGGGATGCTGTTCTGGCCAACCCACCTGCACTGGGGGTAGACCCCTCTATGGGGCATTCAGTGTTGGAATGTCCGCCTATGGCAGTTACGGATGCACTCCACTATATTTGCTCCTGTTCCTGGGCCAGAAGATCCAAGGAGGAATGCAGTCCTGCAGCCTCAGTCAGTGCCAGCACAGGAAGGCGCACATCACTACCCCCAAACAGTTGTAGTGCCCGCCAACGCGGTGGCCGTGCGCCACTAGGCAATACTGTGTGGGAGAACTCCATTTATACTATTTCAGCACAACAAGGGGCATCGAGTGAGATGATGACTCAGGCCATGGATAGGGTGGCCAATTCCATTCTCCCCCCTGAAAGGCAGATGGAGCTCCATCAGCAGGCAACAGAGTCCATGTGCCGCTCACACAGGGAGGACATGTTGGCATCCAACAGGGACCGACGGGCTGGACTGGAGACAGGTCCCTCAGGGATACTCTGGGTGCACTTGAGGTGTCCCAGAGTACAAGGTCAGAACAGCAGCTGGAGCAGCTAACACGCACAATCTCAGCTGAGCTCCAGGCAACCCGTGAGGAGATTTGGGCATCATGTGAGGCCTTGCAGGCAGAAATCTGTGCTACCCGTGAGGTGCTGCATGGGTATCTCCATACCATCATCCTGCAGAACCAAACCTTTCAGTTCCGCATGCATGCTGCCATGGAGGAGTATGCCAGGGCTTTGCGTGGTCTGCCTCCCATACCACGCGCACCTTCTAATGTACCACCAGAGGGTGATGACATGAGTCCATGGAGGAAATTATTTTTTTTTTCTCAACACCCACGCGTGTGGGTGTTGGGGTGCACCCTGTACCTCCTCGCTCCTGAGTGCCCCCTCCCCCTGGTCAACACACGGCCATTTTTGATTTTTCTTTTTCATTTTTCTTTTTGACAAAATTTAATTTTGTAGAATTTTTTTTTCTTTTTTGTAGTTCATATTTGTTTCCGATTTGAAACTTTTTCATTAGAATTTCATTTTTTCATTTTGATTTTTCGTTTTGATATTTTCAGTTTATTGTTTTCATTATCTTTTTATGTTTAATTTGATTATTTTATTATGTTTTAATTTTATTTAATTTTTTAATTTTTGTTTATTTACTATTTTGATTGTTCAATTTTCATTTCATTTATTTTGTTTACTTTTAATTTTATATTTTTTTCTTATTTTTCATTTAATTATTTTAAGTTATATTTGCTTTTCAGTTGATAACTATTTTCTTTCAGATTGTACATTCATGTTACAGTGTATTGCTTTGTGTGGCTCCCATAGGCATCCACTGTATATTCCAGCTGGGCACATGCAGGCTTGTCCTGAGTTTGGGTTAGAAACTTGGGTTCCTGACACACACGCCCCTCCTGCTTCCCCTTTCCATGGGCTTGCAAAGGGTGTGACCAAGTGACAGTAACTTACATAGAGGCATCGGGCTCCCATAAGTTGTGGGGGCAGTCTGTAATCCAAACCGTGCATACATCCCGAGTAGGGATTGGTGTTGATTTCTCCACTGCATGGTTGATTTGTATATTGTATTACATACAAGACTTTTTGCATATATACATGTAGCTTCTTCATGTCTTAACAAGCTTGTCTCCTTTGCAGATGCAGTTCATGTTGTATGCAGTACACTGACACATTTGCCTACCAGCAACACACTGCAGTTGGAATGGTTCAATGTGCTGCCTTTGTCAGGTTGTGACACTTGCAGTACTTTCTTTTTTTACTGTCAAACGTTGCCACTGTTGGATCCTGTACTAATGTTTTGTCTGGCTGGTAAGTATTTGTTCATGTGTGCTGTTTCTTTTTCATTAATGAGAGGAAATTGTCTCTGGCCTGTTTCCATTTGGGACAGTGCACTTTGTGACACTTGTGTCATGTGTTGTGCATTCATTTGGTTGTTTTCACATAGCATGCCATGTCATGGTGTGTTGGTTAGCTGAGATGGGGTTAGGGAGGGGTTGGGTGACATGCCACTATTTGGTTGTAGTATTTTGCAAGGGGGTAGTCCTTCATGCTGCATGAATGTGTGCATTTTACGGACACAGCATTGGGTGTGTTTAAGTAGCTAGGGATGCACACAATGTAGCACTTCCAGGTAAACAATCTCAGGGTGGTATGGCTGTGACAGTTGACTGTCCCTTTTGTCATCATCATAAATTGTCAGCTGGTATGTGCCAGGCCTGTGTGCACTCCGTAGGGGTGGGATTTTAGGTGAAGAAATTTGCCACAAGCTGGGTACGGGCTGCCTTACCACGTGCCCTTTCACCTCCCATGCGCAGCGGCTGTGCATGTGGTTGGGGATGTGGGGGCACCACCATGTCCACCGGCACACCCTGCCGGGTTGCAACGTTGTGCAGGACACATGCTGCCACTATGATACTGCACACTACTGGGGGCGCATATAGCAGATGCCCACCAGAGCGGTCAAGGGAGCAAAAGCGTGACTTGAGCACTCCGAATGTGCGCTCCACTATGCCCCGGGTTGCAATATGGGCTTTGTTGTATCTTACCTCGGGTGGTGTGGTGGGGTCCGTATTGGCGTCTTCTTGTAGGTGCTCAGAGGATAGGCACTGTCCCCTGCGGAGGTGATAATGGTTGTCATTGGTTGGGTTTTCCCATTGCTCAGGGTCTGACATGCATGCATGTGCAGAGGCATTTGTACTCACCAATTAGCCATGTGTTGCCATGCCTCCCAGCTTCCAGGTTCCGGTTAGGGGTGATATTCGGAATATGAAACTATCATGGCTGGACCCCGGACAGTAGGCATATACTGAGGTAATGATTCCCTTGGCATCACATACAACCTGCACGTTGATGGAATGTCAGTGCTTGCGGTTTCGATAGATGTGCTCAGTTGCCCTGGGAGGGCATAGAGCCACATGGGTGCAATCAATTGGAGAAGTGTTCCACCCCGTAAAAGTCCTGCCTTTCTGCAGGTGTTCTGGGCATGTATATGGGCCTGCGGACTGAGGGGCATGCAGTCATGATCGCCAACACCTGGTGTAGGCAGCGTGACTGCGTGGCCTGTGAGACACCCCCATCTATTGCACTTGTCTGCTGAAATGACCCAGTAGTCAGGATATGCAGTACATTGAGCACCTTTTCCAAGGGGCTCAGTGCTTGGAAGCACAGGGTGGGTGATGTGAGTTCATCCTCCCACTCAGCAACCAGTTCTAGGATTATTTGGGGTGGAAACCTGTATCTCCCATAGACCAGGTCATCAGGCATCCCAAAACGGCTGGTCCTGGGTAAAATAATGCAGGGACTGGCTATCTTCCTCCTCCTGCGGTGTCCCATGACCATTGCTGCGAGGAACGGTATATTCATCGTAGCGTATGAGCTTGTTTGTTGTTTTGTGCACTTTTATGCTGTGCTGGGCCACTTACGCCTGCTTCCTGCTGGCGTACATGTTTCCGGATTAGCGCGTCTTTTTTGGCGCACGGGTTTCCCCTGTTCGATTCCATGAATACGTGTTGTTAGCGCACGTGTGGGCATTGCGAGCATTTACCTGCAGTACTTCCCCCGTAACGCCCACATTTTCACGCGTTGTTCCCCATTCCGCGTGTTACACCCCATGTTCCGCCCCCTTTTCTTGTGTGTGCTACACGTTGTGCGCGTATTAGTGACGTGTGCTCCCGTGTGTGCCACCCACGGATTTGGCGCACATCCCAGGGGTTACACGCGCAGCGCATTCCATTGATCAACGAGCGGCTGTGTGCGTGGCTTTAGCAAGCGTGCGCTGTGATTTTCACGCTTGCGCTCCCCTTTTCGGCCACATTTATTCCATGAGTCTTTCCCCAGAGACTGCCCAACACATGCAGGGTAATTCATGGAATAAATGTGCACCGAAAAGGGGAGCGCAAGTATGAAAATCACAGCGCACGTGTGCTAAATCCACGCCCGCAGCCGTTCCTCAACAAAGCCAGTGTTCACTAATACAGTGATGGCAGGCACATGGATACATCAATGGTTGGTCACTTGGACATGACAGAAGACAATTGTCATGTTGAACATTCAAACAGGGCCACGAAGTGAACGTGTGCAGGGCATGTGTAGGTGCACAATAGTCATTCAGCCTGATTGATGACATAATTCCCATAATAAGTAAATAAATGTGGGGCATAGTGGGGTGAAATTTATGTCTGAAGTATGTTGAATTTGAGGCAGAACGGCACCAGAAATGCATGTTAATCATGCAAAGGATGCCATCAGGCAGGCAACATGAACAGGAAAACAGTATGAACAATGTTGTGACATGATGGCAGTTGAAGGGCAAGTGCAATAATCAGGTCCAATTGTTTACTGGGGTCAGAAAGAATACTGTAGGAGGCACCACTGGGTGACCCATAGCAGTCATGACTACACAGCCTCACCTGGCATCCAATCAGAACACATCACCTAAGCAACATACACATGGTTTGCACAAACATGCATGCCCACTCACCGGACATTGCCTCAAGATCTGGTAGGTCTCCCATGCCTTGGATCTGATCCTCTGTGATGAACCCTCCAGCGATTGACTCATGTTCTGTGAGTACTTCCTCCTCTGGTGGAGACCCACTGCCAGTCACCATAGTAGAGGCATGATTTGAAGCCAGGTTGATTTTTGCTCTGTGTTTGAGGTCATTCCACCGCTGAGAGCAATCATCAGCTGTGCGCCTCACGAATCCAAGGGAACTAATCTGGTCCGCGATGCACTGCCAGTGGGCCCTACGTTGAGCAGTCGTAGTCTTGCACCCTGCAGTCACCAGCATTTTGCGGCCATGGGCCGACACGTAGCCCACAAGTGCGTCTAGTTCCACATCATTGAAACTCCGCTTCCTTGACGTGCCAGAGGGGTGAGCCGTGTCTGGGGTCACAGCCTGTACCGCAAGAGCACCCTTCTTCCTCTTGAGAGGTGGTGCGGACCCTGAGTGGTTTACGCCGCTCTGGTCGGTAGGGGCTGAAGCGCAGGTGGACTGGGCACTGGTAGTAACCAAAGGCACGATGACCAAAGGTCTCACTGCAGGCATTGGCTGCTTGGTGATGTTGGCAGGACCAACCTTGGTGTGAAAGTCTTGGACCAACACTGTCCCGGCTGGGTGACTCGGAGCTGGGGTGGATTGAGCTGCAGCTGCCCCTACAGCCTCCTCACCCTGGCAACTTGGGGCAGCAGATGACATTGCTGCCCCAGATCCACGTGGCATGGTGACAGCAACTTTCACTGCCACACGTGCCTTTGACTTGGTGACACGGAAGTCGGCCTGTGAGTCTTCCTGTGCCGGTTCGGTCAACAGTATGCGCCGGGTTAACAAGGCCTGAGCTGGGATGGTGTCAGCTGCATCTCACCGACCCAATGGGGGGGGCATAGGTGTCCCTGATTGGCCCTCCACACACTGGCCTCTTAGGCCACCCTGCACATCCTGGCCACGTCCCCTACCGCGGACAGCTTTTGGAGGTTGGCCACCTTTGCCTCCCTTACCACTTGGTCGCCTCCCAACCATGGCACTGATGTTCTTGTGCGAATGGGAGGTGCAGTAAACAATTGTACTGGGCAATTGAGGTGAAGGGGGCAGGGTACTAGATGGAAAACGTACCCTAGTACTCTAGCAAGGCTGTCTGTGACTCCTGGGGAAGATGTCAGGTCACGCAACGCTCAGGCACCCCGAAAACAAAATTTAATGTGCACGCGACCCCTGGTAGCCCACGTGCATGGAATAAAGAACCCGCGCTATGCTGTGGCACCCAGAAACACAAAAATAAGCGTAGGCGTGGTACACGCAGGCTACAATGACCTCTGAATGGGTACGCAACTCAAATGGGTCAACCATAGTTGAAAAATATGTGTGCGACTCACTGTCTGCCTGGAAAAAGAATGTGAAAAAGACGCACGTGTGTGCGTTGGCAACACCCTGCCAAAAGAAGATTTGAACACTGTCTGAGTATACAAGGAGTACGAACTGGAACCATTGTGAAGCAATCACGTGTGAACCAACAAGAAGTACAAGAATCACCCACTCGCTCTCCACTAAAAGCACGTACAAGACAATGGTGTCCAACGCGTACCTTTTAACCCCGCCCACACGTGCCACGTCACTTACACGCGTACGAGCTATTGGCCTTTCCTCCAATTACACGCAGTGACACCCGGACGTGCAGTTTTTGCATGTGTAGAATGACAATGCACCCGTCTGGAGGGAAACGCCTGTGCGCGTTACATCACAGACGCACTTACACGCTAAGGGCCTTTCCTCGAATTACACGCTGACAAGCATTTTTTTCACATGCCAAATCCCTCCGTATCAAGCTGGCCACGCGACAACACACGAAGACCATGCTACTGCCCAGAAGGCCATTTTCCTGCCCCCCAGAGCCCAAAGCCCGCTCCCACCTGCCATCTGTTGCTGCCTGCCTGCTGGCCACAAGCCCTGCTATTTGGTGCCTGCACGTCAGCCATCAGCAGTGGTCCAGTTGCTCTTACCATCCCTGCTGGAACAGTAGACTCCCGACTGAAGTTCCATTGCTCCACAGCCCAGCACCAGGAGCCAGTTGCCAACCCACACCTGCCTCAGGGGTTGCCATGTCGGGGGACACACCATCAGAGACCACTGGCAACCTTCAGGCAGAGAGGCAGAGGGCTACCAGCGTCAGTGCCGCAGAAGTTGGTATCCTGGTGGAGTATGTTCTGGTGCATTATGATGCCCTCTTTGGAAGAGCACGAGCCGACAATGATGGATGGAAGAGGATCTGGAAGGACATCGTGGCGGCCATCAATGTCGAGGGGGTGGCAGCCCGTGACATACAACACGTCCGGAAGAGCTGGGAGGACTTCAGGTCCAGGATCCTCAGCAATGCCCGGCGCCTCTTGGAGGCAGAGGATACAGAGGGGTGCCGGGTCCGCTTTAGCGACAACCAGATGAGGGTCCTGGAATGTATACGCCCAGCACTCCACCTCCAGGTCCTTGAGAGGCACACCCGTCTGGAGTCGAGCGGTAAGTGTCCATGCGTACTGATTGGATGCAGTGCATGTTGAGGTTTGCCCGGAGTGTGCAGCTTGGACATATGTCTGGAAAGGGCCATGTATGGTTGTGTATATGCAGGGACATTAGCCTGCCGTATGTGAGTCCAGTCATGTGTGAGGCACATCAATGGTGTATGTGTTGAAATGCATGATGCTCGAATGCATGTGGGGATGCACACATATTAGCATTTCTGTGTATGTACTGTGGCATGGTTGGGGTGTGACACATGGATGCTGGTTCCACCTTCATGTACGTGCACAGTGTACATGTGTGTGTGTATTTGACATGTGTTGGACTGTGATACTTCATGGATGCATGTGACACCGACATGTAGGAGGCTGATTGGCAGATGTGACATAGTTGCTGATTATTTCACTGTGACATGTGGTGGAGATGTACAGATGCATGTATGTTTGGAGGCGTGTGTGCATTTGTTTGGCACTCCCCGTGTTGCATGTGACGTCAGGCTAACCTTCGGATGCTCCTGCTGTTGTATGTGTATGGATGGTGCTGCCTGCTGCAACATTCCTGTTAATTTGTGCATGTGTGGGGGTTCAAATGATATGTGTGTTGGGGAGTGTGATGCCATCTGTGAAGTTTGACACTGCCACTCATGTGCAACTGTCATGTGTGTATCAGACCATTGTACAGTGCCCTGATGCCTGTGTTCTGTTTCTCCCTGTCTGCATCATCAACTGATGAAGATGGCGGAGACGTTGCTGTGGAGTACAGCAGCAGGGATCCCACTGCCAGACGGAGACGCAAGGCCCAGCTCCCATCCCAGGTTGTCATCTCTTCGGGGAGTGAGGTGTCTGGTGCCGCGTCCGTGGCCGCAGATGCCGAGGGTAGGTCCAAGTAACGGAGGTCAGAGGTGGACTCCTCGGCAGCAGAAGGACCAGCTGAGACCCCACAGGGGCCTATGGAGGAAGATGGCACGGAGTCATCCAGGTTGTTGGGGGGTTTGGTTAAGGAGGAGGAAGGCCCACGCACGGGGTCTGGAGGGGGGCATTCCACTGTTGCTAGTGGTGCAGTACAGGGGCAGGGACAGGAAGCAGCACAGGCCGCCATGGAGGTGCCTGTGTGTAATCCTGTCCCCGTTCCTGTGACCGCATCATCCCTCACCATCAGTGATGCCTTCGTCCAGACCTGTTTTCAGGGAGGGGATGCGTGAAAAAGAGCTGGCCTTCCTCTCCCTGCAGACGTGGCTATCCGGGACCGGGTTGAGCCTTTCCTGGCTGGGGTGGCGTTGCATCAACGTGGCATTCAGGATGACATGCAGGGTTCTCGTGTGGACAATGCTCGTCATTTTGAATGCCTCATTGACGGCGTCGACCTACTAGGACGGGTCAGCAGTGCTGGGTTCCTCCGTGTGCTCAAACTTCTATCGACCCCCTCATCAACTGAATCCCCTATGCGCCAGTCGTCCTCCGTGCCATCTTCCTGCCCACGTATCACCTGGCACCCTGTGGAGCTGGCCCTGACCCAGCGGCCAGGCTGGTGGAGGACACATCCCTGCCACAGTCGGGAGTCGGAGGTCCAGCAGGGGTGGCCACCGCAACAACTGGACCCCAGCAGGAGGAGGATGTGCAGGCATCGACCGGCAGGGCACATGCATGGCAGCAGCAGGCTCAAGGGCAGGAGGACCCTGGATTGGGTGTGTCTTCCATGTGGCAGCGGTTGGGCCGGCAAATAGATGCGGAGAGGCGGCGGACGGAAGAGGCACAGCTCACTATGGTCAGGGTGGAGAACTCCATGCGCAGGGAATTGAGGCGGGCTGAGTGCCTTGAGGAAACTTGCAGGGAGTTGGGGGAGGCCATGGCTGCATCCCTGCAAGAACTCAGCCAGGGAACAGGCCCGCCTCCAAGACGTTGAAGAGGTGTTCGATGATGCCCTAGCCCAGGACATCAACAAGTGAGCTGTTGGACTTGCCCGCCGCCTTTGTACATAGTTCTTTACGGTTAGGTTTCCTTTGTTTTTTTTTTATTTTGGAGTTCATGGACTTTGCTCCACTTTATGTACATAGTTATTTTCATAGGATGTTTGTTAGGTTTCCTTTTGTTTGGGCATCATGGACCCTTTGGACTTCGGACTTGCACTGTATATAGTTCCAGAATTGTACATACTTTTGTTATTGTTACATCCCATGGATCAATGTTTTATTTTAATTTTTTCATGTACTTTTTTTGGACATTGGATATGGACCACTTCACTTTTTTGCTCTTGTGGAATTTTGTTTTACATTGGATTTTTTTTTCTTCTATTTCATCATTTCTTACTTTACAAGTTTGATATTTAATTATTTATTTATTTATGTACTTATGTGTGTTGGCATTAGGCCCATGGGTCTGTTTTGTTAGAACATGGTTTTTGGCGGGCCACATATTGGGGCCTGCTGGTAGGTGCGCCTCAATGGTGGGTCGGTGGGTAGGTGGTTGGGGGACATGAGTCAGGGCCTGCTGGCAAGTGCCCCTCAATGGTGGGTGGGTGGTTGGGTGGGGGACATGAGTCGGAGCCTGCTGGCAGGTGCCCCTCAATGGTGGGTGGGTGGATGTTTGGGGGACATGAATTGGAGCTCACAAGTGCATTGCGCCATGTGGGCTGCCTGCAGGGCATGGTCAGTGCTGTAGGGTACTTCCCTTTGGTGTGGGCTGCCTGCAGGGCATGGGAGGGGGGAAAGGGCACACCCAGGCGGGCCCACAATGCCAAATTGCGTGTGAAACTCCCTGTGCACACCCAAAATACACGTAGCCCTTTCACGCCAGGCCTATTGCGCGTGGAACTACCCACACACCCCCAAAATACACGTAGCCCACTTGCGCCAGGCCTATTGCGTGTGAAACTCCCCGCGCACCCCAAAATACACGTAGCCCGCTCGCACCAGGCCTATTGTGTGTGAAACTCCCCGCGCACCCCCGAAATACACGTAGCCCGCTCGCGCCAGGCCTATCGCGTGTGAAACTCCCCACGCACCCCCAAAGTACATGTAGCCCGCTCACGCCAGGCCTATCGCGTGTGAAACTCCCCGCACACCCCCAAAATACACGCAGCCCGCAACCGCCAGGTCTATCGTGTGTGAAACTCCCCATGCACCCCCAAAATACACATAGCCCTTTCGCGCCAGGCCTATCATGTGTGAAACTCCCTGCGCACCCCCGAAATACACATAGCCTGCTCGCACCAGCCCTATCGCATGTGAAAGTCCCCGCGCACCCCGAAATACACATAGCCCGCTCGCGCCAGGCCTATCGCGTGTTAAACTCCCCGCGCACCCCGAAATACACATAGCCCGCTCGCGCCAGACCTATTGCGTGTGAAACTTCCCGCGGAACTCCAAAGTACACATAGCCCGCTCGCGCCTGGGCTATCGCGTGTGAAACTCCCTGCACCCCCCGAAATACACATAGCCCACACCCGCCAGGCCTATCGCGTGTGAAACTCCCCGGGCACTCCCAAAATACACATAGCCCTTTTGCGCCAGGCCTATCGCATGTATAACTCCCCGCGCACCCCCGAAATACACGTAGCCCGCCTGCGCCAGGCCCATCACTTGTGAAACTCCCCACGCACCCCTGGCGCTGTGGGATGTTCGCTGCGCCAGCACTCAAAATGGCTTGGAAAATCCTTGAATACGCGGTGCGCCAGATTGCTGTTTAGCACACACGGCTGGCGCACGCTGGCGCACGCTCCCTCTGTGCACTGCTCGCGTGCGCTGGCTCTGCACTGAAATCTATGAATTACCCCCAAAGTAGTTCATAATCATGTGTATTTAGCATTTCCCTCTAATTCTATCATAGAAAATGTTATAATGGCCTCCCTTCAAATTAAATCTAAATGATTATTGGTTCAGTTAACGAGAGCCAATAATAAATCTAGATTTTCCCTTATTACATCTACAAAATATTATTAGTTGAACATTTTTCAGATTCTTCTATACAGCCTCAAATTTAATCAATTTGATTTGGGGGTCTTATTTAGAAAAGAAGTATCATCTGCAAGTATAGCCTTCAATTACCCTCTTATCTCTCAGTGCCACCCGACATGAGTTGGGGTTGATATCTTTGGGGCTTTTTGACAGCTGGAAAAAATGTAACCTATATGCTATAATCTCAGTCCCTCTGGCAGAATCACCTTTTCTTGGATGTCAATCGTTATCTTAACAAGGGAAATGTTGCTTCACTATATGAGTTTGCTATGATGAATGAGTATCTGCTGGAGTTTTAGGTCTAAATATGAGTGATTTAATTTTAAATCCATTAATGTATAAAAAAAGTAGCTTGAATTAGATTGGAGTAACAACTCAAAGAACATTTGCTGTTATAAGCTTTATAAGGCACACTCTTCTATTCTGAGATCGAGGGGTACTTGACATAAATATTTGCTAAATTTTCCTGCAAATAGAGAAAGGAATATCTTTCTTAGATTTTAATTTCATTTGGTCCCTACCTTGGAAGTCATATGCCCTACGGTGGGTATTCCTAGGCATTGCAGGTTTTGTAGAATTTTTAAGGACTTTTTAAGGACTTTTTAAGGAAACCTGTGATGTCATGTCCAGTTTTGAATGATCTTAGGACCTTGTACTTTATGAAATGTGTTTATACACCACTGGTTCTATGTTCGTTCATCCCAGAGTTTTTTGTTGTATTTTTTGGCCGAAAAAACTCATCAAGTTTTTGTTTTATTTGGGGGTTCGGACGAAGCCGCTCTACCCTTTTATTTATTCCATATCCTTCCACCCCACTACCCCATGTATGCCCTTAACCACCTCCCCCCCATATTTTTCAATTCGTTTTTTTAGACCAAATATGTTCGGCAAAAATCTCTGCAAAAATAAACAAGCGATGAATGAATGTCGTACCACACCACCAAACTATACGTCTGAGAAAATGTTGAAAGATTGTTGCGAGGTCGTCAATTTCAATGCTTTTAGCTCTTACTTGTTTTTTAACCTAGCTTTATGAAATGCTGCCTATATTATGGAATTTAATATCAAAAGTGACTTTCGTATGTATGAATTTTAGTAGTATTGTTTATTTATTAAAGGAATGTAAATATATTTGTTTAATGCGTATGTACTGGTGTATGTTTTGTATTATGTTGTGAAGATTGACTTAGAACCATATCACATTAAATAAATAAATACACATCTTTAAGTTAATAGTGAGTAAAGTACATAGGCAAAAGAGTTAGTAAATTAAATGTGGTTTTCTGTTGCAGGGCTTAAATAGCAAGGTTTTCCTTTCTTAAATGCAATTTTGGTTAACCCAGAGCAGATGTACCATGAGCATGGATTAGATGTCATGTAAAACTAAACTGTTTCTCTATAAGAGAAAGCAGTTTCCCATGTTTTAGCTTTCTCTTTGGTGCGGTAGATTGAATTTTGCAGCAAAGAAAGTTCCTCTAAGAGAGGAAGTGTCTTGATGAAAGTTGTCTTGTTGGGAAATTGCATTGTTTCCCTCCATGCTTTTGAAGTCAGAATATTTTCAGATACAGTCAATTCCTGTAGGTATCAACTGCACGCTGAAGATTCTGATTGGCTGAAAGGAGTTCAATAAACTAACGAGCAGTTCAGTTCAGATTGATTATTTCATGATGCGGTTGGAAGTCACTGCACGCAGTTGGGCACACCTGGTGTAAGCATTCCCACTGGTTTATAACCATAAGCAATTCCTTCACTCAAGAAAATAGAATTTTCCTTCAAAAGGCCTGCATTTTTGTTAAGGTTTTACCTTGTTTTTGGTTGGTGATTCTCTAACTCACTGATTCTGACCAAATTGTGGGTTTATCAAACAGAGGTTTTGTGTGTGTGCATGGTTGAGGTCGACAATTGATTAGTGGCTGGCTCAGTATGAATTATGAATGTTTATAAATTGGGCTTTGGTTCTAATCCAGTCCCAGGGTATCAAGCACCCCAGCCCGGAATGATGGGTCATCCAGTACCCCAGCCCGAGGCCTCTCAGTGGACTACAGACCACCATGAATGGTATTGGGGCATAGACCCCATTCTATAGAGAGAAATGCCAGTGGCTAAGATTAAATCTAGACCATCCAGCCATCACCTCCTTTGTTTTGGTGATGTCACCCCAAGTGGGATGGGGATCTCCAGAGGTGGCTCCCATGCTGTAACGCTCACCTGGTTCCCACGGAGGCGCAGATCCTGGCTGGACAGTTACCGTGTCTTCAATTGAGAAGCGCAGGACTCGGATGGTTCTCTGGACTGGACCTCCTCTTATGGAATGTCTGACTTGTAGAGTAAGGTGTCTGCAGGCGGAAGAAAAAGGGATTAATGGCTGGTTGTTGGTTGGGCTTCTCCTCCTTATTCGTTTTTTCCCTGAGGCCGCCCAAAGTCTGAATGAGCTCTCACCTTAGATATGTAAATGCTGGGCTCTCCATCCTGCGACTGATGCAGGGGCGCTGGGTTCCAGTTACTTCACTGGGATTGCTTTAAGTCTCTTGTAGCCTCAGAGGGTTTAAAGCTGCTGGAGAAGCGATGCCGTTGTTTTCTGCACGAGCGGATGCTGGTCGGTTTGTAAAGTTCGAGAGCACCTTTTAATGAAGTCTTTGCCTTTGTTTCTTAGGTGCCGAAATGCTATATGCTGAGCATACGGATGCACGTAAGTATGAAGGTCCGTGCACGTGGAGGAGCACGTAAGTAATATGCTTGCTGACAGGTTTATTCGCACTTCTTAATGTCTTTTTCTTGATTTGCAGGTGCGGAGATGCAGCAGAAGAGGAGATGGTGAGGAGCGCACAGCTCCGGTAAGTGAAAATATAATTGTGTCCAATTCCCCCTTTTTTTGAACTAACCGGAGTTCTTTGTCTTGCAGGTAGAGGCCGTGGGATTCGGGAGATGCCGTGGATTAAGGTAAGTAAGCGCGGCTGCTAAAACGTTACCTTTTGCTAACCTGATGTTCCTTTGCTGACAGGTGCGGCCGGAGACTGGATCCCTGGATGGTAAGTGAAGATCTGACTTGTTTTCACAGGCTGGAGCAGAAGATATCTCTAGAAGACTGGAGCTGACTCGGTGAGCGTCCTGCTGCTGATGCAGAATAACGCGAAGCACATTCTTCCAATCGGGTGTGGTTTAAATAGTGTTGAGGTGATTAGGTGTCTTCCTCCTCAGCCTCGCCCAAGAGAAAAAGAGTTCCTGTGTTCCAGAGTCAAGGAGTGATGCCAGCCCCACCCAGGTAAGAAAGTAGTTCCAGATTGGAAAACTAGTCCCACCCAGCAGAAGGCTGGAGCTTCATTTTGCCAGGACTTGTGAAGGTGAGTATGCAGCATGGCCTGCTACAGGTAAGTCCACCCAAGCACCTTTACCCAAAGTATGAGCCCGGCACCTCTGCCGCCGGGACCGGTGATTCTTATGAGCCTGGTGCCAACGGCACCAGGACATGGTCCAGAGGGCCCCGATAGGGGTCGGTTGGGACCAGGGGCGGGGGTTGTGAGCCTGCTTCCGGGGATGTTGGGCTTGTCCTGACTCCTTGGAAATAGTGCTCATGACAGCACCCCTCCTCAAGGCCCCTCCCAAAATTGTCTTCCCCGGGGGTTTTGGTTTGTCGGGAGAAGTTTGGTGGAATCTTTTGATTAGGCGAGGTGCGTGGATGTATTCAGAGGGTTCCCATGATCGTTCTTGAGGCCCGTAGCCCTTCCAGTCAATCAGATAGTATAGCTTGGACTTGATGATCTTGGAGTCCAGGATGTTTTTGACCTCAAATTCGAGTTCTCCATTAACTTGAATAGGTTCTGGAGCTTTAGTCAATCGGGTTCCAGGCTGCATTGGTTTTAGTAGAGATACGTGGAAAACTGGATGTATTTTCATGTGGGACGGCAAGCCGACCTTGACAGCCACTGGATTTATTATGGCGGTGACAGGATATGGTCCCAGATATTTTGGATTGAAGGTGCGAGGTCCTTTAAGAGTTAAATGTTTAGTGGATAACCAAACTAGGTCCCCAACCCGGTATTGGGGGGCCTCCCTTCGATGTCGGTCTGCTCCCTTTTTATACTGTTCTTTGGCTAGTTGAAGATGGGTCGTGGCTTCCTTGAAAGCTTGAGTGATAGCAGTGTGTAGATGATCTACGGCAGGTGTTCCGAGATCCTGAGGTGGATCAAGATTGGAGGTTCGAGGGTGAATCCCGTATAAGAGGTAAAAGGGACTTTTTCCAGTTCCTGAATTGATCGAATTGTTGTAGGCATATTCGGCGATCCAAAGGATGTCTTTCCAATTACTTTCCGACTGTTGCAGCATGCACCGTAAATATTGTTCCAGAGTTTGATTTGTCCTCTCGGTTTGCCCGTCGGTCTGGGGGTGATGACTGGTTGAAAGCCTCACATCAATTTGAGCTAGACGACAGCAATTTCGCCAAAAGTGCGAGATAAACTGGCTTCCCCTATCTGAGATCAAAATTGAAGGGAAACCATGTAACCGAACAATGTTTTCGAGGAATTCTCGGGCCAGGACTGAAGCTGAGGGTAAGCCCTTCAGTGGGATGAAGTGGGCCATTTTAGAAAACAAATCCACGATTACTAAAATGGTGTTGTATCCGGAGCATGAGGGTAAATCAGTAATGAAGTCCATGGAAAGGGTATGCCAGGGGTGTGGCGGGATGTCTAGTGGGTGTAAGAGGCCTGCTGGTTTTTCTTTCTGACTTTTGTTTTGGGCGCATACCCCACAAGACATTACAAAGTCCTTGATGTCCTTTCTCCATGACGGCCACCAGAAGTGTCTCTTGATCTTCTCTGAGGTTTTGGCAATGCCAGGATGTCCCTCCATTAAAGAATCATGGTAGCAAGAGATTACCTGTCTTGGTAAATCAGTACCAGGTAAGTATAGTCGTCCTTGAAAATAAAGCAAATCCCTAGTCACGGTGAAGTCCTTTCCTTTCTGTTGCCAATTCTGTAGATCTGAAGGAGTCACAAGTTGTTTGGCCTTTGCTTCGATTTCTTCGATGGATTGCGAGGAGACCAGGCCCAGGATTCTTTGTTCGGGAATTATAGGTACGGGTTCAGGATTGACCATGTGTTCCTCCATTCCAATCCGGGAAAGGGCATCTGCTTTGCCATTCTTGTTGCCTGGACGATAAGTGATTACAAAGTCAAATTCGGCAAAAAACAGAGCACAGCGAAGTTGTCTGGAGGATTGAGCTTTAGCGGTCTTCAAATACTGTAAGTTGCGATGATCAGTGATTACTGTGACTGTGTGTTTGGCTCCAAGGAGGTAGTGCTGCCAGGCCTTGAAGGCGGACTTAATAGCTAGAAGTTCTTTATCAGTGATGGTGTAGTTGATTTCGGGCGCCGAGAACTTGCGGGACCAGAATGCCACAGGGTGTAATTGGTTAGTTTCTGGATCCCTCTGCGATAAAACTGCCCCCATTGCCAAGCTGGAGGCGTCGGTCTCAACGATATAAGGAAGGTCCGGGCGCGGGTGTTTTAATATAGGTGCTGAGATAAATTTGGCTTTTAACTCCTGAAAGGCCTGTTCTGCCTCTGCTGTCCACTCGAAACGTTTATTCTTTTTTAAAAGAGCCGTAATGGGCTGAACTATTCGTGAAAATTCCGGGATAAACCTGCGGTAAAAGTTGGCGAAACCTAACATGCTTTGGACTCCCTTCACGGAAGTTGGTGATGGCCACTTGATGATAGCGTCAACTTTCCTCGAGTCCATGTGGACCCCTTTGGGTGTCAAAATGAAACCTAAAAATTCGACCTCGGTGACATGAAAAATACACTTTTCAAGCTTGGCAAAAAGTTTATGTTGGCGAAGCCTTTCAAGAACAGCTCTGACGTGTTTCTGATGATCTGCTTCAGAAGATGAGTACACAAGGATGTCATCAATGTAGACGACTACACAAACATCTATAAGTTCTCCAAGAACGTCATTCATGAAGTACTGGAAGGCGGCCGGAGCATTGCAAAGACCAAAGGGCATCACTTGGTATTCAAATAGTCCATACTTGGTGCGAAAGGCTGTCTTCCATTCGTCGCCTTCTTTGATCCGTACCAAGTGGTACGCTCCCCGAAGAACTAGCTTAGTGTATATACAGGCGCTTTTAACTTGGTCAAGGAGTTCCGGAATTAGAGGTAAGGGATACCTATTCTTTACCGTGATTTGGTTCAGGGCACGATAATCTATACAGGTCCTAAGGTTACCTTCTTTTTTCGGCACGAAGAACAGAGCTGAGGATACTGGAGACTTTGAAGGACGGATGAATCCGTTGGCTAGGTACTGGTCCAGCTACTGTCGCAAATGAAGATTCTCAGGCTCGGTAAGGGCATAAATTCTACTACAGGGGGGAGTGGATCCGGGTATCAGGTCTATCTGACAGTCGTACGACCTGTGCGGAGGTAGAGTATTGGCCTGCTCCTTCTGAAAAACGTCTTGGAATTCCTGATACTCCATAGGCAGTTGCAGACTTTCGGGTGTTGTCGCTGCTAGTCCAATACTGGGTCGAGGATAACAAGTGGGGGCACACTCTGGAAACCGTATTGTCTTTGCTTGCCAATCAATTTGAGGATTGTGTTTCTCCAACCAGGGAATCCCCAATATTACTTGGAATTGAGGAGCCTTGATCACATCGAACATGATCACCTCACAATGTCCATCTTGACTTAATAACGTCACTTCCGTGGTGGTGTGGGTCACTGGTCCAGAAGCTATTTCCGTACCATCCACTGTGGTAATAACGTCTTTAATTGCCTTAGGACAGAGGGGTAGGTTCATCCTGGAAGCCATTTCGTGGTCTACATAATTACAGATTGCTCCGCTATCAATGGGCCTCATTACGACTCAGGCGGTAAGGGTTTTAGGGCGGCGTAAACAGCGCCGACCCTTACCACCTGATTCCGAGGTCCCTTAGCGCCATGGAGGTTTTAACACCTGCTTTTAGCTGGTGTTAAAATCCATGGCGCTAAGGGACCATGGAGTTAATTACGCCACCGTAATTTACGGTGGCGTAATTAACGCCTTCCCCAATCCCATTATGCCCTATGGGGCAAAATGAGAATGGGGAAGGGAAAATGGGAAAATGGGGATTTACCGCCCCGCCAAGGTTGGAATGGGGCGGTAAGTCCGCCTACCACCATGGCGTAAACATAGTTTACGCCATGGTGGTAAAGTCACGGGCCAGGCGGTAACTTACCGCCTGGGTCGTAATGAGGCCCATTGTATGCTTTAATAGCATGCAAACGATCCGGTTGCTCTGGATTCATGAGGACCATTGAGACTATGAAATGCGAGGTCAAATAACTGGTTTTAACGCTCAGCAAGCGGACCTCTACACTTGTCGGGCGAGGTCGTTTCCCGGCTCGGGCCTTTCGGTATTTTTATCAGAAGCTCCCACTGTCTTCTTTGTAGGTTTCACTGGGCATTCTCGAAGGAAATGTCCTGAATTTCCACAATAGAGGCATAACTGCAACTGTCTTCTCCTGTCGCGTTCTTTCTGGGTTAAAGGGCCCTTCATGACCCCTATTTGCATAGGTTCTACGGCTTCAGCTCCCTTGGTGGAAATCTGTGGTTTGGAGAACACTCGAGTTTCGAACCTGGAGCGGTCTGCCTTCCTGTTTTGCAATCTGTGATCCAATTGGACCACTAAATCGATGTATTCAGAACAATCCTGAGGAGGATTCACTACCTGGGCTAAAACATCTTTGAGTTCTCCCCGCAGACCTCTGTGGAACAGCGTGATCCTCTTGTCCTCGGGCCATCTGGTTTCAACTACTAGCCTATTAAATGACGCAATATAAGCCAGGATCCTGATTGCCTTGCCGTAGGGAAAGGAGTTCGTTATCCAAGGCCTGGCCCTGGGAATGTCTTGCAAACAGTCTTTCCATGCTGGTCTGGAAGGCTTGGAAATCGTGAAGAATCGGATCATCCTGTGCTACTAGAGGGACCGACCAATCAGCAGCACTGCCGCTAAGATACGAAAGCACAAAGGCTACCTTAGTCTGGTCCGTCGGAAAAGCAGCTGGTCTACACAGAAAGTGCAATCGGCACTGGTTGATGAAAACCGCAAACCTTTTAGGATCACCGGAGAAGCGTTCAGGCAGAGCCAAAGGCACGTTTCCGGGTAGGTTGATTTGTACCGGACTGGCCGAGGCTGCAGGAATGTAGCTCCCTCCTGTAGGCAAAGGGGTTTGCCCCGCTTGTGATTGTAACAACTGTCTGGCAAGATCATCAGTTCGTTCTTTTGATACAATCAATTCTCTCCTCAGGGCATTCGTTTCCTGGCGGGCTGCATGTACCTCTGCTCTTAATTCCCCTAATAGCTGGGCTAGTTGGTCAGTGTCTGAGGTTTCCATTGCGCCTGGGTAGGAAATTATTGGAAGGCTTCGCGTTCTGTAACGCTCACCTGGTTCCCACGGAGGCGCAGATCCTGGCTGGACAGTTACCGTGTCTTCAATTGAGAAGCGCAGGTCTCGGATGGTTCTCTGGACCGGACCTCCTCTTATGGAATGTCTGACTTGTAGAGTAAGGTGTCTGCAGGCGGAAGAAAAAGGGATTAATGGCTGGTTGTTGGTTGGGCTTCTCCTCCTTATTCGTTTTTTTCCCTGAGGCCGCCCAAAGTCTGAATGAGCTCTCACCTTAGATATGTAAATGCTGGGCTCTCCATCCTGCGACTGATGCAGGGGCGCTGGGTTCCAGTTACTTCACTGGGATTGCTTTAAGTCTCTTGTAGCCTCAGAGGGTTTAAAGCTCGTAAGTAATATGCTTGCTGACAGGTTTATTCGCACCTCTTAATGTCTTTTTCTTGATTTGCAGGTGCGGAGATGCAGCAGAAGAAGAGATGGCTAGGAGCACACAGCTCCGGTAAGTGAAAATATAATTGTGTCCAATTCCCCCTTTTTTTGAACTAACCAGAGTTATTTGTCTTGCAGGTAGAGGCCGCGGGATTTGGGAGATGCCGTGGATTCAGGTAAGTAAGCGCGGCTGCTAAAACGTTGCCTTTTGCTAACCTGATGTTCCTTGCTGACATGTGTGGCCGGAGACTGGATCCCTCTGGCGCCGGGACCGGTGATTCTTATGAGCCTGGCGCCAACGGCGCCAGGACATGGTCCAGAGGGCCCCGATAGGGGTCGGTTGGGACCAGGGGCGGGGGTTGTGAGCCTGCCTAAGTTACACCTCACTGATGATGCCCAATGAGGCTGAAACGTGCTGGGGATGCTTGAGGTCTCGTGCAGAAGGGATGTTACCAAGCAGTTCAGGTTTGACTGCCTCTTTTGGGGTGGGCCCAAGCCTCATTTGCATATGGTCTTTCCCCTTTCTGTAATGACTTTGCAGGTGAAAATCGATGGTCTGGAGGGTGCACAGAGCGTTGGCAGAGGTTAGGACTCATACTAAACCTTCCAGCCATCTCCTCCTTTGTTTTTCCGTTCCCCATTCCTTAAATGACACATATGAGAACAAAGCAGTCTACAAATCAAAAACACGCAAATCAGAAACCATGATTGAAAGGGGAGATTTTAGGTACTTCCAGGGAGTGCACTGAACCCAATGCAGCCTTGCTATGAATTGGGAAACTGCCAACTAGAATCTCTAAGGTGTCTCTAAATATGGTATCTGACAGTTCATAAGACACCCTGAGGATATTGGCCAGTCAGGGATGCTATGGAGCAATCCATTTTGGCATGGCACAAGATGAAGGACATGGCTCGGTAGAAAAGAGAGATCACGTGACATGCCAAGCGTTAACCCTTCTACTGCCTCTGACTTAGTCCTTAGAAATACTTAATGGGATCAACCTTACAACTCAGAGCAACATTACAGCTCCATGGAAGCTCTCCTCTCAACCTCCTTCTCAACAGCATTGCTGCAATGTGCATTTTACTGAAGCAGTGTTTCTTCTATTTAATTTACTTGTATAATAATTTCACTTCAATTTTTGAGTCATCTACAGTGCTGAGTGGTTTATTGTAATTTTTGTACATTACACCTTTTATTTACATAAAACAAGTAATATTTTTTAAGCAATGACATGCAAATTATATCTTTTTAAAAATTTTAGTGAGGTTATTTTTTTTAAAATGTTATTTTTACTTGGTCTTATTCGTAATGAGTACTGTGTAGCCAGATCTCAGACACAGAGCGATGTGTCTCCATCATAAGGATGTGCCTGCATTAACAGGCTGAGCGTTCCTTGAGTCGTCACGTAGTTCGGCCATTCCAGTATAGATCATAAAGACTGGATAGGTTCGGCGGTATCAAATCGTCTGAAAGGTTCCATGTGATGATAACGAATCAAACAATAATGAAAAATGTTATAATTTAGTATAAATAACGAACAAATATCAATTTGTTTTGTTTTTAAATTTGGGGGGTTCCCGCCCCAAGCCCACAGTTGCCTTAGCTTTATTACTTCACCCCAACTTCACCCCACTCGTTAAAAATCCCTGACCCCACTCCCACATATACTTTTAACAGAAAATTTGATATTTTTTCATTATTTATAATTCGTTATAAGAGTCATTCGTTATTGAGCATTCGTTAACATCACTGTGTACCGTGTCAAGGTGTACTGCTGCATTGTCCACTCATAAAACTATGCCCTGTCGAAGGGACTAATGCAGATATAAGGAGCACTGCTAGTACATCACACAACTCACCGTAATGTCTGCACTCTTCTGGCCGGTTCTGGGCAGAGAAAACCTCAGAGGTCCACCATCTCAGGCTTTACAGGACTGGTGGTCGGGCCACCACTGTGGTGGCCACTAAACTCTGGAACTCACTGCCCTCTTCTGTAAGGGCTATTAAGACTCATTTGCAGTTTAGGTGCTCCCTTAAAACCTTCCTTCTTTAGGTGATGGTGTTTGTTATGTTGGTTGTGTCTGCGGTATTGTTCCACAATGCCTTCGGGTGAACGTGTGCTTTATAGATGCAGATGACATAACATAACAAAGGAACCATCACACTGTTCAGAGGTCAGGCAACAAATGACTCAGTGTGTGTCCCCTGCAACAGACTGTTCTCTTTTAGTACTTTCTAGGGACTTCCTGCCCCCGCCACTTCAGTAAGCATACAAGTCCTCGCTCACACCTGTGTGCATGATCCCACTCCTGATTCCCTTGTTTTATCCTCACTCTGCACCCCTCAGTTTTTCTCATATGCCTATTTTAGCTAGAGTAAAATGTGCAACTGTTTGAAAAGTGATATTCACCTTTGTAATACCTTCATTGGTTGTCGAAATTAATGCCATGTTTTTCACATACTAGAGGTAATGCAATGTCTAGGAATGCATTTGTGTCTGGGGTTGGATTTCACTTGACAACCCTAATAATAGATATCAAAGAAATTAAATAAGCAGAAACACAAGAAATAAAAACATGTCTTTTTGCGTGCTGTGCAATGGTTCTTCCGGAACGTGCATGAAAAGGATTGGTCTTTTGGGACCTTTTGAAGGATGAAGACCATTTTCCAGGAGCAGGAGCTGATGCTCAGAAGAGGCGTTTTGTCTAGTGACTGTTTTGAAGTTTTGGGTTTACCCAGAGAAGTTCTGTCTACAATGTCTATGATTTGGATGGCAGGTGATGTTGAGCTTTTTTTGAGATCACGGAGCAGCTGGGCCCAATGGGGAGCTTTAAGTAGGTTTTAAAGTAGGGAAAAGTAGGAAGACCATGAGTCATGAACTCTTAGGCATCTATGGATTTCCACAGGCAATGTTGTCCAGGACTGCAAATTAGCATGCTTTCAAAAATATGTAGAGTCAACCGTGGCCTCTCAGTAGGTTCACACTTTATAAAATCCATGTACAAACACAATTTCTAATGATAACGTGCTGTAAAATATCTGCATAGGGACATGCCTAAGCAAAAAGGTATTTAGCAAATAATCCCAACGTATTTCAAAAGTACAAACAAATCACTGAACTTTTCAGTAAGCAAGGACAATTGTGTTTTTTAAGGTACAAACAATTTAGAATCAAAAAGGTTTAAAATGCATTCAAGGGTCTTTAATGTGAAATTTTAAAAACATTATTCAGGAAGTGATGTCACTTCCGGTGTAGGGAAAAGCCACCTATCACAAGGAAGCAGCAATGGGACGTGTAGCATAAGAAGAGTGCCCTATCCAACCAATGAGGATTTGGGGTGTTCTTCCACCGAGAATGTGTTTTTCTTTTAAATAATCAATTAAAATTGCTAAAGGTCAGCACAAGAATTTCTATCACCTAAACTTGGCAAAGAGCGTTTCCTCTCACACTCAGGTGTGATATGTAATCTTATTAATGCAAAACAAAGGGGGGTCTGGGAATCTCTCTACCAGCACGAACACAGCCCAATGACCTGTTCTTGGGTGAATAACCCCTGGGAGAGACTCGACCAAGTCTTTAGCTCACTGTCCCTTTCACAGAGAAGAAATTTCCCTGCATATCAGCCTTTGTCCTGCCCAGGGGCAGTCCAGCGCCGAAATGCTAGACAATTCTCCTCTGAACAAGAGTACCATCAGTAACCCCATACACGTGTTTCAGCCTTGTTGGGCATCATCAGTGAGGTGAAACTGGTGCCTCTCTAAGAACAGTGAGCAAGGGGTCCACGTCTGGATCGCCCTGTTAACTTAGGGTGAAACCCAAAGTTAATTAATGCAAAACAAAGGGGGGTCTGGGAATCTCTCTACCAGCACGAACACAGCCCAATGACCTGTTCTTGGGTGAATAACCCCTGGGAGAGACTCGACCAAGTCTTTAGCTTACTGTCCCTTTCACAGAGAATGCCACACTGTTAGTTTCCATCCAGTCTCCCAACTGTCAATGTCAGCTAAAAAACATGAAAGAATAGTAAATCAACAATTTACCAAATGTTTCGAGTTGAATAATCTCCCGAACCTTCACCAACTTAGATTTAGACCTGGCGCTGGTACTGAATTGATGACCAGATCCACATGGAGTTCGATGACAATCTAATAGCCCGCTCACTTAGTCAAGGAGATGTAAGGGCAAGTAGCATTTGCATGGTACTCAACCTTTCTGGCAAGTATGGGGATGTGCAAAACGTTTATTTGACATTTACTGCCCACAAACATTGTGGGCAGTAAATGGCAAACAACAATTTCACTGTGCATGGCTGGCCTCTTTGTGGCATCCATGCACCAAATATGAAGCGTGCTTATGGCGATATGCACCATTTTACAGAAAGCACTGATACATATTTTAGCAACGGTCACTATGGGGCGAGTGCTTTTCTCTGAGTTCGAGTATGTAAACGAAGGAACTCACCCTGCAGGTTTAGTGGGATTTGTAAGAATTTGCGAGGCCTGTAGTAGATATTTGTGACACCGTCCTTCAGTGGATATATGGAAGCCTGCTACATAGGCTTCCATTTGTTAACATACGGTTCAATTTCTCTGCACCATAATCATTAACCTATGAAGCCCCACTGGGCTCCTGATTATCCATGCATTCTTTCAATTTATATTTAAACCCATTTGTTCAAATCATTTATGATAAGGAGCTGTTCTTTCTAAATTACAGTGATGACACCCAACTCTTATACTTTTTAATTCTCCTCGCGCTCACTGAATTACAAGTCGCAGCAGACTTGTAGTCCCAGTCCTATCTCTGTAGTGCTCAGTCGCATTTGCACCGGCTTGTTAGAGACAAGCCGGTTAGTTCCAATCTGTGTCGGGAGTGTGTCCACGTCTCTCTGCTTACTCTGCTGTCGAGAACTATGATTAGGCACCACTCCTCCTGCAATCAATCTTGAAAACCTTAGACAACCTGCCTAATACCACAATGCCTGCCTTTACTCATAACTCCTCTTCATATTTAAAAAACCATGCTGACATTCTTGCCAGGTACTGTATGTCGTCGGTTATCACACCGATCTCCCCTGTGCATCAGCACCTTGCGTCGGGTGACTTTCTCTCACAAACATTATGTCAAAGAGAAACCCTGCTCCTTGTTTCAGGTGCTGGAAAGTCCTCTGAAATGATTTCCGTGAACCTCGATTCCTCCAATTTGGCAATTGAGCAACCCATTCCCCTGCAATAAAGCAGTAGCATTCCAAATTCTGAGTCTCTTACCTGTTTTTTAATTAGCTCTGACTTAAATACAGCCCCTCAGTCTTTGCCACCTGTGTCCAGAATATCTCACACTTCCTCTCGTAACACCACTTCCAGGCAATGCAACGTCAATACTCCGGACACTGCCATGAGCTTGTCTCTGTTGAACACACTCTCACTCGTGAAGAACGGTGTAGAAGTCAGGGGAGTTGCTAGGTCTGGAAAAGACCCTGGGCTACACTAATGTCAGAACTGTCGGGACTGGGGGCTAGCTAGTCTTTTGGCTGTAGCTCCTGAGATTCAATCTGGGGCTACAACCAACAGATCAGGGGCTATAGTCCCCTTAGCCCCCCCTAGCAACGCCCCTGGTAGAAGTTCATGACTTTCTCACCGAGACCTCATGTGATCTCATGGACATCACACAATCATGGCTTATCGATTTCACTCCTATATCTTCCACATTGGCCCTTCCACCCGAGTGTTCTGTCTTCAGAGCTGATCACTCTGATCGCCGAGGTGGAGGTGTTGCCATCATTAAAAACAAACCTTGTGATACCCATGTGAATCCTCACTAATCCCCAGACTGCTGTGAAAGTCTGGTAGCCAAAATAAAGCTCAATTTAAATAGTTTGCTTACCATTCTGGTAATTTATTGTCGGACACCCCTTTTTTTGAAGAACGGTTTATCAACCTGCTCAACAGCATTGCCAAGGAAAGCACTCCCATTATTGTCCTTGGAGATTTTAACCTCTGGGCAAACAACGCTTGATAAATAAGCAGTTGGTCTGCACCAGGCATTGAATACCATTGGCTGTACTCGGAATATCCTGGCCTACAGTCACAGAGACGGACATACTCTTCATTGGGTCTTGACTCATGTATCTGTGATCGATATTAATATTAGCCCATGGCCTTGGTCTGATGAATTGTACTCCTTTGCCAGTTTCTCCTTTGCACTTTGATTCTGGCTCCAAACAATTTGTTATGGCAAGGAACTTGAAGAAAGTTACACCTCAATTGTTATCATCTCAACTCTTATCTAGGCTCATTCCAGCACATTCCTTTACTAATTAAAACAATCTTGCTACACATCTCACTTCCGTTATTAATGATACTCTCGAAGCTCTTGCGTCAAAGAAACGTACATTGATCAAGGATAAGTCTAACAAGAGTTCTTGGTTTGATGACATAATCACCACTCGTCGGCACACCAAACAGAAAGCCGAGAGGGACTGGTGGAGGCATCCATCTCCTCTCTCGCTCAATCTCCATTAACAAACTGTTAAAGAGTTGAAACAGGCCACCATGGATGCTAAATCACAGAGCTTCAACAACAGGATTTACTCAGCGAAATCCGATACACGTGAGCTTTTTGCAGTCCTTAAAGAGTTTGAGGATAAACTTCTCTCCCAAACAACAACTTGCAAGGACTTCGCTTGGTGTCAAGCAATACATGATGAGTGTAACCATACAATTTCTGGTCATCAACAATCCATTGCTGCCGGACAAAATCAATGCCTCAAGCATACAAAAGGCCTGCCCAGTTCTACCCACTCCTTAAAAATGAACATGCACAGCTCCTACTTGAGTTTAAACCTTGTACACAGGCCCAGATCTGTAACATTGTGGCAGGAATTAAGCCCACATCCTGCCTAGGGGACAGCTGCCCTTCTAACATGTTTAAGGCGTGCATGGACACTCTTGCTCCTGGGTAACCAAACTTGTCAACCTTTCCTTTATTGAAGCCAATGTACCGCTGGTTCTTAAGAAGGCTTGGATCACCCTCCTCTTGCAAAAGAGTAACTTGGGCCCCACTATAGCAAAACATTATTGCCCCATTTCTAATGTCCTATTCTTGCCTAAGATCTTGGATCATGTTGCTTTTGTTCAAATCCAGGAGTTCATAGAAAACAACTATATACTCAACTCAAGACATTCGGGCTTCAGATCCAAGCATGGCACGGAGACTGTGATGTACGATCTGAGATCTAACCTTGATAGTATGGTAAACAAAGGTAAGCCAGCTCCCCTCATGTTGATTGACCTAACCACCGTGTTTCAATTGGTTGACCACTCCTTGTTGGTTGCTAGGCTATGCGAACAGGCACACTGCTCCAGATCGGGCTCTCGGTGGATGTCTTCCTTTCTTGGACCCAGAAATGTGAGGGTAGCATTGGATAATGCTTGCTCAGTTCCCACACCCGTTACCTGTGTGGTTCCACAGGGATTGTGTATATATCCTACATTGTTTAACATGAACATTATGCCTCTTCTTGCCCTGCTAGATGACCTGGGTGTCCAGTATACTAATTATGCAGATGACACTCAGGTCATGCTAAAACTGTCTGGCTGTTGCAGTCAGGACTCTGATGCCACTAATTTAATCTATGAGTCCTTTCAAGAGTGGATGGTTACCAAACTCCTGAGCCTTGAACGCAGACAAAAACAGAACTCTTGATCATAGCATCAGGACACAAATAAAAAACTGGGCTCAGAATATGAAAGATTTCATATAGCTGGGTACAAAATGAAAGTAGCCAAGAACGTGAAGACACTCGGTATTATCCTGGATGCCGAGCTCTCAATGAAACCGCAGGTTGCCCACGTCCGAGCCTCTTGTGGCTATGTCACAAAATTATTGAATTACATACGGCCCTACATCTCGCAAAACAATAGATCCTTATTAGCTACAGCCCTGATTAACTCACGCCTCGACTATTGCAACAGCCTCTTGTCAGGTACATCAAAAGCTAATGTTCGGGCACTTCAGGTTGCACAGAATGATGCAGTTAGAGCCGTTCATGGCCTCTCCAGGAGATATCATGTTGCAAAGGCCAAGAGAGAGCTCCATTGGTTTCCGATTAAACACTGCATCACGCGCAAGCTACTATCTCTTACCTGCATGTGTTGCAATGGTGAGGCCCTGCAGTATTTGGCTGATCGCCTCATTACTCTCCCACCACTCTACGCTCTAACAACCTTTTCAAATGGGTACGACCAGGGTTTAGATTCACAATCTTTGGGGAACCACATTCGATTCCCAGGCTCCTTCTGCATGGAACAAGCTTCCGCCTGATCTTAGGCAGGCTATCCCCCTCTCAGATGTCAAGAAAGGTGCCAAGACCCTTCCTTTAAATCTTAATCCAGACTAATTTTCCCTCCTTTAGTTCATCTCCTGTCTTTTCACCTACCTGCTGTGTATCTTGTCTGTTTTTATATGTGTGCTCTGAGGCCCATGGGCGTGAAACACGTCATAAAAACTAAACTAAACTAATTTTGGGTCAAACTGTTGGGAGACTGTGCTTCATCCTCTGGCCTACTCAATGAATACTTAATTTAAGTTAAGAAATGAAGGGATTGTTCTTTGAAAAGAAATCCTAGTAAAACAGAGGTGTTAACTGTTCTTGTTCTGTCAAACCCTTGGAACGCAACCTCCTGACCAGTCTCAACGGGCAACAGCCCCATACCATCAACAGCACTTCAAGACCTGAATATCATTTTGGATTCCGAAATTTCATTAAGCGCTCTGATCAGTAGTAAAATTGTGTTTTTTGCTGCCTTTCCAAACTAAAGCATATCATTACGTTTTCCTCCATCCATGTCAGCCAATGGAAACGTTAGGCATCTAGTCTGGACTATGGAAATTCCATGGGCCTGATTCATGGACCATTTTCCTATGGGATTGCACCATTATAAAACACTTCCATTAATCAATGTTCATCTGTCTTGGACTCCCAACTAAATAACTCTATCGACTCCAGAGGGTCCAGAATATAGTGCCAGAGTGCTGCTGAAAATTAAGAAATATGAATATATATCCCCGGACCTGCATTATCTTCACTGGCTACCAGTAAAGCAAAGACTTCTGCTCAAGTCCAGATGCTTCGTCCACAAATGTTTCATGAAAAACAGTGTAACATTCTCAGGAAAAGAGTGCACTGCTTTTAGTCAAACCGGTGTCTTACTGACAACCATCTTATTGAGACAGCAATAGGATTTAGCTGTAGGCCTTTGCAGTTGTACTGTTTGTGATAGTACCAAGAAGGCCTCTGGTAATTACATCACACTCGCATAAACCCACATAGATACACACATACATACATACATACATACATACACAAATGGTACATTTTGCAGCACACTTTTTGTGAAACAATTGATAAAGAGCCACTGAATTATCATTCATTCTGTAGGATAACACATAAAATAAATACAACCGATGCCGGGTCGCCGAGGATTGCAGGAACACATTTTTATGATGCCTTTGTCCACCATGCATGCCATGATTCTGCAAGTGTAAGACAATATTGTATGCTGGATGTGAAGAATAATGCCATCATTGCCACTCTAAGAACACATTCATGTTACTGTGCCCAAAAATGCTGTATTAACACTATAAAAAGACATTGGCCGACTGGGTGTGCCAATAGATCAGGAACGAATCCCTGCAAAAATGTTTTATGGGGATAAGCCCCATGCCCTTTTCTTTACCCCACCCCCTAGTACTCTAAAATCAAATTTAAAATACACCTGTGACTCTATGCTGATCTACAAAATGCAGTGAAACACTTTGGTGAAATGGCTCTTAACCAAATACGGAGAATTGTCTGCAGTCAGTTGGGCAGGCACCATGTCAATATGTGCAGCTGTGCCACCGCAAAATCACATTCATATTCAATGTGCCCAATAGTGCAAAAATCCCCCCAGTGAGATGACAGTGTCATGTTGGCTGTGTAAACAAATGCAATAGTGACACTGTAAGGACGCACTCATGTTCACTGTGCCTAATAATGCAAGTGTTGCCACTGTGGGAAGACATTTTCATACAGGTTGTGCCAATATTTTCCAGTTTTGCCACAGTAAGAACACATGCATGTTTATTGTGCCCAATAATGCTAGAATTGCACTGAAAGAACACATGTTCAGTGTGCTCAATAAAGCAAATATTACCTTTTAGAAGACATTGTCATGCTGATGTTGCCAATATATGCAGAAGTGCTCCTGTACGCACACACTCAAGCTCACTGTGCCCAACAATGCATGTATTGCTCTGGGACAAGACATTGACCTGCTGATTATACTACTATATGCAGTAGTGCCACTGTGAGAAGACACTAATGTTCACTATGCCCAATAACACCAGTATTGTACTGTAAGAACACACTCATGTTGCTATACCCAATAATACTCATTACCACAGTAAGAAGACATTTTCATCTGGCTGTGACAATATATACCAGTATTGCCATTAACAGATTCTAAAGTATGCCAAGATTGCCAATGCCATTTCCTCTATGATCCCTCCCACCCTGCTTCTATCTGCAACTACTGGCCCTGGCTTCCCTGGCCCCACCCACATACTGACTACACTCTCACACATTTACACACAGGCACACAAATTCACACAAATCCACACACACACACACGGACAAAGGGATGTATTTTCCTGGGTGTCCCCATATTAAGATCCCCTGCATAGCCTCGAGATCCTCAGGATGGCCACCCTTCCACACTGTGCATGAAGGCAGCAGAGAGAGTTGTCAATCAACGTGTCTCTCAGATCCCTGATTCATGAACAAGAGTGAGGGCCATGACTTCAGATACCCAGGGGAGGAAAAAACAGGGATGCGGAGGAGTGCCCCCCTTGCAAATATTGAGCTGCAGTATCCCAGCCCGCATGCCCAATGTGCAACGCAAGGCTGGGATGTCCTCTGTCTTGCATGGACGATGCTCGACCTGGGGTACAAGTAGGATGGTATGTCTCCGGCTCCGCGGGAGTCGTCCATGAACATTCCTTCGGCGGCCCGCTCCAGCGGGGAGATCACTCAGGTTTTTTACTAGGCCTGCTTTGGTTCCTTCAGAGTCGGTGTAAGAGAACCATGCATTTGCCCATTTTTATTTATTTATTTATTTATTGTCCATTAGCCAAACCTATTTTTACTTTTTACACATCCATCAACATATATACAACATCATAAAATATAATAACATTTTGCATCGTTGGATTACATAAACAAAGAAAAATGCTTTCATACATAAAATCATAATTTAACATTTACCACTGCTAGGAAATATATTTTGCTTAATACGAAAGCAAGATTAAAGACAATTCTCAAATTCGCCAAGTCTTTTCCTGAAGCTGGAGTAGGGAAGATTGCTATAGTACAACGCCTGCATTCGTAGACAAGGCAATATATTTGGGTAAACAATGTATCTTTTATGGGGCGCAAGAAGGCACATTCTGAAGGAAGCGGGGCACGTTGCCAGTGCAGGGCCAAGCGATGCTACTTTTGATGCTTTGAGCCAGTTCCACAAGCCTCTGACCACAGACTGCCGATGCCACTGTATTTTTCAGCTGTCGCTCACGGCTCCTGTCAGCAGTGGCAGCTCCCGGGCGTCATAATTGCGGTCTTATTTAACAGCTGGCAACCTTCTCAGGCCGGACCGGCCCCGCCGGTGTGCCCAGTGATGGATGAGGGATGCCCTCCCGCTCATCTGAGCAGAGGCGTCTCGTGCTCTGTCACTGATTAGACGGCGGCGGAAGCCCGGCTGCTGCCTTTGCCCTGCCAGTCCCTGACTCCAACCAATCATCACTCACGCGCTCCTTATAAATGCGGGACAGGCCTTCCATCATCTCAGCACACAATCAGGGCCCTGATCTGTCTTCTTCAGTTGAAACATACCGCCAGCCCGACCACGCCAGCTCCAGAGCTTGTCAATAGGGACGAGCTGTGTGTCTGGGGTGTTGGACCTCACAGTCAGCAGTAGTCCATTGGCGAATGGATGGGTAGGTGCTCCTTTGCACGCGCCCAGCGGCAGAGGAGCTCGGAGCCCTGCTCATCCCAGTGCAGAGGTCGGCTATGAGTTATCCAAGTTCTACCACAAAAAGGACACGCATTTGAAATAACTCCAGTGAATGCGAAAAGATGCAAACAGCATAAGAAAAACCACTGCTTTAAGTGGGAGAAGGAATCAAAGGTGTGCTCTAATGAGACGCGATGCAATTATTGGGGGTGGGATCTCAAAAGGTTTTCTGGAGCCTCAAATTCCAAGCAGCCAATGGAGCTTTAAAAGAGGCGTGCCCTGTATAATTAAAGAGGTGACCTAACAGAGCCAATCGCGTTTACATAACTGCACTGAAAGGCAAACACATTCTGGTTTAAAAGATGTATTTAAATGTGCTTAACGTGTGTAAACAGTTTGACCAAAATAAATATGTTCAACTATGAAACAGAGCATCAAATCAAAAGGGGTCGGTACACCATGCAATCCCACAATTCTTCTGAAAGAAATCACTTATGCATAAATGCTAATTAAAGGCATTCTAAAAATAATACCTTTATTTATTTCATTTATAAAGCGCACAGCAACCCGTAGGCATCAAGGCGCTGTCACAATAAACCAGTTACTTGCAGCAGAGATACAAACATACACGTGAGCAGTGTCAAACAGAACAAAGTGTAGCATATCGTTGGGAGGGATGACTTTTAGGCGAACAACCAGGTTTTGCGGGATCTCCGGAATACCCAGTAGGAGGGTTCAGCTCTCAGGGTTGGAGGCAGAGAGTTACGTTGTTTGGCTGCGATGAATGAGAAGCTTGAGGCTCCCGCTTTTGCTCCTCTGACTCTGGGTTGGCGGAGGCGGTGTGCCTAGGGTGTCCTGGTTGGCCTTGATGACTGAACATAAGTGGTTTTCTGAGAGAGCTAGAGGGCGCTGTGCTGGACGGGCATCTGTGAGTAATGGACATGGTGTTGAACATGATCTGTTGGTGGATTGGCAGCCACTGAGCTGCTTTCCTGGCAGCAGAGATGTGTTCCTGTTCAGTGCTGGTCGGAGTGCATTATTCTGAATGATTTGAAGCTTTTGTATGTTTTGGGAAGAGGTCCTAGCAAATAGGACATTGCAAAAATCAAGCCTGGCCAACAGGGGCAGGATGTGGTCTTTTGTGAGCTTGCGTGAGCTGCGGGTTAAGGAGGGGGGTAGTGTTAGGGTAGTGGTGTTGGTCTTCTTGGGGTGATGAATGGTGAAGACAATAATGTGGCGGTCTGTCCATGGGCACGGGGCATTGGAGTCAATGGTAATCTGGCAGTTGAGGTCTGCAATCCAATCAGTGTGCGGCCTTCAGAGCAGGTGGGGTCCTTTATATGGTGTCTGAAGCTTAGAGCCTTCGAGGAGTTTGTGATGGATGCAGCCCGGAGGTCGAAGGGATCATTGAAGCCTAGGTTAAGGTCGCTGAGGATGACGATTTGCGATGTACCCTTGATATTGTCTCCTATGATTTGGAGAAGGTTTTCTGCACAGGTTATGATCAGGCCTGGAGGGCGGTATGTAATGTTAATTGAGATTGTACTGGTGGCTGAGGTGGTCAGTTTAAGTGAGAGGATGTCCCCATTGTTTTCTAAGGAGGTATTGAATGGCCTTATGGAGAGGGAATCTTTGGCCAATAGAGCAATCCCTCCTCCTCTAGCATTGAGTCTATCTTCCCAGTACATAGTGTACCCTGTGTGCATGGCTATGGTAATGATGGGCCAGAGGCTTCATGAAGCCAGGTTTCTGTGATGGCCAGTGCGTCTAAGTTATGAGAAATGAGGAGGTCATGGATATCTAGGGCGTGGGCAGTTAGGGAACGTGGATTTACTAGTGAGCAGTTCAGTGTGAGTGCCTTAACATTCGAGTAGTTATGGACGTCCTTGGGGTTAATGGTATCAGGTGCTGGTACTTTCCTAGAGGGCAAAACATGGTGTGCGTTTGCGGCAGTAGTGATGCCAGTGTGGTGTGTATTGTGCACAGTGCTGTTTACTGGCAGGGCGGTGAAGACTGCATCCCTATTGGTGTTAGATGTTTTACCTGGATGTTGTATGATAGCAATACAGAGTGTGAAGTCGGCTTGGTAAGGTTGTTTGTATTGTATCGAGGGGTGTCTGCCATTGAGGAGTTGCAGGCAGTGATATCTAGGGGGCATAATGACTTTGCATCAGGGTAGTGTGGCAGCAAAATAGCATAATTTGCATGAAAATCATGGTTAGCAGCAATAGTGGCAGGGCTAAGTGCAATCAGTGTGGCGTTCGAGATAGCATGTGCTGCGGCTTTAGCTGGATATGGAGCGGTGGCAGAAAGAGTGATAGTGGCCTTCGGTGCTGCTCGCAGTATTCTAGTTGCCAGAAGTGTAGGACAAGATGCATCCTTAATGAGGTAGCTTGCTCCAGGTGACAGGTCCTGAGTAGGTATGGACATGTGCATGGCAGCTGTTGCAGATGAATGCGGGTTAGCTTTGTGATAGCAAGTGGTTCATGGACCAAGTAGGGCTTGGCAGTTCTTGGTGGTGACTGGTAGTAGCATGTTTCTGAGGCGGTCTTCTGGGGGGGGGGGGGCAAGAGGTGTGCATTCGGAGCTGTGCATTTCTCGAAGAGTGCAGGCATGGGTGGGAGCGGTATAGTTCCCTAGTGGTTCTACAGCGGAGATTTACATTTCTTAGTGCCGTGGAGCATGGGGTGGAAGACGGCCTGTGGATGTTGTTCGTCATTTGCAGCTTGGAGGCAGCGGAGCGACATCGAGGATGAATTGGCTGATTTAGGCGTGGCTCTCATATACCTAAGCTGTGCGTCCTAGTCTGTTTGCCGTAGTTGCGTGTGAAGAGAACTTGGATCAGGCTACGATGCGAGGCTGGGGAGCATTGCGGCCTGATGCTCTGAGGTGGTAAATGCACAGAATGGCAAGATTTCCGTACTGGCAGCAGCCTTGAGGACGGCGGTCCAGGATAGGGTGGTGACATATAAATGGCGGGCTCATAGGACGGACGGGAGATTGGTTGCGGTGTAGCTCCCTCTTGCCGTAGAGATGACTAGGTCTAGGTTTTCTATGTTTTTAACTCCTGCCAGCATGAGGAAAGGTGTTGGGCACGGTAACAGGATGTGTGATGTGCACAATAGGTTAAGTACCCACCAGGTGGGAGGAGTGAGTGCGGGAGTGATGCATAGGTGTCTAAAAAACATAAAGGGTACCTGGTCTCCCCGCAGTCCTCCAGGTAAGACTAAGGTATAAACAAAAAACAGTGGACCGGGAGCACGAGGATCGCAAGAAAGTTACTCAATGATAATTCCCAAAATATATTTATTTCTACATTTTTTTCATTTAGTGGTGCTAAAACAACATAGGTTTGCACAGAAAATACATACATGAACCATAAAAATCATGACTCCATTTAATTCAGGCCCTCACGCACTCACTCACCCACTCATTAATCAGCATCTATCACTTTACAACATTATATCTAGGTCTTACAATCTCTAAAACCATATAACAAATGTTATTCTAAAATAATTGTTTACACTCCTGTTACGGAGAATTTTCAGTTTAGTGCTAAATTCCTCCCACCTTAGAGACCCCCAGCTCTTTTGCTGAACTTTGGGACTTTGTACTTTTAAATGTATGGGGGTCATTACGACTATGGAGGTAGCCATGCCGCTACTTGCGGCATGGCTACCCCCATACCGGGTACCGGGGCCGTGGTCCCTGAATGGGGAAATACCGGGCCATGCCGACCATGGAGGGCACATTATTTCCCCATTCAGGGAACCAGGACGCGGTACATCCCCATTCCCATTTGAGCCCCTATAGGGCTCAATGGGAATGGGGAGGATGCAACAACGGGCCCGTTAATGGCGGGCCCGTTGTTTGCATCCTGGTCTGCTTGTGGGACCCGCTAAGGATGCCTGGCTTTACCAGGCGTCCTTAGCGGGTCCCGCGAGGAGACCTCGTAATGAGGCTGTAGGGGGTTAACGGGGCCGGCAGCTCTACCGGCCCCATTAACCCCCTACCGCCAGGGTCATTATGACCCCCTATGTGTTTTATGTGTTTCCTTTCACTTTGGAGTCTGACAAACTCCGTAGGCATCATCTTTTACATTATGTCACAAAGCGCCTTCAGTGCAGTGGCACAGGGAAGTCTCTCAGATTTCCCAAAGGATTAAATACCTTCTCTTGGTGAAACTACTGTTTCCAAGAGCATTGAAGTGAAATTGACTTTACTTACAATTTGTAACTTTCTAGACCCAGCACACTCTATCTTACTGAAGCTCCGAATTCGCCTTGACTAGAGAAGCCCTGCAAAGACGACTTCTCCCACTGAGTTGGTGGGACCAATCAACTCCAAAGTAAGCCCATCTGGACATCATCTCAAAGCTGGCTGTGCTTCCACAACTGCTACTGCGGGAACCGAATTGCCAGGGAGAGGAACACCAGATCGTGTGCGTTGCTTTTAAGTCAGACCCGAGTGCCAGGAAGATCTTCTGGACTTCCCTGAAGCAGGACTGACCAAGCCTGAGCCACCTCAACAGAGTGCTGGACCCCAGATGCAAGGAAAGTCCAGAGTGGTATCTGAGAACAGTAGTGTTGCTATTTGCTGTCAGCCGCGAGGAGCTGAACCACTGAAGGACTGCTGAATTGAAGGTGCCCATTGTAGAGCAAGAGTCCCCAGACATCCTCTCTCTTGTCCCCATGACTGATGCCCAGGAACAACAGGATCTGCAGAGCTGTACAGGAACAGAAGGCAGCTGGAACCATTTCTTCTAACCAGAGGTACTGTAAAGTCTAAGAGAACTTACCTCTTGTTGGGTAGCCTTGCTTGCTCTAAGTTGAGACCCGGCTTGGTTACCTTGCAGAGTTGCCATAGCTTTGCCCCTCACTAGCCTCACAGCTAGTGGCCCTTCAAGTGATTCTATTTTCAACAAACATTTCTAAAACATTGTGCAAGACGTTAACACACTTGCAAAGAAGATATTCAGCTCACTAGACATTGTGAAATTAACATTGGTTGTCCTGGCTCCCTGAGAAATAAATAAAAAATTGTTTTATCAAGAAACCTTGAGTATAAGTGTTTATTTCAATAACTGTTACTGTGAAACTATGTGTCACAACATTACTGCTCACATTGACCCCTCTTGAGATAAGCCTGGCTACTCAGCCACACTACCAACCTGTGGAGTTCAGACTTATACCAAAGGTTGGGTCCCTATTTCCAGGAGGTCAGGGTTATTGTAGTGCACCCAAAGGGTACTGCATACATTCTTGCCTAACACCCTTTCCTATATCAGTGTGTCTGTTCTGCAACAGATGTTTTCAGTCGACAAGTGTTTCAGTTGGTTTGTTGTGGGCTTCACAATGTGCCCTTGATTTCCCCAACCTTCTTTTGGACATAAATTGAGCACTGAATATGCCTCACTTCTGTATTTATGGAATGGGAGACATCATCGTCATCATTTATCTTGGAGGTGGTTGAAAACGGTGGAGTCGATCCTAAATGCTCAGACGACCCGACTGATTCTTGGCCGAGCTCATCTTCTGGTGCGATTAGGAACAATGCCGCCTTGCTTCTGTGGTATTTTTACAAAGGTAGCGGGCGCCCCTCTCTCGCAAGAACAGACATGATAACCTGTTCAGTGGTTATTAACCACTTGAGAGTTCGCAGCCACTGCTTTTACTCACTGTGCCTTTCACAGATGGGAAATATCCATTTGCATATCAGTCTTTGTCCTGCCCAGGGGCAGTCCAGCACCGAAATACAATGGCAATTCCAATCTGAACGAGAGTACCACCAGCAACCCCATACACGTGTTTCACCCTTGTTGGGGATCATCAGTGAGGTGAAGCTGATGCCTCTCTAAGCACAGTGAGAGGGAGACCACGTCTGGTTGCCCCCAGGAGACCTAGGGTTACCAATCCCAGGTTCCTTAACAAATAGTTTTACAAAGGTAGCGGGTGCCCCTCTCTCGCAAGAACAGACATGATAACCTGTTCAGTGGTTATTAACCACTTGAGAGTTCGCAGCCACTGCTTTTACTCACTGTGCCTTTCAAAGATGGGAAATACCCATTTGCATATCAGTCTTTGTCCTGCCCAGGGGCAGTCCAGCACCGAAATACAATGGCAATTCCAATCTGAACGAGAGTACCACCAGCAACCCCATACACGTGTTTCACCCTTGTTGGGGATCATCAGTGAGGTGAAGCTGATGCCTCTCTAAGCACAGTGAGAGGGAGACCACGTCTGGTTGCCCCCAGGAGACCTAGGGTTACCAATCCCAGGTTCCTTAACAAATAGTTTTACAAAGGTAGCGGGCGCCCCTCTCTCGCAAGAACAGACATGATAACCTGTTCAGTGGTTATTAACCACTTGAGAGTTCGCAGCCACTGCTTTTACTCACTGTGCCTTTCACAGATGGGAAATATCCATTTGCATATCAGTCTTTGTCCTGCCCAGGGGCAGTCCAGCACCGAAATACAATGGCAATTCCAATCTGAACGAGAGTACCACCAGCAACCCCATACACGTGTTTCACCCTTGTTGGGGATCATCAGTGAGGTGAAGCTGATGCCTCTCTAAGCACACTGAGAGGGAGACCACGTCTGGTTGCCCCCAGGCTTCTGTGGTATTTTATTTTCACAAAGCCGGGGTTATCATACTTCCAGTGACCACGGGGATCCAAAGAGGGATACCTCTGTCCAGAGATCCTCTACCGGAATTCAACTCGACCCAAAGATGACAAAATTACGTGCTTGTCTTGTGCGCTTTCTTCCAGGGGTACACCGCACTCGTCCTCTTCACGAACAGGGTGCCCTGGAAGTATAATACCTTTGTGAAAATAAAATATCACAGAAGCAAGGTGGCACTGTTTGTAACTGCACCAGAAGAGCTCGGCCAAGAATCAGTCGGGTCGCCTCAGCATTTAGGATGGACTCCACCGTTTTGAACCACCTCCAAGATAAATGTTGGTGATGATGTCTCCCATTCCGTATATACAGAAGTGAGGCATAATGAGTGCTGAAATTCCATCCTGAAGAAGGTTGGGGAAATCAATGGGCACATTGTGAAGCCCACAACAAACCAACTGAAACACTTGTCGTCTGAAAACATATGTTGCAGAACAGACACACTGATATAGGAAAGGGATGTACAAAATTATTTTAGAAAATAATTTGTTATATGGTCTTAGAGATTGGAAGACCTAGATATAATGTAAAGTGAGAGATGCTGATGAATGAGTGAGGGAGTGTGTGATGGCCTGAATTAAATGAACAAAATTCAGAAATTAATATATTTTGGGGAATAATCATTGAGTAACTTTCTTGCTATCCTCATGCTCCCGGTCCATGTTTTTTTTGTTTAAACGTGATGCATAGGTGGCCAGAGCTATGATGACGGGTTGGCTTACCCTATAGTATGGATGTCGGTCGGACGACGTTGTGCGCTAGCATGTGTAACATTGTGTGCAGCGTGGCTGAGACCAGCAGAGACCACAGACTTCAGCCTTGTGTATTGGCCTTCTGTGGGGGCGGGCTGCACCTCCCTGCTCGGTGGGGGGATGCGCACTCCAAATTCGGGCAGCACCAAATCAGGGTGTTGCAGACCCAAGGCAGGCTGGATGCATGTTAATACAACGTGTGGCAAAAATCAACAACTATAATTGCCTTTTCCTGTTTGAAAAGTACCTAATGGTGTATTCCTTTAACTGATGTTGTGATTCTAAACATTACTGAAGGTGACATCCACTGGCAAAGAGCAGTATTGCCACTCATATTTGGTAAGGGAGGCCAGTACAGAGAACCCTGTCTAAAGGGTCATATTTGGAGACTGCGGGGGCTGAGCTCCGGCTCCCCTGGGCCCACTTAAAGCCCTTACAATAATAACCATACAGCATACATTGGATTGTCCCTGGCGGTTGATAATAGGTGTGTGATTATTATTAGCCAACTTCTCAACTCATTGGTACTCATTTCATCAATTTTGGAAGGATTAAGGACTGAGTGGGTCCTGCCGGGGTTCAAATCTTTTTCTAGAGTTCACACATTTGTCAGAGGCGAGTGCTTAACTTGCTGAGCCATCTTAGTGCACGAACAGCTGTGTTTCAAAACTAATAGTAGTTACATTTTCGAATGCTTCAATTACCAAATTCCTAGAATTTTTCAGCACTGCAATGATTGGTATTATTTCTACTTATTGTAGTTGTACTCAATTTAATGCCCTTGAAAGTTTCCTGTGCTGAGTCAGTCCGGCTGGGGTTCAAGCCTGTAACTACGTCGCACAAGGAACTGTGAGATGATTTGCCTTGCTGGAATGTCTTAACATTTATTTTTGCATACATCATCTAGGCTGGAAACAAAATTGAACTCACATATTAAGGGCATGCAAAATACAAGCAAGCATTGGCAAAGCCAACCGTTTTGACCTTTGTGTAGGCCTAGGGAAGATATTTGCCAGGCATGACCATAATGATACTATCTGGTTATAAGATGGAAGCAGCTGGAAAATGGTGCGAATACATGGCCATAAGATAGTAGGACCTGGCAAATGCTTATCTAATACATATACAGAAGCCAAAAGTGTTCGCTTTCCCAAGTTTCTTTTTTACCAGGACTTCAGTGCAAGGAGCAGATGTGAGGACAAGCATGCTGCTTATAAATTAATTGGCTGAAGGCATACTTGGTTAGGAGATTTTATTACACATGTAACACATTTACAGCTACAAATGAAGCCATAAACTCCCAGAAGACGTCTTTTGAATAACATGGGCAGGCCCTGTACAGGACAAAGTTGATTTTTCATATTTGGTCTATTGAAAACACCATTCAAAATTGCATTTGCACCTATGCAAAGTTTCTTTATTTTTTTAACTTTCTTTATTAGATTTTCACAGAATTAAACAAAATGACCATGCACCGGCCGCCGTAAAACAAAATTTCCCCACGTCCCCTTTCCCCTCTTCATCCCCGTCTCCCCCTTGCCCACCACGCCAACAAATATTGGAGCTTGAAACAAAAGTCAACGTACGTGTCTGCAGAGAGTCTGGTAGCACACTGCGGTGGAGACAGCTGGCCATGCGCCGGGGACAAAGTCTGCAAATTTAGATTATCAGTGGTTGATATCAAGTAAGCTATCTATGAGCCCCAGATATCTGGAGGACGGGCATGCAATGGCAGTCTTTGAATAACACTGGATTCTACATCTTGGCAATACGTGACGTCTTTCATCCAGTGTTGCAAGCTTGATGGCAGTCCGCTCCTCCAGTTGCATGCCACTCTTCTGCGTGCTAGGATGACCAATAGGTTCATTAGTTTCCTGACTGTACCTGGCAGGTGTTTGGTTAGACCTAGCAATGTTAATATAGGGTCAGGGTTCAGTTGTGTTCCAATGATTTCTGACGTTTTCTCCAACACCGAGTTCCAGAACGTCGCTACTTCGGGACATGTCCATGCCAGGTGCATAAAGTCTGCTTCCGGGGATCCACATCGGCTGCATGCTGAGGATATCGTCGATCGCTGGGAGTGGAGTTTTGCTGGGTGTGGTACACCTGGTGAAGGTAGTTAAAGTGAATATGCTTGTATCTTGTGTTGATCACTACTTTCTGAGTAAGTCAAAGTATAAAGTTCCAGTCTCCATCTGTTATTGTGGCATTTAATGTACTTTCCCATCTCCTTCTGGGGCTTGGGTTTGGTAATGCCACTTCGGTCTGGAGAGATTTGTAAATGTTTGCCACCAGGCGGCCTTCTCCTTGAGCTTGTATTTCATCATGAAGCAGTTGCCATGTAGGATGTTGTCGTGGAAAAGTGGGGATGTTGGCCTGAAGAGTATGTTGCAGCCTAAAATAGATGAATGTATCTAAAGCGTTACTGCGTCCCATGTCGCAAGTCTGTTGTGGTGACAGAAACGTGCCTTCTGGGAAGAGGTCGCTCAGGGTTTTCACTTGTAATTTTTCAGTCCATTGTTGAAAGACCTTTTCCGAGGTGATGGGGATTCCTGGTATGCATCTTACTGGGATGACGGGGGAGAATCTGGTTTGGACCTCGCTCCTCTTAGCCATATTTTTCCAGATTGTGTATGTTGTGAAGACAATGTTCATCGGTGTTCGGGGTGTTTGTAGTTGGCCGAAGACACCGGCACGAAGGAGGAAGGGGGTCGCCAAAGCTCTCTCTATCTGAACATGGGGTCTGATAAAGTGTGTGGCGTACCAATGGCTAAGAAATTAAGTGGCCCAGTAGTAGCGTTCCATGTCTGGGAGGGCGAGTCCTCCCTGCGTCACAGGAAGAGTCAGTGTGGTGTATGCCACTCCTGCAACCCTGCCCGCCCAAGCCAGGTCGAGGATCATGCTCCTGATATGTTGTAGGAACCACTGTGTCAGTACTAAGGGGATGTTTGAAAAGAGATATAACAGTTTGGGGAGGATGATCACTTTGATCAAGGATACTCTGCCCCAGAGTGTAAGCGGGAGCAGTTTCCACCTGTTCACTTGGCATTGAATGCCATCCACTGCATTCCCATAGCTGTCCTGCATGATGTCACGGTTGGATCTGGACATAAAGATAGCCAGATACCTGACTTTTGAACGTTGCCACTTAAAGCCGAAATCGTCCGAGAATCCCCTAGTGGAGGCCGTCAAGGGAAAGATTATGGATTTTGAGTTGTTGATTTTCAGCCCTGAGAACTTGCCAAATTTAAGCACTGTGCACATTGCTGGGTTTAGGTTTTCATTAGGATCGTGAAGAAAGAGTGCAACGTCGTCAGTGTAAAGGGATATAATCAGCTTATGTGGTCCCAGGGAAAGGCCTCTATGTAGGAGATGGAGCCGGAGCTCTGAAGCCAAGGGTTCCATAACTAGTGCAAATAGCAAAGCTGACAGCGGGCAACCCTGTCTCGTTCCTCTCCATAGGTATATATCGGCTGAGCGTTTTTTACCTAGTGTGATATTGGACATTGGTCGTTTGTACAGGAGGGAGATTAATTGTATGAAACGCTTGCCAAGACCCATATGTTCTAGTACTGCATAGAGCAAGGGCCATTCGACTGAATCAAAGGCCTTTCCACATCTAATAGCACTGCCACTGCTTGGCTTTCTGGGTCAAGGGCTTGCATAACACCGAAAATTCTCCTTATGCCAAATGATGTGTCTTCTACCCGGGATGAAGCCTGCTTGATCAGCCAGTACCATGGCGGGCATCAGTGGCAACAACCTTTTAGTAACGATCTTTGCGAAAATGTTATTGTCCAGGTTTATTACTGGTATAGGTCTATATGAAGCACAGTCTTCTTTTGGTTTTCCAGGTTTATGGAGGAGAATGATGTTAGCCATGTAGAGTGTTGGTGGTAATTGACCGTTGACCAAGGCTTCGTCGTAGACCTGTAGCAAGAGCAGGGCCAGGAGATTTGTGAAGGATTTATAGAATTCACCGTTAGGCCGTCCAGGCCGTGTGCCTTTGTGTTCAGCAGTTCCTTGATTGCTTTAAGAATTTCATCTGTGGTGATAGGTTCGTTAAGCGGTTGTCGGAGTTCGGTGCTCATCCAGTACAGTTGAACTGCGTCTAAGTATTGGGCCAGTTCATTAAGATCTGCGGTGTAATGAGAGTTGTACAGACTTTGATAGAACTTGCAGAATGTTTCGACAATATCCTCCTCGGAGTAAACGGGATTGCCGGTATGGTTGAGAACTGATTCGACCTTTGTGGGTTTCCTCTCTGCCGCTACAAGTCTTGCTAGGAGTGCTCCAGGTTTTTGCCCCTCACCATATTGGCGAATCTTATGATGACGTGTCAGAAATGTTATTTCTCTCTCTGCTGCGGTTCTAAAGGTTTCTAGTTCTTCTTTGAGCGCTGCCAAAGTTCGGGGGTTGTTAGCGGATGAATGTATGCGTTCGAGTTCCTTAAGGCGGGTCTCGCTCGAGGCCGGCTCTCTCCTTACCAACTTGAGGATCCTGTTTTCTTTCGCTATGCAGACCCCTCTGATGTAGCACTTTAACGTTTCCCAAAGCGTACCTGCTGAGGACACGGAGCCTTGGTTGACATCAATGAAGTATGATATTTCGGTTCATAGCTCATCTGTGAAGACCTGGTCTTGGAGAGCTCTAGGTTTGAACCTCCAATGAGGTCTATTGTTGCTGTCTCGTGATGTGACGCATTCTAGGGTTACTGCTGAGTGGCCTGATAGAGATCTGGGGAGGATTTGGCATTCTTCCCATTGAAGTCGGCTGTGAGAGGATACAAGGAGGTAATCGAGTCTCGAGCTAGTTTTATGGACCCAGGAGTAATAGGTGTACTCTCGGGTTTCCTGGTTTTTGTACCTCCAGATATATATGAGATGGTAAACTTTGCATATTTCAGTAATTTGCAGACTCGCCTTGGAGGGGGGGTCACCGTGTTGTGAGACTTATCTTTGCTGGGGTTTAGTGGTGTGTTGAGGTCACCTCCCCAAATGACCGTGGCTTTCCTATTCGGTTCCAAATGTGTCATCACCCAATCAAAGTTATTTGATCCGTTGGGGTTCGGCCCGTAGGAGTTTAAAAGAATGATTTCTTCTCCATCAAAAGTCCCACGTACCAGCAGTGATCTGCCCTCCAGATCTTTTTGAGTCAGTATTAGCTTAAATTTGGTTGTTTTGTTAATTAGGATGGCAACCCCCCCTGGCACAGGATGAATAGGAGGCAAAATATCAATGGCAACCCCAATATTTGGCCCAGATATTTTCAGAGGTGGGGCGCAAGTGCGTCTCCTGGATAAAGGCTATGTTGATTTTATTCCGGCGCAAATACTGTGTTATTTTCCTCATTTTGGTCTGCTGGTTGTCACCTTTAATGTTCCATGTAGCTAGGTTGAATGCGCAGGTCTTTCTCTCGTTTTTCGGCTGAGTGTCTGGAAGCTTCCCTGCTTATGGATTTCATGCAGTTATTCTTACGTATACGTCGGCTGGTGGCCAGCTGTCAAGGGGGCGGGTAGTGACGTGGTGATTCTGAGCGGGGCTGGGTGCGGGGTGTCCAGGCCACGACTGGTGCATGTGTAAAATGATGAACTTCACTGAACTTGGCAACCCCAACTTGCCTGCTGTCTCCCACTCCATCTCACGAGCAACCCCCAACCTGCTCTTTATCTGAACCCTCCCTATTAACATCCAACTGGTGGACTTTAACTGTGCCATGCAAGGGGCGCCATGGACCTCCCGAGTCGTGTGGTTCTTGGTTGTTTGCTCATTTACTGTTCTGGTTGTCTCGCAGTCAGTGTTTAATGCTTGTAAAGGATCTCCTTTGCACTTGGACGGCCGGTGAGAAGTCTGGGTAGAAGTGGAAGGTATTGCCATCATACTGTAGCTCGCCCTTCTCTCTTGCGAGCCTCAGGATTGTGTGTCTATCTTTGTAGTTAAGTAGTTTTACGATGATTGGGCGAGGTGGGGTTCCCGGAATTGGTCTAGTTGACGGGATCCTGTGGGCTCTCTCAGCGACAAACACATGTGATAGCGCTTCTGACCCGAAAGGTTATGTACATATTACTTCAATATGATCCTCCATTCTCGACTGTAGCTGTTGTTCTCTGACCCTGACTAGCCTCATGTTGTTTCTACTGGAGCGTCCTTCCAGGTCTTCATTCTTTGCATTTGCTATTTTCATTTGAGCTTCCAATGATGACACTCTGGCTGTCAGAACTGTCGTGCCGTCGTCCAAGTTGGACACTCGCTGGTCCACTGTATCTAGACGTTCAGCATGTTTGTCAAGCCGATGTTGCAATTGATCCACTTTGGAGGAGAGTCTGTCTATTTTGCTATCGAGATTCCCAATCCCAGCTTTCAGCTCAAGGAGAACTTCACTGATGTCAAGGGGTTGGGGAAGTTCTTCTTCCTGGAGCATGTCATGTGTAGGAGACTCCGGCCCACTGTTGGGTCGGCGTGTTCTGGACGAGTTTCCAGTCTCATAGTTCAGCTTGAGTTGTGACTTATCGTTCTTCCCCGTGGGTGGGTCAGAAGTCAATAAAGGAGCAGCGGCTGAAGCTAGGTGTTGTCTTAAGCCGCTGGGGCAGGGCGGGTCTCAGGAAGTCTCCTTGAACTTGATCTCCTGGATGTAAAGGAGGTATCAAATCGACAGGATGGGCCCGACCCAGATCGGCAAAGGGGGTAATGATCCGCTACCTACGCAAACAGAATACAATTAGGGATGATGGGTCTTTGGAGTATGCAAAGTATTAGTATGGAACTGGGATAATTCTGTATGTGTCGCTCAAAGTTGTTTTTGTTGTGAACTGGTGTGTAGGACCTTTCGCGTTCTGCTTCTGCGCTTCCTGGTTACTGTGGAGGAGTCAGTCGACCGGATCACAGTTCTATGCTCTTAATTTATTCTGTTTTGGCTAAGTTTCTTCGAATTCGTGGCAAAAGGGACAGTGTTTTTGGGTGCCCTCTGTCTAATTGTTGCCTTGTTGATCCCTGCTGTTTATCCCCTGCGATCATGTACGAGAGGGCGGGCGTCCTACGGTGTAATGGTCGGTGATAGCCGCTGTTTATTAAATGCTGCCGGGGCAATCGGTCTATCAGAGCGGTTTGCGCAGGGAAGCAGGGACCACAGCACTCAGCCCATTATAGATTGTCAATGAGCACGTTCACACGGGGTGCTGTACCTTTTGTACGGTTTATAGTTAATATGTTGAATGACATATTTTCAAATGCAATAATGTGGAAAAAAAATGCTGAAAAAAAATGATTTTTTCTTTTTTTTTTAATGGGGGTACCCCCCAAACTCCTGTTTTTTTTAAAATTTACAATGTATTTTTATTAGCTAAACCCAAAAAACATATAAATAAAAAAAAAACATTAAAAAAAAAATTGCCATTATTTTTTCGACATTGTTGCATTCAAATTTTTTTTGCCACATTTTAACTGGATACCCTTTTGTACTGATGGCCGTCTCTTCGTCGTCTGCAGTGTATGTTGCTGTCCGTCGCAAAAAAACTCCACATGGGTCTTCTGCAGGATTACAGGTTGCAGACCTCTATGTCGATCGAGGTGGGTGCCTCAAGAACGGCAGAGCTGTGGAGTGCGAGGAACCCAGATTCTTCCGCTCCTGCCTCGTTATTTCGGGGCGGGTGCTGCCTGTTGCTGTCACTGTTTGCATTTTTGCAGGTGTGGAACGTTGGGAAGGAGGGCTCCCTTGCCTTGCGAATATTGCTCATCAGTCTCCGACACCGTAGCATTGGCGGCGCAGCTCCTCTACTGTATCTATCTTCTGGGACCAGACAAGGGCTGTGGGCGATGGGCTGGTCGCGGCGTCTCCTCAAGTGACTTTCTCTAGTGGTCGACTCACCGGTCAGGTGTACGCCAGTGATTCTTGTATGGTAACAGAGTCGGCATCTGTGACCTAGGCCGATGCATGCAGAGGCCGCAACTCTGGTGCTGGGCTGGGGCTCTCTTTGCCTGCTCTTCTGTAGCGGAGGACCCGCCTATACCGCCTTGGCGTCTGGTCTCCTTGGTGCCTCCTGGGTAGGCGTGTCTCTCTGGTGCACGGCTCTCCAGTTGCCAGCTGAGGGCGCGCACCAACGTGCCTTCCCGGCTGGAATGCAGTCAGTGGGCCCCTCACGGGGGCTGGTGTAACCGCAATGCGGTGCCGCCTCCAAATTGCCCACCGTCAGCACAGCTGGCTCCCACCTAAGGATTTGTCTGGCGCCTCGTTAGGGGCCTTCCTGCCAGCAGCGGTGTGGCCGAGGCTCAGTGGCCCGCCTCCTGCACAGCTCCTTAGTGGGTCAGATTCTCAGAGCCAGGAGACACAGATCTCTGCAATTCCGGGGATGTTGTACTCTCAAACTCTTTTATGTGCATCTGAGCAAGGGATTGGGTTATCTACCCACCGGGGCAACCACGATTAATCAGGATTTATAAAGAGCCGCACGGGAGCTCACAAGGGAGCGGCCATCTTGGTCGGCTCTCTAGCGCCCTCTATGCAAAGTTTCCTTAATATGACTGTGACAGAATACCATCTGAGTTATAAAGCTTTGGGTTTTTTTAATTTGTATTAATATAAAATCATGCAGGTATTTCAGTTTCTGAAAAGGATGCATGTTAATCAAACCCTACTTTCAAAATGCTCCATGCCAAAATGATAATGCACACAGCAGCCTTGCTGTAACCAGTCAACTGACATGGTAATATCAGCTCTGCCTTGGCACAGAGCAGGTTCAGAAGTCACATCTGCACCCCTTACAGGAGGCAAAGTCACTGAAGGCAGAGGTTGCAATTCAACTTTTGCACCTCTGATCTAAATTACGCACATTTTCTGCCTTAATTAGTATGGTTGCAGATACATTTTTATGTATTTATATAGCGCTGGGACAAGACCTGCAGGTATAGGCTTGCATGAATATATTCCATGCCTTGTTGTGGTATGGAGAGTGATAAGAAGAAACAATTATGAAAGTCACATAAACTTGATATCACACCAGTGTCAACTCTGTGAGCAGGGCCTAAAGTGAAGTGTTTTGTTGCCTAGGCTGAATGTCTTCATGTCTGCTTGTGAAACAGTTTAGCAATAATACCCGAGCCAGTAACGGCCCGGGACCCAAGTTATGGGCCCACACACAGCAAGGTATTTTTGGATATTATTGCCTTGAGCACCCGAGCTTTGAATCCTGAAACCAGCAATGCATTTTGTGCCGTCCGGTTCATTCAAACAAAATACTTATGTAAGATGGACGACATGGATCTGGAAGGTGGGACTCCATGCCGCTTGGGATGCTGGTCGTAACACATCAGATAAGTGGGCCAGGGGTGCGGGAGGGGAGGAAACGATGACCTGAGCAGAGGGCAGGGTGGGAAGAGATGTGGGCTAAGGACACAGCCATTAGGCTGCCCAGAATGGGGGCTGGGATCGTGGGATTCAGCCCGTGATCCGAACAACCTGATTGGTTGGCTCCCCCACCCGGGTGCTGATAGCAAGGGTGCTGCCTCCTTTTATTCCACAGTAGGGAGAGACACTCTGATCTCGAGGAACCACTGCCTCGCTAAGTCCACACGATGCTGTCACCCAAGACCTGCCATCTCCACAATTGAGACCTGCTGAGGCTTCCAGTGCCACCAATTCAGCACCACTGCCTGGTCACCAGCTTCTTCCAGTTGACGCAGCTGCAGTGCCATAATTTGATGTTGAGCCAGCTGATCCCGTTCTCCATCCACAAGGTCAGCATGTTTTCCAGAGCCAGGAGGTAGGTGAAATTGTTGTTGGCATAAGGAACACTGGTGAAATTCAACTCATATTTCGTATCTGCCTTTTTTACAGTAAGAATTAGTTTTGAGCACCATTAGCACCTTGGCGGGGAGAGCCAGCCAATCAGGTGGCTATGAACGCAGGCTTGAATGGCAGGTGAAAGCCTGCATTCCATCCCAACTGATGGCCGGCTCCCTCAGCACCATCTTGCCCCCACCCTCTGTCACCTTATTATTATTTTTTTAATACCCCTGCTCCACTTACCATATTTTCGACTGTGGTGGCACTCGCCGCCGCAGCTGCACCTTCCGCTCTACTCCCCGCGGCTGTTATGGAAAGGTAAGAGGGGCTCCGCCTTCCCTTTCAATGGCAGCCATCTTTAGACAGTATTTTCAGTCATTGAACGGAACACACGAGGCATACCGTTCAATGACTAAAAATACTATTTTCTAGCACCCCGGGTTACAGCTTTGGTAGCACAGGGTGCTAACGGCCTTCAGCCCCCGTTCCAAGTGCTGTCACGGAGGGAACACGCGGGAACAGCCCAGAGCCCTTGTTTATGGCCCTCACTTCGCTTGGGCCGTTAAGACCACAATAGCGCTGCTGCAACCCCAAAATATCCACTTCAATAAAACTGAAATATATGGTTTTGGGCTTGGGAAATATGCTCGAATCTAGGGTAGAAATCTGGACCAAAAAAGCATGAGCATGGAATCTCATGGTGGAAGACTAGTTTACTGCCATCTAAGCCATTCACTTCGGGGGCTCATTTTGGGTAATTTTGCCCACCGGTTAGTTGGAAGCTTCAGAGAACATGCAGGACGAGAAGGAGGTGCAAAATGTACATCACCCACCGAAACATATACTTTAAGCCCACTTCATGGCAGGGTGATCGCCCAGGCACTAGTTCCTTAATGTGAACTCTTTTTGAGGACGCCAACACCCTTATTTGTATGAGGAACGCCACCATGCATAATGAGGGTGATCTCCTCGGGGAACGCACTGGCTCTTTCTTGTGGTCGGTGCATTAAGTAGTTCTGTGCCAACGTATGGAGCTTGTGCAAAGTATGCAAGAACAGAAATCCAGAAATGACGTTGTAACTCAAATTGGGGTGGGCGATGCAGTTCATTTGGAAAAAATGTGGTGAAACTACCTTTGACTACCATGCACCGCGGGAATGGGATTCCCTTCCACCCGCTGTTAAAACTGTGCACTCGATAGCCATCTTTAGGAGATGCGTAAAACCCTTCTTATTGATAGGGCCGACTAATCTACAATCTTGCTGATTTGATCTACTCTTAAAAACGAAAATAAATAAATAAATAAATATGGTCCCTGATCACACCCTGTCAATGATTGCTCATCAGAAGCATTGCGTGTGCCACCCCCCAGCCCTGGCTTCACTCATCGGCGTGTAATGCCATCATCTGCCTGTGCTTGCTGCAGGCACACTGCGTAGAATGCTTGATTCTCAGGGTAGCTGTTGCACGGCACTCAATTGGCATTTCCTCGTTAGTGGCAGAGGCCACAATTCATGAGTGCCTAAAGGTGCCTACTTGATCTTCTGCGAAGTGCGTTGCTGATTTCAGTTTAGTTCCTGGTAGGCAGAGACTGGCATCACCAAAAAACGACATTGGCAATTAACACTAATTAGCCTTCTCAGCAAAGTAGCCCATGATTGAATGAGCGAGGAGAGGAATTACCCACTAACCCTTAGAGGCCGCCCCTTTCGAACTGTTTGAGGATCATGGGCGGGGCAACATGGAGGCGCTCGGCGCCACCGCGCCCCAGTGTGAAGCGGGTTTGAACGGATTCATTTTGGAGAGTTGGACAAGACACACCGGGCTTTCAGAAAGACCGGGACTCTATCACAGCAACATTCCTTCATCAGGAAGAAAACAAATATGTTTTATAAAAATAAACACCAGGAGGCTGACGAATTACACATACGTCACAAATAAACCAATTTTCAGGAGGGCTGTTCCGAACCTTTTCAGCTAAATTCTGGCTGAAAAAAAAAGCTATTTGGCTTCAGCCGAATATCTTCCCCATTTTAATGCAATCTAACAACTCAAACGGGCAAATATGGCGCCCAGATTGCAAAAGAGAGTCTATCACTGAATTCACAATGGGTAGCAGAGAACAGTGGGGCTGAGGTAGTGAGTTAAATGTCTGGAAAAGGGACATGCATGTGCCTAAAAGGCCTCTCCGAGGGACATCCTGGGCCTCATTAAGCGTGTGGGGTCTGGCATTTATGAGAGGACTGTTACTTTGACCATTTTGCCAAATAAGGGATTATATTGTAATTTGGTGTAATCCACCTGGTTGTGTGTGAAGAGAAGTATTGCATATGAGATTGCTGCATGTGGAAATCACTGCATGTGCTGATATGCACTTCCCAATGGATTCCTAAGGGACTCCGACAATGGGCAATAATGAAAGGGTCTGCATGACTGGTCTGTCAGAGGGAGTGTAGAAAGACTGGCCAGAGGAATCTGCTTGTATGAAACATAGGCAGAAAGCTATGCTCTGCTCATGAAATTGGTAGGGTGCGGGAATGTTTGGAAGTCAGACGACTTCCCAAATAGTGGCCTGCCTGAGGGTCCACATGGATGTGAGCGGGACAGTTACATGTCAGGCATTGCAAGATGCGGCGGACATGTGCGAAAACCACATTGACCTCTTGGGAGAAATTGCTTATTGGGAAATCTCTTGAATAACATTATAGGTACGTTTTCCCCAACCAGCTATGTCTGTGAGATGAGAGCACGTTTCTGTGTGGACAGTGAGAGTCATAGATAACTCTACCTGCTTGTATTGTGGAGTGGCGGGTTGACGAGTGAAAGACACAGAAAATCCATATAGCCTTCATCCTCCAATGGTTGGATGTGATAATGTCCCCGCAAAAATGTCGCCATGCAAGAATGTCGCCATTTTTTTGCAGAGACGTTATCATAGGGAATCTGTGGGGGACACCCTTGCAACCCCCCAATTATTTTTTTGGTTTCAAAGGGAGTGGGGGACACTCGCGCAACCCCTGCTCCCATTTACCCCATATCTTGTCCCCATATATAATGTCGCCTATGCAGTAGTCGAAGTGTACGAAAAGAAGTAGTGGAACTATGTTCCATGCTGGTGTGCCCTGCTCCCCACAAACCCCATTCCAGCGCCCCTCGCACACACAAACCAAACCCCCAAACAAACACACCTGCTATTTATGTGAATGTGCAGTGCAGCGCAGCACAGTGAAGTACAAGCTTCAACTTCTTCCTGCACTTTTATTTTAAAATGTAACCATTCCAGAACGGTTTCTCTTTAAAATAAAAGTATAGGAACAGTGAAACGTAAAAATAAGTATGGGAGCACCGCTCCCAACCGCTCCTGCCCACTTCGAACTCTGCGCCTATGCCGTTTCCCGGCAACTATATTTCTGGTGACATTATATATGGGGACAATATCACCTGATAATCCTCCAATGTGGTGGGAAAGCAGTGGGAAAAATGGATGCCGATTGAGATTTTGGGGAATTAAGTAACTGCCCAAGAGGCAAGTGGCTTCTTAGAGTGTGTACGGTTTGGGCAGATTCCGTCACGTGTCAGGCTTTCCAGTGAGTGATTGACCCTATTCCAGCCCTATCGGCCTCTCTGGGGAAGTCCTCTCTCCTGTTTAGCCTATGAGGATGGGGAATAGTTGAGGATGAGTCCACTTATTTCACATCTACCCTTGACTTGACTTGTGTCGCAAGGCCAGTTTCAATATTCATTTGGGTCATTGTAACCTAGCCCTTCTGCATTTGTGAAGTTTGCCATTTTGAGCAGCACTCATTTTGAATATGCAACATCCTTCGGCCGAGCGGGCCCCTGATTTTCGGTTAATCTTTTCTTTTCTGGCTTGTACACTTTAAATAAGGATGGTATGTGGATTAAAATGAAGAGAAATAAATGAAACATGGGAACATATTTAAAATAGGGCTTCCTTTGCTTAATTAAAAAAGGTGTATTTTTCAAGTTTGGACCATGATATATTATTAAAAAAACACAATGTGGCTTAATATCCGGCTTTAGCCGAATACCTCACAAAGTATTCAGTATCCGGCCGAAAAAATACTAGTTGCGCTATTCAGTCCAAGATGCTTTTCGGATTACTTCTCAATGTTTCTATGATTGTTTTCAGAAGACAAGGTTTGATGTGTTTGAGGCAAAACCCACAAAATTGGCACTGGAAGAGAAATTCGAGCTCTGAAGGTGTGATGTTTTTGGCACAGAACAACCTGAATTCAAGAACTGTAGCTTTCAGGTCCCTGGGAAGCACAAGACCAGGTTCCCTTATAAACAGTGCCTGGAATGGAAACACATGCATTCTGGTCACCCACCTTCTGTGGGGTGAAGGGGAGTGGCCAGGTTAATGGCAGTGGGGGCAGAGGTGAGTTGCGGCAGGCAAATAATAAAACACACTTGGCTAAAATAAAACTATTTCATAAAGCTGTCTAGCAACATTGAAATATCTAATAATAGACACATCTGGTAACATATAAATTGCTGTAGTAATGCACCTAAAACAAATGTAATTGTAGCTTTATTTTCCCCATTCTGGTTGGAGGCCTACAATCACCCACATGCAAAGAAATGTGAGAGTAGGAAAACGCCTTTGGGTTTTACAACTGAACTATTAAGGCTGAACAAAACACTCAAATCCCATGAAACAATCACCTACTTGTAGTCATTGTTTCACACAGCATGCTGATTTATGGATCCCTACCTTTTCTAATCATGTAACCTCCACACTTCCTAGGAGACCTGCCACAGCCACTTCTCATTAAACACTTCCTGGTCTGTCTGCATAACATCTAACATGAATCAACTTTCAGTGTTCATTCATTGCAAAACAAAACAAAAGACAAACAGGAGCAAAGCTCTTCTGATTTCGGACATTAGTCTCTTAGCTTTGGGAACGGTTGATCACTGGGGGTGTGGAGCAGCAGTGCTTGAGACCGTTCTAGGGCAAAGGCTTTTCCTTTCTTTGGATCCGGGATCCAGTGAGACACATTTTGCCAGATTTCGGATCCAGGGAAATCCAGCCTATTTCCTGCACTCCTAATTAAACAGAATGTCTCACCCATTACAGAATGTACTGCCCATTAGGTGCCAACTGGCAGAACTGAACATTGTGTGCCTTTAATAGAATGCCATCCCTCTTCTTCTGCCCCATGCAGAAGGTGAACTTTCATTTGGGGCATGCCACATTCAGAGTGGGTGAACATAGTCTTTTATCCTTCTGAGGTCGAGGAAATGAGTACCATTAATGTGGGTAATGGTAACGCCTTTTATAACCAGTGTTTATTTTGTTGGGGTGTTTGCCAGGGCTCTGCCCTGGCACTTATTTCCGAGCCCTTGCACTTATTGTCCTAGACTCACTTTGATTATGAAGTGGTGATAGTCAGTGCATCCGTCAACCACAATGAGCAGGTGTGGGCCGTAGTGTCACCCCAAATATGTGGACACCACGGGGAGCAGCTAAGGGGGCGGGGGTGGCAGCAGTGGTGGAGAACTGCCCGCCCGTAGTGTTACAGGAGTGCTGGAAAATATACGGGCCCTGGCACTTATTTTTTTGATAAATCAAGCACTAATTATAACACTGTTCAGAATGGGAGAAATCTCCCATGAGGCACTTTATACAAATGTGGTATTGTTATAAGTCTTCAGTGGAAACACTGTCCAGACAGGGGTCAGCAAGTACTTTTCCAATGGACTAGGTGTCATGGTTCCACTCCCTCCAACCTGCACCGACTTCGCCCTCCCTGTCTTCCAACTCCTCACCTCTATTTGTGTGGTCTCCATAGTGAATGGAACTGGGAAAGCGGTGCAGGCACACATATCAATGTCTGCGCGTGCACGCCTATGTACGCACGCACGCAGACGTGTGTACGGTCATACCTCTGACCTAAGGACACCTCTTCCTGTCAGATAAGAGGACAGGAAGTGTCACTGGGAACTAGGGCTGTACCGAATAGCATATTTAGTATTCGGCCGAATACCAAATAGTTTGTCAGCTATTCGGCCGAAGCCGAATATGAAGCCGAATAGTTGCTTTATTTAATAAATCATGTCCCAAACTTCCAAAAACACACTTATTAAAAAAACAAATAAAGCACCATTTTCAATGCATTCTATACTTTTATTTCTCTTCATTGTAATTAATGTATCATCTTTATTTAAAGTATAAAAGTCAGAAATAAAGCAGATTTAACCAAAATGAAGAGACCAAATGTACAGAAGATTGTTGCATATTCAGTGCCAGTTAAAGTAGGAGGTTTCACAAATGCAAAAGGACTGCCTTTGTGAATCAGATGCATTGCATTCTCTATCCAGTTGCAAAGTCAATGTGGTCGAGTTTCGAAACTTCTTTGCAGCTCACATAGAAATGTATAAAATGATTCATGTCGGCTCATGCAGGACACAAGTCAAGAGGAAATCTGAAATGCGTGAACTCCATCTCACAACTATTCACCCCACCCAAAAATATGCTTCTCACTTTTCACTTATCCTAGCCACTCTTTCTCCCAATACACAAACATATGCAACTTATCATTCCTGATAATATATCAGATGATGTTAAACTCAGGACTCAAGTCCATAAAAAAAGACAAGGGGGGCCTATGATGTACGCAATGGGAAGTGACATGACAGGGACTGAAAGTATCTGTGCACATTTCTTTCAGTTTGTTTTTTCCAACTGAAAAAAAGTGCACATTGCAAATAAACATTAACAAAAGAAAAGATGTTGCTGTATTGTTGCAGGCTAAGTATAAAAGATGAGCACCTTTTTTGTTTAAGAATCTGTAACAAAACATGCCCTAAAGAGCAGATTACAATCGAAGATATTTTTCAGCTGTGTGATAGCAATTTGTCTGGTCTAATTCTATTCAGTTTTGAAACCTGAAGTCTATATTTGCCTTTCTGAGTTCATGTTGCATTGTATTCAAATTAGAATGTCAAAGTAATCGGCAAGAGCCGAATAGCAAGAAACTATTCGGCCGGAGCCGAATAGGTTTTTTTCAGCCAGAATTCGGCCGAATACCTACTCGAAGCCGAAGTTCGGTACAGCCCTACTGGGAACCACACCAGAGACTCATAAAGAGTGGGGACAGGATGGGAAAAAAACTCATTCAAATATAAAAGTTAAAAAAAACACACCTCCCCGCATTAAAGGTAGTCTGGGTAACTACTGGAGTACACCTGGGCACCAGAGGGTACTGCCAGGGTCACCATGGTTAGAGTATGTCTTTGGCTTCCCCCACGCGGAGCTCTGTAATGCCCCCTTCTGGTCAAGCTTGGTGACCGTTTGTACTGAGGTGGATACCACTGTTTTTGGTCAATCAATGGAGAATGGAATTTGAAGATGCGTTTAAGTTGGCGGAGGTGGAAACGGCAAGGATTACACTACGAGGAAAATAGAAGCAATGGGAAGCGGAAGCTGGAAGAAGTTCTAGTTTCAGGGTGTCGGTGCTGAGGGAGAAGTGCAGTAGGGTTGGCTTGGATTAACCAGTAGAGAGTAGGTTGGGTGAAGTAGTGGCCGAAGTGTTAGTCTGCATTCCAAAAGCAGATCCGCTGGACGTGCTGAAAATGCAAATACATGCACAAATGAACTTCTGGTGACCTGCTAGTCACCAGATAATTGCAGAGAAAATGTACCCCCCTCACCTACCCACAGAAAATTAATCTTTACCTCCTTCCGTTCGAGAGACATATCACTTTATCCACAGCCCCCTGATCCCCTGATGTTCAGGCGTATATGCACTCTTTAGCGGATTTTCAGTAGCTACTCCCAGCGCTGCTTTCGTACACTGTGTGATCTTGGACGATTCTAACAGATCGCACATCTAGCATAAATTCCATGCCTGGAACGGATGTAGCAAACAATAAGCACTAAGGGGGTGGGGGTGCATTTCAGCTAAGACACGCATGACTTTCCAGTATACGTGTTTCAGCAGAGAGATCTCATCTGCGTTCCGATTACAAGTTGGCAAGAAATGAGGCACCTGCACCCCCAGACACCTTGAAGCATCAATTAAATACATATTCTAGCAGGCAATGCTGGGTTTACAGGGTGTGAAGGTACTCCACATTTGCACTGAAATGGTTTGGATATTATAGGTATTCGTTTCAGGTTATGTGGCACTCTCTTTCGGGGGTCTTGACACTGTGACTGTCCTGATGTGTTGGACTGTGGTTTCTATGTTCCCTCAACATTGACTCGGCTGAGAGAAGCTTGTAGTGCAATATATCTGGAAAGTCAAACAACTCAGACCCCCACCTTTCGTTCGTGATCCTCAACATGTGTTTGACTTCACAGAACAGCTTCCTTGGGAAGAAATGAGTTCAAAAAACAGAGGCTCATGCAACCTGATAAAAAAGAACAACAGCATTGTTTTATCTAAGATGCTAATGTGTCAAAAACTCACTCGAGCAGCTACCACTGTCATACTGTGTGATCCTGAGCAAATCAGGCCACAGAGGTGCACATATACTGGTGTGGCATCTGACTAATACTGTGTGATCCTGAGTAGTTTTCAAGTGGACTTTACAAGATGTCAGGATGGTGGGAGGGGATTGAGTGTGCCCGCCACCACTCTACAGGATCGATTCTCATCGGTTCTGATTATCTAGGTGCAAAGAAATGTTTCTGGGGCTCAACGAAAAGCGTCTAGAGTGCACAAAAAAGCCTGAGTTCCAAGAAAAAATGTGTGGGTCTCAAGCAAAGCCCTCTGGGGTATACACTCCTCATTTCAGCAATTCCTTCACTGGATCTTCTCCACTCTTCATTTCTGGCTCCTCAGTTTCTCGTTTTCCTCCCTTGCGAGACTTTTTCTCAAGGGTCTTGGATACGATAAGCACATACAGTACTCAGCTGGACGAGGGGCCACAGGTGTTGCTTATAGGCGGGGTCTGTTTAATTCTTGCCACCTCCCTTTCTAAGAGTCTTGGCTCTAGACCCCAAAACGCTGCCCTTGTCTAGGGCCTCAAGGACTCACAACTGTACCGTGCCATTGGTGAACTCTTCTCCCACTCCTCAACTTTCCTCTCTGCTCTTTCTCCTGTCAACCTCGTTGACACTCGACCACACACCGGTACCTCCACCCGACCTTTTATCGCACCCCATTGGCTTAGCATGTGATCCCCTTTATTGCCCCCAGCTTTGTCTCTCCACCACCTATGTCCTTAGCTTTCTTATGCTCCTCCTCCTCCTTAATTCTCATTTCAACCTCCTCCTTGACATTCTCTTTTGCCTCCTCCAATATCTTCTCCAACCACCGCCTGGCTGCACTCCTCCTCCTAAACTCTCCTGCAAACCTTCTGCATTCTGCACTCCTTATCACCCTTCCCCACTGCTGTCACCTTCACCTGTCTCCTGTACCCACTCCTCTTTAACTCTCTTTCCCACCTCCTCCCTAAAACTCCCTAAAAACATCTTCCTCTTCTGCTCTGTTATCGCCTCCAACTTCCTTTTGGACACAATCCTTCTCCTCGTCCTTGATGTCACCTGCAAGCTCATTCTTAACACACTCCTTCTCCTTTCCCTCTATGTCCCCTTCAAACTGCTCCTCAACAAATCTCCTCCTCCTTCTTGATGTCCACCCTCTTCTTAAAATATTCTCCCTCCTCTCGCCACCTGTCAAACTCCTCTGTTCTCCTTCCTGCTTCTACCTTCCTCCCCCCTTTTGCCCTCTCTACACCTCGCTCCTATTCTGCTTGCTCCACATCCACTCCTTACTCTCTGCCACCTCCTTACTTTTTATCACCCCCCATCCTCTCTTGGTCTCTGGCAACCACTCGCCAGCCTAATTCCTCCTGCTCCGCCTCTTTCTGCGCTTGTCAAGAGCCACCTACAACGCTACTTCTCCCCCAGAAGACTCCCACTGTGCATCTCCAATGCTTCCTTCCTCTACTGTGCTGGAGTTTGGCTCCTGTACAATAGTCTCCCGCTGATTGGCTGGATCACTCACATGGTCAGTGGCAGGAAGATTGCTTAACCCAGCCCCTCAGTAGAACACCTTTAAAAGGGACAGCTGAGATCTTGGAGTGACGTCTACAGTGTGCACTTGCCTAGATGTCTGATTGCTGCTGCTCTCTCTTACGAGTTTGATATGGCTGACTCCTGTAGACCCCAGGAAAGGGTGTGTGTGCGTCCTGAGCCTTCCCATTGTAGGGTGGGGAGGCTGAAGAGCCACGCCGCTTGCCTATTGTCCAATGGGGATATTTTCCCCATTGGCTTTCCTGTGGGTGGGGGAGGCACTTGTTACTGCCCTGTTGAAAGTTATCTGGGGAAGGAACACAGGTTACCCTTGAACAGGGGCTGGCCAAGGGGCTGGCCAAGTCAACCCTTTTTCTGACTTGGATCGCTCCGAGATACCCTGTGTCAAAAATCTCTGCCTATCACATGGATCGTTGCCTTCAATCATCAGGACAACACCTACTGGTGTTTCCTCCGTCAAGATCTGTGACCTGGGGTGATCGACGTTTTTCCTGTGCAGGGCCCAGAGCATGGACCGCCCTACCTCACGACCTTCGGAAAATTGATTCCCGTCTTGAATTTAGGAAAAAGCTGAAAGCGTATCTCTTCGATTAAATGTTTTCGATAATGCTGGCTTTCTGGATTTTCCCTTTGATTCCACCTGCACCCAGATGCAATTCCTTGCTTGGTTCCAAGTCAATATGCGTATTACAAATACAAAATTCATTCATTTCAGGTGAAAATGTTAAATAGAGGAGCATGAACATTTCTCATGAATGAGCGTGAGTGACCGAGCATGGATTGGGAGCCCCAACCAGACAAGGAAGTTTGTAGAGGGTGGTCCCTCTAAGAAAGTTGTGAAAATAATGTATTCAAATGATGAATTGTACTGCACCTTTTTGTGACAAATTTAGCAAAACGCCACTCATTATTCAATTGATTTTGAAGAGAAACTCCAAAATACATAAACAATTCCAATAGATGCCAAGTCACCAGCAGTTCACATAAATACTTTCCAATGCATGTTCATGTTGACTTTGCACACAATATATGCCAGTATTCTGCCAGTGTGAAAAATCATTAAGTAGAAAATGCCATATCATTGTAAGAAAACATACTGGATGCATACTTGTTGGCCAGTATTCCCACATAACAACACTCATCATGCTGGATTTTACCATAATGCCAGAGGAAATTGACATGCCATACAGACTGCACAATGTAGGCCAGTATGACCATGCAAGAAAACTATGGTTGACTTGGCTCATAATGTCAGTAAAGAGGCAATGCCAACTGTAAGAAAGCATGCCCATACAACCCGTGCCAAGGTAGCCTCCCACCCCCCACTAAGAAAACTCAGATCTGTGCACCTCGTGCCAGTAAAAATGTCATGACAATGTAAGAAAACATGTCCATACTTGCTGCAACAAGGTAGGCCAATATGCCCATGTAAGAACACTCACCATGTTGGCTTTGCCCATAAACTCAGCAAAAAATGCAGCATCAGTGTGAGAAAACATGACCATATTAGCTGTACCAATGTGGGTCAATATGCCCATGTAGGAACAGAAATGATGTTGCCTTTGCTCATAATGCGAATCAAAAATGCTATGCCACTTCATGAAAACATGCCCATGTTGCCTTCATCAATGTGGACATCTTGCCACCCCATGTATGAACATTCATCCGGTTTTCATTGGCCATAATGCCAATAACACAGGACATGCTCCCGGAAACAAATATGTTCTTGCTGGCTGCCCCAGAAACGTCCTGACCTCTGAAGCAAAGGTCCACTCCCCGGCATCATGCACACACACAAATTCATACATCCACCCATTCAACATACACACTGCTTTTCATTCACACATGAGGCACACCAATAAAGCATACCCACTGCTTCTCATTTAAATGCTCACCCATACAACACACACTGACTGCACTATTCAGATGTGAACACTTCCAGTCATTACAGACACTACCCCTTTCTCACATAGACACCTGCATACATATGTGCACACACATGCTCAAGCCCCGGGCTCTTGACGTCACCTGTCATGATCCCTGCTTCCAAGGGGTCAGGACTTGCCCCACGACCTTGGAAGCAGGCTTATGACTCTGATCCCAGGAACCAGCCAGTCCCTATAGGGACCCTCTGGACCTTGTCCTGGCGCCAGTGGCGCCAGGCTCATGATGGTGACTGGTCCCGGCACAGGAAGCGCCGGGCTCATATTGGATAAGAGTGCTTGGTGGACCTACCTGTAGCAGACCATGCTGCTTACTTACCAGCTAACTGGTCTCCTGATCCTTCTCTGCCTGGAACTACTTTTTCTGTCTGGGTGGAGCAGGAGCCACTCCCTGGAAGCAGAACACAGGAACTCTTTTAGAAATCTGGAACTCTTTTCTTACCTGGGTGGGGCCGTGGAAGGAGATGCCTAAGCACTACAGAAGGCTATTTAAACCACACCCGATTGGTTTCACGTGCTTCGCGTTATTCTGCATCTGCAGCAGGACGCTCACCGTGTCAGCTCCAGGAAACCTCCAGCTCCAGATCCTGTGAACACGAAATAACCTGCTGGAATCCAATCTTCAGTCTTCTTCAGTCTTCTGCAGCTCCTGCAAAACAAAGGCACAGGTTAGGCTAAAGTAAGGGCAGTGAATCTACTTACCTAATCCAACGGCAGCACCCAAGGCGCCTTTTTCTGCCTTTCTCTTCCGGCATCCGACATCTGCAAAGAGAGAGAACATCGGTCAGTAATATTCAACTACAAGTTCAGCTTACCTGTGTTACGTCCGTTCCAACTCAGCTCGCGCTGCATTCCGGCACCTGCAAGGCAAGATACATCGGTTAGTAACGCTTAGTTACAAGACTGCTTACCTGTGTTATACTCGCTTTCAATCTGTTCGCGCTGCACCTCAGCACCTGCAAAGACAAAAGAGACATTACGGAGCATTCTCCTGCGCTAGTGCAGTCTTTCTACTTACGTGCCATTAGAAGGATAATCTTCATCGTCACAGCATCTGAAAAGGGAAAGACATAGACTTTACAGACTTAAGACTTTTGAAAGAGAAGAAAACAAGGCAAAAGTAACTTTAATACTTATAAGGCACGCTCGTGCATTAACGGCGTCTTCGCTCTCAGCAAATCCTCTGCTATCAAGAGGCAGAGCTCGCATCCAGTGAAGCAACTGGATCCAGCGCCCCTGCATAAGACGCAGGATGGAGAGCCCGGCATTTACCTATATAAGGTAAGCGCAATATCAACCCAGTTCCACGGGGAAAGAAAGGGCGAGAGGGGCTAGGAACTTTCCGAACCTTCCAAACACTAATACCTTGGTTTACCCTTGCAGACATCTCACTCTTCAGCTTAAACTGTCGGTGGGAAGGGGGCCCAGTCCGGGAGCAAAACGAACCCTGCGCCTAACACTGAAGACAGTATCCTCGCCAGATCAAGACCTGCGCCTCCGGGGGAACCAGGTGAGCGTTACATCGCCTCACATGCTGCCATGATAGCCCACCTGATACCGAGCACCATGCAAACAGGAGCAAGGATTTAAGTAACCCGAGCAATCTACGGCCTATATCTAACACGCTCTTCCTGCTAAAAGTGATTGATAAGGTTGCCGCCAGCCAATTGCAAAATCATTTGGAACTCAAGAACATCCTCCACCCATATCAATCAGACTTTCTGCCTGTTCATGGGATGGCAACAGCGTTAGTGGACCTTCAGACCAAAATGTTGAGCATAATTGAACAGGGGAAAGCAGGCATGGTGATATTTGTAGATGTATCATCTGCTTTTGACTTGCTAGACCACTCCCGTCTCTTGAACCGGCTGAACCTTCCAGGCCAATGTTCCGAGAATACCATTAAATGGATCTCCTCATTTCTTGGTAATTGGAGTTTGCACGTGTGCTGTGGAAGGGCCTCTTCAGGACCTGAACCCATTAAGGATGGGGTCCCCCAAAGTGCATGCTTATCCCCCGCACTGTTCAATCTATTCATCAGGCCTTTATGTGACTTGTTGGCATCACTTAATGTGTATTTTTACAACTACGCAGACGACACTCAACTCATTCTCGAGTGGATTGGCAACTACAAACAGGATTTGGGACAGGTAGAGCCCATCCTTCGTACCATCAACAACTGGATGGACCTCAACTCCATGTGTCTCAATCTATCTAAAATTGAACTACTAGCTTTCAGCTCGGTGCACGCCAGAGGTAACCTCTCCGAGGACAATGACTGCATACTCATTGATAAACACGCTATCCCCAACAGTAATAAAGTGAAAACCCTCTGTGTCTTTATGCATGCGGGCGTTGACGCCACAGCTCGTGTAGATGGAATCACCCATGGCACACAATACCATCTAAATGTGCTAAGGCATGCTAAACCCCTCCTATCCAAAAAAACAAGCCACGTTGGCGAGGGCAATTACACTACCACGACTGGACTATTGCAACTCGCTGCAGTTGGGGGCCTCGTCTCGTTGCATGGATCAGATGCAGATTGTACAGAATGATGCTGTTCGCTTTGTGTATGATCTATCAAAAAGAGAACATGTATCAAATTATCAAATTCCCGTAGGGAGCTGCACTGCCATCCCGTTTTGGCAATGATACGTTTCAGAGCCCTGACCATGATACATAAACGTATTTCTCGTTACGCCCCAAAATACTTGAAAGAGCAATTGAAGACAAACACGATCAAGGCCAAGGGGCGTTGCTAGGGGGGGGCGCTAAGGGTGCCATAGCCCCTGATCTTTTGGTTGTAGCCCCAGATAGAATCTCATGAGCTACAGCCAAAAGACTAGCTAGCCCCGAGTCGCAACAGTTAAGACATCAGCGTAGCCCCGGTTCTTTTCCAGACCTGGCAACTCCCCTGATCAAGGCCCCTCTGTTCCAGCACCAAGAAACTGTTAGTGGTACCCAGAGTAAAACAAAAAGCAGGGGATTGGCAAGATATTTACTGGTCAGTGCCACCCAACTTTGGAACACTATTCCCCTTGGATTAAGGAAAGAAATCCAGCTGCCACGTTGTAAAAACCTCTTGAAAACCCATCTCTTCACTTAGTCTACTTTACCAGTTCCCTCAGGTCTTTGTGATGTCCTATGCTTCCCACTCTCCTGCGTGTTTTTGAGGTGCCCTGATGACTGCGGGCTTTCGGCGCTTGATAAATAAGAAAACAAATAAATAAAGGAAGAAAGCACAGAGAGGTTCCTGGTTTCTAACATTGCATGTTGGAGCTTGGTACATCTGACGATGCCCTTAGTGTTTTTACTTGACTAGCTTTTTCTGGCTTCTCTCACAATGGGTGGTGGGTTGGCGCCCTGTCGCCCATTATGGATGTTTCACCCCATTTTGAGGTTGGAAGTATTCCTGTGAGGCACTCTGGTCTTCCTGTCCCTAGACCAGTCTTTCTGGTCCAGTCTAGATATTTCTTCTATATGAAAGGGGAATTGTGGGAGTCGAAGTCGTCTTCAATGTGATTCGCCAGCCAGATCCCCACAACTTGGACTTGGGACATCCTGTCCAACATTCCCTTTACCCCAGACCTGCATAGTCTTCCTCCTCCAGAATCCTTAGGGTTACACTTTTGGATCTTGTCCAGGTTTTCCATAAAACCAACAGAGGGATTCTGGGAGATGTGCTTTGTGGAGTTTGTGTTTTCCTAAATGAGATGGGGGACTTGGCCTGGGTATATCGCTGGTCCCAAGGAGCTCGGGATGGCATCTCCAGGTCCTTGTGACAATAGCCGTGCAGTCACTTTTGAGAGCACACAGCTATTAGGGACAGTAACCTAGCATGCTGGCCATCCTAGTGCCATAGATCACACCCACCTATCCTCACCAAAGGCACCCTCATTTGCCCCCAACCCCAATCAGTCATAACTGCCCTCTTATTTTAGCAATAGAGGAACAGATTTGGGAAGTCCACCCTTCTTTAGAGAGACAGAACAGCGAGCTCCAGCACAGCTTCAGCTACAATGCGAATCAGATTCTAATGCATTGTGATGGCCTTGATTATTCCGCCACGTCCATCATGAAGGGCACTATGCACTCCTAACCCCATCCCCAGTTGGTGGCTGTCACGTGCTCTAGGCTCCTTATTATGCTCCAGGCGGTTAAGGCCAATGCCTTCCATCAGCTTCAGTGTGATGACCATTCTCAGCAAAGATTCACCACCCTCCCAAAAACAGCCACTATCAAGCAAATATCCACAATCACTTGCCTTGCAGTCTCAGCAGGTTGATAGGAATTGTACTTGCATGTTACCTGGTCAAAATATAAAAGCACACACACATGGTTCAGACTTTCCACACCAGACACAGCCACAGTTTTTTATGTAAAAAACGGTCATCTTAATTCCCTTTCAAGGAGTCTGCCCCCCTCAGACATCCTTCAGCCCCCCCTTGTTGGGCCAGTACACCAGTTGGAAGACCACTGGTCTAGTTACTGTAGGTTGTCTAACCTAGGGATAGATCCATCCTCACAAAGCCCGCTGCAATCACATGCCATTTGCGCCGGGTGTTGGCATGCTGCCTGCTTTAGGCTTCCTTAGGTACCTGAATTGTGGCTTCATGGTTGAGGCCTTTCCCTCCAGACGTGGCTGCAAGCACCAGGACTGCCACCTGAGATGTGGATCCGGACATGACTCCAAGCACCAGGACTGCCACCTGAGATGTGGATTCAGACAGGGATGCAAGCACCAGGACTGCCACCTGAGATGTGGATCCGGACATGACTCCAAGCACCAGGACTGACACCTGAGATGTGGATCCGGACATGACTCCAAGCACCAGGACTGCCACCTGAGATGTGGATCCGGACATGACTCCAAGCACCAGGACTGCCACCTGAGATGTGGATCCGGACATGACTCCAAGCACCAGGACTGCCACCTGAGATGTGGATCCGGACATGACTCCAAGCACCAGGACTGCCACCTGAGATGTGGATCCGGACATGACTCCAAGCACCAGGACTGCCACCTGAGATGGGGATTCAGACAGGGCTGCAAACACCAGGACTGCCACCTGAGATGTGGATCCGGACATGACTCCAAGCACCAGGACTGCCACCTGAGATGTGGATACGGACATGACTCCAAGCACCAGGACTGCCACCTGAGATGTGGATCCGGACATGACTCCAAGCACCAGGACTGCCACCTGAGATGGGGATTCAGACAGGGCTCCAAGCACCAGGACTGCCACCTGAGATGGGGATTCAGACAGGGTTGCAAACACCAGGACTGCCACCTGAGATGTGGATCTGGACATGACTCCAAGGACCAGGACATCCTCCTGAGATATAGACCCAGACAGGACTGCAAGCACCAGGACTTCTACCTGAGATGTGGTTACAGACAGGGCTGCAACTATGAGGACTTCCACCTGACATGTCGATCCATCCAGGGCTTCATGCACCTGGAAATCCATTTGAGATGTAGAGCTGGGCAGGGATGCAAGCACCAGGACTTAAACCTGAGATGTGGATCCGGACATGACTCCAAGCACCAGGACTGCCACCTGAGATGTGGATTCAGACAGGGATGCAAGCACCAGGACTGCCACCTGAGATGTGGATCCGGACATGACTCCAAGCACCAGGACTGCCACCTGAGATGTGGATCCGGACATGACTCCAAGCACCAGGACATCCTCCTGAGATATGGACCCAGACAGGACTGCAAGCCCTAGGACTTCTACCTGAGATGTGAATTCAGACAGGGATGCAAGCACCAGGACTGCCACCTGAGATGTGAATTCAGACAGGGATGCAAGCACCAGGACTGCCACCTGAGATGTGGATCCGGACATGACTCCAAGCACCAGGACTGCCACCTGAGATGTGGATCCGGACATGACTCCAAGCACCAGGACATCCTCCTGAGATATGGACCCAGACAGGACTGCAAGCCCTAGGACTTCTACCTGAGATGTGGATTCAGATAGGACTGCAACCATGAGGACTTCCACCTGGCATGTGGATCCAGCCAGGGCTTCATGCACCTGGAAATCCATTCAAGATGTAGATCCGGACATGACTCCAAGCACCAGGACCTCTAACTGAGATGTGGATCCAGACAGGACTGCAACCATGAGGACTTCCACATGAAATGTGGATCCAGTCCAGACTGCAAGCACCAGGACGTCTACCAGAGATGCAGATTCAGACAAGGCTGCAAGCACCAGGACTTCTACCTGAAATGTGGATCCAGATAGGACTGCAACCATGAGGAGTTCCACCTGGCATGTGGATCCAGCCAGGGCTACAAGCACCTGGAAATCCATTCAAGATGTAGATACGGACAGGGATGCAAGCACCAGGACTTCAACCTGAGAAGTGGATCTGGACATGACTCCAAGCACCAGAACATCCACCTGAGATGTGAACCCAGACTTCAGTGCAAGCACCTGGACACCCAGCTGAGATGTGCAACCAAACAGGGCTGAAAGCACCATGTCTTCTACACTGGATGTGGTTAGACATAACAGCAAACACCAGGACTTCCACCTGACAATTGAATCCAGACAGGGTTGCAAGCATCAAGACATCCAACTGAGATATGGATTCTCACATGAATACAAGACACCAGGGCATCCATATGAGATATTTATCCATATAGGGCTGCAAGCACCATGCCTTTCACTTGCAGTGAAAATCTAGACATGACTACAAGCACCAGGACGTCCACCTAAGGTGTGGATCAAAACTGGGCCGAAGGCATTAAGGCTTCCAACTAGGATATGGATACAGGCATGACTGCAAGCATCAAGACGTCCACCTGAGGTGCGGATGAAGACAGGGCTGCAGTCACTAGGACATCCACCTTAGATGTGGATCAAGACAGAGCTTCAAGCATCATGTGTTCCACCTGAGATGGGAGCCAGGCATGACTGCAAGCACCAGGACGTCCACCTGAGGTCTGGATCAAGACACTGCTGCAAGCATCAGGACTTCCACCTGAGATGTGGATCAAGACAGAGCTTCAAGCATCATGAGTTCCACCTGAGATGGGATCCAGGCATAACTGCAAGCACCAGGACGTCCACCTGAGGTCTGGATCAAGACACTGCTGCAAGCATCAGGACTTCCACCTGAGATGTGGATCAAGACAGAGCTTCAAGCATCATGAGTTCCACCTGAGATGGGATCCAGGCATGACTGCAAGCACCAGGACGTCCACCTGAGGTCTGGATCAAGACACTGCTGCAAGCATCAGGACTTCCACCTGAGATGTGGATCAAGACAGAGCTTCAAGCATCATGAGTTCCACCTGAGATGGGATCCAGGCATGACTGCAAGCACCAGGACGTCCACCTGAGGTCTGGATCAAGACACAGCTGCAAGCATCAGGACTTCCACCTGAGATGTGCATCAGGACAGAGATTTTAGCATCATGAGTTCTACCTGAGATATGGATCCAGGCATGACTGCAAGCACCATAACATTCACCAACTGTGTGGATCAAGCCAGAGCTGCAGGCACCAGAACTTCCACCTGAGATATGGATCAGGACAGAGCTTCAAGCATCATGAGTTCCACCTAAAATGTGGATCCAGGTGTGACTGCAAGCACCAAGATGTCTGCTTGTGGTGTGGATCAAGACTGAGCTGCAGACACCAGGAGTTACACCTAAGATGTGTATCAGGCCAGAGCGTCAAGCATCATGAGTTCCACCTGAGATGTGTATCCAGGCATGACTGCAAGCACCAAGATGTCCACCTGAGGTGTGGATCAAGACAGTGCTGCAAGCATCAGGACTTCCACCAGAGATGTGGACCCAGGCATGAATGCAAGCACCAAGACATCCAACTGAGGTGTGGATCAGGAAAGAGCTTCAAGCATCATGAGTTCCACCTGGGATGTGGAACCAGGCATGATTGCAAGCACCAAGACGTCCACATGAGCTGTGGATCAAGACAGAGCTGCAGGCCCCAGGCTTCCACCTGAGATGTGGATCCAGACATGGCTAAACGCACTGGGACATCCAACTGAGATGTGGATCCAGGCGGGGATGCAATCATCAGGACTTCTACCTGAGATGTGGATACAGACATGACTGTAAGCCCAAGGACATCCACCTGAGATATGGACCCAGACAGGGTTGCAAGCACCAGGACCTCAACCTGAGATGCCCATCTATCCAGGGCCCCAAGCACCAGGACTTCAACCTCAGATGTGGATCTGAACAGGGCTACAAACACCATGACTTCCATCTGAGTTGTGGATCCAGATATGGCTGCAAGCACCAGGATCTCCAAGTGAGATGTGGACCCAGACAGGGCTAAGCACCATGACGTCCATCTGAGATGTGACTAAAGACCTGATTGCAAGCACCAGGACTCCTACCCAAGCTGTGGGTCCAGATAGGGCTGCAATCACCAGGAAATCTACCAGAGATGTTGGTCCAGACGGGCTCCAAGCACCAGGAAATCCACCCGAGGTGTGGATCTAGAGAGGGCTGCAAACACCAGGACATTCACTTGGATCCAGAGAGGGCTGCAAGACCCAGGAAATCCACCCGAGGTGTGGATCCAGACAGGGCTGCCAGCACCAGAAATTTCCATTAATGAGTTTTGGATCCAGATATGGCTGCAAGCACCAGGTTTTCCATGCGAGATGTGGACCCAGACAGGGCTGTATACACCATGACTTCCACCTGATATGTGGACCCTCACATGAATACAAGCATAGGAACTTCCACCTGTGATTTGGATCCAGATTGGACTGCCAACACGAGGACTTCAACCTGAGATGTGGATCCAAATATGGCTGCCTGATGCAGACCTTACACCTCAAACATGGCTGCTATCCTTAGTCCTTCCACTTCTGATCTGACTGAATGTTTTAAGCAAACTCTTCTGGGGGTAAATATCCACCGTACCATCAAAGCTCAGTGGTTTAACTGTGGAGTATTTCCACTCACTGTAAATCAACATAAAATCTCCATGGGGTATTGATTTGGGGTTTAAACCACCTTTCCACCACTCATAATCCTGTGGTAATGACTCAGGACCAAGTGGCAGTAATCGCAACCGAGTTTGACAGTATGCCTGATTACGGCAAAACTCGTGATGAGGCACAAAATATCTAAAGAGTACAAACCTGGCTGTTGTATTATTAGGACCACTTCCTCTAAACCCAGGTGCCATTGTGACCTGTTGGCACTGAAAGGGTCACCTCTGTGTCTTCTTGGGTTGCTGCCTTTCAGCCACTACCTCTGATGCGACGTCCTGGGCGAGCACCTTGCCTGCCGAACACTCCCACTGCCCTTTGTATGCTTGCATGCTAGGATACAAGCAGCCTCAAGTGGTGTCTTTGGGGTTTGGGGAAGGGAGCGTGCATTGGTACGTTTGGGTGTATCTCATGCGCAGAATGGAATTCCCATAATAAACAATCTCATACCCAAATAACTGGACAGAAGCAAGAAATATGGCAAAGTACTACTTTATTGTCAGCACCCAAAACAATAGAGAAATCTGGTAACCATACAAATTGCAGCTCGCTCACTCTCAGTTACTTTTCCATTACACAAAGACTTTATACCTTAATATACGCCAGCTATGGTGTCATCCTACGTGGAAAATAATAAAACCTATTGAGGGTAGGGATTGGTTAAGGGAACACATATACCTATTTTATGCATAAGTGTTAATAATTCCATGGCTCCCCATTATCTGTTAGGAACACCTCAAACTACCTCTAAATACGTATAACACACATTATAGAGAAACAATAACAGTGGATTGTCCTATGCAACATTGCATACAATGCCACTACATAGCCCTATATGATTTGTTGGCATACACTCCTAACCTTGGACATTTGGCTAGTTAGCAGCACGTAAGCAAAACAAAACCCAGGTGCGGGGAACAACGTCAGACCACTGCCCACTTTGGTCAATTAGCCTACCAGCTCTCATCAGTTAGACCATGAGCCAAGGCTACTCCTTTGTAGCTGACCTTGCTGGCTGTTCTCTTCTCTAAGACTTTTAAGGGAGTACATTGCTATCTTCAATTTAAGCCTTACTTTCGAGTCTCACACCACGTGTCAGTAGACCATGAATTTGTCCATTTCAACCTTTTATTTGCTGCTATTTGATTCAATTATAATGGGTGTTATTACTCCTCTTGGCCTCTGGAGACTTGGTTGTTCCATCATAAATGTACTTTCTGCATCCTTAATAGTTCAATACTTGGCACTTGCAAATGTTTGCTTGTGCTTAATCTAAGAGAAATACATCCTTTGTTTATAGCTTATCCATGTTGACTCCCTTTGTACCTTCCAATTATTTCTTGATGTGTCATCCTCAGTCTTCAGCCAAACAGATATTCTTTGTTCCTTGCACGAAAACTGTTTCTTCAGCATCTTTCAGCCCCACTGCCTTGATCTGTCTCTGAGGTCGTGTTGACACAATCCGACGTCCATCTTACCATTGTGGCCACTCTCCTCACATTATAGTTTCTACTGCAGAAAGCTTCTATATATCTCATCTACCTTGTGTTTCTGTGTACATACATTCAAAACTCATCTAGTTACTTATCTTCTTAGGGTATATGATTTCTTAGTCTCTGCATACATGTTTCTCTTGTTGCTTTAGTTATATTATCATTCTTTAAGTATTCACATATCGTTTCAGTACATCTTAGCATCTTCTCTTCATGACGTCACTTTGCTCTGGTCTGATTTCATTTGCAGCTCTTCTATGTCCAATGGTGTATGCCGATATCCTTCTACCACATCAGTGCGAGGGCACATTCAAAATGGTTGCCTGAGTGGATAACATCTCTCATATCTCTGATGCAGTATTGGGATAACACTTGGTGTAATGCACAGAGTCTTCCTCCTGTTCTTCCAGTATGCTGTAGATGAGGCGGCGGTCACTAGAGACGCCACCTGCTTCTCTACATTTACGCTTCTGGTTGAGTACTCGACTACCTCCTCAATTTTCTCCACCTTCTCTTCATACTGTGGTTTCTTTGGGATCCATATCTTCGTCACCAGCTCAGATGACCTGCATTTTGTATGTGTTCATCCACACTCCAAGTTATATAGCAGCACTCCATAGATGGTTGACAGAATACCCAACGTCTTACATATTTATTATGATCATTATGGTAGTAGAACTTCAATCCTGGGGATGCCAGTGGACTTCCTTTTATCATTTTCATGAGTGTTGCTCTCATTTCTCATGTGTTCGCCAGTTTCAGCATTTATGTTGATCATTATCTTCATCCCAGTAGCTTTCTTTGCTGTCTTCTGACACTGTCCAATGATCATTCTCACAATACAGAATCCCAGCATCACCAACACGAGTATTGCTCATAGTAGTTTGAAAGCATTTGCCATCCAGGTCGAAATCCACGAAAATAGGGACGAGAACCAGTAATCTCCTTCAGACTCATCTACTTCTTCTTTCATTTTCATATTTCGGTCTGACAAAGTCGTTATTGCCTCTGTCACAGATCGATTTTCTCCAGCATTGTGTAAGTTAGCCATATCTCACAGTTAGCCTGATTGTAAGCACTGGCCTGATTGTGTAAGTTAGCCATATCTCACATTTAGTCTGATTGTATATGTTGGCCTGATTGTGTACGTTAGCCATATCTCACATTTAGCCTGATTGTATATGTTAGCCTGATTGCGTAAGTTAGCCATATCTCACATGTAGCCTGATTGTGCAAGTTACCCTAATTTTGCAAGCTAGCCATATCTAACATTTAGCCTGACTGTATACATTAGCCTGATTGTGTACGTTAGCCATATCTCACATTTAGCCTGATTGTATACAGTAGCCTGATTGTGTAAGTTAGCATAGCTCACATTTAGCCTGATTGTGCATGTTACCCTGATTGTGTATGTTAGCAAAATCTCACATTTAGCCTGATTATATATGTTGTCCTGATTGTGTAAGTTAGCCACATCTCACATTTAGCCTGATTGTTTACGCTGGCCTTATTTTGTAAGTTAGCCATACCTCACATTTAGCCTGATTGTGCAAGCTAGCCATATCTCACATTTATCCTGACTGTATACGTTCGCCTGATTATGTAAGTTATCCATATCCATTATTTAGTGTGATTGTACAAGTTAGCCTGATTGTGTAAATTAGCCATATCTCACATTTAGTCTGAATGTGCAAGTTAGCCACATCTCACATTTAGCCTGATTGTATACACTGGCCTTATTGTGTAAGTTAGCCATATCTCACATTTAGCCTGATTGTAAAAGCTAGCCATATGTCACATTTAGCCTGACTGTATACGTTAGCCTGATTATGTAAGTTAGCCATATCCATCATTTAGTGTGATTGTACAAGTTAGCCTGATTGTGTAAATTAGCCATATCTCACATTTAGTCTGAATGTGCAAGTTAGCCATATCTCACATTTAGCCTGATTATATACCTTAGCCTGATTCTGTAAGTTAGCCATATGTCACGTTTAGCCTGATTGTATACATTAGCCTGATTGCATTTGTCAGCCATTTCTCACATTTATCATGATTATATACGTTAGCCTGACTGTGTAAGTTGGCCATATCTCACATTTGGTCTGATTGTGGAAGTCAGCCATATCTCACATTTGGCCTGATTGGGTAGGTTGGCCATCTCTCACATTTGTCCTGGTTGTGCAGGTTCGCCAGGGCATGCATTTAGCCTGATTGTGTAAATTAGCATGATTGTGTAAGTTAGACTAATTGGGTAAGTTAGCCATATCTCATCATTTACATAGCCTGTGTTATCCAGTCATTCCCTGCATGGAGACAGATTGTGGTAGCCAGCCACACCTCCCATTTACACAGACGGTTTTGGTAACACATAATTCAAAAGTGTTATTCCATAGACTGCTATGCCCCTCATTAGGCCTTTCTCCCTCTATCCAGGTACCCTAGGTTTAAGGTTAGTACATTTACTGGTGTGGCCACCTAACCGGGTTTCCCGAATTGAAGTATCATTACATTGACTGTTGTGCCCTCTTTAGGCCTCCCTCCCTCTATCCAGGTGACCCAGGCCTACGGTCACTTCATTTACTGCTGTGGACATCTACCCAAGTGTCCAAATATTGAAATGTTATTGCATTGACTGTTGTGCCTTCTTTAGCCCGCCTTCCCTCTATTCAGGTGTCCCAGGTCTAAGGTCGCTACATTTACTGCTGTGACCATCTACCCAAGGGTCCCAGATCGAGTGTTGACTGTTGTGCCCTCTCTAAGTCTTTCATCCCCTTTCCAGATGCCCCAGACCGAAGTGCGGTTGCATTGACTGTTGCGCCCTCCTCAGACCTTCCCCTTCTATCCAGGTGTCCAAATTCTAGGTGGGACTGCATTGACTGTTGCAACCCCTATTCAAGCACCCTCCCACTACCCAGGTGTCAAATCTGCTAGGTATGACTGCCTTGACTTTTGTGCCCCCTACATAGGCACTCTCCCACTCCCCAGGTGTCCCAATTTGTGGTGTGACTGCATCGCCTGTTGTGCCCGTATTTAGGCACCCTCCCCCTGTCCAGGTGTCCCAATTCTAGGTGTGACTGCATTGACTGTTGGGTCCCTCTTTAAGCCCCTTGCCCTCTAGGCAGGTGTCCCAAGTCTAATCGCTATGCATTGACTGTTCTACCCCCTCTCTAGGCACTATCCCCATGTTCAGCTACCCCAAGATTATGTGTGATTGCATTGTCTGTTTTCCCCTTTAAGACCCCTCCCTCTACCCAGGTGTCCCAAGTCTCGATGTTACTGCACTGACAGCTGTAACCACACTACCCCTGGTGCAAAGGTACAGGCACCCCCTGAACAATCGCTGTGTTTCCAACCCGCCAAACGTGGGTACATACATCAGAACCGGAAAGAAAAGCTGGCAGGACAGAACTAAAACGAAAGAACCATGAGGGTATATTACCCCTGGTTCAGCAACCATAACCAAAGGGCCCAAAAGATAAATAACAAAGCAACACAGAAGCAAAAAAAAGAAAGAGCAATAAACAAACCAAACGATGCTGAGTTTTGAACCGAAATCTCAACTATTCACAACCGTGCCATCTACAAGCAACAACTAACTGCAAACAGCAAAGATAGAACCCCTAGGATCCGCAAACACAAAGAGGACACCCACTCAAAGGAACACAACTTAACCACCATGCCTCGCCGCAATAAAGACAAAGAAGCCAGAACAGACAACAGAAACAATAAGGAAATCCAAACCGCTCAGGAAAGCATGATCCCACAACTCAGAAAAACTGGACAAAAACCAAGGCAGACGGCCCGAGGAGACATACAAAGAACAGAGGAAAGACAGACTACCTTTCCACATATGACTGCATGGCAAGCAATAATGGCCCAGCAACAAAGAACCGACAGCCAAAAAGCGTTACGAATACAGACCCTACTAGGACACCAAATGCAACATGACAACTAATAAACCACAACAACCCATTCTACAGCATGGAAAATACCCTAACCAGAATCAGGGACAAGTTGGAATCCATCACCCTCAACATGCCCTACATCACCAAAGACTTGAACAATGGATGAGTACCTACACAATTCACCACATGGAACAAACCAAAACCAACCAACCCCACCATAAACCTTATAATTCTACTCGACGAAAAGACTGATCACCAAAGAACCACATCGCCCAACAGGTTCAACTAGGAAAAACCCACCAGCAACGGAAACCAAACCGACAACACACCAGGCCAAACAAGAGAAAAAACAAACAAAAGGAAAATCAAACAAACTAAACTGCAGCCTTCTCAACGTTAGATCCATGGAAAAACGCTCAATAGAAATCCATGACATTCTAAGCGAAGGAGGATAAGACCTTCTCTTTGTCACAGAAACCTGGTTATCCTACATCTACAAAGCCATCTCGAATGAAGCAATACCGGGCAATTATAAATTAACACATGTCAAGAGAGAAAACTGAAGAAGAGGAGGCATTGCAATCATACGCAAAGAACACATCCAAGCATTTCAACTCATCGCAACCAACACAGAAGACTATGAATCCCTCCTCACCAAGATAGAACTCCATGACCATACCAACATACTAATACTATTCCTCCTGATCTACAGACCACCTTCTTACAACCCCAACTTTGCAACGAAACTAGAGGACACAATGGCAATGCTATCAACCCACCATGAGATCCTAGTCATATTGGGAGACTTCAACATATGGTTCGAAAAAGAAAATGAGCCCACAACAAACTCACTCTGCGCAATCCTAGATACTTTGCATTTTAAGCAAATAGTAAATGGATCCACTCACAATGTCAGGGACACACCCTGGATGCAATTGTCTGCGGGGAAGGACAAAGTGCATCCACTCCACCTACACCAAAGGTATGGAGCGACCACTTTTTAATACCATTCTACATCACATCCCAAACCCACCTAATGGCCAGAAAGGAAATACTCCATACCAACAAGAAAGGAAACTGGAAAAACCTAGACCTAGACCTAGAAGTCCTAACAAACCTCCTAGACCCTCGCAAGCGAAACAGAAACCACTGAAACAACCATAGACAAGGCAGAAGACGCACTCAACAAATGTATCATCAAGGTCGTTGACCCACTGGCGCCAACTAAAACTTTCAAAGCAGCACTAAAAGAACTGGCAGCAAAATGGTTCAAAGAAGAACTTAAAGAACTAAAAAACAACAACCGCAAAATGGAAAGAAATGGAGATAACAATACACCCGACGAGACAAAATATAATACCAAAGATTACTTAAACTATGCAAATCAACAGTCCTCAAAACAAAAAAGTTATACTATGCCACAACAACAGAATTGGCAAACAATCCACAGAAAGAACTTTTTAAAATCATCAAAGAGATAAAAAACGTCCTTACTGCAAGAATTCCATCATCCCGACACAAGTTCTTTATGACAATATTACCAACCACCTGAGAGCAAAAATAGACACAATCCAGGAGACCATCAACCTAACCTGGGAAAATACAAGCACGACTGCCAGACCACAACGGGTGATTCAGAGACTTCAGCAAAACTCACCTAACTAGAACCAATCCAGGACACCAACCTTGCAGGATCCCCAAAGGACCTCTGCCCGCCTGACATCATCAAAGGAATCCTCAACCACAAAACCCTGATGACAGGCTTCGGGAACCTAATGAATCTATCACTCAAAAGAGAAATAGTAACGTCCTCCTTCAAATCAGCATACATTAAACCGCTGATAAAAAAGGAGTCAGAAAGTGCACAAGACCTGAGCAACTACAGACCGACACCCAACCTGCCCGACCCAGCAAAGATCCTGGAGAACCACATATACAAAATCCTATTTAAATACATTGAAAACAAACAAAATACTTCACGGGTCACAAGGTAGCTTCAGACCAATGAGAGGAACAGAATCAGCACTTCTATTGCTATGGGACGACCTGAAAATAAATTCAGACCATGATGCGCAATTGACCCTCATACTACTTGACATATCAACAGCCTTTGACATAATCAGCCATGCAACACTCATAAAAAGACTGAGGGGATGCGGCATACAGGAATTCACTCTAAGGTGGCTTACCTCATTCCTAACCTACTGAACCGGAAGAACCTACCTACACCAAACAACTTGGCGCGAACTCTTACTTCCATGGATGTAATCAAATCCAAGACATACCTGTTCTGGAGGGTCATCAATCGAATGGCCCTTAATATTTCTCGAATCACACTGAATGCTTTTATAGTTGTGTTGATTGTTTGTAGCAGTTCCCATCTGGTAATTCGTAACCACTTGGCATTCACTACAGTCTAAAGTCCTGGCATAAATATGGATGCAAGTATCATTGCCGTTAAAGAGTTTATGCTCATCTTAAATATTATCTAAGCTTGTATTGATTTTGCTCAGAAAAAGTTATCTTTTTTCATCTGAAGGAGGGTAAGTGATCTCTTCTTCCTTTGGTGTGCATCCATTTTTGGAAGGTTTTCAATCTGCAGATCACTTTGGGGAATTACCAATGCAGGAACATGTATGATTACTATTGAGCGCATTCCTCCCCAATAATTGGACAGCTGCATATAGGCTGTGGATCCAAATGCCCATTAGTGGTCCATCGGCATGACAGTTCCCCCCATTCATTTGTGGGTCATCAATTATCTGGTTACATTCTTTATTTTCTTGAAATTTAGTCAGTCCTCTATTTCGGAAACACACTGTGGCATTCTTCATTGGTAATGTGACTACAGGTCCTACTTCATCCTTGACCCATGTGAATAATTTTGCATACTTGATTAATGATCTCAAACATTCGTCATTCACTATTTGCACAATCTGCACTGGTGCTGTCATCAATAAATGTGCACTACAAGCAAGCATTCCATCTTCCCATTCGGTGCTGGTTGCCACTAGTCCATATAACAACATCTGAGTTCTTTCCCAACATCCTGGCAATACTGGTGCTTTCCCAATTGTCTGCACAATTCATTTGTTTCTGTTCAACCATTCTTATCTGGTCTCCAGACATGCCACTGTTTGCGTACAAGAGCATTCTGCTCACCCAACTTGGATTTGTTTCCATTTTCTGCATTTTTATGAATTCATCTTCATATGTGAATGTATTTCTGTCTTCTTGCTGTGCAAGCTGTTAGATGGCTGAGACACTTTGCATCATGTAAAGGTATTTCTCTTACAATTAATGTTCTGGCTTGTGCTCCTTTGCTTGAACAATTTCTTCAGAAACATTAGGGAAACAGTTGTCTGTATATCCTGTGGAGTCCCACAGGGATCCAGCCGCTCTCCTCTCCTTTTCAACATATACATGTGCCCACTGATGAAAATCATTAGAAACCACAGACTTACTGCCTACAACTGCTCAGACGACACTCAACTGATTGTGACAACAAACAGAAGCCCAGAACAGAATAACAGCCTCAATAACTGCCTCACAGACATCTACAACATGACAACAAACAACCTTCAACTGAACCCGGTAAAAATTGAAATAATGCTCTCAACTGCAGGATTTGACAGAGGGAACCCACAACTGGACTTGCCGATCGGCATGGGAACACAACCAGAGACTACCGATGTAGTAAATAACCTAGGAATACTCATGGACAACGGACTATCACTGGAACCGCAAGTCAACAATATCGCCAAAAATGCTTCTTCCTCCTACGACTGCTCAGAGGATTACGCCCCTACCTCTCCTATTCCCAAAGAACCCTCACAATCATATACCTGATGCTCACAAGAATTGACATGCACACACTCTCTACATAGGAATGCCGGAAATACTTAATAAGAAACTCCAAAGGGTACAAAATACAGCAGCCCAGATCCTATTAAGACTAAACAGAAGAGACCACATCACTCCAGCACTTGAAAGCCTACACTGGTTACCAGTAAAAAAACGCATCAAATTCAAAGCACTCCCAATTACCCACAAAGCCTTACACAGACAAGAAGTGGAATTCCTCCAAGTCAAGATTAGCTGTTATCGCCCAGGAAGGGAACTAAAATCCAGCAATGGCCTACAAATAGAGGCAAAACACTATGAAAAAAGGAAATTCGGCAGAACAACGTTCTCACGTTTAATTGCTGGCATCTGGCTGGAACAACATGCCAAAAGAAATTAGAACCACAGAAGACCACATTACCTTCAGAAAATGGCTCAATACCTGACCATTCAGCAGACAGTGACAACCTCAAAGGAACACCAACAACACTGCAGACAAACAACCTGAGAGGAGACTAGATGGGCCAAAGAATCACAAACAAAAACCTGGCTAGATACCGTCAAGAGGCAACAAAAGAGACACACCACAGGCTCCAACAAACTGACCAAATTACTAAACCATTATCCCCTTCCTGCTCCTCCAACATAACTAATGAAACTACATCAGACTGTGGACCAGCCACACTACAAATAAACAAGCATAGAATCAATACAATGCTCACACCCAGCATCTTCAGATGCTGAAGCACACCTAGAGTGAACCACCCACATTGTCCAAAAACCATTAACAATGCAACTACACACCAAGATACCATATTAACATACAGCTATTTCCACCCATGACTCTGGATCCCTTATGGACACCATCTATGCAGCGCGCAGGAGCAATCCCACCATAACACACACCAACACAAAGCACTACAAGGCATTGAATCCTACCCATACAGCTACAATGCACAAGGCCTCTGGCACAATCTACCACATGCAAAACAACACCCGCAGATGCCAGTCCCTCCTGTTTCTAAACCTATCCTCTCACCCTACCCCCACTTACCGCCCACCCCCTCTCTTGCAGAGCCACACAAGTTCCTGGAGACTGCCCCTGGGTGTTAGCGGTGTGCAGTATCAATCAACATCATGCACAGTTAGTAAGTACAGCAAGAAGGCCTGATCTTGGCGCGAACTCTTACTTCCATGGATGTAATCAAATCCAAGACATACCTGTTCTGGAGGGTCATCAATCGAATGGCCCTTAATATTTCTCGAATCACACTGAATGCTTTTATAGTTGTGTTGATTGTTTGTAGCAGTTCCCATCTGGTAAATCGTAACCACTTGGCATTCACTACAGTCTAAAGTCCTGGCATAAATATGGATGCAAGTATCATTGCCGTTAAAGAGTTTATGCTCATCTTAAATATTATCTAAGCTTGTATTGATTTTGCTCAGAAAAAGTTATCTTTTTTCATCTGAAGGAGGGTAAGTGATCTCTTCTTCCTTTGGTGTGCATCCATTTTTGGAAGGTTTTCAATCTGCAGATCACTTTGGGGAATTACCAATGCAGGAACATGTATGATTACTATCGAGCGCATTCCTCCCCAATAATTGGGCAGCTGCATATAGGCTGTGGATCCAAATGCCCATTAGTGGTCCATCGGCATGACAGTTCCCCCCATTCATTTGTGGGTCATCAATTATCTGGTTACATTCTTTATTTTCTTGAAATTTAGTCAGTCCTCTATTTCGGAAACACACTGTGGCATTCTTCATTGGTAATGTGACTACAGGTCCTACTTCATCCTTGACCCATGTGAATAATTTTGCATACTTGATTAATGATCTCAAACATTCGTCATTCACTATTTGCACAATCTGCACTGGTGCTGTCATCAATAAATGTGCACTACAAGCAAGCATTCCATCTTCCCATTCGGTGCTGGTTGCCACTAGTCCATATAAAAACATCTGAGTTCTTTCCCAACATCCTGGCAATACTGGTGCTTTCCCAATTGTCTGCACAATTCATTTGTTTCTGTTCAACCATTCTTATCTGGTCTCCAGACATGCCACTGTTTGCGTACAAGAGCATTCTGCTCACCAGAGAGGGGCGTGGCTAACCGCCATGTAGAGCGGACGCGTCTCGTGTGAGCTCTTAGTTGATGTGCCAATATAAGCTGTTTCTACTTAATTCTAACTAACTTCGGAACCCTGCAAGCGGCACCGTCTGCAACGGAACCCCATCTACACACATCCGAACCATCTGCCAGTCGACCGAAGACTACGAACGCCGTTGTTCGGCGGACGAATTGTGCCGAGCAGAGTGAGCCAAGATGGCGGCTCCCGCGTCCTGACGTCTGGAGGACCGGAGCTCGCCTGCACTGCAGAGGACGTAGCCCGCCGAGACAAGCGGCGGACCTGGAGCTGATAGCCCACGCTGGGATCGAGGGAGAAGAGCGGCGCGGAGGAGCGATCGGGCCCCTGAGCCCACCGTGGAGCCGCGACCAGCCTGGGGAGAGCAGCGGAGCCCAGCTGAGCCAGGGGGAGCGCCGGCGAGACCCGTGGCCGGCCGGCGCGGCGTAGGTAGGCGGAAGGGGGCTGACCCAGCCCGAACTGGGATACCGGGAGTGGTGGGAACGCGGGGCTGCCCCCCCTAGAGCCACTGGAGCCCTGGATCCCGACCCTGCGCCCTGGATTTAATACCCGCCCGTTCCCTGCAGCGCCTCCGATAAGAGGCCCCGGCGCTCCTCGGAGCTCCCCCGCTGCCCAGCCTTGCCTGCGTCCGTCGGCCGGGGGGTTCCCGCCTGGTACACAGTGTCCCCTACGCAACTGTATGATTTAGCAGTCTGGACTGCCCAACCCGCTCCCTACAACCCCTCAACAAGAGGCATCAGCGCTCCTCCACGGCCCGGATTTACCTGGCACCCTGCACCCGGCGGCCGGTGGGATCCTGCCCAGCGGCACCCACGACGAACTGGCCAACCTGCTTTGCCACACCATGGGCCTGCATCCACTAATCTGAGGGCTTGCATTGCGCGCCTCCCTGACCCCCGCCCTCGGATCGCCTACCACTGGAGGGGGTGCCCAATCACCACATCACAGCGGAACTTCGGAGCTTCACCACCTCTGGGCAACCCATAGCAGTGAACTGCGAGCTGCCTCCACCTGCCCTCTTGAATGGACATTGCCTTCCCCCCCATATCGCTGTGCCGCTGCCCCCTCTGTGGCGACCCCGGGGTGCCCCCAGGAAACAAAGACACCTACAGATCTTCGCCTCGATCCCGGGTGGCGCTGCCGGGTGGGCCTTGCGGTGTCAGTGAGAGGTTCCCCTCTGCAGCGGGAATCTGCGGACTGCCGTCTGTGCCCTAGGCACCTCCGGAGCCGGGCCTCTGTGCATCCCCGAGATGGCTGGTAAAAACAGCAAGCCCCGACAGCGGCAGACAACCATGGATACTTACACAGCCAGCGAGTCAACAGGCCTCGCGGACCTGAGGGGGGGGACCACAGACCCTCATTCGGACCCCACAACTACAACGCCTACCGAGCCCAGCAACACCCAGATCCTGGAAGCCATCAAGCTGCTCCAGGCGACAATGGAGCATAAGATAGATGCAGTTGCTACAGACCTGGGCCTCCTGAGACAGGACGTCCGAACCCTGGCTGGCAGGACGGAGGTGCTCGAGACACAGGTCAGGGAAAACACTGATTCTAAAACACACCTCCTCCGGGACGTAGACGAACTCCAACAACGGGTCAAAAACTTGGAAAATAGAACAGAGGAAGCAGAGGGGAGAGCCCGACGTAATAACATTCGCCTCCTCGGGCTGCCTGAGGGCTCCGAAGGCTCAGACCCCACAACCTATATAGAAAACCTCCTCTTACAGGAAGTGGGCGCTGGGAAACTCTCCCAGGGATTCACGATCGAACGGGCCCATCGTTCCCTCGCTAAGAAACCACCACCTGGGGCCCCACCAAGACCTGTGATAGCTAAAGTTCTCAACTACAGGGACCGTGAAGCAATCCTGGCTTTTTCCCGAACAGGCGGCCAGATAATACGTGACTCTGCCAAAATCGCTATTTACCCCGACTATACCTTCCAGGTTCAAATGGACAGAGCCCAGTTCATACACACGAAGGCCAGATTGAAAGCCGCCGGGCTGCGCTACATGCTCCTGTACCCGGCTAAACTTAAAATACTGCACAAAAACAAAGCACACTTGTTCGACACTCCCGCACAGGCCAGGGACTGGATGGACGGTCTACAAATACCGGATATTGAAGAAAGGAAACGGAAGCCTAGATGATTGCTCCCCAGTAACTTGCTGGGAACTGCGCGTTCTTCATCCACCACCGGTGGGTGCACTGAAATTCCATACAGCTGAAAGGATCCTTCGCTAGGAGACGCACGAGTCAAGGTTCACTCCAACCCCTTGAAAGTTCTTTCTTTCTTTCTTCGGGTACATATACCCTCCCGTAGGGCACCTGGAGCCAATGTACGGTTCCGAGGAGCAGAAACGGGTTAGTCATAACGAGGGAGACCTCGCTGGGCTGGTTCTATGTTTGACTTGTTTGCAGTTATGGGGGGGGGGGTGGGACACAGGGAATAAAGGGGAGGGAGCAACGGGGGGTTTACACCCATGTTGGGAATTTTGTTCAACAAACACCGAGAACACTGAATAACCTCACAACAGATCCACCATTAATTGGACCTTGCTCAGGGCTGGAGAGAAGTAACAGACACCATGCCAACTATGGCTGACGGAATTAGAGTTATGACATGGAATGTCAGAGGCATGAATAGCTTCGTGAAGCAACGCCGGATTCACACATACTTGCGACGCCAGAAGGTCGGAATCGCCATGCTGCAAGAAACACACCTTACAGAGGAAAAACTCAAGGCGCTAGCCAAAAAGTGGCAAGGAACCCTCATTGGCTCCTCCTATTCCTCATTTGCAAGAGGGGTCCTGATATGGATCGACCCGTCCGTCCCCTTCAGAGTAATGGGTTCCAAGACGGACGATGAGGGTAGGATGGCCCTTGTACAGGGCACGTGGAGGGTAGAGACCTGTGCCTGGTTAGCACTTATGCGCCCAATCACGATGCCACGGCTTTCTTCAACTCCCTATATGCCAGACTGGGCCCTCACGCAAACAGCATTATGATTTGGGGAGGAGACCATAATTGCACCCTAGACCCCCTCTTAGATAGGTCAGACACTAAACATTCACGCCCGTCCCCCCCAGCTAAAATATTAGCTAAATTGATAAGCCATTTTTCACTCTGTGACCTGTGGAGGGAATTGGGCCCGGAACGGCGAGAATACTCCTTCTTCTCCCCTCCACACAATGTCCACACGAGACTAGACTACATTCTAATCAGTCATGGGCAGCAGGCCATGTTCCATGATGCACATTATTTACCAAGGGTATTGTCTGACCACTCCCCCATGTTGGCCACCTGGGAGGTGTTCCCGCCCAGACCCCCGGTTCCCACGTGGAGACTTAGAGCCGAAGCCCTGCTCGATGCGGCCTTCCGCGACCACATACAAGACAGTACGGAGGAATTCTGGCAAAATAATTTAGATAGTGTAGAACATATTGGCACCGCATGGGAGGCATATAAGGTGGTTATGAGGGGGGAAATGATAGCCACGGTGGGGGGCGCCCAGAGATCCACCGTAAATTCCCTGGCGGGTGCGGAAAAGAAGCTGGGGGAACTGGAGAGCGAGGCAGACTCGACTCCTGAACGCTTGCAGGAAATAACCAAATTACGACAAGCCTGTCTGTCGCACTGGGAGACCCTTGGGAAATTAAGTTATGCTAAGCACACGGAAAGGACTCATGCCCTGGGAGATAAACCTGGGAAACACTTAGCGTGGCTGTACAGGCGAGAAACCCCCTGGACCCCCATTTGCCACGTACGCAGACCTGATGGTACGACTGCGCACACCCAGGCAGAGATTAACTCTGTCTTTTCCGAGTTCTATCGAGACCTTTACTCCCCGACCCTGCCTCCGCCCGACTCCGGGATCGAGGATGCCCTGGACTGCATAAGGCTACCCAAACTAGATACACAGATGGCCGAAGCCCTAGATGATCCGATCACCCCTGAGGAAGTGGTGGCAATAATTAGAACACTACCCTCTGGGAAGGCGCCGGGCACGGACGGCCTACCCGGGGAATTTTATAAGACGCACGAGGGGACCCTTGCCCCACTGCTAGCGCAGGTATATAACGAAGCCTATGAACAGGGCATGCTCCCAGACTCCATGAGAGAGGCAGTTATTATCCCCTTGCTGAAACCCGGGAGGGATGGGACGGACTGTGGGTCATATAGGCCACTTTCTATGTTAAATGTAGATAGTAAAATACTGACGGCACTCCTCGCTAACAGACTACGCAGAGTGATTCCTGTGCTGATTCACCAGGACCAGACCGGTTACGTGCCAGGGCGCTCCATTACCGAAAACCTGCGTAGATTACACCATATTATATATAGCAACGAGCGAGGGCCCCAGAAATACGCTGTAGTGTCACTGGACGCTACCAAGGCCTTCGACTCGGTGAGATGGGAATGGTTATATGCCACTATGGCTAAGATGGGGATTGGACCCGCCTTCCTTAGATGGACCCAATTGATCTACACTAACCCCACAGCCAGGGTGCGTACTAACAAGACTTACTCAGACAAATGGCCCCTCTAGAGAGGCACACGGCAGGGATGCCCTCTCTCCCCCATGCTATATATTATTGCTGCAGAACCAATTGCTGCATATCTCCGCCAGGAATATGGAGACGGAGGCATCGTGTTGGACGGAGTGACACATCTTATCTCCATGTACGCAGATGACATGCTGCTGTACCTACATGACCCTGAGAACCTACTGCCCCACATTCTGGAGACTTTAGATTGTTTCCACAAACTCACAGGCATTCAGATTAATAAGGACAAGTCTTGTCTCTACCCCCTTGCTGCGCTATTTAGCGAGGAGCACGGATCCCTGCCCCCCCGGGATCTTCAGTGGCGGGTGACATCCTTTAGATACCTGGGCGTTACCATTCACCGTAACCCGAGTACCGAACACATTCTCAACACAGTCAGGGCGTAGGATGCACTTGCTAAGTCCATGGTCTTTTGGGGTAAGCTCCCTCTCTCTGTCGCTGGGCGGGCAGGTCTCCTCAAAATGGTGGCACTCCCCCGCCTACTGCATTGCTTCGCCAACATCCCCTTTTGCATCCCCCCCGCCTTTTTCAGGGAGCTGAACAAACTCTGTAGAGGGTTCCTGTGGCAGGGTGGCAGGCACAGGGTGGCGCTCGACACTCTCCAAAGGCCCTATGAAAAAGGGGGATTGAAAATCCCCAATTTCGAACTGTACTACCTGGCCAGCCAACTGAGACATGTAACGCATTGGATGGCTGACGAAGCCACCACAGACACCCGACTACTTCAACCTGCCCTACCTCGACTGCTACTCCGAGACCTGCTCTGGGTGGAACAGGGGGCGTTAAGACAGTATCCTTACCTGATTAAGCTTGGAACCCAGCTCTGGAAGAGAGCCTGCAGAACAGTGGGACCGCCAGACCCGTACTCCCCGCAGATCCCCATTGCGGCAGTCATGGCTAGATCCTCATGGGGACACACAGAAACACGCACCCAGTGGGAACCCTATGGGGTGGCAGTACTTGGGGACCTTGTTCACGACCAGGAACTTATGACATTCACGGACCTCAGTGAATCCACAGGCCTGCCCACAGGCCAGTTCTTGCTCCACAGAGCAGTGACACAGGCCCTGAAGATTAGGTGGCCGGAGACTACCGTCCAAATCATAGAAAATGAAATTGTTGAGTCAATACTGGACACTGCTGAAGGCGGCCACGAAATCTCCAGAATATATGAGGCCCTTCTGCAGGGCTCGACCAAGAATGAACTAAAATGCAAAGGGAAGTGGGAAAGAGAAATGGGCCTGGAGTTTGAAGACAAAGCATGGGAGAAAATAACCCATTACCATAGAAAGATTTCCAGGAATGCCCGTCTCCAACTCATCCAGCTGTACATCATCAATAGGGCCTACCTTACGCCCGAAGCTATATCTAAGTTCAAAGGCGCTACAACCCAGACATGCCCAAAATGCCACGAGCCAAGGGCAGGTATGACCCACATGTTTTGGGGCTGTCCGACGATCCAGAGGTTCTGGGCCCAGGTGAAGGAGAGGGTGGCGACTGCGGGGATCGAGGTAGAAATACGCGAGCCGGCAGCCTGCATATTGGGGCAATACAAGCGAAGCAGCAAGAATAGGCCCCTGAATAGACTCACTGACTTGATCTACATCACTGCGAAGAGGCGCATAGCTATGAAATGGAAGAGCGCCAGAGGTCCGACCGAGGCCCTTTGGTGGGGCGACCTCAGGAGATGGATAGCTGCTGAGACAGCAGCGTGGGAAACGGCGATTCACGTGCAGCGCCTCGACTCCAGCGCTGATTTGCTTAGTTGGGTGGCGCTTACGGTGCCACTACTCCACCCAGAGGCGCAGGACGGTGCCTCGGATAAAACGGACAGTCCCGGCCCGGCACGAGATCCTAAAGAAGATTGAGGACTTTTCGGTGGTCTCGGTTGAAAGGGGGAGGGGGGAGGGAAGGGAGGTTTGGGGAAGTTATACAATGTTGTTCTTGAGTTATGCATACCACATTGTTTATCAATGAGTCAATGTGTCAAAATCAATAAACATATTTAAAAAAAAAAAAAGAGCATTCTGCTCACCCAACTTGGATTTGTTTCCATTTTCTGCATTTTTATGAATTCATCTTCATATGTGAATGTATTTCTGTCTTCTTGCTGTGCAAGCTGCTAGATGGCTGAGACACTTTGCATCATGTAAAGGCATTTCTCTTACAATTAATGTTCTGGCTTGTGCTCCTTTGCTTGAACAATTTCTTCAGAAACATTAGGGAAACAGTTGTCTGTACCTTTGCTAGGAATAACCATAGAAGTATCATCACTTAGTATTTCATCTGTATTATTAAGAATTAACTGTTGAAAGGTCATAATAATGAGGAAGAAAAGACAGATCATTGTACAAAATGACAATATAAGCATCAATCCAAATGAACCTATTGGTCTTCTTACTGGCATGGTATTTCTTGTACTCTGGAACATTTTCATTCTCTTTTTTCACAATGTATATGCTTAGGTCACCTATATGAATTATTCGTTCTTATAAAATAAATTGCAGAATAATCACAATAACGATTATGAAAATAATAGGGCTGTTTTTATGATTCGCAAGAATTGCAACAGCTTCCACATGTCATTTTACTAAATCTGGGTAAGACTGAAGAATATAGGTACAGTTATGGGTGACATGAAAAGTTATATGTGTATGTTCTGTTGCTTTGTTTCTTGCCACATTGTTCCTTTTTCCTAAATATAATTGTTCTGGAATTACTGCAATGTTTACTTCCCTTCGAACTTGGGAATGGCTGAAAATTTCAGAAATGTTCTTTATTCTGATAAATCTTTGGTTTTGCCCTTGGTTGCCGATCTTGTTGTCATCCATGGAGCTTCATCCCTTGCTTCACTGCCATCGGTTGTTGGAGGGGTAGGGGTCTCTCCTTTGTAGAGATTTATGTCATTCAGATGCAGCCAGGCTCTTCTGTTTTTTTTAAATTTAACTGCGGTAGTTGTGACCTCTTCTACTATGTATGGTCCTTCAAAATGGGGCTTATTCCAAGTGCGCACAAAGCTTTGTGCTAGCACCTTGTCCCATGGGTACAAACTAGGCTATTTTAACAATTTGCCGAGATCACCGGTTTGGCTGTCTTCTTCAATCCTCTTTGACCCTTCCCTCCAATGTTTGATCTGTTGAGAAATAAAAGAAACACTAGCATTCATGTTTGTTAAATAATCATGCACATCATCACATAAAGCCTTTGCCACACTGTGGGCATCACTCTCTGTTTGAGTGGGAGGAGGAAGGGTATCAAGTGATGCTACCGATAATAAAATAATGACTAACACCCCAAATAAAAAAAAATATTAATAATTCAGTATTTTTTTGGTATTTAAGTGTCGGTAGAAATTGAACCTAAGCAAGGGGCATTCTCATGTGATGTCCAGTCACCAACTCCTGGGGAGTCAGGTGGTGATCTGAACCAGGCTGGTTTTTCAATGCAAAAAAGGAAAGGGGCAGAGAGTGTAGCCACCCCTTTTTCTGAGTCATTTTTTATTTGGCTATTCTTTCTTTAAGAAATCTGTTTAACCTTTCACTGGTGCCATTGGACTGTGGGTGATAAGCAGATGAAATAATGTGTTTTATGCCTAAAAGAAGCACTATTTCTTCAAATAACTTGTTTACAAAATGCGGGCCATTGTTGGATCTCAGGACCTCTCACATACCCCACCTAGGAAACACCTCATGCACAAGGAACTTGGCTGTGCATGGGGCATCATAGGGTGTGCATGGACCTGCCTCGATCCATCTGGGAAAGGGACAAACTACTACTAACATGTACCTGTATATGTTGCATAGTTGTAACATATTCACATAATCGATATGCAGATGCTGAAAATGACCATTAGGCCGTGGGATTGCTCCTCTCACTGTCCTTAAGTTGTCTCCTGCTGTAAACGTGTGTCATACAATAAAGTTCACAATAAACTGTGCCACATGTTGTAATAAATTTGGTGAGAACCAGACTTCTGCATTCATGGCAGCAAGCCTCTCTCTTGTGTGCAAGGCAATCTCGCACTTGTCACTACCTCAACTTTGCCATTCTATTTCAGCTTCACTACTGCCATCCCAATAAGCCTTTCGCCAGTCTTTTAGTCCATTTTTTTTTAAAAAACATCGATAAAGAGAACTTCCCCCTCCAAGGGCATTTTCTCTAACATCGGGAATGTCATCATAAATCTCAGTATATGTTGTGCAGTCATGTACATAATCCTCTTTCCCTACCAACTCTGATAGAAATGTTGTTGGATACACTATTCTACACCTAACAATTTTAATCACTGGATTAGAAATCATTTCCTCATATCCTGTTACTCTTTGTGTAGCCAATGCACTCCAGGTTTCTCTAAAATGGCAAACAGGGAGTGTTCAACCAATAACAGCATTTTCAGTCACAATAGTGGCAGCAGCTAAAGCTTGTTTACAAGGGTAATGCCCTTTCATTACTGGGTCTAAAATCCCACTGTAGTAAGCTAATGGTTTGTGTCCATGCCCTAAAGTCATCTTCTGTGTGAGGATTGCTGTCATTTCGTCTCCATTTGAATGTGAAAACAAATAGAACTCTTCATTATAATCTGGGATTCCTAGTACATGGGCTGTGCAGATTGCCCTTTTTAACACTTCAAACCTCTCGGTCATGTCCCCTGTCAATATTACCTTGTTTTTGCCCATCTGTGCTTCCTTGAGTCCTGTCGAGTGGTCGAATATATGTACTATAATCAAAAACCCACGCCCTACAGTAATGACACAGGCCTAGAAATTGTTACATTACCCTTATTGTCACTGGTTCAAACGTCTTCTGAATTCTGAATTGCCTCTATGCTCTCAGGTGTTACCTTTCTCCCGACTTGAGAGATTAACTGTCCTATGTACAAGACTTGTTCCTGACAATATTGTAGCTTCTTTGTGTCTACCTGTCATGATGCCCGCTCCCGGGGAGCCGGTTCAAGCCCTGCGTCCCCGAAAGCAGACATCCAGTCCCCAAGGAAGGACCCAGCAACCCCATATAGGGGCCCTTTGGACAGTGTCCTGGTGCCTATGGCGCCAGGCTCATAAAAGACATCAGTCCTGGCGCCATAGGCGCCAGGCTCATTATGTAAGTGCTTGGGTGCACTTACCTGATGCAGACCATGCTGCAGGATCCCGGCCTCCTTGAGGCCTGAAAGGAACTACTTTACCTGTGGGACTAATTTACCATCCGGGCGTGGTCGGGGAAGGATACATACCTGATTGGAGGAAGGATACATACCTGGAACTTCTTCCAAGGCTATTTAAACCCCACCCGAACAGCCACACGTGCTTCGCGTTGTTCTGCATCTAGCAGCTGGATGCTCACCGTGTCTGCTCCTGCATCCTGACTTCTGCCACGTCTGCCAGCATCCTGGATCACCTGCAAAGGAAGAGAAGAAGAGAACAGAAGAAGGAAAAGTCCTTACCTGCTAAATCCGCATCCCGGAGACATCTTGCCGACAATCCTGAAAAGGAAGACTTTTATTTAAAAGCTCATCGCGTCGATCGCTGCAGCGCCGCATTCCACTCACCTTTACAGGGCGCCTCCATTTTCAGCAGCGATCATCCGGATTTGCAGTCACGCCCCAGCGCCTAGGGAGAAAAAGACCAGAACAAAAGGTGAGAGAGAGAAGGGAATAAGGAAAGCTAAATCTCTGTGTTAAGACTTACCTGTTGATTCATTCCCTCTTCATTTCGGGTCCGCGCCGCATCCTGGCATTTCCGGACCCCGGCCCCTAAGGGGAAAAAGAGACATCAGCGTTAATGAGCGAATGAAAAGACATTACCAAAAAACGCTCATTAAAGACTTACCTGATTTCTACAAGGATTTCACCTCTCATCTCGGGTCGGTGCCTGTTCCCCGGCATTCCGTACCCCGGCCCCTATGGGGAAAAAGACACTAGCATTAGTATATTAATGCATGGACACAAGGGGAACCTCTTATCAAAAAACTTACCTGGAAGCCAAGCAAGTTTGGTTCTCACCAATCCGGAAATCCAGTGAAGTAACTGGATACCAACGCGCCCCTGCATCAGAAGCAGGATGGAGAGCTCGTCCTTCCAGACCCTAAGGTGAGACGCTACGGGGAATCACAGAAGGGTTTCGAGGAGGGTGAGAGGGGAAAGTGGGAGGCTTATTGCATTACCCCGCAGACAGTTAATCCCCTATTTTCGCCTACAGAAGGATACTTCTGCGAGCCAGACAAGCCAGATTTGGGGGCCCAGTCCAGTCCGTCTTCCGAACCCCGCGCATCACCTTAGAAGATGTCACAGCAGCGCGAACCAGGCCAGCGCCTCCGTGGGAGTCAGGTGAGCGTTACAGAATGCGAAGCCTTCCTACAAATTCCCACCCAGGCGCTATGGAAAGTTCTGAGACTGATCAGTTGGCCCAATTACTGGGGGAATTACGGGCAGAAGTACATGCCGCTCGTCAAGAGACTAATGCCCTCAGAAGGGAATTAATCATATCAAAGGAAAGAACTGATGACCTGGCCAGACAGCTTTTGCAAGGTCAAGCTGGGCAAACTCCTCTACCCGGTTCCGGAGGGAACCCCGCTCCTGTGGTTTCCAGTAACCCAGTGCAGATTAATCTACCTGGAAACATGCCGCTGGCCCCACCCAACGCTTTGCTGGGGACCCCAAACGATTCGCCGTATTCATGAATCAGTGTCGTTTGCACTTCCTATGCAGACCTGGGGCCTTCCCTAATGATCAGACCAAGGTAGCCTTTGTATTGTCATATCTCAGCGGCTGCGCTGCCGATTGGTCAGTTCCACTGGTTACTCAAGATGACCCGATTCTCTGTGATTTTCAAAGGTTTCAAGCAAGCATGGAAAGGTTATTTGCTCGACACTCTCAGAGGCAGGCTCTGGATGACGAACTTCTATCTCTGCGACAGGGCAATCAGAACCTCCTATCCTATATTGCAACCTTTTATAGACTAATTGTGGAAACGGGATGGCCAGAGGATAAAAGAGTCACGTTGTTTTATCGAGGCCTACGCGGAGAACTTAAAGATGTCTTGGCCCAAGTTGTAAATCCGGCCCAAGAATGCACAGAGTATATAGACTTAGTGGTCCAATTGGATCACAGACTTCAAAACAGAAAAGCAGATCGGTCCAGGTTTGAGACCCGGGTGTTGGTCAAGACTCATGCTAATCCCAAGGGAGTTGATGTCTCTGAGCCTATGCAAATTGGAGGGGTTAAAGGACCCTTAACTCAAAAGGAACGTGAAAGGAGGCGGCAGTTAAAATTATGTCTTTATTGTGGGAATTCTGGACACTTTCTACGAGATTGCCCGGCAAAACCGCCCCGAAAGGCGGTAGGAGCCGCTGATAAAAACCATGAAGACTCTGTTTCGGGAAACGACTCCGCCCGACAAGTGTAGGGGTCCACTTGCCGAGCTTGAAAACTAACTCTCAGACCTCGCATTTCATTGTGCCAATGGTTCTCGTAGATCCAGAACAGCCTAAGCGGTCGCATGCAATAAAGGCATACATCGATAGTGGGGCTATTGGAAACTATGTGGATCGTGAATTGGTCTCTAGGATTAACCTCCCTCTCTGTCCTAAAACCAGCAAAGATGTCATCACCACAGTCGATGGAACTGAAATTGCCTCTGGACCGGTAACACATTCCACTACTGAGGTGACTCTTATTGGTCCCGACGGCCATCGGGAGGGTGTTGTGTTTGATGTAATGAAGGCTCCACAGTTTCAGGTTATTCTTGGAATCCCTTGGTTAGAGACACATAATCCTCGAATTGATTGGCGAGCTAAGAGAATAACCTTCCCGGATTGTACACAAACCTGCTACCCAGAAAACCTGAAGATTAATCTAGCATCTGTAACCTCTGCCTCCATGCAACTACCTCCGGAATACCAAGACTTTCAAGACGTCTTCCAAAAGAACAGGCCAACACGTTACCTCCTCACAGATCGTACGATTGCCAAATCAATCTGGTGCCCGGTGCACAACCCCCTTGTAGCAGGATTTATGCCCTTACCGAACCTGAGAATCTGCATTTGAGACAATATTTGGATCAATACCTAGCTAATGGTTTTATTCGCCCGTCAAAGTCCCCGGCATCCTCGGCTTTGTTCTTCGTGCCCAAAAAAGAAGGCGACCTTAGAACTTGTATCGATTACCGCGCATTGAACCAGATAACGGTTAAAAACCGTTATCCTCTGCCTCTGATCCCTGAACTCCTTGACCAGGTGAAGGACGCTTGCATATACACCAAGTTAGATCTCCGGGGGGCTTATCATCTGGTACGAGTTAAAGAAGGCGACGAATGGAAAACTGCCTTCCGTACTAAATACGGATTATTCGAGTACCAGGTGATGCCTTTCGGATTGTGTAACGCGCCAGCTGCCTTCCAATACTTCATGGATGATGTCCTTCGGAAACTCATTGATGTTTGTGTTGTCGTATATATCGATGACATTCTGGTGTACTCCTCTTCGGAATCTGATCACAGAAAACAAGTCAGGGCAGTACCTGAAAAACTGCGCCAACACAAACTATTTGCTAAATTGGAGAAATGTGTTTTCCATACCACAGAAGTCGAGTTTCTAGGTTTCATCCTGACACCCAAAGGAGTCCGAATGGACTCAAGAAAAGTGGATGCCATCCTCAAATGGCCATCACCTAGCTCTGTAAAAGGGGTTCAAAGCATGCTCGGCTTTGCCAATTTCTATCGCAGGTTTATCCCGGAATTTTCACGCGTGGTACAACCCATTACTGCACTCTTGAGGAAAAATAAACATTTTGAATGGTCTGAAGAAGCCGAGCAGGCCTTTCAGGATTTAAAAGCTAAGTTTACCTCCGCACCTATATTGAAACACCCGCGTCCAGATCTCCCTTATGTCGTCGAGACTGACGCATCCAGCCTAGCCATGGGAGCTGTCCTGTCCCAAAGAGATCCCGAAACCAACCAACTGCATCCCGTAGCATTTTGGTCCAGAAAATTCTCGGCACCCGAGGTTAATTATGCAATCACGGACAAAGAACTGTTAGCCATTAAGTCCGCTTTTAAAGCCTGGCGGCATTATCTGCTTGGCACTCGACATACCATCACAGTGATCACTGATCACCGGAATTTACAGTATTTGAAAACCGCCAAGGCTCAGTCATCACGGCAGCTCCGATGGGCTTTGTTTTTCGCTGAATTTGATTTCGTGATTACCTATCGACCTGGCTGCAAGAATGGCAAAGCAGACGCCTTATCCCGAATTGGAATGGGAGAATCTGATACAAACTCAGAACCAGTACCAATAATTCCCGAACAGAGGATTCTAGGCATGACTTTGTTACAGACGCTTGAAGACATTCAAGCCAGAGTGAAACAACTCCTGGACCCTACAACCTTACAGGATTGGATTCAAAAGGGATCAGACTTTACCATAGATAATGGTTTACCTTATTTCCAAGGACGCTTATTCCTGCCACATAAGGAATTACACGAACTAGTTATTTCCGGTTATCATGATGCATTAATAGAGGGACACCCCGGTATTGCCAAGACAGAGGAAAAGGTGAAACGACAATTTTGGTGGCCCTCTTGGCGAAAAGATGTTAAATCTTTTGTGATGTCCTGTGGTGTTTGCACCCAAAATAAAAGTCAAAAGAAAAGACCAGCCGGTCTCCTTCAACCTCTAGACATACCGCCATCATCCTGGCACACCCTATCAATGGATTTTATTACGGACCTGCCTCCTTATTCGGGGTACAATACTATTCTGTTAATTGTGGATTTGTTTTCCAAAATGGCCCACTTTATTCCTTTGAAAGGTTTACCTTCAGCTTCTGTCCTAGCCAAAGAATTCCTCGAAAATATTGTTCGGCTACATGGATTCCCATCTATACTAATCTCTGACCGGGGAAGCCAATTCATTTCCCACTTCTGGCGCAAATGTTGTCAAATGGCGCAGATCGACGTAAGATTATCGACCAGTCACCACCCTCAGACCGATGGTCAGACCGAGAGGACAAATCAGACCCTTGAGCAATACTTACGGTGTATGTTACAGCAATCTGAAAGCAACTGGAAAGACATTCTTTGGATAGTTGAATACGCATATAATAATTCGGTACACTCTGGAACTGGCCACAGTCCTTTTTATACTTTGTTTGGGCATCACCCTCGAATCTCAAACCTTGACTCACCTCAGAACCTTGGAATGCCTGCAGTAGAACATCTGCATTCTACAATTACCCAAGCCTTCAAAGAGGCAACTACGCATTTACAACAAGCCAAGAGAAAATACAAGGAGAATGCTGATCTACATCGGAGTGAAGCACCTCCGTATCAGATTGGGGATCAAGTGTGGTTAGCTACCAGACATTTACCACTCAAAGGGCCTCGAACTTTTAACCCAAAATATCTGGGACCTTATTCTATTACGGCAATAATGAACGCAGTGGCTGTTAAACTTGATTTACCAGCTAGTATGCGAATTCACCCTGTTTTTCATGTGTCACTTCTGAAACCAGTGGTACCCGGAACCCGACTACTCAAACCTCCAGAACCTATTCTAATAGATGGGGAGCCCGAATTCGAAGTGAAGAACATTTTAGACTCAAAAATGTTTAGGTCAAAACTGTTCTACCTAATTGATTGGAAGGGGTACGGACCTCAGGAGAGGTCATGGGAACCCAGCGACCATGTGCATGCACCTCGATTAGTCAGGAAATTCCACCGACTCTTCCCAGACAAACCAAAACCCCCGGAGGGAACAACCTTGGGAGGGGCCTTGGGGGGGAGTGCTGTCATGATGCCCGCTCCCGGGGAGCCGGTTCAAGCCCTGCATCCCCGAAAGCAGACATCCAGTCCCCAAGGAAGGACCCAGCAACCCCATATAGGGGCCCTTTGGACAGTGTCCTGGCGCCTCTCATAAAAGACATCAGTCCTGGCGCCATAGGCGTCAGGCTCATTATGTAAGTGCTTGGGTGCACTTACCTGATGCAGACCATGCTGCAGGATCCCGGCCTCCTTGAGGCCTGAAAGGAACTACTTTACCTGTGGGACTAATTTACCATCCGGGCGTGGTCGGGGAAGGATACATACCTGATTGGAGGAAGGATACATACCTGGAACTTCTTCCAAGGCTATTTAAACCCCACCCGAACAGCCACACGTGCTTCGCGTTGTTCTGCATCTAGCAGCTGGATGCTCACCGTGTCTGCTCCTGCATCCTGACTTCTGCCACGTCTGGCAGCATCCTGGATCACCTGCAAAGGAAGAGAAGAAGAGAACAGAAGAAGGAAAAGTCCTTACCTGCTAAATCCGCATCCCGGAGACATCTCGCCGACAATCCTGAAAAGGAAGACTTTTATTTAAAAGCTCATCGCGTCGATCGCTGCAGCGCCGCATTCCACTCACCTTTACAGGGCGCCTCCATGTTCAGCAGCGATCATCCGGATTTGCAGTCACGCCCCAGCGCCTAGGGAGAAAAAGACCAGAACAAAAGGTGAGAGAGAGAAGGGAATAAGGAAAGCTAAATCTCCATGTTAAGACTTACCTGTTGATTCTTTCCCTCTTCATTTCGGGTCCGTGCCGCATCCTGGCATTTCCGGACCCTGGCCCCTAAGGGGAAAAAGAGATATCAGCGTTAATGAGCGAATGAAAAGACATTACCAAAAAACGCTCATTAAAGACTTACCTGATTTCTACAAGGATTTCACCTCTCATCTCAGGTCGGTGCCTGTTCCCCGGCATTCCGTACCCCGGCCCCTATGGGGAAAAAGACACTAGCATTACTACATTAATGCATGGACACAAGGGGAACCTCTTATCAAAAAACTTACCTGGAAGCCAAGCAAGTTTGGTTCTCACCAATCCGAAAATCCAGTGAAGTAACTGGATACCAACGCGCCCCTGCATCAGAAGCAGGATGGAGAGCTCGTCCTTCCAGACCCTAAGGTGAGACGCTACGGGGAATCACAGAAGGGTTTCGAGGAGGGTGAGAGGGGAAAGTGGGAGGCTGATTGCATTACCCCGCAGACAGTTAATCCCCTATTTTCACCTACAGAAAGATACTTCTGCGAGCCAGACAAGCCAGATTTGGGGGCCCGGTCCAGTCCGTCTTCCGAACCCTGCGCATCACCTTAGAAGAGGTCACAGCAGCGCGAACCAGGCCAGCGCCTCCGTGGGAGTCAGGTGAGCATTACACTACTTTATATCCTTCCACTGCTAGTATAGGTATGAATTGAAATTAATCTTTTCTAAATCTTTCTTCTGTTTCACTGCAAACGAATATATCATTTATGGACTGAATTATTGCACTCTCAAGCTGTACATTACCTAAGTCCATCTGGAGGATCCTATTAAAGTTTGAGGGGGACTTGCAGTACCCCTGAGGAAGCCTAGTATGTTTTAGGTGCTGGTTTCTATAAAAACACATGGTCAAATCCTGTGAGTCCTCATAAAGGGGTATTGTGAAGAATACCTTTTTTTAAATCTATTACAGTAACATATTTGGCTGTGGCTGGAATATTGCATAATATCATAGCTGGATTTGGAACGAGAGGAAATTCTGCTTCAATTATATTATTGAGATCCTGAATAAATCTCCATGAGCACCCTTTAGATTTCTTCATGGGGTACACAACTTTGTTGCACGGGGAATATGATGGTACTAATATCCCTTGCTGAATTAAAGCAGAAATGGTTTCAAATGGGCCCTCATCCACTTCTGTGGACATAGGGTATTGCTTTGCTTATGGCAAGATATCTCCAGTCTTGAGCTTAATTGTAACTGCTCCCACTCCATTAAGTAGACCGACATCATAAGGACTACTAGTCCACAGGATGCTTGGCACCTTCTCTAAGTCTTCCTGGAAAAAAGTATGGTTTATTTTTCACTAATGCCATTCTCTGTGGTATTTCTCTTCTTTCTATTTTAATCCAATAAGTGAGATTTATAAAAAATCGGAATTCATCGTCTGAATAATCATCTCTGAACAACTCCTCATCTGTGAAGTCTGTAAATCTATACCATTCACTAAGCGCTATCATTGCCCTCCATCCTCTTCCCTCATCATCTGTTCCATGGATGGCCACTCTTTCTTCTCTTACTGCTGCTGATTCTAAATCTATGGGAATTACCTCTCCGTCTTCACCCTCCAGAGGTATTTCTAGTCTAAACAGAAATTCATCGGGTATTCTCAATATGTTACCTTCTATTCTGGGGAGCCATGTTAACAAAACAGCTACTCCATACAATAATTCTTCTGGGTCTAGGGGTGCCCCTCGTAATGCTTTTTGGCCTGCACATTCCAATATTAGCTCTCTTACATTCAGAAGATATATTCCTGGAGTGGAACACACAATCCCTTTGTCCGTGAAAGATATCGTCATGTTTAGTTTTCTCATCAGATCATGACCTTATATGTTAACTCGTGTCTGTCAAGAAAACAATAGTGGCATAGACACATCATGTTCTTCTATAGAAATTGGTAATTCATCAATAAAAGGAACTAAGCTTGTAACCCCAGAGAATACCTGTGCATTCATGGCAATGGCAGACATTGGGTATTTTCCCTCTCGAACACAGGTACGAGAGGCTCCAGTGTCTACAAGAAATTGAAATGTATTGCCTACTATCGTTACCCTGACCCTTGGTTCCTCTTGGGGGTCCAGTGTCACAGATAGTACTGAACACATCAGGTCGCTCTGTAGGCTGTCCTATTATGGGTATAAATTCATCCCAGTACCTGTGAAAGGATATCCTCCTACCATGATCACCCACACTATCCTGGGTGTGGATGCTTGTGGGGCCCCTGCATTCATATTTCTTTGTTTTGACATTGCTTGCGGAGACATTGCTTGCTGGGTCTGTACTTGCTGTATTTGTATAGGCACTTTCTGTAGATGCCCTAGTGGCATTTGCACTTGTGCTAGGCTTCGCTGTACTTTCTGCATTTTCAGTGCATGTGTCTGATTCTGTGCGTGATCTGCAGTTCTGTATTATACTGTGGTGAATACCCCATCCCCCCTTTTGAAGCCTGAGAGTTCTGCTGCATGCTCCCTCTGCTTCGACACGTTCGGGCTATATGTTCTATTCTTCAACAATTTTCAGTTTTGAAATCCCGTCTCATCCATGTCTAGGCCCATTCCCTCTGCCTCGTGGCCAAACATTATATCCACCTTGATCTGTAGGAAACCCTATATTACTTGACTGACCTGGCTATGCTCCTTGTGTTACTCAAGCTTTCCCACTTGTCAATACCGCTCCTTCTATAGCAAATTCCGAGAATTCTTTCTGAACCAACTTCGTTTCCACTTGCTTTCTACGATCAACTTTCTCCATATTCTTCTCTTGCAACAGTCGACAATGAGGTGCAATAGTCAGCTGTATTTCTGGCCATGGCTTCGTCTCCATTCCTACTTGTTTCTTCATCTGCCGTTGAACTGGCTCAGACAGTCCCTGACATAAAATATGATAAAATAAAGCCACTGTTTTGTCCCATGATTCCCTCGTCTCAAGACGCCATGTTTCTGAATTTCTTCAATAAAGGTAACAGGATCTTCATCCTCACCCATTTTCCTTGTCTTAATTGCACCATTATGTTATGTCTCGTGGTACTGTACTCTAAGCACTCTCCATATATCTGCTTGACGAATTGTTAAATGGCACTCTGTCATGTATTGTGTTTTGTGCCGTTTCACTTGCATATCCTACTCGTCTCCAAATGTTGTGAGCTCTCTCTAAAATGGCTGCTATTAGGCCTTTTACATCACCCACTGCTAGCATCATTCCCGCTGTCATTCTTTCTAACTCATGAATACATTTTCCGGCACTTGCAGTCAATCTAGTGAGCTAAGGGCCCTTTAGGAACATGGATATGTAATGGATGGGATCATACAGTATAATTCTGAGTCCAAATAACAGAACCAACTCAGGAAGATGGCAAAGTACTGTTTTATTAACAATTATCTAAAACAGGGAGTTTACAGCGAACATCAACGGACAGACGCTCAGTTTCTCAGTGATCTTTACACAAAACATAGTTTTTACACCAAAAATACTTCAGAAGTGATGTCATACTGCGTGGAAATAATACAAAAAAACTATCAAGGGTCAGGATTGGCTAAGGAAAACATCTAAGTATACTTTCTATAGGAGCTAGGATTGTGATTGGCTGTCCACTATCAGGTGGACAACATCTTCCTACCTCTAACACGTCATCTTCAGAAACATTAGAAACATAGTTTCTCATTGGTCGTCAAACTATAAGGTCCTTCATTATATGGACTAATATGATTGGTTGGCACGCTTGTGCCATGTTGGGAACATTCGGTTAATTTAGCAGCACTTAAACCCAGACCCAGGTGTAAGGAGATGGGGCATGACACTACCTCCCCACCCTAATCAGCCCAGCATCTCTCATTGCCCATGCCTTCTGCCATGAAGATTGTTTTTGTATTTGGTCTTGCAAAGTATCCTTGTCTTTGAGAATGCATGGGAGTGAGGGCACTGCCTATCTTGTCTGGGACTCCAAGTTCAAACTCTATTTTCACCCTTGGCTCACGTGACAGGAGACCATGATTTGGTCCACTTTGTAGATTTAGCGTGCTCTAAATGAATTAAACTTACCATTCTTGGTGTTCTTTCTTTGCACCTAAAAATGGGAAGATTCATCCTCTCCATGTTCACTAATTTCCAGAATAGATAGCTGATCTGGGTTGCTTCTGTCTTGACTCCAGGCCAGACAACCTTGTCATGCAGCTCTATGATTCTGCTTATTCCTGCTGCAACACAGTTTTCCCTTCCCGCTTCATGGTCCTGGCTGACTAAATTCATGATACCGATTTCCAGTTTCTATACAATGGTGGCTTTGCCTGCTTTCTATTCACTGCATATAGCCAGCTTCTATGATGATTTAGTCTACCTTGCGTTATATGATATGATACGATATGATATGATAGTTTATTTGTATAGCGCCTATACACCATGTGTGTCAATACGCTTCAAGGCAAGGGAGGGAACAAGGGAAAAATACAAACAGTGAACATTCTTACATGGCCTTGAACAATAGGAATGTGAAATTAACTATCATACTCGGCCTAGTGACATTTCTGATAGTGCAAGAGCTAAGACACAGAAAAGAAGGGAGGAGGTGGGCGGGAAGGGGATATGAACAGACAGGTAACTAACGTACTAGGCCTAACAACATTTCTGATAGAGCCGAAAGATTACAAGAGGAGAGGATGAGGGGGAGGAGAAGGAAGGATAGTGACAAAACAAGTGACTATCGTACTATGCCTGGCAACATTTCAGATAGTGCTGGAGAGGAAGGGGGAGGAAGATAAAAGTGAAGGAAGGGGAGGAGACAAACAATGTAGCTATCATACTATGTCCGAGGACAATTCTACTAGAGTAAGTACATAGATGAAGAAAGGGAGGGGGGAGGAGAGAGGGAAAAGGAAGAAGGGAGAAAGGAGAGAACAAGAGTAAGCAGTGAAAAGAGCGGAGAAGCAAGAGTGGAGAGACAATACAGTTTCAGGAGTCAGTATAGTGTTGCAGGGTAACAGCAGATGAAAGACAGGATTCAGGAAGAAGATGGGCAGAGCATGATACAGGATCAACATGAGTATGTGATGCAGAGGAGGTCTGGCATGAGAATAGAGACGGGAGAAGCACCAAGGGTCAAACAAGTCCATAAAGTCCAAGTCAAGCATTTGCAACAACTATGATGGTAGAGCAATAGTGTATCAAGACAACTCCTGGAGTGGAATGATGAAGCGGGGTAGAGGGAGAGGGCTAAGTGGAATGGGAGGTAGAATAGACAGGAATAAGCACGGCAGTAAACACATGCATACAAGAGGGGGGAGGCAAGGGAAGGACATACAACACCACCGGCAACCATGGGGGGCCAAGGGAACGGCAGACAACACCAAAGGGAACAATGGGTAGGCAGGGGAATGGCAGACATCTGTACATTTATTGAACAGTTGATTTTCTGTAGCACCTTGTGCACGAGTAATCTTCATTTTTATACTTTGAAAGTTCACTTGATTCTTTACTTCGTCATTAGTTTATTTAGGATCTATACATCCTCTTCAGTCAATATTTCGGGACGTCGTGCATAATTTTTATGACATCACTAGCTTTTTTTGTTTGCTCCTTCTCATATTCCTTCAGGGAGTTCCTCCATTAGTTTGTCATCACTTTGTGGATACATTCGATTAGGTTGCCTCAACATGTATCTTCTTTCGAGTACATGCTGTGGTATTGACACAATGGCTGGTGGCAAACATAGAACAGTCTCATGCCTCCAACATACAGGAGGGAAGAGGGTGGGGTCTCCTGTAGAGATATACACTCGTTCCTCTACACTAGGCAATTTACATTTCAAATTGCCTTTATCCATTTGCTTCCATGGTATATACTGTGGTTGTCCTTCCCCATTTTCTAATAATGGGAATTGTGCGTAGTTTCGCCCATAATCATACCCACGTATACTTCTCATTCTCCAGGTAGGGCTAGTTTTGCTCGTCTGATTTCATCCTGGCAGCAATCTTAATCTGCTCACATATGGCGGGGTTATATCCCCTGTACTGCACGATTGTGCTGATGGTCGTTCAGAATATGGTGTTGGTTCTTGTGTTTTCTCTTTAGGGTTGTCTAAATCTGACAATTTTACCCCTTTTTCTATGCTCGGGTCTATCGAAAAACCACATGCACCCTCTCTCTGTGCTTTTTCATGTTTCCCCCTTTCTTCATCTAACGTCCCTTTTCTTGTCTTCAAGATCTAACCCACACAAGGTTAGCGCCCTATGCTCGTCTGTCATAATCTTATCCAATCTACTTCCTGTTCTTTCTAATAGAGATCCTTCAATATTCCCTTTGCTTTTGTAACCATCCTTATCCCTTGTTTGACTATATAGATCCCCAATCCTTTTCCCTATGCATTCTGCCTCATTCTCATCAGCCCATGTCTGTACTCATGGCATTCCCTGCAACTCCCAACGGGACTGTTTTGTGACCCTCTCTCTTTTTCCCACCATTCTCGTGCATCAACTGGCACTATGCATCTGTCGACAAGATAATCTATTTCATCAACTTTCTGTTCCATGCTCCTTCTCATTTCTTCTTCCCTTCTCTTCATCTCCTTATCGCCTTCTTTGCAACCTATGTTCTTTCATTCTCTGGGCTTCTATTTCACTGAATTTCTTCTCCTCTATCGTCTCTTTCTCTTGCATTTGTTCCTCATACCTTCTTCTTTTTTCCTTTCACTTCCTCTCTTTTTCCTTCTCCTCTTTGTATGCTCTTTCCTGTTCCTTTTCTTTCTCTTCCCGTTGTTCTTTTTCTTGCCTCTCTCTAACACCATCTATCCCCTTTCTGTCTAACTTGAGTAATATCTGTCCTCCCATCCGTTCGGTTTGCACTATGGTCCCTTCCTTGGCTCTGTCCTTCCTCTCTTTTTGTCTCTTAGCTTCCTCTTCTGTTTCTATCTGTCTACATCTTTGCTCATCGCACTCCTTATGTTCATAGTGTGTGGACATATATTTACGTTCCTTATTCTTACTTTCTTCCATACTGTCTTCACTATTATAAGTGGGAGGTGTGTATGTTGGATTAACATACCCTGCCTTTATCTCCTTTAGTGGATACATTCTCTGTTTATCTTCCATTGTGTTATATTTTTTAGGAGGCGAAAGAGGAGCCGAGGGCATTACGTCTTTCCCTTTATGCTGATTAAGACGCCATTCCTTCTCATCGGGTCTTCTTTCTCACTTTGATACATCTTCCATAGTTCTAAAACAGCTAACCTTTTTTGTAGCTTCTTCCCATATATGTAGTATGCAAATATGTTGTCATGTGTCATAGCACTGTTTTTGATAATGAGCCATCTTGAGGCCATGGCATAAGTGTTTTAGTAGCTGTGCCCTTTACCCATTCAGCGTGATATTTCCTAATTTTAGGTGTGTATCCTGGTAGTGTCCTGCATAGATGTAAAAGGGGAGTGTCCCCCATTATGACAAGTCTTTTTTGACCACCAATGCTTACCAGGTTCTTACATTTTTCAAAACACAAAAATCGTTTGGGCGAGCACTATCAATCACCACCCTTTACCAAAAAAAAACCCACATTTTTAAACAATTTTAAAGTCTCTACAATAGTGTTACTCTTTATTTCTTTGTTTATAATCCTACTGATTCTTGCTGGCCTGTTGTTCTATTACTGCCACTGCAAGAAACTTTATTTCATGTATTATTTATTCTCTAATTTTATCCTTCTCTGATTGATGTCTATCACTTGATCTTAAAGCCTGATAATGGATTGATGTTATTACTATCGTTTTATACTTCTTAGTTTATACACCAAAAAGTTTTTCACTGACACATTTAACCCCAAACAAATGTTCACTTCTCTTTTTCTGTGATCACCTTCCTTTACTTTTCTCTTAGAGAATGTATCTCATCTCCATATTTACGCACTTTGGAGTCTGACGTGCATTCTATTATTGGTGCTTGCCTCAGGAATCCCTACCATATACTCTGCTTAGAGTTTAAAGTGTGTTCTTCCTCCCCCTTGGAACCAGGAATCGAGGTTTCTCTTTATGTCTTTAAAAACAAATCCAGTTGCTATATATTTACACTTACACTATAGCCCCTCTTCATTATTGGCCACTTTCAATGCTCTATTTACATCTGTTTGCTCAGCTGGAGTCCCTCGTCATCAATTCTTCCCCAATCGACCAGTTTGCCTTTAATCCGTGGGGCACTTGCAGGGACCAGACAGGAATTTCTTCAAAGAGGCACCTGCCCACCGATTCTTTTCACACATGTGATATGTTCTCTGCTTTCTACGGGAAGCACTGCAATCTTCTGGCTAATGGTGAAAGTTGTCAATTGTCCGAGAGTCTAAATCTGGGGCCAGGTAACTGGATCTTGTAACCATCCGCACCGCTACCAAAATGTGCACTAATGGAATTACCATAATAAACAATCCCGGTCCCAAATAACCAGAAAGACTCAAAGAATATGGCAAAGTGCTACTTTATTGTCTGCTCATATAAAGTAGGAAAATCTGGTGACCATACGAATTGATGCTCACTCACTCTCAGTTACTTTTCCATTACTGTCCCGGGAGGATAGCTCAGCGGCAACGTGCGCGCCTTGGAAGCAAGAGACACGAGGCAACACAGGTTCGATCCCCGGGTCCGCGCTTAATAACCACTGGGTGTTTAAGCGCGTTATAAATACACAACTAAAACAAAAAAAAAAACTATTACGCAACAAAGCCAAAAACAATTCCTGTAACAGCGCCTCGATGCCCGCGGGCTGTGTGAGCGCTTTAAAAATGCAAATAAATAAATAAATAAATTACACAAAGCCGTTAATGTACATCGCTATGACGTCATCCTGAATGGCAAATAATAAAGCCTATCGAGGGGATGGATTGGTTAAGGGAACACATACACCTATAGTATGCGTAAGTTTTAATAACTCCATTGTCTGCCCCTTATCTGTTAGGCACTCCTTGAACTACCTCTAAATATGTATAATAAAGATAATTGAGAAACAGTAACAGCAGATAGGCTCCTGCAACATTGCATAGCATGCCGCTACATAGCCCTTTATGATTGTTTGGCATACTGTCCTACCTTGGACATTCAGCTCGTTAGCAGCACGCAAGCAAAATGAAACCCAGGTGTGGGTAACAACGTCAGACCACTGGCCACTTTGGAGAGTTAGGCTACCAATCTCTCATCAGTTAAACCATGAGCCAAGAATTCTCTTTTGTAGCTGACCTTGCAGGCTGTTCTCTTCTCTGGGACTTTTAAGGGAGTGTAGGTACATCGTTATCTTCAATTGAAGCTTAATGTATAGGCCTTGCTTTCGAGTCTTGCACCACGAGTAAGTAGACCATGCATTTGTCAATTTGTACCTATTATTTACTGCCATTTGATTCAATTATATTGGGTGTTATCACTCCTCTGGGCCTCTGGAGACTTGGTTGTTCCATCTTACATGTACTTTCTGCATCCTTAATTGTTCAAAACTTGGCACTTGCAAATATTTTCGCTTCTGCTTAATCTAAGAGAAATATGTCCTTCGTTTATAGCTTATCCATGTTGACTCCCTTTGTACCTTCTTATTATTTCTTGATGTGTCCTTCCCAGTGTTCAACCAAACAGATATTCTTTGTTCCTTGCACGAAAACTGTTTCTTCAGAGCCTTTCAGCCTCTTTGCATTGGGCTGTCTCTGACGTAGTTTTGATACGATCCGACGTCCATCTTTCCATTATGGCCGCTATCCTCATGTAATAGTTTATACTGCATCAAGCTTCGTCACATCTCATCTGCCTTGCATTTCGCATATGTACATTCACTACTTCTCTGGTTACATATCTTGTTAGAGGATATGCTTTCTTAGTCTTTGCATACATGTTTCTCATGGTAAATTAGTTACATAATTATTCTTTAAGTATTCTCATATCGTTTCAGTACATCTTAGTATCTTCTCTACATGATGGGCCTCATTACAAGGTTGCCGTTCTGGAAACAATGGTGGCGGTAAACACGCCGCCACCGTTGTTTCCGAAACGGCAAACTACGAGTTATGCAGGTGGGTGGTGTTACTCCCACCAGGTCTGACCTGGCGAGAGTAACGCCACCCGCCTGCAGACAGAAATGGAAACACTGGCACCGTTAATTACGGTGCCAGTGTTTCCATGGTCCCCATTCCTATGGGACTCCATGGGAATGGGGATTTACAGAATGCCAGCTCCTGAATTATCGGAACACTAGGGCTTTAATGCCCCAGTAATTACGGCAACTCCGGAGCCGGTAAATGACTACCGTCCGGTGGCAGCCTGCCGGCTTTTCCGGTACAGTTACTGCCGGACTCGTAATGAGGCCCGATGTCACTTTGCTCTGGTCTGATTTCATTTACAGCTCTACTATGTCCAATGGTGTATGCCGACATCCTTCCACCACATCAGTGCAAGGGTACATTCGATACGGTTGCCTGAGTGCATGACGTCTCTCATATCTCTGATGCTGTATTGGGATGATACTTGGTGTCATGCACAGAGTCTTGCGGCTGTTCTTCCAGTATGCTGTAGGGGAGGGGGCGGGCACTAGAGATGATGTCATCTGCTTCTCTAGAGGAGTGCCATTAAGACTTCCGGACAGGGTGTAGATGCTTTCCCTGGGGACAGAGTTTACGCCAACCACCATCCCTCTGGCCTGGGAATGGAATTTGGCACCAATGCACGCACCAGTGTTATTTTCACCCATGTTGCCCATAATAAGCACTGAGTGGAAATGGCACTGCATGGGGCAAACAATTAAAACTGCCCATTTGTCTGGCAGCTAAGCTTGAAGGGTTGGGGGGACGTAGCCGCCTCCTCAAAGGTTTTCCACATGTGTGAATATAAATTGGCTGGGGTTAATTATTCTGATATTCGAACAGTTGCTGGCAGTAAAGGGCTTCATGGAGTAAACAAGATTCATAAGATACATGCAAGCCTTTTTAAGTTCTTCTATACCAAATGTATTATCTTTGCAAAACACATTTTATCGTTATAGATGCAACTTTTCTTCAAAATACATTTCACTGTTTCAGGACAGTTAATTATCGTGAATCCAAAATGCATTAAAGTAGTTGGCAACACACACTGTGCAGAATGGCGGCATGAGGAAAAGAGTGCCTTGTTATTTTTGCTTAAATACCAAAAGAATCCATCAGGCATAATGTGATCATGGTAAACCCCAGAGAGAGATAATGATGCAACACTGGAAGAAAACAAGTGTCACCTCGTTATGCCTTCAATTGGAAAAACACTGCAGCCTCATTGATCATGAGGTTTTCCTGTCTACTCAATGAGTTTGCTTGTAACTCATTGAACTAAAAGTTCAAGATAAAAGGCCTCCGAGACATTCGTAGGAGACCCCCCTGTGCTGGAACACAGGCTCTCTACAATATGTAACACATTTAATTCCTTATAATAACATGCATATATGACCCAACTTCATTGTTTACATTTATAGAAGCATGCATGGGCGACAGCTGTTTCATACAAGCAGAGTTGCTTGTATGACCTATGTTTACATAGATGTTGAGGGTTTGTATATAGTTATGTTAGAGCTCACTGAGTAGTAGCATTCCAGTATGGAATGAGAATCTTGTAGTGTAAGAAGAAGACTATAAGCCTTTGAATTGTTAAACTGTTTGCCCTGCTGAAGAGGTTGGGGCTGCTGCATAGAGATGAATTAAAGATCCTGTTTGATCAGACTCGCCGGCTCTGTGTGGTCTGTCAACGTAATACTGGCGATGAGGATGGGATCAAGTGAGGCACAGTAGTCCTAGCCTGGCGAGTAGCTGCAGGGAGGGTAGGAAGTGGTGCATGGCCCTGACTGCAGCGAGCATGTACTGGGCAGCGAGCACCTGTTGGGAGCATGAAGGCAGCGCCTGGTGCCCAAGTACAGCACCAGGTTCCCAGTTTTCACGGCACCCTCAGGTGGGTGTTTCATGACCAAGAGTGTCCGTCTCTCCCTGCTCATGGTGCGCTGTGTTAATCCCGAGCGAAGTCTCGCGGGATCACCTGAGACATATTGGCATCAGGCGATTGTCGGGACAAGTGTGAAGGGTACTGTGGTCCACCATTTTAAAGTCAGGGGGGGATCTCTCAAGATCACACGGCCGACATATTGAAGTCAGGCAACTGTTGGGACAGGTGTGGAGGTGTAATACAGTCCACCATTTTGAGGTCAGACAATTCAAAAAGTTGCTGGATACAGCTTGCAATGGGAGAGAGCAGACTGTTTTCGTGGAGACATTAGCTCAACCTTTGAGCATTGATTACCTGCATCCCCCCATGTGCACCACCTGTCTGCTACAAAAGGCATTTCCAGGATAGTGTGATGCCATGGCAGGATGAAGGGAGTGATAGGGAAGACGTCTGTGTTGTGAATGCAGTTGACGCTTTGCCCAAATGAGTCAAGCCACATGCCGAAATAACGGTGAATGCCGTACCTGTGAAATTATTAATTGGCAGTGGAGCAGATTATACTCTGGTGAACTTGGAAACTTGGAGAGAGAAGTTTAAGTCTTGTGATTTGCAAGAGGCCACTGTGTGCGGGGCATGCTTATGGGGATGTTCCCATCAATATTATGGGAGAATTCTGGGCCCAATTCAGTTGTCGTGGGAGCAAAGCCCAAGGCATGGTGAGGGTGACTTCAAAAGGGGGAAATCTATTATCCTGGGATGCTCAAGCTGATCTTGGTTTGAGGCTTGACACTGATCACCCATCACAAGGGTTAGTTATGCAAAAGGCTGTGGGGATGATGGAGCTGGTCGATGCTAAGGAATCTGTAGAGGGGTTGGATGCATTAAGATTGTTTCCTAATGTTTTTGTTGAAAAGATTGGATGTTTCAGAGGGTGTGTCCACTTAATTAGAGTAAAGCCCGGGGCGGTGCCAGTGAGGTCTGGAGCACGCACCGTACCATTGGCTTTGTGAGCGGATGTGGAAAAAGAATTGGGGCACATGTTGAATGAGGGGATAATTGAGGAGGTGGATGCAGCTGAATGGTTAAGTCCAGCTGTGGCTGTACGAAAGCCAAATGGTTCTCTGAGACAGTGCATTGATCTCAGAGGACTAAATAAGTGTATTGCCAGACAGATTCCCTCTTCCCACAATTGATGACTTGCTGGTGAAGATTGGTGGGGCTGCCATATTTTCAACCCTCGATTTAAAGGCAGCTTATCATCATGTCAAGCTGCATCCTGATTCCATGGAACTGACTGCTTTTATAACTCCATTTGGGTTATATCGTTGTAAGCGGATGCCATTTGGATTGGTGCCTGCATCTAGTGTGTTTCAGAGGGTCATGAACAAGCTCCTCAAGGTTCTTGCAGAAACGTGTATTCAGGATAACATATTGATATGGGGCAAGGATGTTAAGGAGCATGATGTGCGACTGAAGGAAGTGTTAAGTAGGATTGCAGAAGCAGGTCTAACCATATCTATGGACAAATGGAGAAAGTTCAGAATTTGGGGCATGATATGTCTGCGTAGGGTTTGAAACCAAAGTATGCTACCCTGGAAGCAATTAAGGAAATGAAAGCACTGAAAGACAAAAAAGAACTTGCCTCATACCTGGGGTTGGTTGGATTTTATGGAGAATGTATGAAATATTTGGCTGAGAGTACAAAAACTATGAGAACTCTCGTTAAGAAAGGTGTGAGGTTTGATTGGTGTGAGAAATGTGATTGTGAGTTTAAAGACATTAGAGATTGTTTAGTTAGACCACCCTCTTTAAAGGGATCCAAGGATGACTGGGAGGTACAGTGGTACACGGATGCAAGCGGCAGTGGTCTTGGGTGAGCATTAATGAAGAGGAGAGAAAAATAACTGCACACGGTGGCTTTGCATCACGTGTGTTGAAGGCAGCTGAGAAGAGATATTCAGTTGTTGAGAAGGAAGCTTTAGCTTGGGTGTGGGGAATGGAAAAATTCTGCCAATTTGTTTGGGGACGGAAGTTTGTTGTGGTGACGGATCACAAGCCATTAGTGGGCATCTTTCACAGGAAGGGGTTGGATGGAATTTGAAGGAGGATTGTCAGATGGATTTCCTCTATGTAGGGTTTGGATATGGAGGGGAGGCATATGAAAGGAGAGCTAAATGTCATATGTCATTACTGATGCCTTGTCTTGCAATCCTATAGAGGAGGATTGCACTGAGAGATGTGAAGTGGAAGGTGAGGTGTTTGCCAACTACAAAGTTGTCAAGGAAGATGAATGGAGAGAGCAGTGTGAAAAGGATTTGTTTTATATGATGGTGGCAATATCTGTCCAGGAAGGGTGGCCAAAAGACAAAATTGATGAAGATTTAAAGGGATACAAGAAGGTGAGGCAAGAGTTGAGTGTGGAAAAGGGATTGTTGGCTCGAGGTGAGCGTATGGTTGTGCCGGAGGGCATGAGATATATTGTGTTAAGTATTGCCCATGAGGGGCAGGTTGGCGTTAGCAAGATGAAGGGACTCATGCGTAAAGATGTCTGGTGACCAGGGATGGATCTTGACATTGCAGTGTTTTTAAAGGAATGCAAGATCTGCAAGGACAGTGGCAAGGTGCTAACACCAGAGTGCCACCCATGAAAATTGTGCAGCCTCCAAGTTTGTTCTGGGATGTGGTGGGCATGGATATTTTGGGTCCCATATCTGTCAAGGGGGCACAAAGTGTGACTGTAATAGTTTTGGTCGATTTCTTATCAAAGTGGTCGGAGGTGTGTATTGTGAAGGACGTGAGTTCTTGCGGATAGTAACATTTTTGGAGCCTGTAGTCTGTAAAGAGGGATTCCCCAGGAAAATAGTGTCGGACAATGGTCCCCAGTTTGTTGGGTGAGAGATGGGGGAATCTTTGGATGGAGGATAATGGTATGAGACATTCCATGACTGCATTTTATAGCCCTAAGGGTAATGGCACAGTGGAAAGATTTAACCGAATGCTGATGGATAGCCAACGCATCTGGTGGAGATTGGGAACGAGCGGTAATGGAGTGGGTGATGCAGTATAGGGCTAGAGGGGCCAGCTAGATGTTGAAAAGTCAAGGTGAGAGGATAGAGACCTGAGGGACTCTGCAGGTGTAGAGTGACCTAACACCGTTGAAGACTCTGTTGGCTCCCATAGATTCTTCTCCCAGCACCTTTGTATACTCCATTGGCTTTCTCACCTCCATCTCCCAGCACCTTTGTAGATTCTGTTGGCTCCCACACATCCATCTTCCCAAACCACTGAAGACTCCAGTACTTCCCACACCTCATTCTCCTTGAACCCACCTTTGAAAATGCAATTAACCCCCACACCTCCATCTCTTCAAATCCTTTGAAGACTCCATTGACAACCACATCTCCTTCTTCCCACACGCTTGAAGACTATAGTGCATCTCATACCTCCATCTCCCAGCACCAGTGAAAACTCCATTGACTTCCAAACCTTCATCTGCCCGCACTTCTGAAGACTTTGTTACCTCTTTCACTTCCATCTCCCTGTACCTGTGATGACTCTGTTGGCCCATACTCCTCCATCTCCCTAACCCCTTGAAGACTCTGTTGATGCCCAGACTTCCTTCTCATGGCAACTTTGAGGATCTTAGTGTTTCCATACCACCATCTCATGCACCCGTGAAGATGCTGTTGGCTCCTAAACCTATATCTTGCTCCACCTGTGAAGACACTGTTGGTTTCCAGTTCCATGCCTGACTTGAAAATGCCAGCCCAACAGGACCAACGCTATCATCCTATCTGCACACTTTGTTTAACTCACTAACATGTCCTGAACATTCAGAGGTCAAAGTGCAAAGGATGAACAGACATCCGTACTCATCTGTGGAACAACCTTGCCCTACCAATCTGAAATGCTTCCTCCTTGATGAAGACTTTAGCCACCAGGAAGGCGCACCTTTACTCCCCCATATGCTTTCGGATCCTGCTTACCATGGAAGGACAGGAGACTCCCTTCTCTCTTCCTCCTTCTTCTCCTTCCTACATCTAGATCCGTTGCATCGGCTATGCCATGGTTAAATAGATATATGAATATATGTAGCGGTGAGGTGGAGTAAAGGGGTGGTGAGTTTGGGCAGAGGGGATGCATAGTGTACGTCCGAGGGCATGAACGGACTCTACATAACAGAAAAAAGGGTTGGCAATAAGTTGATCTAAGTAAGTCGGCCAAACATACCACCTTCCCAATGTAGTCTGTGTAACCACGTAGAACCCTTGATGTGACATGAGAGGTGTACCATGTGTGTTCATTACCACTCCTTAAGCAAATGCAATATTGCCTCCATTTCCCTTGCTGGTGGGTCATGGTTAAGTCATGGGCTTGCTACCATCTCGTCCACCCTGCCATCAAGATCACTTGCTGCCGTGGCAGAATTAGGTCATGAATGTCTTGAATCCTGATGCCATGCTCCTTGAGGCAACCACGTTTGCTGAGTGAGCTATACAGTTAAAGATGCATGTCCATGTACCTATTCTTTGTCATGCGCAGTGCTTTCGATAAAATAGCTGTACACAAAATATCTTGCACTTGTATACACTTTGTGTAGTATCATTATTCTAATGGCAATTGAGAACTTTTCAGAATAAACAGACTGCTCACTAGGCATGTTTTATGAGCCACCTTTGAGCAAAGCTACAACTACAGCTTTGTGCACTTGGCGCCTCGCAGAGCCCATAAAGGTGTCCTCGGATGCGCCATTATTTGTGACTTTATATGCCTGTTGTAACCCAATTCTACATTCTTAATTGTTTCTTTATTCTTCGGTGGCGGAGGCTCATAAATAAAGCTGGTCGTAATTCAGCCATTATGTTGTACTCCTAAAGCCATGGACCATCAGCGTGTGAAAAGTACCTTGTGGAGAGCCGAATGTTATCTCACACTAAAAGAGAAATAAATAAACAAATAACAATGATGGTAATAATAAAACCAACAACAAAAATGACAGCAATAACGAATCCTTGTAGATCGAGGGATGGGTCATTATTGTAGGATAATCGCCTGCCATAAGCTATTGACCAAGGCAAAGCTGGGGGCTTTAAGTTTCCAAAGCGATCACAACCTCTCCCAAGGTCTATAAGGATATTAGCACATGGGGTTGTGAAACTAAAAATATAATCATTTGATTTTGGGGGGAGTGGGTGATGAGCACACAATAGTCACATGTTCTGTTTACCTCATTATCCAAGAACAAGAAGACAGTGAGTAATGTTATACATTATGTGTCTTGTTGTGCTCAAGAGAATTCTATGTTCTTCTGTTTTTATTTACCTTTACACAACTGGGGACAATTGTATCTCTGGTGTGCGTTAATCTATTGATCAAGTCTGAATGCTTGGAATAAGATCTATTTCTGAAATTAAAACAGCATTCTGTACATGATAATTATCTGAGGGGAGGTCTCTTTTGGAATCCATGTGTCACTATGGCTATAGCGGCATCGGTGAATGGCTTTACCGCTGGTAAAGGTCCACCATTCTGAGATAATGTCCCGAGCTAAGTGAGGGCATTGTCCGGGGTGTCATGACATCACAGACACTAAGGCCAAAACACAAGGCTCTTATCTCCATTGGCAGCCATACTTGTCCCTAAAAACGAGAGAAACTGAGAAACGGCTTGAAGCCGGCGCATCCTGAAGCATGTAGAAGTAGAGTGGCGTGCAGATGTGGGACCAGCGGAAGCCAGACTTAAGATGTCGGGCACCAACGCAGGCTGCAGGAGATAATCGTGAAGACTAAAAGATCAGGCAAACCCTTAAGTGCCAGGCTATTATGCAAGTCTATGCAAAAAGGACGAACATAAAGAGCATTGATCGGCAATACGGCACACCACTAAGCAGGGCGAGATAAAGGCGGCAACACAATGGGAACAGAGGGCAGCATGAAAGGGCAGCTAGATTGCAGGCATTTCCCCAGAAGGTAAGGCTCACCTTCCAAGCTAGCTCATTAGATGTACCACATCTTAAGGAGATCCAATTTACCTGAACAAAACCATTGGAATTCAGGCAATGTGGGAAGCGATGACCATCTTGACTCAGTGTCTGCCTGTCAATGGCCCAATTATGTAATTTTGTATGTCATTGTGACTCCCTTCTGTTTCGATAGGTATATGCTATGGGCTTTCCAACCGGGGGACGCTGAGTGAAGATGTTCATCACTTCTCACATCTGCTGATTTCCAAGGGTTTTGGTTGTGTTAAATCCTATTATCTTAACTCTCTCTTAACTAAAGTTTTTCATTGAATTTTCAAGGGGTTTGTTTTTATATAGTTTCTTCAGGACCCACTGACCATTGCTGAACAGGGGCCTTCAGCTGTGGCTACTGTACGTTTTGCACCAATAGGTTTCTTTGGGGACCACTAGGCATGGCCTTTGGCGGTGACCATTGGAACAAAGACTGATTGCTCCCTGCCTAGTAGATATGATTACTGGAGGAGTATATTGTTTTCCTCACTCTCATTTGTGATTTCATCTTTGATGTCCTGTGTGTTAGTCTTAGCAGTGCACTATGGTGGCGCGAATTGTGGTTGCTTAGCTTACCATAAATGGTGCATTTCTGGGGGTTTTCGGTTTTACTTGTAACCAAAACGTCCCATTAACAAAGTTTTTTCTTTAAATTTCATAGGTTTTTATTAGTTATGTTATGTTATGTACCTGCTTTTAACGTGATGAAAGCCCACGGGCATCAGGGCACGGGGAACCAAGAAGGATAAAATTCACATGTTAATCTCCGTTAGTGGTTTGAACAATATTCTACACAGGTTATTGGAACAAGAGGGATTTCAGCAATTTCCTGAACCTCTGGTAGGTTACTTCTTGCCGTAAGATCAGTGGCAATTTGTTCCAATTTTGTGCTGCCTTAGCCGGAAAAGATTTCCCTCGCCCTTGTGCTCGATTGGCACAGGGTATATTCAAAGTACTCTGTCAGCTGATCTGAGGCATCTTCGGGGTCTGTAAAAGGAGAATTGTTTTTTGAAATAGCTTGGGGCCTCTCCATATAAACATCTATGAATTATCGTCATAGCTTTAAAGTTGACTCTGTCTTCTACTCTAAGCCAGTGTAGGGCTCTTCTCCCAGTTGATACATGTTCTCTATTTTTAATGCCCTTGACTATGCGAACTGCATCATTTTCCATAATTTGGCACTTTTCCACTTCCCTCTTCGCAGCTCCCAGCAATAATGCATTGACATAGTCAAGGTGTGACAGTATAATTGCTCTTGCATTGGCTGCAGTGTTTGCTTCATTGATGAAAGGTCTGATGGCTCTCAGGAGACACAGATAATAGGCATTGTTTTTCTGAAGGTAATTGACCTGTACTTCGGAGCACACTGATGCTTCAACCATCATCCAGAGAGTCTTAACTTGAGGCATCACCGGGATGACAGCCTCTTTGATGGTAAAGGTTTTATATTACATCCCCAGCTTAGATCTGGAGTGTTGCATTTCAAAGATCATCAGTTCAGTTTTTTGATTATTTAAGCACATCCAATGATGTGGCATCAAATTTCGTTATGTAATGTTATGTTATGTTACTTTGCATTTATATAGCGCCTTATGTACCATTGGTATGGTCTCAAGGCGCTGGTAGGTTGAACGCCCTCAGGAATCGAAGTTCAGGTCAGTAGAGAGAGTAGATAGAGCCGAAGGTGCGTGTGCTTACCGGATATGTGTGCAGCTGGTGCTTTCATGTGATTGCTGCTTCTTAGCAGTAGGTGTGGTGGTTGGGAGGTCAAGAGTATGTATTCGTTCTGGCGGGTATTTATCCAGACCGATTCTGGCTGCGTTAGGCATTAGGAGAACACCTAGGCTGGAGGGTGTGTAACCAGCTGTGTTTAGTTAGGGTGATGGGAAGTATGAGGCAGATGGTGGTATGGGAACAGCTATACCGAATGGTGTCATATTATTGTTGTGTTCTAGTTGAGTGGTGGTGTAAAGAGGAGAGTAAGTGTGTAGATGTGATATGGTGGTTTACCTTAGAGGTTTGGGATCGGGCACGCTCCAATAGTTCCATGTATTCCATCCGTTCCATGTATTCTGCCTGTTCCATGCATTCCGACCATATCAAGCACTCAAAATCGTTCTTTTCCATGATCTTTCAAATCCGCGTTCCATGCACACCAGACCATTCCATGTAAGTTACGCCTTTCTAAGTACTCCAATCGGTCCCATGTACTCCGGTCCGTCCAATGCACTCCAGTCCGCCCCATGCACTCCAGTCCGCCCCTCACTTTTCACCCGTTCCATCCACATGCTTCACCCGTTCTATCCACATGCTTCACCAGTTCCATCCACATGCTTCACCCTTTCCATCCACCTGCTTCAGCCGCTCCATCCACATGCTTCACCCTTTCCATCCACGTACTTCATCTGTTCCATCCACGTACTTCATCCGTTCCATCCACGTACTTCACCCATTCCGTCCACATATTTCACGCAGTTCATCCATTTCACCAAATTAATTTGTTCCACTCACATACTTCACTCGTTTCCTCCATATACTTCACGCGATCCATCCACCTAGTTCACTTTTTCCATCTCCATACTTGACCTTTTCCATCCACATATTTCATGCAGTTCATCCATTTTGTCCAATTCATTCGTTCCACTCACATACTTCATCCGTTCCAACCCCGTACTTCCTCCGTTCCAACCACATTTACCACTTGATCGATCTATTTCACCCGTTCCATCCACATACTTCAATTATTCTATTCAATATATTTGACCCATTTTGCCCACATACTTCGCCCCTCGTTTCCTCGTAGTTTACCTGTCTCATCTATACATACCACCAGTTCTTCCTGATTATTCATCCGTTGCTACCAACCACTTCACTCATTTCTTCCCCTTACTACACCCTTTCCTTCCAACCACTTCACCCGTTGTTCAGTCTACATACATCACCTGTTCCATTTACATACATCGCCCGTTTGCTCCACACTCGAATACCTGCTCCGCTTTCTACCTCCGCTCCCCACTCTATACCTGCTCTGCTCACAACACACGTTCACCGCTCTGCATTCTGCACCGACTTCGCGATCTACGCCCGCTCGGCACTCTGCATCCGCTCGGCACTCTGCATCCGCTCGGCACTATGCATCCGCTCCGCACCCGCCCCATATTCAATATCCGCTCAAAACGCTATATTGGGTCAACACCACTGTGCCCTACATCTGTTTCACACCCTACATCTGCTTAACACCATCACGCTCTACATCCGCTCAACATCCTACATCTGCTCCAATCTATTATCCACTCACACAACCTACATCCGTACAACAATCTACATCCGCATCATGCTCTTATCTGTTCCATGCTCTCATCCGCTCTATGCCCTCATTCATTTTGCACACTCATCCGCTCAACGCCCCCATTCATTTTGTGCCCTCATCCACTCCGTGTACTCATCCGCTCCACGCACTCGCATGCCCCACGCACTCGCCCGCCACACGCACTCGCCCGCCCCACGCACTCATCTGCCACACGCACTCGCCTGCCCCACGCAATCGCCCACCCCACGCACTCGCCCCCCACGCACTTGCCCACCCCACGTACTCACCCACCCCATGCACTCGCCCGCCCGATGCCCTCGCCCACTGGGCGCACTCATCCTCTCTGCGCAATCATCCACTCTGCGCATTCATCCATTCTGCGCATTCATCCACTCTACGCATTCATCCACTCTACGTACTTATCCGTTCATAAGCATTCATGCGCTCTGGGCACTCATCCGCTCTGCGTACTCATCCGCTCTATGCGCTCATCCGCTATATGCACTCATCCGCTCTACGCACTCATCCACTCTACGCACTCATCCGCGTACACTCATCCGCACTACACACTCAACAGTTCTATATGCTCAACTGCTCTGCACACTCATCAGCTCCAGACACTCATCCACTCAACGCATTCATCGACACGCATCATCCACTCCACTGACTACATCCGGTCCAGTTACTGCATTCCTTCATCCTGAATTATCGTTTCAGCCCATGTCACTTGTCGTACGCACTTGATTCGTTCCGTGCTCTCTATCTGTCCCATGCACTACACCCGTCACATGTATTCGACTCGTCTATTCTGTACTTTCCATTTATACCATGTACTCATACATTCCATGCCATCTTGCTGTTTACTCACCCGTCTCGTGTGTTCATCTTTTCATCCTCTTCACTTTATTCATTTCATCCATTTTTGTTCTTTTTGTCCATTGTAATCATTACATCTATTTCATTAATTCAACCGGTTCACTGCTTTCGTACAATTTAGTTTTTCTTTGTCCACTTCGCTACTTTGGTCTTCTTTACTCATTCTATTCTGTTTGTCCTTTTAGTTTACATTAGCGGTTATTAGTTGTCGAATTCTCGCTTGGTTCATGATGTTGTATTGTTATATGTTTTATTGTTATTTAAGATCTAGTAGTTTTTGTAATTGTTGTTATCCACTTTATTCCTCACGGTTAGTTGAGTTGCTGTTGTCCACTTTATTCCTCACGGTTAGTTGAATTGTTGTTAACCATTTTATTTCTCACGGCACATTGATCTAATTGTCCATTACATTTATTTTCTCCATTTCCCTAATTCAGACACTTTACTGCTTTCGTACAACGTGTTCTTCTTATCAACTTCATGGGTTTGGTCCTTTTAACCCATTATCTATAACATGACATACCTCTGCTATTTTAGCACTGTCGATGGTATAGTCCCCGTTAAGTTAAAAAAGGAGCTGAGTATCATCAGTGTAATTCGTAAAGAATACGCCGATGTGTTCCAAGAGCTTGCAGAGGCTTCTCATGTAAAGATTGACCAGTAAGGGTGACAGGCTTGCTCCCCGAGGGACTCCATATAAGCTGGGGGCAGCCTTGGAGAATTTGTCACCCCAGTGTACTCTAGCACTTCAGTCTTTCAGAAATGATGACAACCAGGCCAGTGCTTTAGGAGAGCAACCCACTATTTTATTTGAGGTCCAATAGCATAAGAATACCAGTTTTACCTTTGTCTACCAGGTCTACCTCTACCAGGTCTAGCATGTGGGTCTCCAGGTCTAACATGGCAGATTCAGTGCTATGGGAAGCACGGAAACCTGATTGTTGTTCGTGCAATAGCTTTCAGATGTTCGACATGCTTTTGCAATTGGTTTGTTGCAATTTTATTTCGAATTTTCAAAATAAAATTTGAGTTATTAATGGGTCGTAGGTTACTGGGGGCTTTAGGATCCATCCCCGCTTTTTTGACTAATGGGGTGATTGTTACCTCCTTAATCTCCTTGGGCACCACACCCTCCTTAAAAGATGCATTGACCATCCTCGTCAGAACTGGAGAGAAAAGTTCTTTATGCTCCAAAATAATTTTGGTGGGCAGAATATTCTCTGCGTATGAGGTTGGTTTCATTTTGGACATTACCTGGCATAAATCATCATTAGATATGAGCGAGAGAGTAAAACTCTCCTTTTTTCTCCAAATTTATGGTTTCTACTGGGATAACTGGTATGTCTCTATCAGTTCTGGCTGTGCTGATGTTCTTTCTAGCTTTCTGAATCTTAGCCGTGAAATCTTCTTGCACCTTAACACAGTCTTCCCTAGTGGGTAAATGGGGAGGTGTAAGTGTCCTAGCTTTTCAATCCCCTTAAGTATGTCAACTATTGTACTGGATGTGTTTGGGGCTGCCTCTATTTCTTTATTATGATCGTTTTTCTTTCCTTCCTATAGTTGTGATTGGAACCTTTCGAATTATCTTTATTCACCTCGGTTGGGGTCTGTCGCCATATTCTTTCTTTAGCTCATTTCTCCTGTTTGAATTTGTTTAGATCTCCACTATACCATTTGCGGTGGTTATTATTTTTTCTCACCAATTTCTGTTTCAGTGGGGCATTCTCGTCCACCAAGACTTGCATGTATGTGTTGTATTTCTGCAACATGCTCCCACAGTCGTCTTTTTCATGGAAGGACTCTGGCATCTTCTGGAAGCATGGCTTTAATATCTCAGGGCCTATATTTTTGAAGTTTCTACTCCAAACCTTAATGTGAGGGTTTTCGGTTTGTATAGTCGGAGTATTAAGTTGTATATCAAAGGTGACTAGGTAATGGTCCGACCATATAAATGGCTCCGTGATGACATTTTGGGATATTAAGTTATTAGTGAATACCCAATCTAACTGATTCCCTTGGGGCGTCGATGGTTCTTTGTTTAATGCTGGAAATCCCAGGTTATTCATGGACTTTTCCAGCATTAATGCCGCTTTATCCTCCATATTGCCTCTCCATTTATTCATATCACCTACCAATAAGGTGGAAGTGTTAGTCGATATGAGCTTAGTAACTTGAGAAGTAACTTCATTCTCAAAATCTGAAACTAGGGACGGTGGTCTGTATAAAACAACAGTATTTAAACAGTCATTAGGAGTATATGTCAGTTTTAGCTGAATTGTCTCACAGCCTGTGCATACAAAGTCAGCCTTGAATAATTTCATTGTGTCTCTGGCTATGACAGCAACTCCTCCACCTGCTCCATTCTCTCTGTTTTTATTTTACATTATGTACTCCTCTGGTACCACATTTTCACACATTGGACCGATGTTATCTTTCACCCAGGTTTCTGTTATACACAATATGTCCATGTTCTTCTCTTTAATGAGGTCATGAACATTATGTGCATGTTTATTTAAAGACCGCGTATTTAGCAGACCCACTTTCAGCATTGCTGTATAACCTATGTGATCAGGTTTCCTCTCTCTCTCTCTCCCTCCCCGATCTACCTGTCTAGAGGAGCTATTAGTCTGTACAAGATTACCTCTACTAACTTGGTTACCAAATACGACTCTTTTTGCCTCAGCCAAGGGGCTCCTTCTGATCTCTTCGCTATGTTCGAAAGACTGGTGTTTTCCTCCCTTCATTTCCTGGATCATAAGGTGGGTTTTGGGTATGCTCGTGTAGTTTGGATGGGCGTAGTCTGCCATGCAGGCTTCCCAAGTTACTGACCCTTAGAACTTGTGGGAATGAAAGTCTAAAATATATGAATAGCACTTACGTCTGGAACACCCTTTTCCCCTCCTTGCACAGACTGAAACAGACTGTGCTAGCCGTGCACGCCGGTGCTTTCGCGCCGGGTTAGAGGGGAAATAGGACTCTAGGACTACAATCCTTCTGGGGATTGTAGTTCTTTACCAGTGAGAAAGTGTGCTGGGAGGAAGTAGCTCTCAGTTTTTACTTGTGTTTCGTAAAATACAGATTCTGAACAATTTAAGCACTGATTCACAAAAGTAGTCAATTCTGGCATCTCCCTGCACGTAGAGCAATTTTAACAACGCAATGCTAGGATTCCAAATATTGAAACAAACAATTTAAATACAGGCTAAAACTACATCATTAAAAACGAAAGTAAAATACAAATTTTAAATTCTGGTTCTGTGCAACTTAAGCATGACGTCCCTTTAACAAGGTTTTTTCATTGAATTTCATAGGTTTTTATTAGAGCAACTTAACCATAACGTTCCTTTAACAAAGTTTTTTCAGTGAATATATATATATATATATATATACATACATATAAATGGCAACAACCCTGTAGTTATGGTTAAGTTGCCCAACTAATAGAAAGAGAATGTTTTGGACTGCTTATAACTTTGTCCCCCCCCGGACGAATTCTCAACAACCTTTGCAAAAAACGTATATGGCCCCACTTGTCCAGGGGGGGGCAAAGTTATAGTGAAGGACCCAAAATGTGCAGAAATCCTCATATATGCAATGGAAATAAAATGTTGCTCGCCCCTACAGCCAAAACCTCATGATGGATTTTTCCCAAAATTGCACTAGGAGCAGCGGCTTTGTCCCGAAAGCATGTTTTTGTAAATTTGGTCCAGTAGTTTAAAAAAAAACTTGCTGAAAATGAGGTAAAACAAAATTTGTGAAATCTGGGTCCGGTCCGTGGACTCACTTCCCGATTTGCGCTCGGTGGACACGTCAGGGCCAATCAGGGGATGGCGTGATGTCTGCGGACATCATATGCACCCGCTGATTGTATGCTCAAAAGTGTGAGGTGCATCATATTTTTGAAACGCTCGCCATATTGGACCCACGGACAGCCACCAGTGTCTGCGGATAGCGCAGTGAGGAAAAAGTCAGCAAAACACATTTGGTTTTATTTGGTGGCCTAAAGAGGGCCTGGAAAGGGTGGAGGAGTGAAATAAAGTTGATATGGAGCTCATTTAATAGATGAAAAAGGGATTTGCGGGTGCCACCGAGTCCACAGACATCACAGCTGACCATGGACAGCACAGTGATAAAAAGTCTTGGAAACACATTTGGGGTTATTTGGTAGCTGAAAGAGGGCCTGGAAATGATGGGGGATTGGAATAAAGTTGACATAGAGCTGTTTTTACAGGTGACAAAAAGGTGTGCAGGTGCTGCCAAGTCCGCGGTCACTTTTGACATCCGCAGACATCATTTGGATGGCAGGGGGGTCTGGGTGAGTCTTGCTATTTGAAGGTGTACTCTACGTACTTGTTGTATGGTTTAATTATATTGTGGTGGTTGTCCATGCCCCAAGAATTTGGCCAATGGCAACACATAGTATAATAATGTGTGTATAGCAATTATAGGTACTGTAGGGGAAGTATACAGAATTTGTAATATGTTGGAAGTGGAATGATATCATTGAAGTTTATATGATATTTATGATACTAGGAAACTGAGGGTAGTGCTCTTTTATGTCTCCTCCACCTTTCACCCTGTCAACCATTCTATCCTCATTAAACGGTTACATGATACCTTTAGGATCATGGACCGGGCACTGGACTGGCTGACCTTCCCAGCTGCAATTGGGCCGTTTCAACTCCACCACCTCACTGTCTACATGCAGAGCACCCCAGGGTTCTATCCTATGATTGTGGCTCTTCAATATATATTTTGTCCTTTTGGCTCACCTGATGTCCTTCTTCTTTTCTAATTTCCAGTGTTATGTTCATGACACAAAGCTTTCCTTAAACTTCCCTCGACTAATTGCTTCTCGTTTTTCCCATGATTATTTGACCGCCATTGAGGCATTGTGTGGCTAACAATCTCTGTCGCAATGCCAGTAAAATGGAGCTCTTTCTTATTGTGAAACATGTGCCCTGTTATTCTCCTACTCTCTGGCTGCCCCTTTTGGGCCCTGTACTCTCACCATCCTGTGAGGCCAAAAACCTTACGGTCATCTTTGAGTCCTAACTCTACTTTACTCCTTACATATTGGAGCTTGCAAAGAAAGCCCACTTTCAGCTTCACCTCCTTACAGGCATTCTATCATTCCTCACTTTCCCCCAGAAGCTCAATGTTTCTAGAGCCCTGGTCCTCTGTAGGCTGGACTAGTGCAACAGCATTTTCCTTAACCTCCCCCTTTGTTGTCTATGCCCGCTTTGGCAAATCTAGAATAGGGCTGCAAGACTTATTCTTGGTCTCAAGCCCAGGGATCGTATCACTCCATCCCTAAAATGTGTACATTGGCTCCTGGTAGTTGAAAGGATGAAATTCAAGATCCTTTGTGTCATTGACAAGGCTTTCTGGGGCCTGGGTCTACAGTATCTCCAACTTTGTCTCCCTAAATACTGTCGTGCTAGAGCCCTCTGCTCCTCTAACTGCAATTATCTGCTTGTCAAATGCTTTTTGAAACAGAAGTGGCATGCATGTGTCTGTCTTTGGCCGGTGGCTCTCTTTGGAAAATCCTTCCTGCTACTCTTATACTTCAGCTGGACTTTCTTAAATTCCAGAAACTTCGGAAAACTCTTCTTTTCTTTTCCTCTTTTACTTAATCGCTTCCCTGCTAACTCATATTACTGCCACTGAGACTGGTGGCCTGGTCCCGCATGAGACTCACAGGTTCCAGGCCCATATCTAGTGGACACCGGTACACCCCCACCCCCACTTCAGCACTGCCTGTGTGGGTCTAATGCCTGGCAGCTGTGTACCCCATCCTTGGGACTCCTCTGCCCCAGCAGTTAGGCAGTGGCCTTCCAACTTGGCATCTCTTGGCACTTTCCTTCTGGGCTGCTATGAGCACTTGGCAATCCCTACTCACTTTCCATTCATGCACTTCTCTTACTGCACAATGCATATGTGCATTTATAGCAGCAGTGTGTACAGTGTTTTGGGATTAGCAAGGCAAATGCAGATGCAAAATATTTCTAGAACATTCTTAAGTGGCAGTTGGTGTGTAGAAGTTTAATATAATATGTTGATAGGGTTATATGTAGAGTTTTTTAAAACTGATTGGTGGATAGATGTGTGACTGTTTGAAACCAGGCAATGAGGGATTGTTACAAACATAACAGTAAAACATGTAGAAGAGCTGTGTTGGGCGATGGTGTGCATGTGGACTCCGGGTTTTGTAATGATGCATGGCCATGGAGAGAGGATTGCGGAGACCGTTAATAGTCATGAAGGTCCACGGATTATGGTCCTTATTTTAGGCTAGAGTAACATGTGTGGGACAGAAAATAGTTTCTGTGCTTTTTTCCTTTTCACTAGTATACAATTGCCAATTATTTCCGTTAGCATGGTAGAACATGCTAATGGGAATGTTGGAGAATATTATTGAGTCTTACTACTTTACTGAAAAATGTAAAGAAGATGGAGTCTATACGCATATTCTTTTGTCTTCTATTTTTTAACTGTTGTCGGGGTGATCTCCCGGGGGCCGGCAGAGCCGTCCACGGACCTCTGGGGCTGGGGGGGCCCCAACTCCTCCCGCGTCCCAAAAGGAGTATGAGGCACACACAAGAGCAAAGTAATTACTGCTGTATATTATAGTAACGGCAGGGATTGTTCTCAGCTCGTATGCATCCGGGGAAACTCTATCGTTCTTAGTGTGGCTCGCAGGCCCTTTTTACCGTAGTATGACGTGCTACTCTCGTCACCTGGGAAAATCATCACAAAACCTATCGCCACTTCGGATTGGCTCCCCGAGTAGTAGGGTTAGTATAGCTGGCTATATGGAGGAATATTAGTGGATATGGATGGGTCAGGTGGCACACTTGGGATGTCCCTAACACTTGCTACAATAAATTGGTTACATGGATACCCTTGGTGATTAGCTAACTGGAATGGCGTCAGTGAGGAGCCCCTCGTACTCTGATTGGTTCCCTCGTGAGCCCCCAAACCTGGGGCCATCGCTGTTCCCAGCTCGCGAGGTACCTGGTGTTGGCAACATTGTGCAACTATGTGTTAGTGGCGGACAATGGACAGGTCTTTGCTTGTGGCTGATGATCACGGCTTTCCCATCGGTGTAGGTGTCCAACTTGTCGCTTCGTTGGTGCAGCCTGTGTCCCAGACGTGGGACCCTGGCGACTTTCTGTCTCGCGAGCTTGGCATCTTGTCAGTTTGGCTTGGTCATGTGTGGAGAGACCGTAGCTGGAGTAGAATTATGAGCATTTGATTTGAATTTCGGCCGAGAGGGGCGCTTGCTGGCGACAGGTGTAACCTTGGCACTGAGAGCTCAGCAAGTGGGTTGCTACATTGCGGCCTTGGCTGTGGGATCTCGCTGGGACTCGTTCTGCATGGTGAGCGCATTGCTTTTCATCTCAAGAAGGTTTTTGTCTAAGAGGCTCCTGCCTGGGGACTCTTGCTTGCAGCCTACTTGGGCCTAGTTTTCTGGGAGGCGGTATATGATCCATAACATGGGTGTCGCAGGACGACAGAGTGTCACAAGTAGCAGTGGATATATATGATGGCATTTCGATGGGGACAGGGTAGCATGAAGCGTCTGCAAGCGTATACACAAGCTCTTCAGGCCTCTTGCGTTTCTGCGGTGCTGTAGGAGGCCTCTGTGAAAAATAAAAACAATGCATGTCCGTGGGTGTGTCAGTACGCTATGTCATAGCACTGAGTATGTTCTTCGTGTGGGTTGGTGTGTGAGTGACCAGTGTGCATGGTGGCACGTGTCTTCTCGTCTGTTGGCTATTTCGTCATGGCATCTCTAACAATGTTGATACTTTGTGGCTGTTGTTTTAGTCGAGCTGGTCCATGTTGCAGGTGTCGGCTAGACCGGGGCATGGTAGTGGGCATGCTCCTCGTGCGTGTGGGCCACGAACACATGGTACCTTGTCGTCTGGTAAGGAAGTGAGCGTGTCAAACTCCTCTCATGGGGTTGCATGGGCCGCGATCCTCTAGGCCAGGATCTGGATGAGACTGGGGGGAGGGTGTTTTCCCATTTTCCCACTTCAGTCCCCCCTCTGGTCGACTTGTCAACCACAAAATGATCTGCTCTCTTGTCTCTGCGTGTTCTCCATACTTTTGTTATTCCTCCTAAGTGTCCATACTGGTTCACATGATCTTCAAATGACCAGTACATATACACACACCCACCACTGGGTTTGCAGAATACCCACTTTCCAACAGAGCTCTTCGGGTTCCTTGGGTTATCTACCTTCACAGATGGCGGGTGCATGTCTGTTTCTAATATTTTCTTGTGCAATCTCTCCCATTCCTTTATTATGACATCTGTTTGTTTGTCGTCTTCTGCTGGCATCAGGGCGTGCATGCCGATCATTTCCATCATTTACTCAGTTGTGCGTGCTGTCCGTGCTTTCCACAACCTTAATCCTAAAAGGGCAGCCATACCCAGTATTATGCACCCAGCTATTGTTTTAAGACCATCTGACAACCATGATGGCATCCACGACCACAAGTAGGAAAACCAGCTGCCATCTTTCTTCACTCCTTTAGCTTCTTCTTCCATCTTGGCGTGCATCCTGGCAAGTTGTAATACTGCCTCAGTAAGCGTACCGTTGTCTGTGTCATTGGCAGGGGGGAATGTGCAGCATGATTTTTCCAATTTTTGCACACACTCCTCCTTCCATTTCAGTAAGGAGATCCAGCACATATCTATTCTGGAGTGCTACCATTCATACTGCCCTCAATTCTTCTTTTATTGCATTGAATCCATTGACAGTTGAGTTTATTGTCATCATTAGATCCCATTGTGTGATCTGGAGCCATTTTGCATTTGCATACGCCTGCAGTCTTGGATGTATTCTGATGAGAAGAACACTGCCCCTCTGCTAAACAGTCTGTGTCCTGGTGGAATGTCACTGAGAGCTGTTTCCGATCTTCCCCACAGGTAGTTTCCTGTCACTGGCTCTCCTTGTCTTTTCACTCTTGACAATATATTTGTGCCGTTATTTTCTTTTCCTCCTCCAATCTTCACAGATCTTTTCTTCCTTTTATTCCCTTCATCCATCTTAGGGAAGTTCCCCATATTGACATGTTTCTGTGTACCACTAGGGATGGTACATTTATGTGTACCATTGTGCATAGTCCATTCCAAGATGGCGGCAAGCTGTGGTATGCCTTATCTCCGCAGGCCCAATAGTGGTCCATTAAATCCGCTGTAGCAGCACCCTCCTTAGTTATCGTGACTATCCTTTTGCAGTTGCTGTTCCTTCCAACATGAACGTCTCCATTGTGTTGATAACATAGTGTTGGTGCAGTTAGTGGGAGTATTGTTACTGGGGTCTTCATCCTTCTCTAACCAGGTCACCAGTCCAGCGCTCTTTATCCATCCATTGTAACACTTGTTGTTTTCTTCATCCATTTTTGCCATATTTGGTTTTGTCAGTGTTACCATCCCGCTCCCCACAACCCCATCTGTCCATCCTTCCTTCGTGTACACTTTCCCATATATTAGCAGCAGTGATCTTTTCCAGCACCCCATTACTCCAGCAACTTCACTTGCGCGCCATTCACATGGTAGGTAATTAAACTTTACTTCCTTTGTTTCTCCTTTATCTGGCCAATCTGTCACGTACTGGAGCCCTTATGTTAGTTGCCAGTAGTTATGGTACATGGGAATTGTCTTGATGAAGTTATTTTCATATGGGTATGTGTCTCTCGTCTTCCACTTCATTATTGGCATTCTGCCTTGGAAACGTCCTTTTGTTTGGAACAGGGCCAGGTATATCAGGCATTCTACTGATGTTGCTGGTACTTCGCTAGCCACAAAAGTTCTGGAGGCGCTCATGGCGTATGGGATCAATGAGCACACATAGCAGTTGTCCTTAGTTGTCCCCTTACCAATTTTGGACATGTGCTGATACCACATGTTGTTTGAGACGTGTGCGGAATCTGTAAGATATGTGTCAACCCCATTATTATCAACAGATGTGCTACGTTTAATCCTCTCCCTGTTTATTCTTGTTTTACTCGTGCCACCTGACACAGTACCTGTTGCAGCCATGGTGGGGGGTTCATTAGTAGGAGGTGCATCCATGACATAAGAAGCACAGTGTGCCTGCCATACAGTGGCAGCAAGTAGACCAGTGATAAACAACAAGCCTATAATTTTTATTACAATAGCTAATATCACCGGCATTTTCCTCTTACCTTTGCATCGTTCCTGCAGTTTATTACTTTTGATGATATAGATGCCCGCCTGAAAATGTCTAAAAATAAGCATAAATCTTGTTAGTTTTGTTTATTCAAGCTCTCCCTATCAAGTAATCATTTAATGCCCAAGCAAAAAGTTGTTCCCACGCGTACCTATCTCTCAGGGCTGGTAAGTGCTCGTGAAGATGTGGGAATGATTACTCTATGGCCAAAATGAATGTGTTGTAATACACACGTATTTTTCGCTTCTTTAAATATTTTGGTCTTTTTATAGCGTATACAAATTGGTGTGACAGTGCTTCAGTGGTGTCGTCGTCTGTGGGCAGCATTTACCCCTGGGCAAAACGCAAGGCTAGTTTCTTCACTTTATTTTATACGTAAACAGTTGTACGCGGTACCTGCATGTGCGAGACAAAAAGAGAAGGAGAACATGCATGTGTCTACAAGTGTGGTGCAATTTGACAGTTTGTTAGACAATGTCCTTTATTTAGGTAGTGGTAGGGGCGGGGCTTGTTGGGGCAGTGTTTTGTTTGCTCTGGGATCTCGTGACCATGAGGTGGGCTATGGGCTATTGTCCATTTAAGTACTTAGGGGTGTTTGTAGTTTGGGAGGGGTCAGGGGCTTTGTTGCCGCTGTCTTTCGTTGTTGTTGCTGCTGCTTTGGCCCTGTCGTCGACGCAAGGGCGGGTCTGATCTTTGTAGGGCTTGATGTCATGCAGGTGAGTCCATACTTTTTTATCACAGAGCTGGACAGCTCTAGGAGCTACTTTTTCAATTTGGTGGGGCCCGGTAAACCTTGGGCTATTCCACCTTCTGTTAAAGTTACGGAGGAGGACGTGATCCCCCTCGCTTACTGTCCACTGTGCTGCTTGTTCCTGTTCTTCAATTGCTCTTTCTTCTTGTTGAGTGTTCTTCGACCCGCCCCGCATCTGCTCGATCTGTTGAAAGATAAAGGCGACACTATTAACCAAAGAAGAGACATATTTGTATATTTCTTCATCAAAAACAGTCTGAGATGAGTTACAATCTGTAATAGCCCTTGATGGTGGTGTTAGTGGGAGGTGCATTTGGCGTCCGGTCACCACCACCTCGTGGGGTGGTGATCGGACCCTGGCCTGTTTCTTAACTCAAATAGGGCTAAGGGGAGACAGTAGAGCCAGCTTTTCGTGGTAGATTGCTGAATTTTTGCTATCTCTTCTTTTAGGAGGCCATTGAGGCGTTCAAAAATGCCATTCGCCTGTGAGTGGTATACACATTCGAACTTGTGTTTGATACCAAGGAGAGCAGTTATGTGTTGGAACATTTCATTGGCAAAGTGTGGGCCATTGTCTGACCGCAATACTTTGCACACCTCCCACCTTGGGAACACCTCCCTCACCAGGAACTTTGCTGCTCTAAAGGCATCTGCATGGGAGCATGGACCGGCTTCAATCCACCTTGAAAATGGGCATACTACCACAATCATGTATCTGCATCCTTGACACACATTGATCATGACAACGTAGTCAATGTGGAGGTGCAGGAAGGGTCCTTCCGGCTGGGGTATAATACCTTTGATCAATTGTAGCGTGCGACCGGCCGTAAATTGTTGACAAGTGAGGCAATTGCTAATGAAGTTTGCGACATTCAAATTTAACTCGGGACAGAACCACCCCTCTTTTATTTGTGCTGTAATCACCTCTTTCCCTGTGGGTGTGTGGTTATGTAGTTGGGCCAGGGCTGTTTTTAATAGGACCAGGGGCATCACTATTTTGCCTGTATTGTTCTGTCGCCATAATGCATCTATGTGGGACATGGTGCATCCTCTTTTGACCCACAGCTCCTTTTCTGCCATGGGTGCTGCTGCCTGTAATTCCATTATTTGATTTTCAGGGATATGGGTGTACCCGTCCTTCATCAACATCTGTCTTTCCTCTTCCCTCCCCTTATCTTTGTGTTTTTCTGGGGGATCCAAGTCTCCCCGTAATACGCAGCATGTTTAGTATGTGCATCCGCTGATTCATTACCTTTGGAAATGGGATCACCCCCGTTTGTAAGGGCCTGACACTTCACCAAGGCAAGTTCTTTGGGATCTTCAATTACTTCAATTAATTCTGCAAGTAGCAGAGCATGTTGCACTGGTGTGCCATCTGCTCCTGAACCCTCTTCGATGCCACTTAATTAATCCAGAATGTACAGTTGGCGTGATGTATGCACTGTCAGAATATATAGTTACTCTTTTGTCATTGCTTTCTTTTAGTGCTAAAATTAGGGCCACTAACTCTGCTGCCTGGGCAGAGTAGTGTTGTGGTAGCTGGACACATTTCACTGGGACATATGTCCAATCCTTTGTTAATCTCACCACTGCTGCTCCTGTTCTGCGGACCCCATCACTCTGGTCAATTGTTGAGGATCCATCAATGTTCATTATTTCTCCCCCCTGTAGGGCATTTTCTTCAACCTTTCTTGTGCTAGAATATGTGTCGATAGCCTGTGTGCAGTCATGAGCATATTTACCATCTTCAACTACCTCTACTATGAACCTTGCTGGGTTCACGTTGCTGCACCTTACAATTGTTAACTCAGGTCTGGATAGAATTACTTCATAGCCTGATGCCCTTTGAATGGTCAATGTTGATTTTGGTTTGTTCAGGATGGCAAAAAGGGCATGTTCCACGTACAGTGTGGTTGGGCAGCCCATTGATTTTTCTACCGCAAATGCTGCGGCAGCAAACTCTGCTCACACGGGAAGTGGCCTAACATTATAGGGTCCAGGTGGCCACTGTAAAATGCTACTGGTTTGTGACCCATGCTGGTCTTTTGTGTCAGTACTGCCCTCATCACAGCTGAGCTGCAATGTGAGAAGATGAAACATTGTGCTTCATAATTTGGGGTGGCTAGTACTGGTGCTGAGGATATGGCATGATTTAATTCCTGAAATGCTTCTGTCATTTCTGTTGTCCACTTCAACTTCTTCTCCCCCCTCTGCGCTTCTCTGAGGGCCTCAAGCAGTGGTCTTGTGTATAAACTGTAATAAAAAACCCAAGCCCTGCAATAGTTGCACAGGCCCAAGAACTGCTGCAGTACTCTCATTGTCTGTGGCTGCGGTGTGTTGGATATGGCCTGTGCTCTTTGAGGTGCAATGTTCCTTCAATTTTGTGAAATGAGCTGGCCTATGTAGAGCACTTGTTCTTGGCAGTACTGTAGCTTTTCCTTGTCTACCTTGTACCCTTTTTCTGCTAACACTGTGAGCATTTTGACAGAGTCTCTCCTGCACTTGTCTTCTGTGGTGCTGCAGAGGATTATATGATCTACATATTGCAGCACTGTGCTTTCCATTTCGATGTTTCCCAAGTCCATTTGTATCACTCGGTTAAAGATGGATGGTGACTCACAATACCCCTGGGGAAACCTTGTGTGTTTACATTTTGTATTGCGGTATGTGAAACTTGTCAAATCTTGTGAGTCAGGGTGTAGAGGTATTGAGAAAAATGCATTTTTGAGATCAATCTCGGTAAGTCGTGACGCCTCTGCTGGTATTCCACATAGTATAGGGGCTGGGTTAGCCGCTACAGGGTATTCTGCCTCTCCAATGTGGTTGAGGGTTCTCAGATCCTGGATGAAATGCCAAGACCCTCCCTTAGCTTTGCGCACAGGGTACACAGCAGTATTGCATGGAGATTCTGATGGTACTAGTATACTTCTGTTTATCAGTGCTGTTATTGTTTGTTATATTCCTTCATCTGCCTCTTTTGAAAGCAGGTATTGCTTTACCCTCGGCAGTATGGCTCCTTTTGTCAACTTTATTTTCACTCCTCCAATGCTTTTGATGCAGCCCACGTCATATGGACTGGTTGTCCACAGATATGCAGGTACTTTTGCCAGATCCTCCTCATAACACGGCACAACCGTAACGGCAGGTGCCTCTAGAGCCAGCTCCATCCTCTGTGCTATGTCTCTGTATGTCACTGTAACCCAGATGTGGACGTTCATTTCAAACACCATCTCCCCCTCACCATTATCGTCCGAGAAGAGCTCCTCATCAGATACCTGTGTTAGTTGGCACCCCTCTGCAAGAGCTATTACTGCCCTCCATACTCTCCCATCCCTGTCTTGGGAATGTACTGTGATGTAGTCTTGTGTTGCCACAATGCTCTCAATGCTCAGTGATATCCTTGTCCCTTCCCTCTCACTGGTTGGTGTTTCGGGTCTGAAAAGGTAAGCTCTGGCCTCCTCCAAACCTTCCCTTCAATTCCTGGTAGCCATGCTATTGCCAGGTCTGTCCCATATTGGAATATTTCTCCATCTACTGGTTCTCCTCTTGCTACTGTTTTGCCGCAATAGGCCTGTAATATTTGTCGTGCTATGAGCATGTTTATGGCTGGTGTGGAGCAAATTATTCCCTTGTCAGTAAAGGAGATGGTCATATTCAATATGCTCAGGGTGTCTCTACCTAGTGTGTTTACTGGTGACTTTTTTGAGTATAGCAGTGGTAGTGACATATCCTGATCACCTACAGATAAGGAAATGTTATTTCTGAAGGGAACCAACTCTCGAGCCCCAGAGAATCCTTGAGTGTTCATAGCTTTGCCTGACAGTTGAAACTTTCCCTCTCTTATGCATGACCTAGTGGCCCCTGTGTCAACTAAGAAGGAAACATTTTTGTCACCTATCGTCACCTGTATGCGCGGTTCCTCCACACGGTTAGGTGTTACTGATAGGATGGGACACATCAAAGACTTCTGTGGGCTGTCCTATTGTGGGTACAGTGACTGTCCATTTCCTGTGCACAGGATGTGGCCCAGTATTGTCACCTTTCCAAGCTGTGTCTGGGCTACAGGTGTGTCAGTAGATGTTATTGCATTGTCTTGTATTTGTGTGAACTGTTGACCAGTTTGGACCTGTTGTTGCTGTTGTACACTTGGCTGTTGCTGTGTTTGTGCATGTGTTTGTATGTGTGGTTGTTGTTGCTGTTGTGTTTGCAGTGTCTGTTGTTGTTGTTGTTGTTGTGGCATTTGTGTTTGTTGTGGTGGTAATCTTTGCTGCATCCCCTGGTGGTGGTAAACCTGTTGTTCCCCCATAGGCCCTTGCTGTCCCTGCTCCCCCCAGGCTGCCTGTGCTGGTCTCATCCTACATGTGTGTGACATGTGTCCTACTATCCACCACATCCAACATGTTGGTGGTTCCCGTGTTTGCCATTGAAGTCCCCCCATGTTGTCCTTATACTCCTGCTGTCCCTGTTGATTGTAACCTCGGAACCCTCCCCATTGCTGGTGGGTGGGTGGGCCATATCCTCTCCCTCTCCTTTGCCCGCCCCTCCCTCTGTAGTTGTTTGAGTACCCGGTTCCTATTTGTATATAATCCCCTCCCATTTGTTGTTTGTATAGCGGGGGTGGGGGCATTTTCTGTGTCACTACTTGGGCTTGCTGTGATGGTGCTACCTGATGTTGTGTTGTGTCTTGTGTCACCATTGCCTGTGGTTGTGCGGGTGCTGTTATCAGTGCTCCCTCCATGGCATATTTCAATAACTTCTTCTGGACCAATTTTGCTTCCTCTGCCTTCCTATCCTCCTCCTTTTGTTTCATCTTCTCCTGCCAAATCCTGCAATAGTGTACTATTGTCAGTTGTATTTCTGACCACCCTTTAGCTTCCATCCTCACTAACTTCTTTAACTGTCTCTGTACTTGCTCCGGGAGGCCTTGTATTAGTATATGGTAGAAAATTGCTATTGTTTTGTCCCACGGTTCTCGTGTTTCCAAGCGTCACTTCTCCTGAATCTCCTGGATGTATTCAACAGGATCTTCATTCTCACGCATCTTGCCTGATGTTATTACTCCTATGTCTGAAGTGTCTGAAAATTGTACTCTCAATGCTTGCCAAAGCGCATGTCTGCAATTGGCGAATGGTGCTCCATTTTGTGCTGTGTCATGTATTGTCACCCCGGGGAATCCTACCCTCTTCCATATGTCATCAGCAGCATTCCCCAGTATGGAAATTAGGAGGCCCTTCATGTCTCCCACTGCTAATATTTGCCCCGAAGTGTGTTTTTCCATCTCATATATTAATTTCCCAGCTCCTGCACTCAGTGATGGGAGTCTGCATTTTATATTTTCCTTGTCTGCATGCTTCCAGGGGATGTATTGTGGTCTTGCTCCTCCCCTCTATAGTAGTGGCATTAGATTGTACCCCTTCTCCTCTCCCTTCTTCCTCCTGTGTGTGGTTGTGTCATTATATTCATCATTTTCCTCCATTTCTGGTAACTCTTCAATGCTGTCAATGTTACAGGCGTTTACCCTTTCACTTCCTATATCCCTTCTCCCCTTTTTGTGTCCTTTTGGTCCTATCATTGGCGTGTTTGCTCTCTCTTCCTGCCTGCGTCCTGGGAGGTTCCTAAGTCTGACAACATATGGGGTGTGCACAGGGGTTGGTATCAGTGGGCTTGGTGTTTGTGCGAGTGTGGGTGTTAGTGGGCGTGGCATTTTTCTGATTGCCTCCCTGATCTTCATTTGTCCTGCATTTGGTTCTCCCGTCTCTTGCATGCCCATGGTGACTCGCAATTAGTGCGCGTTATGTATAGCTTGTCTAAACTCTCCCTAATTCCATCTCTTCCATTGGTGCTCGAACCCTCCTCTTCTTTGCTGCAAAATCCATCAGCAAATGTCAACCCCCACTCTGTCCGCTTTCCCCCTACTGTCACTGTCTTTAGATCTATCAGGTCTACATCTGTGTACTCACCTCCTCTACCCCCAGCTACCTGTGTTGATGTTGATGCCATTTCCTTATCCTGGCGTGTGTATTTCCTTGCTCCATTTTCCATCCTCCTATCTCCTCCCTCTCTTCCTTCTTCTCCACAACTTCGGCACCTATTTCCACTCATTTTCTGTGTAGCTCTTCCCATACCTCTGCATTTACTTTTGCTAATATCCTCTCCTCTTCTTCCTTAATCCTTTCTCCCCCATATTCCCCCTTCTCTCTTTAGTATGCTCTCTGTTACCTTCCCCTCTTCATACTTCCGGGCGCTTTCAGCTATAATTTTCCTTTTCCACATTCCCATTTCTCTATTATTCTCTTCCCTCTCTTCCTCCTTCCTTCTCATTTCCCTTTGTTCTGCCCGTGCCATTCTTTCTTCTATTGCCCTAATGCGCCCTTCTTCCTTCTTCCTTTCCTCCGCCTGCACCTTCATTCTCGCCATCTCTTCCTTATGTGTTTTCTTTTCCTTCTCGCCTCTTCTGTGTTTCTTCCTCGAACTGCTTAATCAATGCGCTTCACAAGTTCCTCAATTCCGCTAGCCTTTCCTCCAGTATCTCTTCCTCCTCTTGTGACAGCTGCCCTTCTCTTTCTTTACTTACCTCGAGCCCTGTCTGTGTGTTTTCTTTCTGTTCGTTATTTACCTGTTTCACTGCGTCCTCCTCTTTCTTTGTTAATGTTCCTCGGAGCTTCAAAAGAACCTGTGCTGCTACCCACTCCTCTGGCCCTACGTCTGCAAACCTCCCCCAATGGCCTCCTGTCATCCCCCTTCCCTACCTGCATAGTTGTTGAATTTACTGTACCTACCTCCCCCATCCTTTTTTGACAATCATCTGCAGGTGCGTATGGCGGGAGGCTGTATGTCGGGCTGCTTCTCTAAGTTCTGTTACTGGGTACAACCCCCTTCCTCCTTCTTCACTACCTTAGCCACTGGCATGTCTTCTGACCCTTCTTTTTTGACCTTCGCTTCTGCTACCGCAAATGATCTTTCTGCCTCTTCCTCACTTTCTTCAGGGCTGGGCGTGTTTTTGTTTTTCTTATCCCCGCCCCCTCCTTTTATTGTCTCTTCCTTTAACTGGTTTTCCTCCCTAATCCCCTTCTCCTCTTTTACCCCATGTACTGTGTACATACCTGTGTCTCCAGGTCTAGTTCCCTGGAACATCTTCCAGAGGTCAAAAATTTCTAAGTGGCTTGCTAATTTCTTCCACTTGTAGATATTGTGAATGTATGTTAACAGACTATGTTGTTTATAAGTATCGAAGCTGCCGGTGGGCGGCCACGGTACCCTTACTTTGTTGTCCATTCCTTGTGTCCACTCGATACTGTATTTAATTATTTTCTCCCTGTGTGGTGTCAATGTCGTACAGATGTGCTGAAGTGGAGTGGTTAACGTGCTTCCCATGTGCCTCCACCCCGCTCCTGTCCCCGATCCATAGTACAGGGCCATGTTACAATTTTACTTTTCCCAACGTCAACCTTTTACCTGGCCGCGTAAGCTTGGGACTTCGACTGTCCGCTGAAAAGGAAAGCAATATTTTATATGTCACGGTTATTACTTGTAACTACGGCCCCCTTCGGCCGTGGCACACAATGCCCCCTGCGGCGAGGTGTCCTGTGCGGCGTGCCTCTGGGCTGCCCCACCTTCCCTTACCTCCCGTACTTGTCACACCTTCAACTTAACTCCTCCTCCTCCCCTTCTCTGTACTCTCCTCAAACCACACCCTCCACTTTCCGAATCCTTTGTCGACCGCTGCCGGTGTTCTCCATGCGTGGCCGCCTCTCCCACCTTGGCACCTCCCCGTCTGAGCGCAGCCGGCATTCTCCGTGCACGGCCACCTCTCCCCCTTTGCCCTACCCTCTCGCACCCTCTGTCCTCGACCACCCCTGGATGGACGCGAGATGAGACGCGGGGCGTGTCACGGTGTCCTAGACAAACCCTATGGGTTATGTCACCAACTTCTACAATACACTATAAGTACGTACAAATTTCAAAACTTTACAAATGTGCGCTATTTCTCATACTCTTATCCCCCATTAACCCCACAGCTGTCTTCTCGCCTGGTCTGGAGCAAGGTAATCAACAATCAATTTACTTAATATAATTGGTCTGCGCATGCTGCGTCGCCTTGCGTGTGATACACCCCCTCTCCAGAGGAGCTTAACCAGCCAATTATCTTCCACACTTGGTAAACAACCTAGATGCCCCCTGCGGGAAAACATCTACTTAACGAGCTTCAACACTCAGTAGGGAACCTCACCTACTCATTGATCTATAACATCAACTGATAGGAAAGCCACACCCCCTCTTACACAGGTGTCCGTGATCTCGAACCAATCCGCGTCCTCTAACAATCACACGTGGGTGCCTGAGGCCCCACCCAATCCACTTCGTGAGGCTGTAGGGGACGGTCCTCGTGCCTGTCCCGTTACACCTCACACCCCTATTGTCGCAGAACAGTCAAAATCAATTTCCACACACTGTGACAACCGCCCTCCTCCCTCTTTACAACTCCTCCCCCCTACCGCACAACATTATGTTGCTGGTTGGGTGTGCCATACTCACCAAATCCTCGTGAGTCGGGGCTGCTCGACCGCAGACACCCCTCCAAAGCGGCTCGCCACCGCCCCTTTGTCTAGACCACATCTGGACACTCACCCACCACAGGCGGGATACTTCTCAAGTCGGCTCCCGAGGGCCAATGTCCGGATTGCGCTGTCCCGTCTTCTCGCAGTTCCGCGATGGTCCTGTAGTCCTCAAAAGGGGGCAGTGGCAGAGTGAGATCTCAGCGACGCCTCCAACTTGTCGGGGTGATCTCCCGTGGGCCAGCAGACCCGTCCACGGACCTCTGGGGCTGAGGAGGCCCCAACTCCTCCCGCGTCCCAAAAGGAGTATGAGGCACACACAACAGCAAAGTAATTACTGCTGTTTATTATAGTAATGGCAGGGATTGTTCTCAGCCCGTATCCATCCGGGGGGAGACTCTCTCGTTCTTAGTGTGGCTCGCAGGCCCTTTTTACCGTAGTATGATGCGCTACTCGCGTCACCTGGGAAAATCGTCACAAAACCTATCGCCACTTCGGGTTGGCCCCCCAGTGGTAGGGTTAGTATAGCTGCCTATATGGAGGAATATTAGTGGATAAGGACGGGTCAGGTGGCACACTTGGGATGTCCCTAACACTTGCTACAATAAATTGGTTACATGGAGACCCTTGGTGATTGGCCAACTGGAATGGCGTCAGTGAGGAGCCCCTCGTACTCTGATTGGTTCCCTCGTGAGCCCCCAAACCTGGGACCATTGCTGTTCCCAGCTCGCGAGGTACCTAGTGTTGGCAACATTGTGCAACTATGTGTTAGTGGCTGACAATGGACAGGTCTTTGCTAGTGGCTGATGATCACACCTTTCACATCGGTGTAGGTGTCCAACTTGTAGCTTCGTTGTTGCAGCCTGTGTCCCAGACGTGGGACCCCGGCGACTTTCTGTCTCACGAGCTTGACATCAGTTTGGCTTGGTCACGTGTGGAGAGACCGTAGCTGGAGTAGAATTATGAGCATTTCATTTGAATTTCGGCCTAGAGGGGCGCTTGGCGGTGGCAGGTGTAACCTTGGCACTGAGAGCTCGGCATGTGGTTTGCAACATTACGGCCTTGGCTGTGGGCTCTCGCTGGGACTCCTTCTGCATTGTCAGCGCATTGCTTTTCGTCTCAAGAGGGTTTTCGTCTTAGAGGCTCCTGCCTGGGGACTCTTGCTTGCGGCCTACTCGGGCCTAGTTTTCTGGGAGGCGGTATATGATCCATAACATGGGTGTTGCAGGACGACAGTGTGTCACAAGTAGCAGTGGATATATATGATGGCGTTTCTATGGGGACAGGGTAGCATGAAGCGTCTGCAAGCGTATACACGAGCTCTTCAGGCATCTTGCGTTTCTGCGGTGCTGTAGGAGGCCTCTATGAAAAATAACAGCAATGAATGTCCGTGGGTGTGTCAGTCCGCTATGTCATAGCACTGAGTATGTTCTTCGTGTGGGTTGGTGTGTGAGTAACCAGTTTGAATGGTGGCACATGTGTTCTCGTCTGTTGGCTATGTCGTCATGGCATCTCTAACGGTGTTGATACTTTGTGGCTGTTGTTTTAGTCGAGCTGGTCCATGTCGCAGGCGTCGGCTTGACCGGGGCATGGTAGTGGGCATGCTCCTCATGCATGTGGGCCACGAACACATGATACCTTGTCGTCTGGTAAGGAGGTGAGCGGGTCAAACTCGTCTCGTTGGGGGAGCTTGGGCCATGATCCCCTAGGCCAGGGTCTGGATGAGAATGGAGGAGGGTGTTTTCCCATTTTCCCACTTCACTGTGAAGGTGGTTCCTGAAGGAACCTTTTTTTGTAGTGTTTTTTATTTTGAATTTGTTTTTTTGTTTTTGCAGGCGAGGCCAGGAAGTAAGGTGGGGGGGGAAATGAGGTAAGGGGCACCATCCACAGATATGGAGGGGCAAGTGAACAGGGAAAGATGTTGAGTGTGCATTAAATCTAACGTAGGGGGCAGTGTTTCTCATGCTCCTTGATTACAGCCTCAAAAGCACTTTGAAACTGCTCCCCTCTGCAGAGTGGTGTGTTGCAGTATATACAGTACTTTTGTCTTGGAAATACATGGATCAAGAGCCTCTTTTATGGCTTACAAGGTAGCCGGTGGGATTTTGCACCCCACAGGAGTAGCTTGTGCGGTGGCAGTATCGGTTGGGGAAGATGAGATACAGGAAGACAGCCTACTACTTCCAGAGAATGGAAAGTCCTTTCTCGGAGCATCTCAGTGGTTGGATTTGGTGTTGCAGCGCATGGAAGTGGGCTTGTAGGAGTACTGGCCAGGTTGTCCACAACTGAGTACAATGTTGCACTCAGTGCATTTCACCTTGTAAGCCTTAGCCTTTGGTGCACCCCCAACAGTGGTAAAGAACCACCACACACACGATTCTCTCTGGGTGCTACAGGTAGGCATTTCCTCTATCTTATCTTCTCGGACCTCTTCATTCTTTTCTGCATCATTGCGCTTTTTCCGTTGTCCAGGCCCTCCAGCTGGTGGTGCTGGTGGTGGTGTTGTTGGTGGTAGCTCCTGGGGAGGAGGAATGGCCATGGCTGATGCCATTTTTTAACTTAAATAGCAGTTGTGCTAATAGTCCTCCAATGTGTGTGTTCTCTCCTGCATTGCAGATGGAAAATCAATAAGAATATGTCCAGGAGCTGTGCTAGGGTAAATCTTCAGCTTGAAACTTTCTAGATCAGCTGAAAATGCAGTTTCTAACTGTTCGCAAAGCATGGGCCCATTCGCGGCACTTCATAACACAGCACAAGCATGGCCATGTGACAATGTCTGGAAAGTCTGCGATGACATCAGGCATACGCGAACATCGGCGAACACAAAAAACAGTGCACTAAATTGCAGAAAGTTCATAGAAGTGTTAAAAATGTTGCTAGAAGGTGGGTAATTTCACAGTTTTAAAGTTAAACCTTCTAAATCGGCCACAAATGCTGGTATATAGGGGATAAGTACCAAATTAGGATGCCCTGGTAAAAACCCATGAAATTTAGTGAAAAAAACGTTGTTAAAGGGACATTATGTTAAGTCGCACTAATGAAAACCTATAAAATTCAGTGTAAAACCTTTGTTAAAGGGAAGTTATGGTTACAAGTAAAACTGAAAAACCCCAAAAATGTACTAGTTATGGTAAGCTAAGCAACCGTAACTTGCGCCACCACTGTGCACTGCTAACACTAACATCCAAGACATTTATCTGAACACCTTAACTCGCTCTTAAAAAAGGTTTTTCACTGAATTTCAAAGGTTTTGTTGCTATGTTTTTCATGTCAAATTTGATCACCTTACCTCTCTGTTAACTAAAGTTGTTCACAGAATTCAGCCACTGTACTTGTTGCACCAATAATTTATTTGGGGCCCACTAGCTACGACATTTGGTCGTGGCCACTGTACATGTTTCACCAATACATTTTTCTGGGTCCCACTAGCAAGGGCCTTTGGCCGTGGTCACTCTACAAGTTGCATCAATTGGTTTATTTGGGGTCCTCTAGCCCTGGCCTTGGGCCATGGCCAGTGGCCTGGCCACTGTACATGTTGCACCAATTGCTTTTTATGCAGCTCACTAACCGTTGCCCACACCCGTGGACACTGTACACATTGCACAATAGGTTTCTTGGGGCTGTAAAGAAGGCATGGTATCAAACAGTGAAGACAGACACAAGTGATCACAGTTCAAGAGTGTTTACTGAACTTCAATGGGTTGGTTAAACGCCTATCTAATCCTAAATCTAAGATTGGGAGCAGGCTATGACCATCAAATAATAAAAAACGCAGTCCTAGTGGAGTCTCTGTCAAAGTAAAAGGGCCTATACTAATACACCTATTGCCAATGCTTACTCTAATAGAAAATGGCGTGGGACAACAATCTATGCAAAAAGAAAAGTGTTCAAGAAAGAATATGTCAGGATGGTTGAGCAGTTGGCTTCCCTTCTCCACGGTTTCAGCAGAGGACAAGGCGCCACGTTCAAGCTTGGCACACACTCTGGCTTCTCTGACACGAGGATTCAGTTCAAAGCATAGGTATCAGGGTCTTCTGTGCCAAAATCTCTTTACCTACCATTCAAAGTCTCTTATTGCAGAGGGCCTGACATAACAAACAAGCAGTAAAGTTCCTTGCTTATCTGGTTGTTCACATTCACAAGTTCTCGGCTTCACTATTCACCATGGGTCTGTCTCCTTCAGGTTCGGACCCGCTTTTGCACAATATTCATGATTGGCCTCCCTCAATCGGGCTCGGTCCCTTTAAACACAATGTTCTCGATTGGTCTCCCTCGTTCAAGCTCGGACCGTGTCAAAATAGAAGATTTTCGATTGTGCGGTGGATTTTGCTTAAACAGTTCCAGGACCACTTCAATTCACTTCATTTCTCATTTTCGTTTTCTACTTTTCCTTTTTATCACTTTTGGCTAGATACCTTGCAGAGGCCTTGGATTAAGCACACTTGCGGTGCTGGAGCACTTTGTCACAGGTGTTGCATCTTTCCTCTCTTCGTTTAAACATCCATCAGCAATTCAGCTTTCATCACACACTTTATAAATCTTGCTTCTTGTGCTCTTTATACAATGTTGCCACTTGCCACCTTGACTTCAATACAGACCGGTCTTGCATTGTTCTCCCCAACTCAACGGCTGTGTTGATCGTTCTGGCGCTGCTTTAATCTTGGAGCCAAGGATGGTACTGCAACGGCTGCTGTTCCTCCCCAACTCGATCAGCCATGTAGGAGGGACCCCCAGTATGTCCATCACACAGTGCAGGATTCTTCAGTCTTGTTTCTTGGCCTTACGCTGATCAACCTGTCGAATGGGAAATTATATCATGCCTCCTATTATGATGAATATATGTATATTGGCCTACGCCAAGCTGCTTGTAAACCACTTGCAAAGAAATCCGCATTGCAAGGTCTTGACCTTAAAGTTAATGTATACCGCCATTTCAGGTCTATCCGCCATTTTAGGTTCTCTCTGTAAAGTCAGCCTTTGAGCTAAAATGGTGGACAGTGTCATTCCGAAATGCAACATGGCCATCTTGACCTCTGAGTACAAACTAATGTTTAACTTGCCTGCATGCCACATGTTAGGGTCATGAACTGAGACCTTGTCCTTCGTTGACCTGTGTGTAGAGGATTACTGGTGCCAATGAAGCTAATCCGCGAGCATATGTTAAGAACAATGTATCCAAATACTGAACTGCGAACACTTGTTTAAACTACATTGTATAGATGTTTGAGAAGGCTCTATGAGAAATCCTAAAACACACCGTTGCCATTGAGGCTTGTTGGCGAATGTATTTAAGTCAAACCCTAAGTGTACAGATGTGTGAACTCGGCACGAACCCTAGATCCATAATATATTAACCAATATTAACTCACAGAAGGGTTGAACATCATGTTTTCAAAGGTATATAAAGTGCGACTAGTCTAATGTACAGTCCTACTCACTGAGCGCACCGAACCACGCTGGAGATCGCTGTGTTGTACTGAGGGCCGATAGCTATCTGTTGCTTTGTCCTTTGAAACTGTTCAGTATAAAATAAAGATCTTTGTATGTTCCTTTGCAACCCGGGTTCACTGTATTTCCTTTTGGGGTACTCAGCCTCGATATTTTCTCTTTGCTTTCACAAACCGGAAGGGTTCAGGAAAGCAACAGTTTTCCGTCTGAAAGGTCAGAGGTGTCTCCCTTCTGGTAGACCCTTCTTGGTTTGCAGTCTTTCTCCCTTCATTCAGCTGCTGTCTCGAAACCACTGTTTCTTCACGTGCTTTGCCTCGCTCAGAGTGTGCTCATGTGCTCCGCCTTTTATCCATGTGAGAAAGTTTATTGGAAGTCAGGTGTGAGTGATTACCATTAATTGCGTGGCTTTGCCTGACCATAGTAGTGGGACATGTCAGGTACAATGCTCATGTGTGAGTCTGTTTTCTCCCAGAGTGGGCTGTCCATGTGAAAGTGTTAATGTAGGAGAATGCGGGCCAGGGGAGGGGAAGAGTTCTTAAATATCCTACCAGGTAGGATGGGCTAAAGGTGTTATAGGGAGGGGGATACCGCATCTCGCTATCAGGTGTTCTACTCCCCAAAGACCCCTCACCCAGTTGATCCTTCCTCACTGTTCCACCCCCAGGATCATACCCTGGCCACCTGGCAGACAGATTCCCGGGGACTAGCGGGGACTAGCGGGTGGGACACTTTCTAGTTTCTCAAAGGGCCCACTAGCCATGGCCTTCAGCTGTGGCCACTGTACATGGAGCACCAATAGGTTTCTTTGTGGCCTACTAGCCATGCCATCGGGGCATGGCCAGTGTCACAAAGACACATTGTCCTCTGCCTAGTAGATGTGATTACTACAGCATTCTCCCAAAATTCACCCGGTAATGGCAACAAACTGCACATACAGCAGCAATGAAGTACCCATTCCCGCTGGATTTACCCCAAACCAGTCAAGCAAATGAGATCAACGCTTGGTGCCCAAGTTGTTTCTTATTTGGTACAAATCTACCAAGCGGTTTTCATGCAACAACTGTTCAAAACCAGCACTTTATCTCTATGGGGAAATGAATGGGGTGAAAACGGTGGTATTTTGTTTTCTTAATAACCTTTTAATTTTGTAGTGTATTGTTCCCAAAATGTCCAGCTTAGGGGGTCAAAAGACAAAAGTTATTCACAATAGAATGTTGGGATGAAATTGCTGCTTTTAAATTTCTGAATAGCCACTCAGCCTCTTTGCGACAAATCAAGCACCATAGTAGATATAGCTATAATTTTGGGAGAAAGGGGCTCCCATTTCCCCATCAAATATTTAAAATATTGCTGGACGGAAACCCCAGACCTATCCCAGAAATTGAATGAATGCTTTATTCCCAAGTTGTTTCTCATTTGGTCCAATTGCATTGAGCGGTTTTTGCCCTGCGCAGAAATGTAGGCTTTTTCTCTATGGTAAAATGTATGGGAGTAGGCCGAAAACAGTTTTTCTTTTTGCTTTCTTAATAACTTTTTTCATTTCTTTATGAATCCTTCCCATAATATCCAGCCTGGGGGTGAAAGGGGCAAATTGTTTGTTTGCAAAATATCAACCAAATCCTTCCTGCAAGTCAAAAGTAATTATCAATTAAATGTGGTCTGGGCCCAGTGACCACACGATCTTCAACTTTATCTCACTAAATACTCTCCCTCCAGACCACTAAGCTCCTCTGGCTCAAGCTCTCTGTCTGTAAAGTGGTTTGCTAAACAGAGGGCAGGTGGTTGTTCACTTTCCTCAGCTGGCTCCCTCCAATGGAACAGTCTCCCCCTCCCTCTGCGCTTTGAGCAGGATCTTCTTAAATTCCGGAAGCTCCTTAAAACTCTACTCTTTACCTCCTCCTTCCCTTCCTCTCTCCCCTGCTAATCCCACAGTTGCTGCGATTGGTGTCCTGGCTCCTTATGCATCCTCGGGGCCCTGACCGCCTTCACCCAATCGGCCAAGCTCCTCTCTATCCTCTGCACTTGCACTTACACCTTCTGCATTGGAGGCTCGCACTTACACCCATCATGGCTCCACGCCGTGTAGCACTCAACATTCTAGCACTTCATTTGTGGCTCACCCATGAGGTCAGACCTCACAGCACTGACCCCTTGCCTTCTTCCTTGCTGCACTTGCACGTTCTGAAAACGCACAAGGCATAGTAGGTTTGTCCTCTTTTCCTTTTCCGCCCAATGCTCTTAAGTATTGTGATTATTATGTATTTTACTGAATTTCCCCCTACTACTCCATCCCCTGCCCTGTGGTTGCTTTGAAACAGTATTTCTTATTGTATAAGCACTTAACAAGCAAACAATAACAAAAAATAGTAATAAATGATAGGGTTTCCTATGGAATTAGGTACACACCTTAACTATATATTAACTGAAAAAACGTTGTTAAAGGGACGTTATGGTTAAGTTGCACTAACAAAAACCCATGGAATTGATTGAAAAAACATGTTTAAAAGGACGTTATGGTTACAAGTAAAAGCGGATAACCTCAGAAATGTGCCAGTTATGGTACGCTAAGTAACCATAAATCATACCACCACCTCCTTTCACTGCTAAAACTAACACCCAGGACATCAGAAATGACATCACAATTGTCATTGATGACATCACCAATGATGTCACATATGAAATTAATTGTGATAATAATTCTCTAAAGGGGGTTGTGTTTATAACTTTAGTAATAAAATGTGAGGGGTAATCCGGAGATCTATCATGAACTACCTTATGTAATAAAGAATGTACTCATCTCAACAAAACATAATATTGGAGTGATGTTGTTAATATAGAAACGTAATCATATATACACATAGGCAATTGCAGCAGCATGTACTATAGAAGTACAATATTTTTAATTTGGTAATTTTGGATAGAGAAATAATGAATGGTACTTTATCACAGTTTTCAGTAATGATAAACATGGAATAAATAGCTAATAGTTAATAATTGAAGACTTACCACATAATTGTGTTAGTACAAACAATACACATCAAAAGCTACAATGCAGTCAAATCTAAGGCACATACACGAATGATGTGTGTGTTTGTAGCTTGTTTATTTCGCCACTTACGAGTACCATGAACTAAGGCCAAATCCTAAGGAAAGTGCCTTAACAACATACAAGAAAGTTAATGTGTACACATGTAACACCTTTTAATGTGTAAAATTGTCTCAATCAGTGAAAACAAATCCCATGGCCTACCTATGTCAGTGAACAAAAAGAATGGACCAGATATGTGATGTCATTGGTGATTTCATCAATTAGATTTGTGATGTTATCTTTGATGTCCTGGGTGTTAGTCTTAGCAGCGCACAGAGGTGGTGTGAGTTACGGTTGCTTGGCATACCATAAATAGTGAATTTCAAAGGTTTTTTGGTTTCACTTGTAACCATAATGTCCCTTTTAACAATGTTGCTTCAGTGAATTTCATGGGTCTTTGTTAGTGCAACTTAACTATAACGTCCCTTTCACAATGTTTTTCAGTGAATCTCCTAGGTTTTTACTAGTGCACCTTTCATCTGCTTCAAGTTCCTTATATTATACTCCCACTTCCCAGTATGGCAGATATGGAATCCGCAGACCGGTGGTAGTCCGCAGACATCGGACAGCATTTACCAGGCTCAGAATCATAGGGCAGACCCATAAAAGATGTACCCATCAACCAACAAACATACGTGCATAAAATCACAACTAATCTTTACAACATGCAAATATTCCTTTTTGTACAAACACGTAAAAAAATATGAATCATTTTTTTTAGTACCCATTACAATGGAATGCACCAATCACAAACCATAACTGTACATTTCATAAATTCTCTTTGCTACAACTCTGCATAGAGATTGAGAAACACGAGGTGCTTCTTGAACAACAAATTCTCACTAAACCGTAAGTGCATTGTATTTATTTGTCTATTGTTAGCTTTGTTTATATAAACATGTGTTATAATATAGAAGCACTTTGTTTTCTCACAGAAATGGCAAGCACGCTGTAGTGCTTACACGATAACTTCTCAAAAGAGGAAATGAGTGACGATTACGTCTCCAATGCTATAAAATACATATTTTAATGTAACGCCCCAGTTTAATTATACATAATCCCACAAATCACAAACCGAAGTCCTATCCACAACTGTAAATAATCAAATCATGAACTTGTCTAAAAAATGTAATGAACTGAGTAATGATTTTAAGGAACTTTTACAGTATGTGAAAAATCATGTCATTAACAATGTTCCCTATCACTATCCTTCTTGCATCTGTCACCTTTGTCTCCAGCAATCATCCCCATCAAAGTTTGGTCCAAATCTGCCCAGTGGTTTTTGCGCTATGGTTGTTCAATGACTGCATCTTTTCTCTATGGGAAAATGAATGGGAGTATGCTCTAAACTGTGTTTTAATATTTTTTTTACAACTTTTTGAATTTGTTATGAATTAGTCCAAAATTTCCCATTTGGGAGCAACTTGGCAAACATTTTGTTTCAGGAAGTTCATCCAAATCCACCCAGGAAGTCAAAGGTTATTAGTGTCTCTCGAACTCTGTGCTACAAAGCACCAAGACCAATTTAAAGATTTTAAGTACCGTTCTCTGTCGAATATTTGAAACACGACTGAATGGATTTACCCCACGCCAGTCAAGGAAATAAATATAACGCTTTGTGCCCAATGTGTGTTTTATTTGGTCTAAACCTGCCAAGCAGTTTCACACTACGGGTTTTCAAAAACTGCACTTTTTCACAATGGGAAAATGATTTGGAGTAGGCTGAAAACTGTGCTTTTATGTGTCCTTAATAACCTATTTATTTGTTAATGATTTGTTCCCAAAATATCCAGTTTGGGGGGGCATTGACAACCTTTTCATCTGGAAAATGTCATCCAAATCCATCCAGCAAATCAAATGTTATTAGTCTAGCCCATCCACTCTGATGCAAAGTACCAAGGTCGAGTTAAAGGTTTCAACGAGCAGGGGACTCACTCTCTGTAAAATATTTTAAAAACTATTAGCTGGATTTACCCCAAACCAGTCCAACAAATCAGAGCAACGTTTGGTGCCCAAGTTGTTTCTTATTTAGTACAACTTTTTGGTACAATGTTTTACAGTATGTGAAAAATCATGTCATTAACAATGTTCCCTATCACTGTCCTTCTTGCACCTGTCACCTTTGTCCCCAGCAATCATCCCCATCAAATTCTGAACATTTTAATAACAATGCTTTGATACAACCTCACTCCCTTGCTCCCCTCATGATTATTGTACACAAATTCCTAATTTTCCCATTTATGTTTCCCATTCCAATACCCCTTCCCTTTATTGAATAAATATATTTTTTGTAATATAAATGTTTTGTTTATTGTTGTGTGATGTTTCCCTTTTTTTGAAAACTCCCATTATGAGTTTGCGGACACTACGATTGTCTGCACTCAAAATGGAGGTGCCCCTGGACAGGCGCAATGTCTGGAGATGTCTGTTTTCGTGTGACACACTTTTAATTAGTTCATGGACACTGTGCCTCTTCTATGGACACCCTGCACATGCGCCGTTCGGTTCCAGCCCAATGGGTGTCCACAGATGGCCATCAAAGCCGTGGACATCATCATGTGACTGCACCTCATGCAGTGTGACGGGGGTGTCCATGAACGGTGTCTGTGGCCACAGACAGTTTAAAGGTGCTTTTCCAGCCAATCTAGGATGTTATAAGCAGAAATGTTACCCGTGCACAGCTCCTAGACCCATTCTACATTGGTCTCGCAACTTTTTACAATGTTCCAAGGCCTTTTGCGACTTAGTAGTCTGAGGACAGCACGACTGTCTGTGTACGGTCACACTGAAGGGACCCACCCATCACTTTTCCACATTCACAAATATAGCTATACAGGAGAAAGCACCTGCTTCACTGCTGTGCATATTTGTTTTGCAGACATTGATGTTGGAGACCATGGCATCTCTTATGGCCATCACTTCTTCCCAGCCACCCCCACCACCACCACCATCATCATCTGGAGGGCCAAGATAGGGGAACAGGTGCAGTGAGACAGAAGAGGAGGATCAAGAGTAAGAAGAGGATGAGGTGGAAGAAGTTCCTGTCACCATTAGTCGAGTGAGTCCTGGGTGTGCCAATTTTTCACGACCATTGGAAATGTCACAAATGCTTGTGAAAGCAAGGTTCGATGCAGTAAGTGCAAACTTCTACTCAGTCACAGAAAACCTGCTTTGTATTCCTATGGCACTACTTCCACAAGGTACCACACCAAATCGACCCACCTGACTGCTTTGAGAAAGGCCATGCTCATCTTCATTGGCTCCTGTCACCACAAAGGATACTCATTTGGGGCAGAGGATCTCATTGGCGGCTTCAGGGGCCAAACAGAAAGCTGTTGACCCTTAACTTTCAAGGGTCACAGTGCTATCTATGTACTGTGAAGCACCGATCTGTAGGCGGAAGCAGTTCCGGAGGGCTTTCCAGGGTGCGGTCAAGGAGCATTAGAAACACTACCACCTACCTGATTAAGGCCCACCCAACATTTTGTCTCTTTGCGTGCCCCTTCATGTTCATCATTGGTGCATCTTCCCTCCCCCGCCCCTATCTTGCCTCTCCTGAAAATAAAATCCCCCAAAAAATCACAGGCCCCTGTGCAGCCTGCATAGTCCGCAGACAGCACGGTAGTTCATGGACATCAAAAAAATCCAGGTGTGTGGTGGAAGAATTGAAATTGAAATCATGTTTTTGGCTTTTATAACTAGACTAAAACAATGTTTACTTAATTTCATTCTTCTCACTTTCACAACAACTGCATCAAAGCATTTTGAATGTTTTCCACAAAAATCTGATTACTCACATCAGTTAGATGGACTCCATCTCTCTGAACAATGTTGGCACTATCAAATTTTATGTTCTCATTAACAAACAATGTCATGCCAACATCGCGCACAAAAGCACACACACCTTTATTGACGTTGCACCTTGCTTTTTTTTTATTTGTGGACCAAATGAACATGACCACATCCATGTCTATCTCTGGGCAATACGTGAATAAATTATTTTTGAACTAGGTAACATTTCCTTCAACTTTCCCAATACCTCCTTCATTGCAAACTGCAATGAAATTTCAGTCACATTCCCCAAATTGTTCCCTCCACAATGAACAATAATAATGTCTGGATGTTTCAATTCAACCATATTTGCACAACATGGGAGCAAGTCCACCCACTTCATGCTGCACACACCTGGCTATTCCGCAATGCTCAGCATGCACCTTCAACCAATTGACCCAAGAGTCCCCCAAAATCCAAACACTCTGACCGCTGAAAGACATTGCAATTGCATTTTGAATCCTCTCACAACTCACAACTCCTACTAAAACAACTCCTGATACCCACTCTTTTTGTACACCACACACAGGAAACCTGATTGGCTGATCCTGTGGTGTCCGCAGACACTCATGACTGTCCAAGGTCTACACAGTCCCCTTTCCATTCCAGGCATCCTTAAAAGACCCGGATGAGGCATGTGCTGTCCACGGACTACTGTGGTGTCTGCGGAGGCCACAGCCACTGAAAGGGGGGGAATTAAACACAATTTAAGTTATTTAATCTTTAGTGGTGCCTTTGAAAAGAACCTTTTTTTCTGGGGTTTGTTAACAAACACATTGTTTTTCCTTTTTTTGCTTTTATGTACAGTAGCACTGTACACTCTACATCCTCCTTTACAATTTTTGTACAGGAACGTTTTCACTTTTTCAATGCATTCCTAACATTGTAAAGGAAAATTGAATTTCTGACATCTGTGAAATGAACTCCAATGTGACAAAAACATTCACAAAATCATAACTTATATTGTCCTTCTCAAAGATGACAATCTTGCAGCATGTAAAAAAGGCAGATACAGATGTATTGACAATATGCCTTGATTCTTCAATTTGTGGACTGAAAAGGTATGTTGGACATCTCCATGTTTGCCTCTGATTTATTTCAGAAAGAATTATATTGGCAGCAGGAAACAGTTCCATTAGGCTTTTAAAGAAATCCTTCAGGGCAACCTGCAAAAAACCCTGGAGTTACAAACCCCAAATGTTCTCCTCCACAATGCACAATCACAAAGTCTGTTAATTTAATGTGAGCCATACTCTCACATAATGAAAATAAGCATGTCCAGTCTAAGCCACAAACTGGATGCCACAAAATATCAATTTCTGCCAATCCAATATTTCTAAAGATGCCATAATTTTAAACATACACCATCAATGACTGAATTGAAGAGTCTGCCGGAATCCACACAGTCTGCCTTCTCGAACACATAGCAATAGCCATTGCCACTGCTTTCACAAATCCTTCAAACAAAACTCCTGCTACCATCTCTTCCTGTACACCATACCCACCAAACATGATTGGCTAATCCCCACAGTTCCCTTTCCATGCCAGGCATCCACAAAAGACCTGTATGTGGCACATGCTGACCCCGTAACACAGGCGCAGCCCTTCTACCCTTTCCACTACCATGTTCTCAACACTCCCTCGTTGACTGCTTTCAAAGAGTCACACATCCATCCACCAATCACATCCGAAACCTTTACCCCAACCCTCTCATCTCACTTCAACTCTTCACATGTAGATATCTCCTGTTAATTAACGACATTTGCATCAAAAACTACTGTATAACTATCCAAGATTTCTATTTCAAGATTCAACAAGATCTGCATCAAACAAAACATAGTAAATGTATGTTTATATTTAAAAACTGTTCTCTCCATCTCTTTCACAAGTATATATATATATATATTTGTGAAAGAGTATATACATATAGAGATTCCTGCTGCTTAACCTGTAATAAGCTTCTCAATAAGCATATTCTCTTCTTTACCGACTCTAGCAAATGCCATGCATTGCAGCATTCAGCACCTGCTCACATGAAGCAGTAAACAATTACAATGCTCTGCACTTCAAAAATGTTCTATTTACAAGCAGTGTGATGAAAGTAAAAAAATGCATATGTGCATGTGTAGCAGCGCTGTGTCACTGTTTCATAAAATAAAAGAAAAGGCAGATAAATTAGATATTTAAACCATTTTTAAATGGCACTTAGTGTCTGCGAGTTTAATATGCTGGCAGCAGGTGCATACATCCCAACATCACCCATTCCAATCTATAGGAGCTTATTAAGTCTTTTTTTTTCTTTGCATTCTGTCACTTCCAATTAACGTGGCCCATTATAAACACGACTGAACTTAAAGATTCAAAACTGTGACATGTATACCAAATAAACATATAAAATGCTGTGCTTTACAAAATATTTTTAAGCATTTTGAAGAAAGTTAAAAAATACATATCTGCATTTACAACAGCTCTGTGTCCATTTTTCATAAAAGAAAGTAAAAGCAGATAAAATAGATTTGTAAACCAATTGTAATTGCCACTCAGTGTGTGCCAGTTTAATATATTGACAGTACATGTATCCTTCCTAACATAACCCATCCCGATCTTCAGCTGCTTATGCAGTCCTACCTTTCTCTCTACATTCTGTAACTTGTACTCCAACTTTCACAATAGGAAAGGTGGAACAACAAGTCCCAGAACGCAAACAAACAATCTAGGACGCCTACAGATTATAATGCATTATGTTGGCAAGTATGCATTTATTCCTCACATATTAAACTTCCACACATCTTTTCCATCAACGTTTCTTCTCTTTTACAAAACGTTACAGAGCTTCTATAAATGCACATATGCATTTCTTAACTGTCATGAAAATGCTCCTAAAAGCACAATTTGTAACCACCCACCCATTTTATCAACTGTTATTCACCACCACTCCTCCTTCCTTCATAAATATCAACCTTGCTTACTAAAAGTACTTCGCCATTACCACATATTCCCTCTAACTTTCTTTTACAATTACAGGACAAAAGCACATGGTGAAGAAAAATGAATTCCTTTCGCATCCAACAATGTTAGTACATTAATCTACTCTTTATAGGTATGTAATTACAGCAGCACAGTTCCACTGTATATTACCCAAGACTATTCTTTCAAACCAACATTTCTTTCACTCCAGCCTTTTATATTGCACCATTCACGCTTTTACTATTCCCATCTGCACACCGCCATTGCAATACCACTCAGTTACTCAAAACAGCACAATGGCCCTCATTACGACCCTGGCGGAAAGCGACTGACCGGAGCGCCACAGCGTAAATAGCGTTTCCGCCATTGCACGAAGGAGCAAAGTGCGGCCCATTCCGACCCATCGGGCACGAGCACCACGGCATGGCGGAAGTGCAAAGTCCGCGATGGCGGAAATGACCCCAAAACGGCCCACACCGCCGCCGTACGGCGCCCTAGGTGCAATACCGCCACCCCTCTTAGCGGTCACCGCAGTGTGCGCCTACCGGAAAGTACGGTGCCCGGAAATATACGGAAACGGAAGTTAAAACATGGGCCCGGAACGGGAAACATCCCGCCGTACACCTATAAATACACTAAAACCACACAACCACTAAAATCACTACCCTGAAACACACCCCAACCCGTCAACCACCCTAGCGAAACCAAGAAAAATGGGAAAAGCAGCGAAGAAAGCGTGCGACCGCAAGCGGCAGGTCCACTTCTCCCGTGAGGAACTCACCGTGCTAACAGAGACCCTCCAGGAGAATGCTGCCGTCGTCTTCTGCACGCAAATGACCAGGACGGCACTTGCAAACAAGAAGGCCATATGGGCTCTGGTGGCACAGCGGGTAAGTGCGGTGGGGACCGCACCCCGCACCCCACAGCAATGCCGCAAGCGATGGGACGACCTGCGGATACGCGTCCGCAGCATACTCTCTGCCAACCGCAACATTGCCACAGCCACCGGGGGAGGTCCTGAATCACCCATCAAGTTGACCCCCTGGGAAGAAATCTGTGCCTCCACCATCGGAATGGAGAGCATAGAGGGAGTCGGAGGGATGGAGAAAGGAGTGCAGACATCCGAAGATACAGGTAGGTGGGCCAGATAAAACAATGCCAAATCCACACAGTCCATCCATGTGAAGTACCATGCGTCCACATAGTGCAACAGAAACACATGTCCAGGAGAACGTCCACACACATCGGCCTGATAGCGCACGTTAAAACCCACAATAAATACATAAATAATTAAAAACCCCTAATACACGCACTACACGTGCAGCAGGCACACCCTAACTGCAGGCTGCCAAACAACTGCACCCTCACTCCACACACAAATCAAAGCACCTCCAAGGCCCCGGCCCAAATCACCCTCAGGTACCACCCCAATGCATGTGATACAATGCCATTCCAATTCCCACAGACCCACCAATAACCCTCGCCCTCCTCTACTCCACCACAGGGTCCGATCCAAACGACGAGCTACAGGACACCCCTACCAGCACACCTGCAAAGAGGGCCAAGACCAACGGCCAGAGACCCTCCACCTCAGCTGCACGCATCAAGACACGGCAGCAGCACAAATCAGGTGGCAGCACAGAGGAGGGAACATCAACAGGCACCCCAGCAGCCAGCATGCCCACACCACCACCACCACAGGTCCCCCCAATGGATGCCACAGAAGGCACTGCCTCCGGTGGCAGCAGCACCATAGGTGACACCCCATTGATGGCAGCATGCTCCGACACAGAAAACGGGGATGCCGAAGTCAGATCCATCCATGACCTGTCCCAATCCCCCTGTCTGTCCCATCCCGTACAACATGAGGATACCACGCAGGGGCACCCACAAGACGACGACTGGCCATCCCCCACAAGCCCTGTGGCAAGGCAACATGAGGACAACAGCCCCTCTGTGACACCCCCGCAAATGGCCTTGGCCCAGCAGAGGCAACAGTCCCTCGACCAGTTGATCGAACAACAGCAGCAACTGGCCACGCTCCTCAAGGACCATGCTGATGAATGTGGGGGTACTAAGGCAGACATAGAAACATCAACTGAGACACTTAGGGCACAAATCGAGAGTAGCACCGAGAGCCTGAGAGTCCAAATGGAGAGAAGCACCGAGAGCCTGAGAGTCCAAATGGAGAGAAGCACCGAGAGCCTCAGGGGGGAACTGCATGCGACGGCCAAGGACGTATGTGCCGAACTTGCCGCAGTGCGCCGTGTGCTCACTGAGCTCTCGCAAACCCTTAGGGACATGCATGGACGTGAGCAGGCAGACACATCATCCGTTGCAAGTTCCGTCCAGGGCAGCCCCCAACGTAGATCTGGAAGGAACCTGCGCTCCACAGGCAGGGGTGCCCCTGATACCCGCAGAGGGGGCATGCAATAGCGACAGCCCACTGACAATTAGCATCTTTGGACACTGGTGTTCGGGGGGGAGGTAGGGGGGTGGAGGGGGTGTGTTGGGCTCACTTGGGTGGCGGGTCGATAGGGTGTTCAACATGACATCACATATGCCATAAAAAGTGCACGATCAACCAATGAGATGTGTGGACATTGATCTTTGTGTACTAGGCCATCATAGGCGTACAGTCCATATTGTGCATGTCCCAGACACACGCAGTGCCACGAGTCCCGTGTCCATGTATCAGCCACCAGGCGTGAGTGCTAGAAGCATACATCAATGAGATGCTGACGAATGTCACGGGCCTCCGGTGCCTCGCAGACTCCATGAGGTGCTGCCACATCCCCACCCTCATCATGACCATCTTCAGGTGCTTGCAGTTCTGCGTCAGGGGGCATGGGCACATTTCTACGTACGCACATGTTGTGGAGCATGACACATGCCATCACCATCTTTGCAACCTTCTCATGGCGGTACAGGAGTGCCCCGCCAGACCTGCTGAGGCAGCGGAAATGGCCCTTCAGTAGGCCGAATGCCTGTTCTATGACTACACGGGTACGTGAGTGGGCATGGTTGTAGTCCTCCTCATGCTGGTCCCGTGGGTTCCGGACTGGTGTGAGGAGCCATCTCTTCAGTGGATATCCAGCATCACCTGTATGTGGACGAGAAACGTATGATGTGGAATGCCATTGATACGTACGCACACCCCCCCCCCCTTCCTGCCAGGTCATTGCCAATTCACATACCCCACATCATCATGCATGTAATGAGACTCACCGAGTAGCCAGGATCTGTTCCCTGTGTGTCGCTCCATGTAGCGTGGTATTGTAGAGTTCCTCAAGACCATAGAATCATGGGTTGATCCAGGGAATCGGGCGCAACAATGTGTAATGATCCTGTTGGAGTCACACACCATTTGTACATTCAGGGAATGAAATTGTTTTCGGTTGCGGTACTGGGCCTCCATGGCATGTGGGACGACCAATTCCACATGGGTGCAGTCGATGGCACCAATGCAACCCGGTATGCCGGCAAGTGCATGGAATCCCACTTTCGTGTTTGTAATTTCCTGCTCCGAGCGTGGTAGGGAGATGTAGTCGTCTGCGTGCTGCAGGAGGGCATCGAGCACTTGCAATAGTGTCCGTGAGAACAGTGGCTGAGAAATGCCATGCAACTGTCCGACTGTGTGCTGGTAGGTGCCTGTGGCCAGGAAGTGGAGTACAGACACCACCTTCAGTAGGGGTGGGATGGCGGTTGGGCTATCTATCATGCTGACAAGGTCAGCCTGTGTCATGTCCACAATGGCGGCTATGGTGTCCCGGTCCAAACGGTAGAGGGTGTGGATCTGCTCATCAGTGAGGTTGAACGGATGTGCTCGGAGGCGTGGGATTGCGGGCTGCCTGCGTGGTGGTAGTGGCTGTGCTGGTGGGCCTTGCTGGCCCTGCCTTGGCCTCCTCCTCCTCCTGCGTCTCCTCCGTGCTGCTGGTTGTAGTTGGTGTTCGTCTTCTTCTTGGAGTTGGAGCACTTGCAGTGCTATCAGGTCCCCCAGGGCCAACATCGCGAGTCCTGCCGGTAGCATTTCGGTGTGGTTGTGGGAGGAGACTGGCTGTGCAATTTATGTGTTTTCAGGCTGTATGGCCTCCACCTGTGGTGATTCATTCCACCTGTGCAAACTGCCCTCCCCTTTGGCCGAGCACGTCACGCGCACAACGCTGCAATTCGGGGAATGGTATCTTGCTATTGCTATCATGTATTTGTACCCGATGGCCGTGTTAGATTGGTTGATATGTTCATTCGGCTATGGTCCCATTGTTTCCCATTCTATCTGTGCAGTCGCGAACAGACTTGTGAAGGGTCAGTGGAACGTAGTACTCGAGTAACGGTGGGCCCTCATGCATCACTGTACCGAGTTGCAACGACGGGCGGGGCGTCCCATTCGTGGGTGAAGGCAGTTGCCATTTTCACACACAGCCGCACTCGATGGAATAATTAGTGATTTCAAACGGCCACAGATGCCTTTCCGACGTGGTGTTGCAAATGAGGAATTCGAAGGGCGGCGCTTTCGGTCTTCAGCTAGCGGCGAGGAGATGCCCACAGGTCTGACTGCAAATATAACGTTCTATTGTTCAATGTCCTTGAGACAGGGCCCATGGCGAGGGAGCAATGATTGATATGAATAGTTTGGGATGCGCAATAGCTACGTGGGCGATGAGGCCGGCCGTTCCCAAATACATGTTACTTCACAACACTGGAATTACGGGCTGGGGCACTGTGGATTTTGCAGGCTGCATAACGCACAGACTCAATGGATGTTTCTAATGTCATGTGAGTAATTATTCAGGCGTTTTGATCCCGGGATGAGGGAATGATGAATGGATGCATGGGCAGGTGATTTGATACAGAGTTTGCCATGTACAGGGCTTCTTGGGATCTATCCGCCTCCCCTACGCTATGTGATGCAGGGCTGCCATAGTGGGACCATCGTCTATCTGGCCTTGTTGAGCCCTCCCTGTCTCGAGGCGCCCTCAGACACTTGTGTCCATGCACGTTAACATTCCCATCTGATGGATTCTGTTTTGACAGACGCATGCACAGGTACACTCGTTTGTGATGGTGTTTGCACCTCGATATAGATGGTTATGAGTCGCAAGTGGTTTTGGGGTGGTGATGATCCTTTTGAGTGGGCTAGCATGCATATGGCTGTGGATTTCGTGTGATCATTGAAGTGAGTTGTTCGAATGTAGTTCTGATGGCCATTATGTTCTTTTTCTTTTCTTTTGGTTGACAGGTATCTCCTCCCCTTTTGCCACTGCCATCTGTATGCCACTCCTGCAGATGGATTTTACTCCCGACACCTGCTGCTTCGTGTTAATCAGTGGAGCAGCATTACGATCTTATGGGACGATCGCCAATGGCCCACATGCCCTTACGCAGTACTGGTGTCTCGGAGCAACATTTCGGCCTTTCAGCTGGACTAGTGCCTCCCCATTGGGACGGCCCTGCGGTTCTGTGCGCTTCCATGTTGCCTTTTCGTACGTGAATGTGGCTCTGTGTACCATGGGGGAACAGGGCGACACACAAGTAGTGGCTGGTCATTTCTTGCGGATGCAGCCCACAATGGTGATTGGTGTTTTGGAGTTCATGGCCTGATGGCTGTATGGGCTTGGTGACTTTGATGTGCATAAATTGCTATTCTGATTTGGCCCGTGTAGCGTTTTTCTTTGCAAGTGATGTGGCATATGCCTATTTGGGGGGCGATGTATTGTGAGGAGATCTGCATTGGGTTCCAGCTTCGGGGTTTAGTTGCGTGGTACTGTACTGGGCGCGTTTGCCTACTAAGCCCGTGAGGTCAGGGATGGGGGCTGCCTATATGACAGTTTGAATGTTGTCATGCTCAGGGGCGGGGGATTGGGTTTTGTGTAACAGATGCCGGTCAGCCAGGTGGACTGGTGGAATGATGTGATTTTCGGAATATTGCTGGTCACAGGTGCCTGTGTTTGCGTGCGTTTCTTGGTGGGGGACTGTGGTCATGTCCATTGGGATGGCTTCTGTATTCGTGCCATCTGTGACCTGCAGCTCCCATTGGCCCCTCTTGTGTTGCTTTTGTTCGTTGGCATGCATGGGTGACTTGTACATTTCAATGGTTGCATTGTGACTTCATTGCACCTACCGGGAGTTGTACTTTGTGGGCAGGGAGCGGTGTACAGGCACTCAGTGGGGCCGTTTACGGTTGATTCGCGATGCCGTACTTCTCGCCATGGCGGAATGGTACATTACGCCATGCCTGATGGCGTTAGGTACATGTCCGCTAGGGTCGGAATTGGCGTACCGTTGCGCCATGGTGGTGTTTGCGGTTTGGCATGGCGCGCGCGCGCGTGCTTGGTGCAGTTAGCGTTGGCGTTCACTACGGTGTCGCTAATGGCTTCGTACTTTGCGGTGACGGGTCATAGTCGCACCGAGCGCTATTCGATGGCGGTATTGCATTTCCGCCATCGTTTTTCGATTTCCGCCAGGGTCGTAATGAGGGCCAATGACCCTACACATTCCAAAGCACCACCACTCCCTTATTCACTAACCCAACACCATCACACCTCTGCAGACTCTTACTCTCACAACCTTCCCAAACACACCTAATATACCACCTCACATCAAACAGCAATCTATTTTTTCACCCACAAACCAATGCACTATACATGCATTACATTGGACAACTTTCCAACGCAAACTTTCTCTTTTCCCAACAGACACAACAAAATGCCTACTAAAAAGCAACTCTGTAGAAAAGAAAGAAAAAATAGAGCAAATAAGAATAAAACTACACAATATAGTCATTCACCTCTAAAACAATTTATAGAAAACATTAAAACAAAAGAGATAGTAACATCACTCAACAAAGCTAAACCAGCCACAAATAAAAAAGGCAAGGCCCCTCTTGCAAAAACTAAAAGTAAAAAAATATGTACAAAGAAAAGCAGACCTACTAACTAACCAAACCCTCTACCATTGTTAATGCAGTCACGGTAAAGCAATCCAAAACATGTATGTTACAGAAAATGTACTACCGCAGAGTTCATAATCCTAAAAAAACAGCTGGAGACTAATCCTGCATGCTCTAATTCACAGTGCTTTTCTGCTAAAGATAAAATGGTTTGTATTGATTTTAAACTTAACATGTGCAGTGTCACTATGCAAACTTTTTGAAACTTCTGTAATAGTGAATGGATTCACACAAGAACCATATTTCAATGAAGAAGCTTATAAATAAGAACGACAAAAAACAATTGCCATAGACAATAATGGTTGAGGGTATGAAATGGTGGAACACAGCATTATTGCAAAAGATACCCTTATAGAAAAAAAGTTCCCAACGAACTGTGATCCAAATGCTCCTTTGACCCAAACAAACCGTCCACTGTACAAATGGACATGCAGCTCGATGCGTAATGTACACCATACAACAATTCCTCAATCGCTATGTGAAACTAAAAGACAAAAGTCGAATGAAAAATGTACCAACCATAGACTCCTGTCCAATCCGCAGCCACACTAGTCTGCGAGGACATTCATTAGCCTGCATTTTAGGAACGGCTTGCAAAAGCATTTTGCACCACATCAAAATGTTAGGAACACACCATTCTACTATACATAATTTTGTGAATCGACTATACTATGCAAAAAGTCCTGCTTTAGAACTGCAAAATGTAACTAACATTCTCCGACATGGAACAGCCAAAGAACTGCTTCAAGAAATAGAGCACATCCAACATAAATACTTTGGAGCTGAAGTTGACCTAGAAAATTCTGTACCTTCAGAAAACATTACCGAAAACCCCATGAACTCCAACGTCCTAATGAAGACATACAAAAAAGAAATAGCTATGTTTAAAAACACATCTGCTGAAATACCAGACCAAATATGTGTCTGTTGTTGCAGAACGTTCTATAAAAAGAGCACAAAAATAGTAGATCTAGCCTACATAATAGAAGACAGTGAAGAATCCCAATGGTTCCAATTAGCTAACAGCAGAAACTAAATACAAATGAACTGACCCCTCAACAGTTTATACGTACTGCAACACAAATCTTGACAATAACCAAATTCCATCATGTGCTATCACTAATAACTTAGAAATATTCCCACTTCCGAAAGCTCTCCAACAACTTAACTTGTACAAGAGCATTATAATAGAAACAGTGCACCCATTGCAAGCTATAATACACCTTCAACCGTAATCAGTGAAATTATCTCAATTTGAGTTACTAAAGGGCATCCGTTGCAAAGTAGTATATCTAAAAGAAAATGTACAAACACTAGGACTACAAGGACCAATAGATCAATCTTTGACTATACCAGTTAATGGTGTGCCAACAAAAGACAAAATAATTTGGCAACTTGAAACAAACCCTACAATATCTAAAAGAAAACAATGAATACTTCAAAGAAATACACATAAAGGAAAATTTAAGGAAAACCACCCACATTATTCAAGGCTCACAAGCAACTGTCCAATTTGAATGTGTAGATCCTGTTACAACAGCCAGCATTTCAGACAAGTATAGAATTCACACACTACACTCCGAAGACACCATTGACAATGCATTAGAAACATATCAAATGCATCAAGTCAAAGGATTCCCAATGAGCATATGGGAAAAAAGTGTAGAAGCACGTTGTTTTTCCTCTACTCTTTCCTACAGGATCAGAATTTCGCTCTATAAGAATATATTCTGAAGACCCCAGATTCAGACAAAATGTCAAATACATTTTCCACCTCCTCTTCGAAAGAGAACTAGCAACTCTATGTTATGGAGTTGCACACACATTAAAAACAGGCTCTTTTAAACATATCTGCTACCCAACTGCCTGTTTCAAAAAATAAAAGACAAAGATGAGGTTTTGCAGTCAAGTATCAAAAATAATATCTAGTCATATAAAACGCTAAAAGCCTGCAAGCATCTGAGCGATGAGATAACAGTTGATATTATTATCCCACAGCGTGGTATTACATGGTACTTATTTATCGACCTCGGAAGGATGACAGGTTAAGTTGGCCCTGCCGGGATTCGAACCTGCATCAGCAGGCTGCACACAGATGTAAAAAACATTGCCCAGCTCGTTGTGCTATCTGACCGGCAAACACGTGTGGTACAAAAGAATACTGGTTCAGACATCACACTGCTGTACATCATAGGCTAAGGAACGTGGGCCCACCCACATGGTTTGATACTTTAAGTTGTGCAGAGAACGCATGTGATGACGTGCATGAGTTCTTACCCACTGCAAACCAAAATAAAGACGGAATAGATATAAAAACACTAGGAGGACTCTGTTCTCTTGACCCTGTCAATGTATCAAGGTATTTTCAACATCTCCTCATTGCCATGCTGCAGTTTATTTGAAATAAAACGACCCCACCGCTCACAGAAGTACAACACTTCTTTTGGAGAAAAGAATATCAATGCAGAGGAGCACCACACATTCACCTGCTTTTGTGGATAAAAGATGCTCCTAAATTTGGCTATGATAGTGACACCAATGTTTTACAGTTTATTGAAAAATACATTACCTGCAACATCCCTTCAGAAATCACAGATAGTGACATACATACACAAGTCTTATGCTTCCAAAAACATAAGTGTGGCACATACTGCTGATGTAGACATAAAAACAAAGGCAAATACTATACCAAATGTCCAATTGGCTTCCATGGACCAGTTTGCAAAAAAGGACAAATACATAGCTTGATATCTCTTGTTAGACACACTGCAAAAGGCAAATCCTCTAAATATTTATACAACATTAAAAGGGACCAAGCATCCAAGTACATCAATGATTACAATGCAATCATTCCCCTCTTGTGGAATGAACACATATATATACAATATGTTGCAAACAATTCCACTGCAGTTGCAAGACATATCACAGATGAGGTAACAGAGCTAAAATACCTCTGGGATGATGTATCATCTGCATCTGGCAAAACACTACCACAAAAATTGTACAGCTTTTGTATTAAAAAAACTGCTGTTCCTTAGAGAATGCAAGTACTATGAAGATGCAGACCGTTTAACAGGTGCAGCCTTATATGGCAAATCTGAACAGATTGGCTGGCTAAACCTAAGACCAGCTTCACCCCAAAAAATAGTACTAAAATCCTACAAAGAGATGAAAAACATAGCCGCAAATGATCCCAAAAGCCAGGCCATTGTTAAAAACACTCTCTATTGACACATACTACCCAAACAGAAGTGCTGCTTTGGAAAACATGTATCTGTACGACATTGCCCAAAACTACACCTACAAAAACAATGTCACACCAAATTACACAACTGACAAATGTTCAGTCTCAACTTGTGAAGGAAGCCTAGTGAAACTCACCAAACACAGGCTAATTAATCATATAAAGTTATCATTTAAATCTCCGAAACATAGAAAACTCTATTACATGGCCCTTCTCCAATGTTTTAAACCTTGGAGAAAAGAAAAGGAATGATTAATTGACTGTGACTCATTTGAAGCTGCATTCAAAGCAAATGAAAGCAGAATAACAAATGGCAATTTCAAACAATACAAACAAATGTTGGACAATGAACGCCAACAAGAGGAAGAAATTGAAGCTCAACTTGACAAAGACACTCCTGTGAGCAGTCAAACTTCCCTTAGGGGAAGCCAAGAAACACTTAGAGAACCGCTCATTATAAATGAAGCAGAAATAGCTATTATGGAGGTAGAAAATACCTTGTATCAATATAAACACCTGCAACAACCGCCACAGGTTTAGTTTCCTACAACATAGGAGGTGTAACTTTACACTGACTACTGCTCCTCCCTCTAGAACACCAAAACAAATTAGAATATGTCACGATTCACGGACGAATGCACCACCCACTGCGTAAACTGTGTATGCCTTTGCTGTCCTGCTGGCACCCCTGGCAGTTGCCATGTTACCTTCAGCAATGCTGTGAATCTATGCATTGTGCGCTGATTAAAGCACGTTCTCGTCAGAGACTACCCTCTATTGTCAAAGCAATCCGATATGCGGCGGGACGTCAGCATGTACTAACAACACAGCAGAAGTATAAAGAACCAATACTCCATGGCGCTGATGCTTCTAATTAAAGTAGGTTTGCGTTCTGACCATCAATTATTGCTGTTCTGATCTGCGTTCCTTGACCTTTGACTCTGCTTCCTGACTACTCTGTGGATTAAGCATTGATTGGAACATTTTCTTTGGTTCAACTGGGTTCAGGAACCCTGCTTATGTTAAAAGGATTGTATTTTGGATTTCCCCTAAATCTGTACTTGTGATTGTTTAACTTTCATCAACTGGTGTATCCTCTGTGGAAGTGTGAAAACAGCAGAACTGCTTTATGGTTTAGAACCAGCGTTGTGCACAGTAATGTGGATGCTACACAGTTTATATAATTTTGCGTTCTCGTTTCCGACCGGGTCAGGTCCCTATTAACCTTACCTACCTCCTCTCCCTTTATCTAGTCCTCTGTCCAGTTGTGTGCTCCCTCATTTGAACTTCTTCAATTACCCCTTTTGAATCAAAACCTGAGTTTTTGCCTCCAGACTTCACCCACTAGACTTTAGGCTGACATCCAGTACTATACAGGTTAGTGTCTTCCCAAAATCAGTAGATTCACTTCTTTCATGCAGATCCATACTAAACCCTGCATTATTTTTTTCAGCCTGACGTATACCTTGTGGAAATTTTTTCTCTTTCATCTGAATCACAGCTCTGTCTGTATTATTCAACGGACAAGGCAGTGCTTCATAAGAAACGTCACCCTCCTTGGGGAGGCCCCACGATAGGTTTTATCAAGAAAGAATCAGTTGACAATCTCCTAGTGTTTGTTTACTGATACCCTGACATCTTACTGCTCTCCTCCTGAGTATTGACAGAATACTGTAAATCATCAGGAGAAACTGCTACTGAAATATGCAGAATTCTATTCTAAAACAAATGAAAATGCTCCTGACAGATGAAGTAAGCATGGTTTCCAAACTCATGTTGGCATTAATTCATCTCAGAATTCCGAAATCCTAAAAACCAAATACAAAGAACTGTTTGGAAGAAATCATGCCATTGTTTTCAGAGTGTCAAGAACCGAGGTCCACGTGGATTAGTATACCTCCCTTCCCAAGTACCACTGGTGGCAGGAACAGAAAACACTAGGTCCTGATTGGTTGCAAGGAAATACACAAGGTTAGGTATGCAATGTTATAGAGACTCTACAATTAAGTACAATGATACAAATACCAGGACCTACCCGAGGGATAACCGATGATGGCTGATAACCTAACTGTTCCCCCTGAATGGTGTTGTAGGTTGTGTGAGAGGAGATGGAGGGTAACCTCTGTTGTGACACGTGCAGGGTCCACCAGAGTTTGGACAGGGCAGGCCATAAAGTACTGTGGTCAACAAAGTTCTTGGGTATTTCAAAAGTCCATAACTGCCAAAGCCAAGGGGGTAAGAGAGAAGCAATCCAGAAAGAGGAAATCCAAAGTTGCAGCAGTTCAGTATGGCAGTCCGGGAGAATAACACCAAATCCTAAGGGCAAAAACCAGAAGCAGTCCAAAGATCCAGAAAAACGAGGTCCAAAAATCCAGGAAGTCAAGCAGAGGTACACGGAATCTAAAAGTAGCCAAACACCGTAGCAGAACAGAGATGCTCAGTGTAATCAGAAGGAGCGTCTTTTATGGTGCACTTGCTGGTAACGTGACTGCCCTTCGCGTTGTGCAGGCATCACGTGACCGAGTTGTTGCCGTCTATGCGGAAGATGCTGAGGATGTGAGAGACAGGGGGCAAAGCAGCGCTCCCAATGCGTCCGCAAACGCCATGGCAAACCCCATCGCGTGCGGGTCCAGCAACGCCAAGGGTGCCACCGCACATGGGCTCCGCTGGCCGCCAGAGGGGTGTAGAACCAGGGAGCATCTGCGGCCCATGCCGCACAATCCCAGAGCTCCAATGCGCGTCATCACCACAGGTGAGCGTCTGTTGGGTTGCATGACACAGAGACCCTCTACAGCTAACACCAGTGAAAGGTCAACCTATTTTCAAAACATTAGGACACAAACAATGCCGCAATACCCTCAGCAGCATTGGAAATGTAAATCTCTGGCAACATTTTCACTACAGAGAACTAACTCAAAACATGCATCAGTCTGCAGACCTCACCTATGCTAACATTTTGAAAAGCATTAGAACTGGTCTGCTCACTACAGGTGCAAATTCCATCTTAAATAGTAGACTAATCCATGAGCTTTATGGATGAAGCACATCTGCTCCTGATGTCCTGGAACGATTAACTCAACAAAATCTAAAATGCATGTCCTTAATGCCAACCCTTGCAAGCAGAAGTCAATTCAACAAGACAATGTTGAAAGAAGAAATGCAACCCATACTGCATATCAATTCCACAAACTAGAAGTGCACAGCAGGACACTTCCTATGTGTCAAGAAACAACAGCACAACTAAATAGCTTAGAAACATGTATCTCCAATGCAGAGGGATTGGAGAAAATATTAACTTTGTGTATAAACTGCAGAGTAATTCTAAAACGTAAATTTGACATAGAACAAAGTTTAGTCAATGGAGCAATTGATGCAGTTATTGGCTTCCAAACCTATCCCCATGATGACAACATTCAGTTTGTCAACATCCACTTTGAAAAACTAAGTTAAAACAATTGGCCGGAAAAAAGCATGTTCCATTCTTTTCAAAGACATGTACGTACACAGAGAGCAATTTTCTCGCTATCTTACATATGCTGCCAATATTCGCAAATCCCAAGGTCAAACCCTAGATCAAGCATTGATTGATATTGACAGCACAGTCTTTAAAGAAGGTATGAGTTACGTAGCATTTTCACGTCTATGTACAATCAATGGTCTATTCCTAGTCAACTTTGAAGCAAAGAAAGTCAACTCTGACATGCCTTCCATCCTGAAATGCAACAAGCTATGGCCACTATGCACACCTCCATCTAGATATGTACCCTGTACCTAAAAAAAGGAAACCTTTAAAAAGACAAGTAATACAAACAGATGCTATAGCAGATCTCCCAACAATACCGCTAAAAAAACAACCACCTCTGAAGAGGGATGGGGAAGCCTATTACCCCTCCCCTCCTACAAAATTCATGACAAGAAAAAAGGCCAGGAAATACCGCAAACACCCATTCTATTTTGGACCGATTCCCAGTGGTATCATGATTGAGAAATATGTTGAAAGGTACCCCCTCATCCAACCATACCCCCTCAACCAGCCCTACCGACCAGAAATGGTACAAATTTACCCCAGTGTGGACGAAGAGCCAGAGGCCATGATCAAAGACCATTGACAGCCTGGACTAAACACCACGAAGCCATGTTGCTGACGTTGTTAGAGATACCATGACATAGCAGTGTTAGACACGAAGCACACGTGCCATCCGTACTTCGGGAAACAAGCACACACGTGAATACATTGAGGAAAACGAGCGTACATTTCTATAGTTAGTGGACTCATACATATAACACTTTCATTGATTTTATTATTATTTGCCATTAGCCAAATGCAGCAAAGCAGAAACCGCAAGTGACGAGAGATCCTGAGCACAGCTTGCAGATGCTTACATGCACGGAGATCTGGTCTCAAGCTCCCAGACATGAATATGCAACTTTGTGTACCAAGAGTTGTGTTGATTAGGAGGGAACTCTCATGAGCTAAAGTGGTGTACACAAGTTACAATGCAGACACATAGTCATTCTTATTACCTTGAAAAGGTATACAGCGAGCTGAGAACTCTTGCAGATCTCAACCCTGGGGAACATCAGCTCTAGCCAAGCACAGTTTAGTATCCTAGTGGTGGGTAGCAACATGAATGAACCAGTGGTTATTCCACCACACTGCAACATTGTTATAGATAGTGACTTGGGGTGGACCAGGTCAGCTACCTGATATGTGATAGCCAATATAATAGCTTCTATGTAGTCCACTATAGATTGTATAATACTCAATACACAAATGTGTGGCCCAGTAGGTTTTTGGAGAAGGGACCAGGTTGTGATGTCATTCTGACACAATCATGGTGGAAAACCAGCCTGCAAGCCGAGAAAGAGCGAGATCTGCATGGATTTTCTCTGTTCCTGTGCTGATCCCTGTTGATTTTGCCTGTAACAAAACACAGTTTGAACCTGCTGTTGTCTGAGTCCTCTGTGTATCTGGGAAGGAGGGAGTTTGGCTCTCCATTTCCACTGACTTCCATTGTCTCTCTGGCATACCAGCGGGTCCGGCCCCAACAAGTTGGTAGCAGAGGATGGTTCGCTGCATGAGCTCAGCATCAGGTTGTCTCCTTCAACGCCGAACCTGAGAGGCTGCGGGACACTCACATATTTCGAGAAGACAGGAAAACACGTGTGCATGTAAAGGCCATCAGGAGCCCCTTGGAAATTATCCTGCCCGAAGTCAGCGAGTTGTCCCAGCAGACCAGGATGGGGGGGTGAGCACCTTGAGGAAGAGTCAGCAGCCGAGCAGCACCAGCAGAACTCAGAGTGTAAGTAATGATCCAGTCTAACAACAACTGTGGGTGTACAAGGGTATTGAATATTGTGAATTATTGTTTAGTAGTGTTGAGTATTGTCAAAGTATTGTCAAAGTATAGTTTTGCATTGTCAAAGTAATAGGGACAGGAACAGAGGTAGAAGTCCCTTTTGTATGTTTAAAGCACAATCGGTCTTAGAGGTAAAAGATTCTGCTGAATAGCCTAGACTATTTACTTGAGCGCTAGAAGATATGTAAATAAAGGTATTCCTGTGGGTTGGGTGTCTTAGTTCGGGTATAAAAGCATAGAGAAGGAAGTGATGATCTATTCTGACTCCACCTACGTGACATGAACAGTGCACTCAGGACTGGCAAGATGGCTCAGGAGAGGGTTCAGGAGGGCAGACTGTATTTGTTTGTTTGTTTTGTTTGTTTTTATTACTTGTATTGCGCACCAGACCCAGGGGTAACCGGGCGCATTTTATAAGACAACTTACAGCTTAGTTACAGGAGAAACACATGGCAAAAAGAAACAAGAAATATACAAAGAAATAAATACACAATATACACAATATACACAACAGGCAGGAGTTCTAGTGCACGTAATTACAGTTCTACTTAAGCAGGCAGTAACTGCTAGGCAGTAGGTGTGTGCAAAAAGCAGAAGTGGAGAGAGACGCAGGAAAAGTCTAGGCAAGATGGTGGTCTGTTATTTATCTGTGTCTTTAATCCACCTTGTAAGGTTGTGTCGGAAGGTGAGGTATGGATGGTTTGTCCGCAGGCTGGGTGGTAGGGAGTTCCAAAGTTGAGCTGCTTTAACCTGGAAGCTACAGCCACCGACTCTGGACAATTTAAATCTGGGTGTTGAAATGTTGTAGGTTTAGTTCTCGTGAATCTCGCAGAGAGGTAGCATGGTGGGGCATTGTTCAGGAATTTGTTAACTAGTGAGGCCACTTTTAACTGGATTTTCTCCTGGGTAGAGAGCCAATTGTTGGCCCTTCTGAGTTCGGTGATATGGGTTCTCCTGGGAATGCCTAATGCTGCTCTAAGCACGTTATTCTGTAAAATTTGAATTCTTTTGATAACTTCCTTGTTGGCCCCAATATAGAGCGAGTTGCAGTAATCCAACTTTGATAACACGAGCGCTCTTGCCAGTGTGATGCAGCTGTTGTTGGACAGGAAAGGTTTACCTGCTCTTATCAATTTGCAGGTGTAGGCGGTGGCAGAAGCCATCGCGTTGACCTGCTTGTTGAAAGAGAGGGTAGAGTCCAGGTAGAAACCCAGAGTTTTTACCGCGTGAGCGGTTGTGATTTGGTTATTGTCTATGTTAAAAGAGGAGTAGTTAGGGCCCAGTTTTTTTAGGGTAGCGGGTATGCCGATCATAATGATTTCAGTTTTGTCATCATTCAGGCATAGTCCATGAGTGGCCATACATGCCTGGATGATGAGATACACCCTGTTCACCAAGGCCAAATCCTTGTCACAATAACCAGAAAGTGGTAGGAGAATCTCAATATCATCTGCATAATTAGTGTAGGTGATACCAAGAAGGTCCAGATCATCGAAAAGGGGCTTCGTGAAGATGTTGTAGAGTGTAGGAGAAACGCAAGATCCCTGGGGCACGCCGCATGTAATGGGGATGGAGTCTGCTGCCGCGGTGGTGGAGAAAACTCTCATGGTCCTATTATTGAGGAAGGATTGGATCCAGTTTGTGGCTTCTTCAGAGAAGTGCGCAGCCATGTCCAAATGCCTCCAAAGGACTTTGTGGTCAACAAGGTCAAATGCGGCTGATAAGTCCAGAAGGAGGAGTAATGCTGGTTTTCCTTGATCCCTTAGCTCATCAATTTGTGCTTTTAGATCTAAGAGGGCTGTTTCGGTCCCGTGCTGGGGACGGAAGCCAGACTGCCGTGCTCCTAGCAGGTTGTTCGTTTCAAGGTGTTTCTGAATTTGTGAGTACGCCACTTTATCTATTATTTTTAGGAGGAATGGCACGGTGGTGATTGGGTGGTAGTTCGTGGGTATGGCTGGGTCTAGTGTCTGTTTTTTAAGCAGTGGGAGAACCCAAGATTCTTTTAAGTTACTTGGTATACATCCTGTTGTGAATGAGGCGTTAATGAGTTTTGAGATAAAGGGAGCCAAGTCTCTGGCTGCATCCTTTATCAGTTGGGCTGGACATCCAATACAGCATGCACTCTTACTGGGTAACAATAGTGAAGTGCCAAGCACACATGAAAGGGGAGGATCCCATCTCAAGGGGAAACGAAGCAGCAGACTTTGATGCCAAGTGCACAGTGTATTTTGGGGAACAGTGGGAGCTAGGAGGGACCTCAAATACAAAACAGTGCACCAGGAATATGGTACTAAAGGAAGGGTACAATTTGCTTCCAGAAGCACAGATTATGGATTTGCAGGGTGCTGCACCCAAGGAAGAGAAAGAGCTGTGGATAAAGAGAAGGTGTTCAATGTCTCCCACAGATGCACTATGGAGACAAGATAACACGGGCAAAGTGGAGATGCCACTAGCATTATTGAACACAGCATTGACACAATTGCACTATCCAACACACACAGGAAAGAGGTAATTGCTACACGCATTGGAGAAACATGGTGCTGTAAAAATGTAAACAAACATGCATCTGAATTTGTTAGCAATTGCTTGACATGTCAACAGTTTACAGCAGGGCATACCCTGAGAGTGGCGATTCAAGCAATACCAAGACCATTAGGCTCATTCCAGCATTTACATGTGATTTATATAGACATGATCCAAGTCTGCCATGGGTACCATTACATGATAGTGGTTGTATGCCCATTCCCCAGGTGGTTTGAGGCTGGGCCCTGCTCCCATGCTGATGCCCTTAGGGTGGACAAATTCCTTGTGAGAGAGGTTTTTCCAGGATGGGGTGTGTGGGAGGTCCTGCGGTCAAACAATGGGCCTTATTTTGCCAACATCGTGTTTCAGCATATCACAACATTGTTGGGCGTTCAACACAAGTTCACCTGTGTGTACCACCCGCAAGCAAATTTATTTATTTATTTATTTATTACATTTATATAGCGCGCAGGCAGCCCAAGGGCATTGTGGCGCTGTTACTTGTAAGGGAACTTAGTTACAGGTACAGGTATAGGTTGTGCCTTGGGTTACAGTGAGGCAGGATCCTGTGCCAAGCGATAGGAGAATCATACAAACAGGGTACATCATACAGCATAGTATATCATACATGTTAGTCATTGAGGTTTAGACATGAGAGGTTGGTTAGGTGAACAGGGTCGTATCATGGCTTTGCAGAAATTAGTCAGTGAGGGTTCCCCTCGCAAAGAGGTGGGGAGGGTTTTCCAATGTAGTGCGGCAAGGTAGGGGAAGCTAGCGCCACCAGCTCTAGCTCTTTTTACCCTGGGCACGGAGAGCATATTGGCATCGGGTGTCCTGGTAGGTGTTGTGGACGCGACTGGGTGGATTCTCTGGGATAGGTACGCTGGGGCTGAGAGATGGACACATTTGTAGGTGATGATTAGAGCCTTGAATATAATCCTTTCCTTAATGGGGAGCCAATGGGATGCTTTTCTAGCAGCAGTGATGTGCTCCCTCTTGGCAATGCCTTGTGCAGCACGCAGGGCGCTATTCTGAATTACTTGCAGCTTCTCGAGGTTTTTGTTGGAGGTCCCTAGGAAGAGAACATTACAGTAGTCTAGCCGGGAACCAGTTATGGCTCTAGCTATGTTGGTGCAGGTGTCTTTTGATAGAAAAGGCCTGATTGCGTTGAGGAGTTTTGCATGGTAAGCCGCAGAGGAGGCGATTGCGTTTACTTGTCTGGTCATAGATAGGTTGGAATCTAGATAGACGCCTAGCGTTTTTACTGTGTCGAGTACAGGGATTCTGATTGAGTCAATGGTAAAGTGGCTAAACTGGGCGTCAAGTTTCTTGAGTGTGTCGGGGGATCCTACGAGAAGGAGCTCAGTTTTGTCAGAGTTAAGGCATAGGCCGTTGATAGCCATCCACATTTGGATAGTGTTGTATATGTTGTGGGTGTGTGAACACCAGAATAGCCTTCTGAAGGAGTGCATAGCCAAGACACAGCAGGGAAAAATTGGCTACACTGTTTACCTCTTGCCCTGTTTGCATTGAGCAAAAAGCCTGGGTTCTGACCGCCATTTAATGCCTCATGAGGTGGTGATTGGATGGCGCATGCATCTTCCCCTGGCTCCTCCCACAAAAGTACTGAAGGATTGTGAGAATAGTGTAGATGTGTTAGGTCATGAAATTAAGATGTACATTTCTTCTCTGGTCGCTAGTGCTTCTTTTATCTCTCACCAGATACAACCAAACCGGGTGGCCCAGAAGACAGTGAGGAGAGTAACAAAGACAGCGCATCCCAAGACTCTGGACACAAAAACACGGTGAGAGTGGGGGACATTGTCCTCTTGCATAATTCTGTGAGGCGCTGGAATGTGCCTCGGTTTACCGGCCCCCACATCGTGCAAAGCGTAGCCAATCGAGCTGTCAAACTAGAGGGCAGGACATTTCGGAAACACTTGTCAGACGTCAAGCCCTATAAAGCAGTGGCCTCACCTGGCCACCATGTCAACGTGATAGACATAGCCAAAGTTCAGCACCAAGGAGAGCTACAAGTGCATTCTGAACTCACATGGCTAGGGAGACTAGGACACCCAATGGTCACACCCTCCCGAGCAGCAGACATAGAGACTGGAAAACGTGTGGATATGGAGTAGAGTGCACTGTCTATTTGTTATTTTTCTCATCCGCACACACAGAGCCTACAAGCAAACCGATATCACTGTTACTGTTGTGTATATTCATGTTGCCCTCTACCCGTCACCCAGATACCTTATCCAACCAGTTTGTCCACTATGTGAGCAGACCTAGCATATTCCGAGCCCGATCCCCTAGAGTATATTATCTGGCCTTTATAGAGTATCTGGACCAAACCTACCCCCTGCTTGAGCACAGTGATCCCCCAGTACTTGCCAATCTAAGAGACCCATCAGTAAGAAAGCTGTGGGAAGAGGTGTCTGCCTTTGCTATTGTGATTATTTGGTCTGCGGGGCTTAAGAGTGTTTTACAATACTAAGTAATGCATTTCTCCATGCATTTCAGGCAGGCAACTTTATCTTTAGGCTGCAAGGATCAAGTGGCGTAAGTGGAAATGAGAGAAACAATAAAGAGCTTTATCATTATTGAGTGTCTATTATTTCCAAGTGGGTTGATGGGATTTGTATTCTGGCAATTATATATTGTTGTTACTGCTACCGTTGTACCCTCTACTAACATTCCCCCAACCCAAGCAGCTGAAACGACCATGTCAGGTAGAGGAGAGAACACTGCTGATAAGGTAAAGAGAGGTAATTGCAGTGTTTGCAAAGACATGAAGGGGATTGACATGTATCTCACCGACACTGATCGAGTGTCTAACAACATGTGGTACAAACACGTGACAAAAGTCGGGAAGGAAGCCACTGGGGAGAGCTTTTACGTGTGCTCTTTAATCCCCTTCACAATGAGTACCTCTAGAACATTTCTAGCAACTGAAATACATGCAGCAAGAGCACAATGCCTGATGTCTCTCAATGGTGCAAACTCGAGGGAGATTCCAGGGGAAGACAGCCACGTTAAGATGGGTGTCCAACGGAACATTCCCATATGAAGATAATTACATAAAGACATTGGATATGATTAACAATTATTGGCAACTAGATGAAGGGTTACAGTGCATAACTGATAGACCTGAGAAGGGAGAAACAAAGACCATCTGATTGAAGGAACTGCCATGTCGCTGGACGAGAGTGAGGGAGACAGGAGAGCCTGGTTGCTGGGAAAGACTACAGATAATAGTGTATTATCTAAATCAACGATGGATGGCAAGATGGAGTGTTCGGAAGCAAAGCAATAACACTAGCACAGTCATCAGTGAACAAGGTGTAGGAAGAAAACGACAAATGCCTGAAAGAATGGGAAGCAAGTGCAAAGTTACTGACATGGGTGGAGAAGGAAGCTGGTCCGATGCCGATAATACCTCTGAATACACCAGCAATGCGCTATCAGAACAACAGCGAAGTTGAATTTGGCGAGAATGTAAGTGCAAAAACATTGAACAACTTGCAGCTATGAAGGTGGGAACAGCCGTGCTGATGGATCACTATTGGGCTTGTGGATCAAAGGCATACGAGAAGCTGCCACCTACTGGGGAGGATTTTGCTCGTTGGTACACATCAACACATCAACATGCCTTCGTTGGTCATGCCCACAAAGGATGTGAAGCACAATGAATTTCCAAAAATGGACAACAACAAATGAAAGAAGAGATCGATTGAAGTGTCACCAACTACCACGACAGAGAAGGTAGGGAAGCAACCGCAATTGAGCAGAATAAAGAGAGGATGAAATTACTTCTCAGGAGAATCCGAAGCTGCACTGGATGAGATTCCATTAGCACACAGGCTGTTCAGCAGGACACAAATGTTCTTTGCATCAATAATACCTTCTATGCAGACGTTCACAAATGCAAAGTGGTAACAAATCACTTGCTGGGAGCTGATGGTAATGATTAATTCCACTGTGAATGGATTCAACACAATAAAGGACGAGCTCAGAGCAATGAGGTTGGTGGCTCTCCGGAATAGGTATGTTCTAGATCTCCTCAGTGCTATGGGAGGAGGAGTCTTTGCAAAGATATGGAGTTTCTTTTGCACATTCAAACCTGTCAACGACGAAGATAACGGGACTCTATCAGATGCAATACAAAAAAGGTAGCAGGCGCCCCTCTCTCGGAAGAACAAGGCATGATAACCTGTTCAGTGGGTATTAATCACATTGAGAGTTCGCAGCCATTGCTTTTTGCTCACTGTACCTTCACAGATGGGAAATATCCATTTGCATATCAGTCTTTGTCCCACCCACAAGGGCAGTCCAGCACCGAAATGCTATGGCAATTCCTCTCTGAACAAGAGTACCATCAGCAACCCCATACACGTGTTTCAGCCTTGTTGGGCATCATCAGTGAGGTGAAGATGAGCCTCTCTAAGCACAGATGCAATCGTATAACTGGCACTGATGCATGCCAAGATGGAAGATGAGGGAACAGGGAATGACAAGAGCTGGCTAGCGTACCTATGGTCATGGATGCCATTATGGCTAGAAGATAAAGTGAAGGCGATAATGGGAGATCTCATGTTGGCAGCAGCATCCAATGTGTGGGATCAAAATCTGCATGGCAAAATGCAAGAAAACAGCAGAAGAGGCTATCGGAATGCAGATCCTGATGGATGTAAACATAGGAGGAGAAAAAGATGAGATTGTTGCAGAAAGGTACATGCTCAGAGAAAGGATTGCACAGTGCCACCATTCCCAACCGAATCCATGAAGCTGGACAACCCATTTGATCCAAAGTACTATGAAGGTAAGTGAGTCTGGTGCAACCCCAAAGGAGTGTGCTGTTACATGCACTGGTTGTTCAATGACCACACAAACTACTATGGGCACCTTGGAGGAATAACAAAGATATGGCAGCCAAGAGAGAAATGACTCTTTTGTAAAGATGTGGTGGACAGGTCGACCAGAGGGGTGACTGAAGAGGGATGGGGAAGCCTTCCACTCCCTCCCCCTTCTACGAAATTCATGACAAAGAAGAAGGCCAGGAAATACCAAAAACACCTATTCTATTTCAGACTGATTCCCAGTGGTCCCATGATTGACAAATATGTTGAAAGGTACCCCCTCAGCCAACCATACCCCCTCAACCAGTACTACCGACCAGGAGCAGTACGAGTTTAGCCCAGCGTGGACGAAGAGCCACAGGCCATGATGAAAGACAACTCTATTCACAGCCTGGACTAAGCACCAAGAAGCCATGTTGCTGACATCGTTAGAGACACCACGACATAGCAGTGTTAGACATGAAGCGCACGTGCCATCCGTACTTCGGGACACAAACACACAGTCGAATACATGAAGAACACGAGCATACAGTTCTATAGTTACGGGACGCATGCATATACATACTGTCATTGCTGTAATATTTTTTTTTCCATTAGCCAAACGCAGCAAAGCAGAAACCACAAGAGCCAAGAGATCCTGAGTGCAGCTTGCAGATGCTTACATCCAATTAACCCTATGGAACTGCAGGAGCACCTACGGGGCCTGACAGAGCCACCTGTGACTAACCTATGGAAATGTAGCATAGTATAGACACTGTAGAAACTGCATTATAAGGTTTAGGAAATTTACAGCAGGCCTTGAGCCTCAGAGCAAGAGACGAGCTGAGCTGATTCAGTCTGGACACAGAGCAAGACGTGTGAGACAGGACCCACAGCCAAGGCCAGGCCAACAGATACAGATAACATTCCAATCCACAGATAACAAAGGGAGCAGCTGCAGAAAAGACCAATAAATCCTCATAATTCAGTGCTCCATAGCTCAAATTCATGGTGGCTGAACACGTGACCGGTCGAAGCAGACAATTGACAAGGACCAGCGGTGGGAAAGGAAAGCTGGTCTCAGGCTCCCAGACATGAATATGCAACAATGTGCACCAAGAGTTGCCTTGATTAGGAGGGCACTCTCATGAGGTAAAGTGGTGTACACTAGTTACAATGCAGACACATAGTCGTTGTTGTTGCCTTGAAAAAGTACACAGTGAACAGAGAACTCTTGCAGATCCCTGGCCGGGGGAATGTCAGCTCTAGCCAGTCACAGTTTATTACCCTAGGGGTGGGTAGCAACTGGCAAGAATCAATGGTAAAACCACCACACTACAACATTGTTATAGATAGTAACTTGGAGGTGGACCAGGCCAGCCACCTGACATGCGAGAGCCAGTAAAATAACATCTATATAGTCCATTATAGTTGATATAATACTCAATACCCAATTCCCGATAGCCCGATAGCTTTTTGGAGAAGGGCCCAGGTTGCGACATTGTTCTAAAGCAATCATGGTGTAAAACCGGCCTGCGAGCTGTGGAAGAGCAAGAGGTGCATGGACTTTCTCTGTTGCCGTGCTGATCCCTGTTGGTTTTGACTGTAATAAACCACAGTTTGAACTTGTAGTTGACTGAGTTCTCCGTGTGTCTGGGAAGGAAGGAGTTGGGCTCTCCAAGTCCGTGGACTTCCAGAGTCCCTCTGGCATACATGGGGCCATTCCCATCAACTCCTTCTGCATCAAACAATACAACCACAAAACGGTCTAGTACAAAGTCAACTGTACATCCATCAGAAAAGAAAGACACACATGTTTCTTCTCCAGAAAGATTTGCAGGCCCATCAAACGATTCACAAACAGAAATCTCTGGTCCATTTAAATTCAGCAACACAACTGGGGTAAATTGTTTTTCTAATGTGACATTGAATCTTCTCTTTCAATTGCCACCAATTGTTCACAACATTTATTTAAACGGCTCGGACCAGTTGTTTTTCCAAATGCTCTTCCTTCATAGAAATGCCACAGAAAATCCTGACCACACTTACAGTACAAGTACCGGAAACCAAAACCATCCCTATATATGAAATCTTCCAGATGTCATACACTTGGAAACATACATGCGCTCTCTGCCACCATGTTTCACAAGACCACATCCCTAATGAACGATTTGTATATGTATCCATACCAAATTCTGAATCCGTTTCATTTCAGCAGCTTTTACAGAATGCAAATCATGGCATATTATGACCTTTTTGCAATTCAGACCATCGTTCAACCATACAAATAAACTCACATAGCCAATATGTCATACTAATGCTTCTGAGGTACAATGCAGATGGTACCAACAATAACTGCAAACTTACAGGCTTCACAAACGGCCAAGTATCTCTTGGAAAGAAAACTTTCACAACAGTATGTATAGTATACCACACTGTTGCTACAACCACTTCAGGGCACTACATTGCATATGTCAAAAAAGAAGTGCTTGGTTTGAATGCAACAATACCTTAGTTACTCCAAAACAAAGTTTACCAGAAAATTTAACAAATGCCTACTTAATATTCCTTCAACCCCCATGTCACTAAACTGTAACGCAATTAACAGTTAGAACACGCCAACCAGTATCTAACTACATCCATAATACTAGAATAGTACTGTCCAAAGTCAATCTAGTTAAAATACACCAACAGATATCTAATGACTTGAAAAATACCCTTCGTTCCACAAAAGTTCAAATACGCCATCTCAATTCTTATTTAAGACAACATCTTCAAACCTCTAATGTAGTTAGAATACGCCAATAGGTATCTAACTATTTCAAGCATTCCCTCCATCACAACATACTACAAACAAACATACTCTCTCCCTTACACTCACAGAACTGTAGTTTTTTTTTCCGGTATGGATCTTTTATTTAATGTGAAGACAACAGCAGTCTGTCATACACTAATGTTTACCAAACATAGTACCTGACATTGTACTGTTTATGAGGGTCTAAACAATGCATATGTAAAATTGCATACAGCTGTACAGCTTTCAAACTATCCTGCTTAACAAATGGTACTGTTTTTTTTCCACAGAAAATAAACCAGATTCCAGCTTCATAACGCTACAAAACTAAGCAAGCATAGTTATTAAAATCAAATACATATTCTATGAGCACTATCCTCAATTGCACTACAATCATAACTACCATATACAGTTCAATTACATTATTCCTCCATATTACAAACACTTTGTACTCCCACTACATTACCTATAATTACTATACACATATTACTACTGTGGTGGTTGTGGCCAGTGGACATATTCTTGGGGCCATAGCCTATGACCATGCCCCCCAGAATCTGGCAAATGGCCTCAACCACCACAATACAATGAATGATATAACAACTACGTACCATACACCATCAACTAATAAAAATCACACTGACCCCCTGCAAGCGACATGATGTCCACAGACAGCAGAATTGACTGCGGACTCTGCAGCATTTCTAAACCCTTTTTTCACCTATAAAACAGCTCCACATTACCTTCAATCCACTTCTCTACCATTCCTATGCCCTCTTTCAGCTACCAAATAACCCCAAATGTCTTTAAGCTGTCCATTCACGGCGCTGTCTGCGAACTACCATGGTGTCCGTGGACAGCTATGACACCTGCCTGACCTTTTTCAACCTACAATAATAGCCCCATATCATCTTTCTTCCACTCCTTCACCATTCCGAGCCCCTCTTTCCACCACCAAATAACCCAAACAGGCCGATTCATGGAATAATTAGCGCGGCGCAAGTGGCCAAAAACATGCGATTCGCAGTGGAATAGTGAAAATCGCAGTGCAAGTGCGAAAATCGCACGAAAAGCAGCGCACATCGATTCATGGAAGGCCGTGCGCGAGAAAACCATCGGATGTGCGCTAAAAAAGTGCGTGGCGCACGTTGGCGCACAGGCCATCTAACGGCGTGCGCCAGGTCACACCGAAAATCGCACAGACCACAGCGAAAATCGCACATAGCGTGGCGCACACAACAAAAGTAGGCGGAACACGGGGCATAACACTCGGAATGGGGAACAACTTGCCAAAATGTGGGCGTCACGGGGGAAGTACAGGGTGCAAGTGCGCGGAACGCCCACACGCTCGCCTACAACATGTATTCATGGAATCGAATAGGGCAAAAAAGCGCACGGTCAAACCAGCGCACAGGCACAAACACGACTGCCACAAGAAAGCAGGCGGTAGCGTCTCTGCGCCTGTAATAAATGTGCGCCAAAAGGTGCGCCAACAAATAGCACCTATATACAGTTATGATGAATGTCCTATACTGTGGCCCTCCAGGACAAATGACGTGCAAAGGGGTACCCACAAACACAGACACCCGCTGACTGAAAAATAACGTGTGCGTGTATTCCGGGGTGCGGGAAGTTTAACACGCGATTTGGCAGGGTACGTGGATTTCAGGGGTGCGCGGGAAGTTCCACACGCGATTTGGCCGGGTACGTGCACGGGAATTTCCACACGCGATTTTGCTGGGTACGTGGATCTCAGGGGTGCGCGGGAAGTTTCACACGCGATTTGGCAGGGTACGTGGATTTCAGGGGTGCGCGGGAAGTTCCACACGCGATTTGGCCGGGTACGTGCGCGGGAATTTCCACACGCGATTTGGCTGGGTACGTGGATCTCAGGGGTGCGTGGGAAGTTTCACACGCGATTTGGCAGGGTCTGTGGATTTCAGGGGTGCGCGGGAAGTTCCACACGCGATTTGGCCGGGTACGTGCGCAGGAATTTCCACACGCGATTTGGCTGGGTACGTGTATTTCAGGGGTACGCAGGAAATTCTACACGCGATTTGGCTATGTGCTCCCAGGTATTCCCTGTACACCCTCCAAGGCCCCTGCAGGCAGCCGACACAACAGGGGACTACCCTGAACACCTGCTCATGTCACCCAGCACCCCCACCACCCAGCACTGTGGGGCACCCTCCACCAGGCCCCCACTCATGTCCCCTATCACCCCCACCCCCCAGCAGTGCAGGGGCAGCCTCCACCAGGCCCCCACTCATGTCTACCACCACCCCCACCCCCCAGCAGTGCAGGGGCAGCCTCCACCAGGCCCTCACTCATGTCCCCTATCACCCCCACCCCCAGCAGTGCAGGGGCAGCCTCCAGCAGGCCCCCACTCATGTCTCCCACCACCCCACCCCCCAGCCACCAGGGGCAGCCTCCACCAGGCCCCCACTCATGTCTCCCACCACCCCCACCCCCTAGCAGTGCAGGGGCAGCACCACCAGGCCCCCACTCATGTCCCCTATCACCCCCACCCCCCAGCAGTGCAGGGGCAGCCTCCAGCAGGCCCCCACTCATGTCTCCCACCACCACCACCCCCCAGCAGTGCAGGGGCAGCACCACCAAGCCCCCACTCATGTCTCCCACCACCCCCACCCCCCAGCAGTGCAGGGGCAGCCTCCACCAGGCCCCCACTCATGTCTCCCACCACCCCCACCCCCAGCCACCGGGGGCAGCCTCCACCAGGCCCCCACGCATGTCCCCTATCACCCCCAACCCCAGCAGTGCATGGGCAGCCTCCACCAGGCCCCCACTCATGTCTCCCACCACCCCCACCCCCCAGCCACCATGGGCAGCCCCCACCAGGCTCCCACCCTTGTCTACCACCACCCCCACCCCCCAGCAGTGCAGGGGCAGCCTCCACCAGGCCCCCACTCATGTCTCCCACCCACCCCTCCCCCCAGCCACCATGGGCAGCCCCCACCAGGCTCCCACCCATGTCTACCACCACCCCCACCCCCCAGCAGTGCAGGGGCAGCCTCCACCAGGTCCCCACTCATGTCCCCTATCACCCCCAACCCCCAGCCACCAGGGGCACCCTCCACCAGGCCCCCACTCATGTCTCCCACCACCCCCACCCCCAGCCACCATGGGCAGCCCCCACCAGGCTCCCACCCATGTCTACCACCACCCCCACCCCCCAGCAGTGCAGGGGCAGCCTCCACCAGGCTCCCACCCATGTCTACCACCGCCCCCACCCCCCAGCAGTGCAGGGGCAGCCCCCACCAGGCTCCCACCCATGTCTACCACCACCCCCACCCCCCAGCAGTGCAGGGACAGCCTCCACCAGGCCCCCACTCATGTCTCCCACCCACCCCACCCCCCAGCCACCATGGGCAGCCCCCACCAGGCTCCCACCCATGTCTACCACCACCCCCAACCCCCAGCAGTGCAGGGGCAGCCTCCACCAGGCCCCCACTCATGTCCCCTATCACCCCCACCCCCCGGCCACCAGGGGCACCCTCCACCAGGCCCCCACTCATGTCTCCCACCACCCCCAACCCCCAGCCACCATGGGCAGCCCCCACCAGGCTCCCACCCATGTCTACCAACACCCCCACCCCTCAGCAGTGCAGGGGCAGCCTCCACCAGGCTCCCACCCATGTCTACCACCGCCCCCACCCCCCAGCAGTGCAGGGGCAGCCCCACCAGGCTCCCACCCATGTCTACCACCACCCCCACCCCCCAGCAGTGCAGGGACAGCCTCCACCAGGCCCCCACTCATGTCTCCCACCCACCCCACCCCCCAGCCACCATGGGCAGCCCCCACCAGGCTCCCACCCATGTCTACCACCACCCCCACCCCCCAGCAGTGCAGGGGCAGCCTCCACCAGGCCCCCACTCATGTCTCCCACCACCCCCACACCCCAGCCACCATGGGCAGCCTCCACCAGGCCCCCACTCATGTCCCCTATCACCCCCACCCCCCAGCAGTGCAGGGGCAGCCTCCACCAGGCCCCCACTCATGTCTCCCACCATCCCCACCCCCCAGCAGTGCAGGGGCAGCCTCCACCAGGCCCCCACTCATGTCCCCTATCACCCTCACACCCCATCAGTGTAGGGGCAGCACCACCAGGCCCCCACTCATGTCCCCTATTACCCCCACCCCCCAGCCACCAGGGGCACCCTCCACCAGGCCCCCACTCATGTCTCCCACCACCCCCACCCCCCAGCCACCGGGGGCAGCCTCCACCAGGCTTCCACTCATGTCCCCTATCACCCTCACCCCCCAGCAGTGCAGGGGCAGCACCACCAGGCCCCCACTCATGTCCCCTATCACCCCCACGCCCCAGCCACCAGGGGCACCCTCCACCAGGCCCCCACTCATGTCTCCCACCACCCCCACCCCCCAGCCACCATGGGCAGCCCCCACCAGGCTCCCACCCATGTCTACCACCACCCCACCCCCCAGCAGTGCAGGGGCAGCCTCCACCAGGCCCCCACTCATGTCTCCCACCACCCCCACCCCCCAGCAGTGCAGGGGCAGCCTCCACCAGGCCCCCACTCATGTCCCCTATCACCCCCACCCCCCAGCAGTGCAGGGGCAGCCTCCACCAGGCCCCCACTCATGTCTCCCACCACCCCCACCCCCCAGCCACCGGGGGCAGCCTCCACCAGGCCCCCACTCATGTCCCCTATCACCCCCACCCCGCAGCAGTGCCGGGGCAGCACCACCAGGCCCCCACTCATGTCCCCTATCACCCCCACCCCCCAGCCACCAGGGGCACCCTCCACCAGGCCCCCACTCATGTCTCCCACCACCCCCAACCTCCAGCCACCGGGGGCAGCCTCCACCAGGCCCCCACTCATGTCCCCTATCACCCCCACCCCCCAGCAGTGCAGGGGCAGCCTCCACCAGGCCCCCACTTATGTCTCCCACCACCCCCACCCCAGCAGTGCAGGGGCAGCCTCCACCAGGCCCCCACTCATGTCTCCCACCACCCCCAACCCCCAGCAGTGCTGGGGCAGCCTCCACCAGGCCACCACTCATGTCCCCTATCACCCCCACCCCCCAGCAGTGCAGGGGCAGCCTCCACCAGGCCCCCACTCATGTCTCCCACCACCCCCACGCCCCAGCCACCGGGGGCAGCCTCCACCAGACCCCCACTCATGTCCCCTACCACCCCCACCCCCCAGCAGTGCAGGGGCAGCACCACCAGGCCCCCACTCATGTCCCCTATCACCCCCACACCCCAGCCACCAGGGGCACCCTCCACCAGGCCCCCACTCATGTCTCCCACCACCCCCACCCCCCAGCCACCGGGGGCAGCCTCCACCAGGCCCCCACTCATGTCCCCTATCACCCCCACCCCCCAGCAGTGCAGGGGCAGCCTCCACCAGGCCCCCACTCATGTCTCTCACCACCCCACACCCCAGCAGTGCAGGGGCAGCCTCCACCAGGCCCCCACTCATGTCCCCTATCACCCCCACCCCCCAGCAGTGCAGGGGCAGCCTCCACCAGGCCCCCACTCATGTCTCCCACCACCCCACCCCCCAGCCACCGGGGGCAGCCTCCACCAGGCCCCCACTCATGTCCCCTATCACCCCCACCCCCCAGCAGTGCAGGGGCAGCACCACAAGCCCCCACTCATGTCCCCTATCACCCCCACTCCCCAGCCACCAGGGGCACCCTCCACCAGGCCCCCACTCATGTCTCCCACCACCCCCACCCCCCAGCCACCATGGGCAGCCTCCACCAGGCCCCCACTCATGTCCCCTATCACCCCCACCCCCCAGCCACCAGGGGCACCCTCCACCAGGCCCCCAATCATGTCTCCCACCACCCCCACCCCCCAGCCACCGGGGGCAGCCTCCACCAGGCCCCCACGCATGCCCCTATCACCCCCACCCCCCAGCCACCAGGGGCACCCTCCAGCAGGCCCCCACTCATGTCTCCCACCACCCCCACCCCCCAGCCACCATGGGCAGCCCCCACCAGGCTCCCACCGATGTCTACTACCACCCCCACCCCCCAGCAGTGCAGGGGCAGCCTCCACCAGCCCCCCACTCATGTCTCCCACCACCCCCACCCCCCAGCAGTGCAGGGGCAGCCTCCACCAGGCCCCCACTCATGTCCCCTATCACCCCCACCCCCCTGCAGTGCAGGGGCAGCACCACCAGGCACCCACTCATGTCCCCTATCACCCCCACCCACCAGCCACTTGGGGCACCCTCCATCAGGCCCCCACTCATGTCTCCCACCACCCCCACCCCCAGCCACCATGGGCAGCCCCCACCAGGCTCCCACCCATGTCTACCACCACCCCCACCTCCCAGAAGTGCAGGGGCAGCCTCCACCAGGCCCCCACTCATGTCTCCCACCACTCCCACCCCCAGCAGTGCAGGGGCAGCCTCCACCAGGCCCCCACTCATGTCCCCTATCACCCCCACCCCCCAGCAGTGCAGGGGCAGCACCACCAGGCCCCCACTCATGTCCCCTATCACCCCCACCCCCCAGCCACCAGGGTCACCCTCCACCAGGCCCCCACTCATGTCTCCCACCACCCCCACCCCCCAGCCACCGGGGGCAGCCTCCACCAGGCCCCCACTCATGTCCCCTATCACCCCCACCCCCCAGCAGTGCAGGGGCAGCCTCCACCAGGCCCCCACTCATGTCTCCCACCACCCCCACCCCCAGCAGTGCAGGGGCAGCCTCCACCAGGCCGCCACTCATGTCTCCCACCACCCCCACCCCCCAGCAGTGCAGGGGCAGCCTCCACCAGGCCCCCACTCATGTCCCCTATCACCCCCACCACCCAGCAGTGCAGGGGCAGCACCACCAGGCCCCCACTCATGTCCCCCATCACCCCCAGCCACCAGCCACCAGGGGCACCCTCCACCAGGCCCCCACTCATGTCTCCCACCACCCTCACCCCCCAGCCACCGGGGGCAGCCTCCACCAGGCCCCCACTCATGTCCCCTGTCACCCTCACCCCCCAGCCACCAGGGGCAGCCTCCACCAGGCCCCCACTCATGTCCCCTATCACCCCCACCCCCCAGCAGTGCAGGGGCAGCCTCCACCAGGCCCCCACTCATGTCTCCCACCACCCCCACCCCCAGCAGTGCAGGGGCAGCCTCCACCAGGCCCCCACTCATGTCTCCCACCACCCCCACCCCCCAGCAGTGCAGGGGCAGCCTCCACCAGGCCCCCACTCATGTCCCCTATCACCCCCACCCCCCAGCAGTGCAGGGGCAGCACCACCAGGCCCCCACTCATGTCCCCTATCACCCCCACCCCCCAGCAGTGCAGGGGCAGCCTCCAGCAGGCCCCCACTCATGTCTCCCACCACCACCACCCCCCAGCAGTGCAGGGGCAGCACCACCAAGCCCCCACTCATGTCTCCCACCACCCCCACCCCCCAGCAGTGCAGGGGCAGCCTCCACCAGGCCCCCACTCATGTCTCCCACCACCCCCACCCCCAGCCACCGGGGGCAGCCTCCACCAGGCCCCCACGCATGTCCCCTATCACCCCCAACCCCAGCAGTGCATGGGCAGCCTCCACCAGGCCCCCACTCATGTCTCCCACCACCCCCACCCCCCAGCCACCATGGGCAGCCCCCACTAGGCTCCCACCCTTGTCTACCACCACCCCCACCCCCCAGCAGTGCAGGGGCAGCCTCCACCAGGCCCCCACTCATGTCTCCCACCCACCCCTCCCCCCAGCCACCATGGGCAGCCCCCACCAGGCTCCCACCCATGTCTACCACCACCCCCACCCCCCAGCAGTGCAGGGGCAGCCTCCACCAGGTCCCCACTCATGTCCCCTATCACCCCCAACCCCCAGCCACCAGGGGCACCCTCCACCAGGCCCCCACTCATGTCTCCCACCACCCCCACCCCCAGCCACCATGGGCAGCCCCCACCAGGCTCCCACCCATGTCTACCACCACCCCCACCCCCCAGCAGTGCAGGGGCAGCCTCCACCAGGCTCCCACCCATGTCTACCACCGCCCCCACCCCCCAGCAGTGCAGGGGCAGCCCCCACCAGGCTCCCACCCATGTCTACCACCACCCCCACCCCCCAGCAGTGCAGGGACAGCCTCCACCAGGCCCCCACTCATGTCTCCCACCCACCCCACCCCCCAGCCACCATGGGCAGCCCCCACCAGGCTCCCACCCATGTCTACCACCACCCCCAACCCCCAGCAGTGCAGGGGCAGCCTCCACCAGGCCCCCACTCATGTCCCCTATCACCCCCACCCCCCGGCCGCCAGGGGCACCCTCCACCAGGCCCCCACTCATGTCTCCCACCACCCCCAACCCCCAGCCACCATAGGCAGCCCCCACCAGGCTCCCACCCATGTCTACCAACACCCCCACACCCCAGCAGTGCAGGGGCAGCCTCCACCAGGCTCCCACCCATGTCTACCACCGCCCCCACCCCCCAGCAGTGCAGGGGCAGCCCCACCAGGCTCCCACCCATGTCTACCACCACCCCCACCCCCCAGCAGTGCAGGGACAGCCTCCACCAGGCCCCCACTCATGTCTCCCACCCACCCCACCCCCCAGCCACCATGGGCAGCCCCCACCAGGCTCCCACCCATGTCTACCACCACCCCCACCCCCCAGCAGTGCAGGGGCAGCCTCCACCAGGCCCCCACTCATGTCTTCCACCACCCCCACACCCCAGCCACCATGGGCAGCCTCCACCAGGCCCCCACTCATGTCCCCTATCACCCCCACCCCCCAGCAGTGCAGGGGCAGCCTCCACCAGGCCCCCACTCATGTCTCCCACCATCCCCACCCCCCAGCAGTGCAGGGGCAGCCTCCACCAGGCCCCCACTCATGTCCCCTATCACCCTCACACCCCATCAGTGTAGGGGCAGCACCACCAGGCCCCCACTCATGTCCCCTATTACCCCCACCCCCCAGCCACCAGGGGCACCCTCCACCAGGCCCCCACTCATGTCTCCCACCACCCCCACCCACCAGCCACCGGGGGCAGCCTCCACCAGGCTTCCACTCATGTCCCCTATCACCCTCACCCCCCAGCAGTGCAGGGGCAGCACCACCAGGCCCCCACTCATGTCCCCTATCACCCCCACGCCCCAGCCACCAGGGGCACCCTCCACCAGGCCCCCACTCATGTCTCCCACCACCCCCACCCCCCAGCCACCATGGGCAGCCCCCACCAGGCTCCCACCCATGTCTACCACCACCCCACCCCCCAGCAGTGCAGGGGCAGCCTCCACCAGGCCCCCACTCATGTCTCCCACCACCCCCACCCCCCAGCAGTGCAGGGGCAGCCTCCACCAGGCCCCCACTCATGTCCCCTATCACCCCCACCCCCCAGCAGTGCAGGGGCAGCCTCCACCAGGCCCCCACTCATGTCTCCCACCACCCCCACCCCCCAGCCACCGGGGGCAGCCTCCACCAGGCCCCCACTCATGTCCCCTATCACCCCCACCCCGCAGCAGTGCCGGGGCAGCACCACCAGGCCCCCACTCATGTCCCCTATCACCCCCACCCCCCAGCCACCAGGGGCACCCTCCACCAGGCCCCCACTCATGTCTCCCACCACCCCCAACCTCCAGCCACTGGGGGCAGCCTCCACCAGGCCCCCACTCATGTCCCCTATCACCCCCACCCCCCAGCAGTGCAGGGGCAGCCTCCACCAGGCCCCCACTTATGTCTCCCACCACCCCCACCCCAGCAGTGCAGGGGCAGCCTCCACCAGGCCCCCACTCATGTCTCCCACCACCCCCAACCCCCAGCAGTGCTGGGGCAGCCTCCACCAGGCCACCACTCATGTCCCCTATCACCCCCACCCCCCAGCAGTGCAGGGGCAGCCTCCACCAGGCCCCCACTCATGTCTCCCACCACCCCCACGCCCCAGCCACCGGGGGCAGCCTCCACCAGACCCCCACTCATGTCCCCTACCACCCCCACCCCCCAGCAGTGCAGGGGCAGCACCACCAGGCCCCCACTCATGTCCCCTATCACCCCCACCCCCCAGCCACCAGGGGCACCCTCCACCAGGCCCCCACTCATGTCTCCCACCACCCCCACCCCCCAGCCACCGGGGGCAGCCTCCACCAGGCCCCCACTCATGTCCCCTATCACCCCCACCCCCCAGCAGTGCAGGGGCAGCCTCCACCAGGCCCCCACTCATGTCTCTCACCACCCCACACCCCAGCAGTGCAGGGGCAGCCTCCACCAGGCCCCCACTCATGTCCCCTATCACCCCCACCCCCCAGCAGTGCAGGGGCAGCCTCCACCAGGCCCCCACTCATGTCTCCCACCACCCCACCCCCCAGCCACCGGGGGCAGCCTCCACCAGGCCCCCACTCATGTCCCCTATCACCCCCACCCCCCAGCAGTGCAGGGGCAGCACCACAAGCCCCCACTCATGTCCCCTATCACCCCCACTCCCCAGCCACCAGGGGCACCCTCCACCAGGCCCCCACTCATGTCTCCCACCACCCCCACCCCCCAGCCACCATGGGCAGCCTCCACCAGGCCCCCACTCATGTCCCCTATCACCCCCACCCCCCAGCCACCAGGGGCACCCTCCACCAGGCCCCCAATCATGTCTCCCACCACCCCCACCCCCCAGCCACCGGGGGCAGCCTCCACCAGGCCCCCACGCATGCCCCTATCACCCCCACCCCCCAGCCACCAGGGGCACCCTCCAGCAGGCCCCCACTCATGTCTCCCACCACCCCCACCCCCCAGCCACCATGGGCAGCCCCCACCAGGCTCCCACCGATGTCTACTACCACCCCCACCCCCCAGCAGTGCAGGGGCAGCCTCCACCAGCCCCCCACTCATGTCTCCCACCACCCCCACCCCCCAGCAGTGCAGGGGCAGCCTCCACCAGGCCCCCACTCATGTCCCCTATCACCCCCACCCCCCTGCAGTGCAGGGGCAGCACCACCAGGCACCCACTCATGTCCCCTATCACCCCCACCCACCAGCCACTTGGGGCACCCTCCATCAGGCCCCCACTCATGTCTCCCACCACCCCCACCCCCAGCCACCATGGGCAGCCCCCACCAGGCTCCCACCCATGTCTACCACCACCCCCACCTCCCAGAAGTGCAGGGGCAGCCTCCACCAGGCCCCCACTCATGTCTCCCACCACTCCCACCCCCAGCAGTGCAGGGGCAGCCTCCACCAGGCCCCCACTCATGTCCCCTATCACCCCCACCCCCCAGCAGTGCAGGGGCAGCACCACCAGGCCCCCACTCATGTCCCCTATCACCCCCACCCCCCAGCCACCAGGGTCACCCTCCACCAGGCCCCCACTCATGTCTCCCACCACCCCCACCCCCCAGCCACCGGGGGCAGCCTCCACCAGGCCCCCACTCATGTCCCCTATCACCCCCACCCCCCAGCAGTGCAGGGGCAGCCTCCACCAGGCCCCCACTCATGTCTCCCACCACCCCCACCCCCAGCAGTGCATGGGCAGCCTCCACCAGGCCGCCACTCATGTCTCCCACCACCCCCACCCCCCAGCAGTGCAGGGGCAGCCTCCACCAGGCCCCCACTCATGTCCCCTATCACCTCCACCCCCCAGCAGTGCAGGGGCAGCACCACCAGGCCCCCACTCATGTCCCCTATCACCCCCAGCCACCAGCCACCAGGGGCACCCTCCACCAGGCCCCCACTCATGTCTCCCACCACCCTCACCCCCCAGCCACCGGGGGCAGCCTCCACCAGGCCCCCACTCATGTCCCCTGTCACCCTCACCCCCCAGCCACCAGTGGCAGCCTCCACCAGGCCCCCACTCATGTCCCCTATCACCCCCACCCCCCAGCAGTGCAGGGGCAGCCTCCACCAGGCCCCCACTCATGTCTCCCACCACCCCCACCCCCAGCAGTGCAGGGGCAGCCTCCACCAGGCCCCCACTCATGTCTCCCACCACCCCCACCCCCCAGCAGTGCAGGGGCAGCCTCCACCAGGCCCCCACTCATGTCCCCTATCACCCCCACCCCCCAGCAGTGCAGGGGCAGCACCACCAGGCCCCCACTCATGTCCCCTATCACCCCCAGCCCCCAGCCACCAGGGGCACCCTCCACCAGGCCCCCACTCATGTCTCCCACCACCCCCACCCCCCAGCCACCGGGGGCAGCCTCCACCAGGCCCCCACTCATGTCCCCTATAACCCCCACCCCCCAGCCACCAGGGGCACCCTCCACCAGGCCCCCACTCATGTCTCCCACCACCCCCACCCCCCAGCCACCATGGGCAGCCCCCACCAGGCTCCCACCCCTGTCTACCACCACCCCCACCCCCCAGCAGTGCAGGGGGAGCCTCCACCAGGCCCCCACTCATGTCTCCCACCACCCCCACCCCCCAGCAGTGCAGGGGCAGCCTCCACCAGGCCCCCACTCATGTCCCCTATCACCCCCACCCCCCAGCAGTGCAGGGGCAGCCTCCACCAGGCCCCCACTCATGTCTCCCACCACCCCCACCCCCCCAACCACCGGGGGCAGCCTCCACCAGGCCCCCACTCATGTCTCCCACCACCCCCACCCCCCAGCAGTGCAGGGGCAGCCTCCACCAGGCCCCCACTCATGTCCCCTATCACCCCCACCCCCCAGCAGTGCAGGGGCAGCACCACCAGGCCCCCACTCATGTCCCCTATCACCCCCACCCCCCAGCCACCAGGGGCACCCTCCACCAGGCCCCCACTCATGTCTCCCACCACCCCCACCCCCCAGCCACCATGGGCAGCCCCCACCAGGCTCCCACCCATGTCTACCACCACCCCCACATCCCAGCAGTGCAGGGGCAGCCTCCACCAGGCCCCCACTCATGTCTCCCACCACCCCCACCCCCCAGCAGTGCAGGGGCAGCCTCCACAGGCCCCCACTCATGTCTCCCACCACCCCCACCCCCCAGCAGTGCATGGGCAGCCTCCACCAGGCCCCCACTCATGTCCCCTATCACCCCCACCCCCCAGCAGTGCAGGGGCAGCCTCCACCAGGCCCCCAATCATGTCTCCCACCACCCCCACCCCCCAGCCACCGGGGGCAGCCTCCACCAGGCCCCCACTCATGTTTACCACCACCCCCACCCCCCAGCAGTGCAGGGGCAGCCTCCAACAGGCCCCCACTCATTTCTCCCACCACCCCCACCCCCCAGCAGTGCAGGGGCAGCCTCCACCAGGCCCCCACTCACGTCCCCTATCACCCCCCACCCCCCAGCAGTGCAGGGGCAGCCTCCACCAGGCCCCCACTCATGTCTCCCACCACCCCACCCCCCAGCAGTGCAGGGGCAGCCTCCACCAGGCCCCCACTCATGTCCCCTATCACCCCCACCCCCCAGCAGTGCAGGGGCAGCACCACCAGGCCCCCACTCATGTCCCCTATCACCCCCACCCCCCAGCCACCAGGGGCACCCTCCACCAGGCCCCCACTCATGTCTCCCACCACCCCCAGCCACCATGGGCAGCCTCCACCAGGCCCCCACTCATGTCCCCTATCACCCCCACCCCCCAGCAGTGCAGGGGCAGCCTCCACCAGGCCCCCACCCATGTCTACCACCACCCCCACCCCCAGCAGTGCATGGGCAGCCTCCACCAGGCCCCCACTCATGTCTCCCACCACCCCCACCCCCCAGCTACCATGGGCAGCCTCCACCAGGCCCCCACTCATGTCCCCTATCACCCCCACATCCCAGCAGTGCGGGGGCAGCCTCCAACAGGCCCCCACTCATGTCTCCCACCACCCCCACCCCCAGCAGTGCAGGCGCAGCCTCCACCAGGCCCCCACTCATGTCCCCTATCACCCCCACCCCCCAGCAGTGCAGGGGCAGCACCACCAGGCCCCCACTCATGTCCCCTATCACCCCCACCCGCCAGCCACCAGGGGCACCCTCCACCAAGCCCCCACTCATGTCTTCCACCACCCCCACCCCCCAGCCACTGGGGGCAGCCTCCACCAGGCCCCCACTCATGTCCCCTATCACCCCCACCCCCCAGCCACCAGGGGCACCCTCCACCAGGCCCCCACTCATGTCTCCCACCACCCCCACCCCCCAGCCACCATGGGCAGCCCCCACCAGGCTCCCACCCATGACTACCACCACCCCCACCCCCCAGCAGTGCAGGGGCAGCCTCCACCAGGCCCCCACTCATGTCTCCCACCACCCCCACCCCCCAGCAGTGCAGGGGCAGCCTCCACCAGGCCCTCACTCATGTCCCCTATCACCCCCACCCCCCAGCAGTGCAGGGGCAGCCTCCACCAGGCCCCCACTCATGTCTCCCACCACCCCCACCCCCCAGCCACCGGGGGCAGCCTCCACCAGGCCCCCACTCATGTCCCCTATCACCCCCACCCCCCAGCAGTGCAGGGGCAGCACCACCAGGCCCCCACTCATGTCCCCTATCACTCCCACCCTCCAGCCACCAGGGGCACCCTCCACCAGGCCCCCACTCATGTCTCCCACCACCCCCACCCCCCAGCACCGGGGGCAGCCTCCACCAGGCCCCCACTCATGTCCCCTATCACCCCCACCCCCCAGCAATGCAGGGGGAGCCTCGACCAGGCCCCCACTCATGTCTCCCACCACTCCCACCCCCCAGCAGTGCAGGGGCAGCCTCCACCAGTCCCCCACTCATGTCCCCTATCACCCCCACCCCCCAGCAGTGCAGGGGCAGCCTCCACCAGGCCCCCACTCATGTCTCCCACCACCCCCACCCCCCAGCCACCGGGGGCAGCCTCCACCAGGCCCCCACTCATGTCCCCTATCACCCCCACCCCCCAGCAGTGCAGGGGCAGCACCACCAGGCCCCCACTCATGTCCCCTATCACCCCCACCCCCCAGCCACCAGGGGCACCCTCCACCAGGCCCCCACTCATGTCTCCCACCACCCCCACCCCCCAGCCACCATGGGCAGCCTCCACCAGGCACCCACTCATGTTCCCTATCACCCCCACCCCCCAGCAGTGCAGGGGCAGCCTCCACCAGGCCCCCACCCATGTCTACCACCACCCCCACCTCCCAGCAGTGCAGGGGCAGCCTCCACCAGGCCCCCACTCATGTCTCCCACCACCCCCACCCCCCAGCCACCATGGGCAGCCTCCACCAGGCCCCCACTCATGTCCCCTATCACCCCCACACCCCAGCAGTGCAGGGGCAGCCTCCACCAGGCCCCCACTCATGTCTCCCACCACCCCCACCCCCAGCATTGCAGGGGCAGCCTCCACCGGGCCCCCACTCATATCCCCTATCACCCCACCCCCTAGCAGGGCAGGGGCAGCCTCCACCAGGCCCCCACTCATGTCTCCCACCACCCCCACCCCCCAGCAGTGCAGGGGCAGCCTCCACCAGGCCCCCACTCATGTCCCCTATCACCCCCACCCCCCAGCAGTGCAGGGGCAGCCTCCACCAGGCCCCCACTCATGTCTCCCACCACCCCCACCCCCCAGCAGTGCAGGGGCAGCCTCCACCAGCCCCCCACTCATATCCCCTATCACCCCCACCCCCCAGCAGTGCAGGGGCAGCCTCCACCAGGCCCCCACTCATGTCCCCTATCACCCCCACCCCCCAGCAGTGCAGGGGCAGCACCACCAGGCCCCCACTCATGTCCCCTATCACCCCCACCCCCCAGCCACCAGGGGCAGCCTCCACCAGGCCCCCACTCATGTCCCCCTGCACCCAGGTCCTCACAATCCCCAATCATGTGCGTTATGGTCAGCCTCCACAGCCAAAAGGCCCTACCAAGTAACCCATTCACCCATATGGAAATGGAAATTACATGTTACACCACCAATGTTCATAAAGCAAATGAACCCATGTCCGTCACACACAATGGTTGCAATTGAATGGGAAAACACCCAACATGACATGCATGAAACCAATGAGATGATACCACACAGTGAAGTATGAAAACAAAATTGTATTAAAAAAATTGAATGCAAATGAAATGAAACAAACTACAATGGCAAAAAAAAAAAAGATAAGTGCATGTCCGTCAAAAAAAATTAAAACTACACATCCAAATTCAAAAAAAATGTTGTCCAAAGTCACATTAAAAATAAAATCAATCCGAGAGAGAAAAATAAATGCAAAGACCATTGCTCCATGGTGAATAAATAAAAACAAAAAAAAATAAAACAATCCAATGAAGAACTATGTACAAAACATCCAAGGGTCCATGAGCCCAACTGAACAAAGCAAACCTACAAAAAACCCTAACTAAAATGCAACTATATACAAAAAGTGGAGCAGTGTCCGGCGACTCCAAATCATAAGAAGAAACAAAGGAAACCTAAAACTAAAGCACTATATACAAAGGCGGCGGGCAAGTCCAGCGGCTCACTCCGTGTTGTTCCGGGCCAGGGCATCATCAAACTCCTCTTCGATGTCCCGGAGGCGGTCCTGTTCCATTACCCCGAGGGTCCGCAGGGACGACGCCATCTGCTCCTCCAACCCCCTGTGGATTGCCTCGAGGCACTCGGCCCGCCTCAGGGCCCTCCGCATGGAGTTCTCCGCCCTGACCATCGTGAGCCGCGCCTCTTCCGCCTGCCGCCGCTCCGCACCTATCTGCTGGCCCAACCGCAGCCACACGGAAGACACTTCCCGTCCTGGGTCCTGCTGCCCTCCGGCCGATGCCTGCCCCTCCGATGTTGATGGCCCCGAGCCATGATGCCTCCCACGTTGACTCTGCTGCTGCCTCCGACGCAACCGCCTCTGCCAGCACGACGGCATCCAGGCTGATGGAATCCACCGACGCCGTTGTGCACGTGCCCTGCCTGATGATGCCGGCACATCCTCCATCTGCTGGGGTACAGTTGCTGTGGTGTCCACCCCTGCTGGACCTCCGACTCCCGACTGTGGCAGGGATGGGATCCCCACCGAGCTGGCTGCATTGGTCAGGGCAGGTCCACAGGGGGCCCTGGTGGCATCTGTGCCAGAAGACGGCAAGGAGAACGACCGGCGTATAGCCTCCACAGAGGAGGAGAGGGCCGCCAGATTGGCCAACACATGCAGGAAACCCCCGAACATGGAAGATCCCAATTGGGCCACGTCGGCACGGTGCTCTTCGTGATGACGTGCGTGCTCCTCCTGGGAAGCACGCACGTCATCACGAATTGCACCCGCGCGCATCGCGACCCCAATCAGGACCTTCTCCATACGGCCACGGGTCCCCTCGTCCACAGGTGGAGGGGAGTCAGGTGACATGGACATCCCCTCTACCTGCGGACGGGCCTGGGACGGGGCATCCCTGCTGGTGCATGGTGGTGCACTCACAGGGTCAGGGACAGCGACATGCACAGGCCCCTCCACGGTGACCTGTGCTGCCTCCTGCCCCTGGACTGCACCACTTGCACCAGCAGGGATGCCCCCACCAGGCCCCATGTGTGCCTCAGTGGCGGCCTCCTCCTCCTCTGTGGAAACCACCAACCTGGATGGCTCCTCACCGTCTTCCGCCGTAGCAGGCTCCTGTGGGGGCTCACCCACCCCTTCTGCTGCAGCCGTGGGGGCATCCCCGCCGCCTTGCTCCACAGCTCCGTCTCCGCCCTCTTCTTCACTAGCCGCTGCGTAGAGGGAGACATAAAACACAAGAATCAGGGTACTGTACAATGGTCCCCTAGACAGGAAGCAATAGCAGATGAGTACCACTGTCAAAGTACACTTCCATCATGTCCCTCCACAACACATGGGTCAGTCCAGGCAAAACACACACAGTAACAGGCATGGTGCATGCCATGGACATTTCCATACATGTCCAATGGACTCTTGAAACATACAATGATATGGAACTCACATGCATCATGGGTCATGCCTATCACATGCACACACTTCACCTCAGTCACATCCATCTGGCCTCATACACCCCAAACACAGCGGATACAAGGATAACTAGGCTGCATCAGTGAATCTGTGCATTGTCACAGACATGTGTCATGCATCCATGGCATTCACAAGTCACAGACACGCAGGTCAGGCACACAGACATGGCTACCATATATGTACCTGGCATCAGCACCCATCCCTCACCCCCACCCATGTCCAGGAACAGAGACTGGCATGCTCTCATGTGTAAAATCTGCATAGGGCTCCCCATGTCGCATTTAAACACATGCAACGACCATGTGGTTCACACATCACTGGTCGCACATGCATTACCATGATGTCCCTGCACACATACATGCGTACATGGCCTATGTCACACATACAGGCAAGTATCAGACAACCAGCACACCGCAACATGCCCTATCTCACACAGCAATGCTTGGCCACTTCCCGCTCAACTCCAGACGGGTCTCCCTCTCAAGGATCTGGGCGTGGAGCGCTGGGCGTACGCGTTCCAGGACCCTCATCTGGATGGAACTCATGCGGCCCCGGCCCCCCTCCACGAGGCGCCGGGCCTTCACGAGGGTCCTGGACCTCAAGTCCTCCCAGCGCTTCTTGATCTTCTGGACGTCGCGGGTTGCCACCCCCTCCGTGTTGATGGCAACCACACAGTCGGCCCAGATCCTCTCCCGTTCTTCCTTGCTGGCGCGGGACGATCCAAAGAGGGCATCATACTGCCCCAGGACATGCTCCACCAGGACACCAACTTCGGTGGCAGTGAAGCTGGTGCCCCTCTGCCGCTCTGGCCTGGGGTTGCCACTGGTGCCAGATGTCGAAGTGCCCGACATGGCAACCCCAGAGGCTGGATTGGGTGGGCAACTGGGTCCTGGGGCTGGGCTGTGGAGCGATGTTATCCCAGTCGGGTGTCTTCTGTTCCAGCAGGGGTGGACACAGCAACTGGACCCCTGCAGATGGCTGATGTGCAGGCACCAAATGGCAGGGCACGGTGGCAGCAGGAAGCCAGGCAGGCAGCAGCAGATGGCACATGGGAGGCTGCTCGGGGCACTGGGGGGCAGTAATTTGGCCTTCTGGGCAGGAGCGTGGTCTTCCGTGTGTTTTCGCGTGGCCAGCTTGATACGGAGTGATTTGGCACGTGAAAATCCTGCACGTCAGCGTGAAATTCGAGGAAAGGCCCTTAGCGCGTAAGCGCGTCAGCACGCATACGCGATTCTATTGGACCAAAGGCCCTCAGCGCGTAAGCGCGTCTGTGACGTGACCCGCACGGCTGTTTCCCTCATAGCACGTGATGACAGAGCACACGTGGAAAGACTGCACGTCAGAGTGTCATCGCGTGTAATTGGACAAAAGTGCGCGTACACGCGATTGGCCTATGTACGTGTATTTCAGGGGTGCGCGGGCACTTACACACGCGAGTACATCAGCGCACGTGTATTCCGGGGTGCGCAGGAATTTCCACACGCTATTGGCCTGGGTACGTGGATTTCAGGGGTGCGCGGGAAGTTTCACACGCTTGCCTACAACACGCGCAAAGAAACACGTACGCCAGTAGGAAGTAGGCATACATCGACCCGCGACGCATAAATTTGCGTGCAAAAAACTAACAAGCTCAGATGCCAGGATGAATATACCGTTCCTAGCAGCAGTGGCCGTAGACTACCAAAGGAGGAGGAGGAGGATAGTCAGGGCCAGAATTTTCACACCCAGAACCAGCCTTTTTGGGATGCCTGATGACCAGGTGTTTGGGAGGTACAGGTTTGCACCACACATAATACTGGACCTGGTGAGTGAGTGGGAGGATGACCTCACATCACCCACCCTGTGCTCCCAAGCACTCAGCCCCCTGGAGAAGGTCCTCAATGTACTGCACTTCTTAGCCACTGGATCATTTCAGCGGACAAGTGCCATAGTGGGTGGGGTGTCACAGGCCACGCAGTCACGCTGCCTACACCAGGTCTTGAACATCATCACTGCACGCCCATCAGTCCGCAGGCACATATACCTGCCCAGAACACCTGCAGAAAGGCATGCTGCCGCCCTGGATTTTTACGGTGTGGCACGATTCCCCAAAGTGCTAGGTGCCATCGACTGCACCCATGTGGCTCTACGTCCCCCCAGGGCATCTGAGCACATCTATAGGAACCGCAGGCACTGGCATTCCATCAACGTGCAGGTAGTATGTAATGCCAAGGGAATCATCACCTCAGTATATGCCAACTATCCCGGTTCCACCCACGACAGCTTCATTTACCGAATGTCCACCCTAAGCCGGGACCTAGAAGCTGGGCGGCATGGCGATACATGGCTGCTTGGTGAGTATGAATGCCACTGCACATGCATGCATGTCAGATACTGAGCAAGGTCACAACCCCACCAATGATACCCATCACCACCTTTACAGGGGACAGTGCCTACCCTCTCAGCCCCCACAGGATGACGCCAATTCGGAACCCCACCACGCCACCCGAGGTAAGATATAACACAGCCCACATTGCAACCCGGGGCATAGTGGAGCGCACATTCGGAGTGCTTAAGTCACGCTTTCGCTCCCTTGACCGTTCTGGCGGGCAGCTGTTATACGCTCCCCCAGTAGTGTGCAGGATCATAGTGGCAGCATGTGTCCTGCACAACGTTGCAACACGCCGGGGCCTGGCCGTGGACATGGTGGTGCCCCCACATCCCCAACCACATTCACGCCCGCTGCGCATGGGAGGGGAAAGGGCACGGGGGGAGGCAGCCCGTACACAGCTAGTGGCTAATTACTTCACATAGAAATCACACCCCTGTGGAGTGCACACTGCCCTGGCACATATCATCTGACAATCAATGATGACTCAACCTGACAATGATCCTGAATGTCTGGAGAATCAACCATCAAAACCATATCAGCCTGAGATTGTTCACCTGGAAGTGTTACAATGTGTGCATCCCTACCTACACAGACACCACCAATGCAGTTTCGTGAAAAAACACATTCATGCAGCTAAAATGAATACCCACTTGCAAAATGCAACATGAGGACAGTGCCATGTCACCCAACCCATCCCCAGCACCGCCACACGACACACCATGCCATGTCATGCTATGTGCGGGCAAACAAAGTAATCCCCACAACATGACACAAGTGTCACAAAGTACAGTGTCCCTAATTGAAACTCGCGACACCTGAAATGCTCACAGTAATGCAGGACCAACAACACACTTGAGCAGGTATTTAGCAGTAACACTTATCAGCTACTGACCCTCAAAACTACCATTAACATGACATTACGAATGTAAGAAATTAGTAGTCTCACCACCTGGAAATGCCTGCACTCCCACCACTTCCAACTGTACAGTGTTGCCGCCATGTAGAGTTGTAGGTGCACTGCTGCCAACATGGACTCCATCTCCAAAGTAGAGGGCCTTGTGTAGACATGAGGAAAGGACCTGCAAATTAGGAGGTAGACATGGATGATGAGTTACACATCAATGCAACATGCAGTGTACAACACAACAGCAATATGCACTAGGAATGTATACACAGTATTGACTAGACTACCCACACATGTAGTGGGAGTCCAATGTCACCATGTACGTCAATGTCACTTGGGCACACCATTTGCAAGCCCATGGAAACGGGAAGCAGGAGGGGTGTGTGTGACAAAAACCCAAGCATCTGAACCAAATACATGACAAGCCTGCATGTGCCCAGCCACAATGCAGCGTATGCCCACGGGAGCCACACAAGGCAACACACTGTCCCAAAAAAAAAAAAAAAAATAAAAATAAAAATAATAAAAAAATGGCCATTAATGGGCCCGGGGGGGGGGGTTGGGGAGGCCACCCAGGAGGTCCGAGGACAGGGTGCACACCAAAACCCACCTGTGTGGATCTTGCGAAAAAAAACACCTCCATGGGCTCATGGCCCACACGGCTACCCTATTGTGGGAGTATCACTGCTGTCGCTATTCTCACCCTGTGCAGCTGCATCCTGAGTACAGCTCGGGGGAGGTGCAGCCAGAGACACCCCTTGAGAGCACGACCTGCAGCAGTTGTGGGTTCTCACCCATCACCACACCACGTCCCTCACTGGTGGCACTATGGGAGGCAGCCCACGCAAGGCCCTAGTCTGTTCCTCCATGGCTGCAAGCATGCGGGTGTGGTAGGTCTCGTTCTGGAGGATGAGTGTGCGGAGATCCCCATGCAACAACTCACGGGATGCCCGGACCTCCGCCCTAGTTGCCTGCATCTCAGCTGAGAGCGTACGGGTGAGACGCTCCAGCTGCTGTTCTGTCCTTTGGTTTGTTGAAGCCTCAAGCTCAACAAGAGTCGTCCTGAGGTGAAGGAGTTCCAGCCTCAGGGCTTCCCTGTGGCCCTGGGACTCTATGGAGATGGCTTCCTGCAGAGTCGCCAGTGCCGCCCGCCTGTCCCTGTTGGACGCCAACATGTCCTCCCTGTGTGACTGGCAGATGGAGTCGGTTGCCTGCTGTAGTCGCTCCATCAGCCTTTTCGGGGGGGACAATGGAAGTGGCCACCCTATCCATGGCCTGAACCATCATCTCTGATGATGCTGCCTGTTGGGTTGCAATACCCTAGATGGATTGCTCCCATGCGGTATTGCCAGGTGGCGTACGGCCACCACGTCGGCGGGCACCACACCTGTCTGGGGCAAGGCGAACTGCGCCTTTCTGTGCCGGCACTGCCTGAGGCTGCAGGACTGCATTCCCCCTCTGACCTGCTGGCCCAGGAACAGGATCAGATGTTGCGGAGTGTGACCCTGCATCCGTAACCACCAAAGGCGTAGCTGCCAACACTGACATCCCCATTGAGGGTTCTGACCCTGGTGCAGGTGGGTCGGACAGAAAAGAATCCCTCCCAGGAACACTCACCTGCGACGGCACGTAGGTCTCATCATCCGAATCAACACCTGAGTACAGCTCGGGGGAGGTGCAGCCAGAGACACCCCTTGAGAGCACGACCTGCAGCAGTTGTGGGTTCTCACCCACCACCACACCACGTCCCTCACTGGTGGTCGGTCGGCCCTCAGACCCCTCCTGGGTCTGCACCATCTCCACAACCCCAGCAGTATCAGGTGCGTCTTCCCCTGCAAAGACATAAAAGAAAACAAATGGAAACAGGCATTAGCACCATGGCACACAATGAGGGCTGAGAAGCAACAGAACCAGTACTTGATTGACACATGTCCCACATGACTAAAACCCTACCATGCATGCACCCCCACTTCGTATGAAGAGGAGGCAAATGGCACACATTGATGACACCAAGATGGAAGATGAACACATTTGCTGCATGCTGCCTAGCAGTGGCATCACACATTGGCCTCTGATTGCCAGGTGAAATACACATGCCATCACACAGATGGCATGTACCATTGCTATTGAGTGAAGATGGAGAGGAGGGCAGCACTTATTCATTCAGTCCAGTTCCCTCATGTAATAGCTTTTCTAATTCAAACAGGTCTGATTTTTCACCTGGAGCTGCCAGTCCAAAATGGTCCGATTGCACACGGACATGTCTAAACAAATGATATCCAGGTAACAAAGTCACTCCACTTTACCATAGCCATGTCAGACATGTGACTAGAGGACTGAGAAATGCCTAGTTAAAGTGGTGGAATGCAAACAATCTGCCTGAATGAACAGAGAAAAATAAGCAACAAAAACAATCTGCCTGAATGAACAGAGAAAGATAAGCAACAATAATGTGGCAAGGTGACACTTCAAGGGCAACTGGCGTGCTGTTGGGCTAGATGTCTACTGTTGGCAGAAGGGATACTGCTATGGCCAAATGCTGCTGCGCAGAATGTATTGCATGAAGCACATGGGTGACCCAAACAACTCAGTAGCACACACCCTCACCTGGCACACAAACAGAAGCCCTCACACACACACCATGCACATGGATGACACACACATGCATGTGCACTCACCGGACAATGCCTCATAATCAGGCAGATCTCCCACGCCTTGGATCTGTTCCTCCGTGACGTAGGTCCCAGCGACTGACTCATGTGGAGTGAGTTCCATGTCTTCTACTGGAGACCCACCTCCAGTCACTAGAGTTGCGGCATGACTTGAGGCCAGCTTATTCTTTGCCCTGTGCTTTAGGTCATTCCAGCGCTTATAGCAATCATTGGCTGTGCGCCTCACGATTCCAAGGGCACTTACGATGTCCGCAACGGTCTGCCAGTGTGCCTGGCATTGTGCAGGTGTGGTCTTGGATCCTGCAACAATGACCATTTCATTATCATGTGCGGACACATACTCGACAAGTGCATTCAGTTCGGCATCCGTGAAGCTGGGCTTCCTCGACGGGCCGGACTGTGTAGCCGTGTCTGGGGCATCAGCCTGTGCCGGACGAGCACTCTTCCTCTTCCGCTTGGAAGGTGGTGGTGATCCTGAGTGCCCTACGCCGCTCTGGACACTAGGGGCAGGAGCCCTGGTGGACTCTGTATCAGGAGTGTGGGATTGCACACTCAGTATGGGAGTTGGTGCAGGCATTGGCTCAAGTGTAATGGTGTCAGGGGGAATGTCAGCAGGATGGACTAGGACCGACACTGTCCTGGCTGGGTGTGTGAGAGCTGGGGTGGATGGAGCCGCAGCTGCCCCTGCAGTCTCTCCACCCTGCCTACTTGGGGCAGCAGATGACCTTGCTGCCCCTGATCCACGTGGCCTGATGACATCAATGTGCACCAGCGCACGTGTCATAGGCCTGCTGACCTGGAAGTCAGCCATGGAGTCAGCCAGGTCTGGTGCCACAATGGGCTGGTCCAAAAAGGGCTGAGCATGGATGGTGTCAGCCACATCACCCTCAACCAGGGTGGGCGGGGAGGGATTATGGGTGCCCTTGACTGGTCCTCCACACATGGGGGGACAGGGTCACCCTGCAAGTAACGACCACGTCCCCTACTGGATCCACCACGGCCACCACTTGTGGCTCGTCCACCTTTGCCACCCTTACGGATTCCTCGCCTCCCAACCATGGCACTGATGTTAATGTGCGTATGGGAGTGGCTGTAAACTATTGTCCTGGGCAATTGGGGGTCAAAGGGGTTGGGTACCAGATGGTAATCGTACCCTAGTGCTCTAGCAAGGCTGAATGTGACCCCTGGGGAAAGATGACGGGTCACGCAACGCACAGGAAGCCCAAAAAAGGGAGATAACGTGCACGCAACCCCTCCTAGACCACGTGTGCGGAAAATAAAACCTGCACTACGCTGTGGCACCCAGTAACACAAGAATGAACGTATGCGTGTCACACGCAGCCTAGAATGACCTTTGAAGGGGTAGGCTACACACGGGGCAAGCACAGATGTTAGATACGTGCGTGACTCACCGTCTGCCAGGAAAAAGAGCGTGAAAGAGAAGCGCGTGTGGGCGTTGGCAACACCCCCGCCAAAAGAAGAATTGTACGCTGTCTGAGGAGACAGGACAACAGTAGAAGGGAACGCTGTTTGAGGGAACAGGCCCAGGAAAACCAGAAAAAGAGAAAAAAGAGAAAAAGCTGTCAGAGGTAACAGGGAGTACGAACTTGAAACGCCGTGAAGTAAATCGCGTGTAAAACGACAAGAAGTATAGATTTCACCCACTCGCTCTCCACGAAAAGCATGTACAAGGAAATGGTGTTCTACGCGTACCTTTTATGCAGGCCCACACGTCCAGCGTCACTTCCGCGTGTACGCGCTAGGGCCATTTCCACCAATTACACGCTTTGTCACTTCCGCGTGTACGCGCTAGGGCCATTTCCACCAATTACACGCTTTGTCACTTCCGCGTGTACGCGCTAGGGCCATTTCCACCAATTACACGCTTTGTCACTTCCGCGTGTATGCGCTAAGGCCATTTCCACCAATTACACGCTTTGACACTCGGACGTGTCTTTCATTTTTTTAACACGCAACATTTCAAACGTGTGCCATATTCAACGTGCACGTGACTTCATAGACGCGCATACGCTGGTGGCCTTTGGGCCAATGAATGTACAGACGTGTGCTGACGCGCTTATGCGCTAAGGGCCTTTCCTCGAATTACACGCAGACATGCTGGATTTTCACGTGCAAAATCACTCCGTATCAAGCTGGCCACGCGTTCACACATGGAAGACCACGCTCCTGCCCAGAAGGCCGAATTACTGCCCCCCAGAGCCCTGAGCACGCTCCCACCTGCCATCTGCTGCTGCCTGACTGCCTGCTGCCCACGTGCCCTGACATTTGCTGCCTGCACATCAGCCAGGGGTGCTGTTGCTGTGACCACCCCTGCTGGAACCAAAGACTCCCGACTGCTTTTCCATCGCCCCACAGCCCAGCCCCAGGACGCAGTTGCCCACCCACTCCTGCCTCTGGGGTTGTCATGTCGGGCACTGCAACATCTGGCACCAGTGGCAACCCCCGGCCAAGGAGGCAGAGGGGCATCAGCTTCACTGCCACCGAAGTTGGTGTCCTGGTGGAGCATGTCCTGGGGCAGTATGATGCCCTCTTCGGAAGGTTGCGCGCCGACAAGGAAGGACGGACTCGGATCTGGATGGACATCGTGACTGCCATCAACGCAGAGGAGGTGGAAGTCCGTGACTACGAACGTGTCAGGAAGCGCTGGGACGACTTCAGGTCCAGGACCCTCAACAAGGCCCGGTGCCTCCTGAAGGCAGCGGATGCTAAGGGGCGCCGAGGCCACTTGTCGGAAGATCAGATGAGGGTCCTGGAACGCATATCCCCAGCGCTCCACGTCCAGGTCCTTGAGAGGCAGACCCGTCTGGAGTCGAGCGGTAAGTGTACATGCATACTGATTGTAAGCTGTGCGTGTGGTGTGCCAGGAGTGTGCAGGTTGAACATGTATTTTTATGTGGGCAAGTAGGGGGGGGTGTACAGGGCCGTGAGGGTGACACATGCAAGGGGTCTCATGTGTGACACATGGATGGTGCTTGTGTGTGTGGGCTTGCATGGCACAGAATGTGGAGGAATGATTGTCAGGTGTGACATGGATGTCGATCGGAACACTGCGACAGTTGGCGGAGGTGTACACATGCATGCAAGTTTGGTGGTGTGTGTGCATGTGTAGTGTACTCCCTATGTTGCATGTGATGTGTGGATGACCTTTGGCTGCTCATGCTGTTGTATGTGAATGGATGGTGCTGGCTGTTGCAATATGGCTGTGGTATGGCTCATGTGTGCAAGTTGAAATGACATGTGTGTTGGGGATTGTGATGCCATGTCTGAGGTTTACCAATGCCACTCATGTAGAACTGTCATGTGTGTATGAGTCCATTGTACAGTGCCCTGATGCCTGTGTTTTCTTTCTCCCTGTCTGCAGCGTCAACTGATGAAGAGGGCGGAGAAGGTGCTGTGGAGCACATCGGCAGGGGTCGCACCACCAGCTGGAGACGCAAGGCCCGGATCCCCTCCCAGGTTCTGATCTCGTCGGGGAGTGAGGACCCCTGTGCCGTGTCCCAGGCCGCAGCTGCCGAGGGGAGGTCCAAGAGGCGGAGGTTGGAGTTGGACTCCTCGGCAGCAGAAGGGGCAGCTGGGACCCCACAGGGCCCAACGGAGGAAGATGGCACGGAGTCATCCAGGTTGGTGGGGGGTTTGGAGGAGGAGGAGGCCGTGCAAGCGACAGAGGCGGGGTCTGGAGGTGGGGATTCCACTGGTGCTAGTGGTGCAGTGCAGGATCAGGGACAGGAGGCAGCACAGGCCGCCGCGGAGGTGCCTGTGTGCAATCCTGTCCCTGCTCCTGTCACTGCATCATCTTGCACCAGTGGGGATGCCTACCTCCAGACCCGTTCTCAGGGAGGGGATTGGCTTACAACACCTGGCCTTCCTCTCCCTGCCGATGTGGCTATCCTGCACCAGGTTGAGCCTGTCCAGGGTGGGCTGGCGTTACGTCAATGGGCCATGCGAGCTGACCTGCAGTCTTTTCATGATGAGTCTGCATGTCTTCTCGCATGGCTCGTTGACCGCGTTGACCCACTGGGACAGCTCACCAGGGCTGGATTCCTCCGTTTCCTGGACCTTGTTTCGACCCCCTCCTCCACAGAACCCCCTATGCCCCAGTCGTCCTCCATGCCATCTTCCCACCCATGTGTCACCTGGGTGTCCTGTGGAGCTGCCTCCGACCGTGCGGCCAGGCTGGTGGACAATAGATCCCCGCCACAGTCGGGAGTCGGACATCCAGCAGGGGTGGCCACATCAATGACTGCACCCCAGCTGGAGGAGGATGTGCAGGCACCATCGGACAGGGCACATGGACAGCAGCAGCTGCAGCAGCAGGAGGCTGTAGGTGGGAGCCACGATAGCTCGGGGCCTTCAACATCGGAGGGGCAGGCATCGGCCGGAGGGCAGGAGGACCCTGGACGGGAAGTGTCTTCCGTGTGGCAGAGGTTGGGCCACGCCATAGATGCGGAGCGGCGGCGGGCGGAAGAGGCGCGGCTCACGATCGTCAGGGCGGAGAACTCCATGCGGAGGGCCCTGAGGCGGGCCGAGTGCCTCGAGGCAATCCGCAGGGAGTTGGAGGTGAACATGTCGGCGTCCCTGCGGACCCTCGGGGCCATGGAACAGGACCGCCTCCGGGACATAGACGAGGAGTTCGATGATGCCCTGGCCCGGAACACCACTAAGTGAGCCGCTGGACTGGCCCGCCGCCATTGTATATAGTTATTTAGTGATAGGTTTCCTTTATAGTTTATTTTTATTTGGAGTCGACTGACACTGCTCCACCTTTTGTATATAGTTCCATTTTAGATAGGTTTTTTGGTAGGTTTCATTTCTTCTGTTGGGATGATGGACCCTGAATACTTTGTACATAGTTGGACTTTGGATTTGGATATTTTTTTTACTATGAATATTTTTTTCCATGGAGCAATGGTTTTCTATTTCTTTTTTTCCTTCATTTCCTTTTTATGGACTTGAACTTTGGAAGAAATTTTTTTGGATTATCATTTATTGATTTTAATTTGAAAAGGGACAGCCAGCTTAATTTTGTTATTTTTTTACTTGTGTATTTTGTTTAATTTTGATTGCCATTACTGTTGTTTTTAATACATTATTTTGATTTTTTCATTCTTCAATGTGTGGTTTCATCTCATTGTTTTCATGCATGTCATGATATGGGTTTTCAGGTTCACTTGCAACCATTGTGTGTGTGTGAGACACATGTGTTGATTTACATTGTTTCCATTGGAGTAGTATCATGGGCGCATCTAATACTTGGTTGTGTCTTTGGGCTGTGGTGGCTGGCCATGAGGCCCATGCTTGAGGATTGTCAGGGCCTGTGGGCAGGGGGACATGAGTGGGGGCCTGGTGGAGGCAGCCCCTGCACTGCTGGGGGGTGGGGGTGGTGGTAGACATGGGTGGGAGCCTGGTGGGGGCTGCCCATGGTGGCTGGGGGGTGGGGTGGTAGTAGACATGGGTGGGAGCCTGGTGGAGGGTGCCCCACAGTGCTGGGGGGTGGGGTGGGTGGGAGACATGAGTGGGGGCCTGGTGGAGGCTGCTCATGGTGGCTGGGAGGTGGGGGTGGGTGGGAGACATGAGTGGGGGCCTGGTGGAGGCTGCCCCACAGTGCTGGGGGGTGGGGTTGGTGGTAGACATGGGTGGGAGCCTGGTGGGGGCTGCCCATCGTGGCTGGGGGGTGGGGGTGGGTGGGAGACATGAGTGGGGGCCTGGTGGGGGCTGCCCATGGTGGCTGGGGGGTGGGGGTGGTGGGAGACATGGGTGGGAGCCTGGTGGAGGGTGCCCCACAGTGCTGGGGGATGGGGTGGGTGGGAGACATGAGTGGGGGCCAGGTGGAGGCTGCCCATGGTGGCTGGGGGGTGGGGGGGGTGGGAGACATGGGTGGGGGCCTGGTGGAGAGTGCCCCACACTGCTGGGGGGGTGGGGGGTGGGAGACATGAGTGGGGGCCTGGTGGAGGCTGCCCATGGTGACTGGGGAGGTGGGGGTGGTGGTAGACATGGGTGGGAGCCTGGTGGAGGGTGCCCCACAGTGCTGGGGGGTGGGGTGGGTGGTAGACATGAGTGGGAGCCTGGTGGAGGCTGCCCATGGTGGCTGGGGGGTGGGGGTGGTGGGAGACATGGGTGGGGGCCTGGTGGAGGCTGCCCCACAGTGCTGGGGGGGTGGGGGTGGTGGTAGACATGGGTGGGAGCCTGGTGGGGGCTGCCCATGGTGGCTGGGGGGTGGGGGTGGGTGGGAGACATGAGTGGGGGCCTGGTGGGGGCTGCCCATGGTGGCTGGGGGGTGGGGGTGGTGGTAGACATGGGTGGGAGCCGGGTGGAGGGTGCCCCACAGTGCTGGGGGGTGGGGTGGGTGGGAGACATGAGTGGGGGCCTGGTGGAGGCTGCCCATGGTGGCTGGGGGGTGGGGGTGGTGGGAGACATGAGTGGGGGCCTGGTGGAGGGTGCCCCACAGTGCTGGGGGGGAAGGGGGGGTGGGAGACATGAGTGGGGGCCTGGTGGAGGCTGCCCCACAGTGCTGGGGGGTGGGGGTGGTGGTAGACATGGGTGGGAGCCTGGTGGGGGCTGCCCATGGTGGCTGGGGGGTGGGGATGGGTGGGAGACATGAGTGGGGGCCTGGTGGAGGCTGCCCCACAGTGCTGGGGGGTGGGGGTGGGTGGGAGACATGAGTGGGGGCCTGGTGGGGGCTGCCCATGGTGGCTGGGGGGTGGGGGTGGTGGTAGAAATGTGTGGGAGCCTGGTGGAGGGTGCCCCACAGTGCTGGGGGGTGGGGTGGGTGGTAGACATGAGTGGGGGGCTGGTGGAGGCTGCCCCTGCACTGCTGGGGGTGGGGGTGATAGGGAACATGAGTGGGGGCCTGGTGGAGGGTGCCCCTGCACTGCTGGGGGGTGGGGGTGGTGGTAGAAATGGGTGGGAGCCTGGTGGGGGCTGCCCATGGTGGCTGGGGGGTGGGGTGGGTGGGAGACATGAGTGGGGGCCTGGTGGAGGCTGCCCCTGCACTGCTGGGGGGTGGGGGTGGGTGGGAGACATGAGTGGGGGCCTGGTGGGGGCTGCCCATGGTGGCTGGGGGGTGGGGGTGGTGGTAGACATGGGTGGGAGCCTGGTGGAGGGTGCCCCACAGTGCTGGGGGGTGGGGTGGGTGGGAGACATGAGTGGGGGCCTGGTGGAGGCTGCCCATGGTGGCTGGGGGGTGGGGGTGGTGGGAGACATGGGTGGGGGCCTGGTTGAGGGTGCCCCACACTATTGGGGGGGTGGGGGGTGGGGGGTGGGAGACATGAGTGGGGGCCTGGTGGAGGCTGCCCCTGCACTGCTGGGGGGTGGGGGTGGTGGTAGACAACGGTGGGAGCCTGTTGGGGGCTGCCCATGGTGGCTGGGGGGGTGGGGGGTGGGGGACATGAGCAGGTGTGCAGGGTAGTCCCCTGTTTTGTGGGCTGCCTGCAGGGGCCGTGGAGGATGTACAGGGAACACCTGTGAGGACCCACCCAGCCTAATCGCGTGTGTAACTTCCCGCGCACCCCTGTAATACACGTACCTCAACCGTTGCTGTATTGTCTGTTCTAGATTCACCTGTATCTACTAAGAAGATACCTTTATCCACCCGTCTCTTCATAGCTTATCTGATAACGTGGACGGTAAGCTCACAGTGGCATAATCTATAATTCCTGCTGTTTTTTGAGCTTTGAATAGTATTGACAGCTTTTACTTATAGCTGTTTTTTTCATATTGTTCCCCCTAGGTAAATGAAAATCACCGTGAAGGAAACCTAACTGAATTGTCTGAAGTTTTGAGTTTCAAGACCTATTACGTTTGTTGTTGTTTTGTTGCTCTACCCCTGATGAATTTCTCGCAATTGTATAAATCGTTGTTTGAGAATGAAACATGTAGGGTTTTTGATTATGTTGTATTACTGCCAACATCTTAATACATTAAAGTTATATTTAACTGTTTAGAACCGCCAATCATACTTAAGGCGGATTCACTGAACCATGTATTTGTTATAGAGAGGTGGTACTCTGTAAAATAGGGACTCCCGCAGAGTTTAGTATCAAAACACAATTCTTTCATGAAATTGGGTCTTTTTTACTCTGGTCTTACAACTTGTTAATGAAGTCAGTTGTTTGTATCAGAGTTTATTTCCATTTTTTTAAAAAAATGTTTCCCAAGTGTTTTGGGTTCACTGTGCACTTTATTATGAGTGAGAATGTCTTTGAGATTCTTAATGTGATTTTAGGCTTCTAGTGAAAGTCATTGTTTTTTAACAAATATATTTTTTGTAAGAAAATTGAACAGTTTAATATGTCAATTTAATAAAATATTATACCGATTTAGACCTCTCAGTGGTGTTTAAGGTTTACTGTTTGTAATTTTCGATCTCTGGTGAATTTCAATGCCTAAGAGGGGGTCCTATATGGAAGCTGCGAGATTCTTTATGTTTTGAAACGATCGTAGGCTGTGTCAAGGGGGACGAACCTCGCAGCACTGTCTAGTAGCCCTTTCGTCTTCCTTTTGGTTAATGTTGTTTAGAGCGGTTCTCTCCGCAAGACCTGTTATAAGTGGTAAATTGAGTTTGATTGACACTACTTAATGGTTGAGTGATGAACATTGCGGGATTCGCATTTCAATAAGATATTTTTCCCTAAAAGTTATTTTTGAGGTAAGTCCATGATGGCAGCAGAACGGACTAAGAGTTATGACGATAAATATGTCCTTGAACTGCTGGCACAATCTTCGTTGTTTTCAGATGAAGGAGAAGGGTCCCTCATAGCAAATCTAAGCAATTGGGATGAATTGTTGCAGCTTAAGAAAAGACTAATCCGGACAGAGCTTCATGGTTCAATCATGATTGAATACTTACGGTCAGGCACCCTACCACAAGGCCTTGTGGTTCGCAATGAACCCCGCTTGTTTTTGGACAATAGAGACTTCATTTTGCAATGGAGTTATATTGCAAATAAATGCGGGAGGGACTGGACTATACTTATAATAGATACAGCTCGTGCCATGACAATCAAGATCTCAGGTGATCTTGAAAAAATGGAAGAGGAAATTAAGAAGCTAGTTCCTCTCGATACCTACAAAAAGCGCCTAGAAGAGATTCTGAAAGAGATTATTGACTTTAAAGAATTCTGTACACAAGATCGCATTACGCGTATGAAGAAAGATCTTCTTCAATTTTCGCATGAAAATACGTTCCGCTACACTAAAGAAGGTTATGATCCTTCTGCTGGTCGACATCCTAACGGACAAAAGCAGGGTGGTCAGAAACGTGTCAATTTTGGCAACACTTCTTTCAGTTCAGGTAGCTCTGACAACAGTAATTTTTTCCAACAGAGAGGCTATAAAGGTTCTCGGAACCGAGGGAGGAACCAAAGGAGAGCAGGACGCAACACACGTAATTCCCGCAACAGCAATAGGAATAATTTTTATTCCCCTCATCAGGGCAATCCTGCAGGTGCCCCCCCACAACAATTGCAACAGCTAGGTTTTTTAGACCCGCATCAGGATACAGACATCTGGGACGAGGCTCCCCGAGTGCTGCGCAGCAACAGACCCTATTAGTAAATCTATCGACTTATAGCCCATCAGCGGAAGAGGTTTCTGTCATTAATAAAGGGTTGGGTTTTGTCCCAACAGTTCATTATGATAAGTTCCGTACACGCGTGGAAGTTGAACAATTGCTACGCAAAATTCACTTGCAACAATATTTCTCTCAGAACAGTTATGATGATCAGAACAATGAAAGCGGTTTTCGTAATAAATCTTCTTTTAACCCCCCGGCAGCCAGCTTTACACCCGAAGCGATTGTGTTTGCTAAGAGAGTGTGGCATGATATCGAACGTTTCGAAAATCTACTACCGCATCATACTTTTCAGAATATGAGTAATTCAGAACGATTGGGGGTTAAACACTTGGCCAGTCACTCAGATATCATTTTGCGAAAAGCGGACAAAGGAGGAGCGGTAGTCATGCTAAACAGGAGTGATTACATTAATGAATGTTTACGTCAGCTCAACGATAAAAGCTTCTACCAACCTATCACTGAAGACCCTACTAAGCGGTTAGCCACACTCATTACCAGCAAAGTTGAGAAGGCACTTGAACGAGGTTGGATATGCCAACAGGAGTGTGATTACTTACAAGTTAAAGACCCTACTATACCGAAATTCTACATTCTTCCAAAAATTCATAAGGCTATGGTGAACCCTCCGGGACGCCCGATCGTCTCAGGCACTGGTGCGATTTTAGAACCACTCTCGCGTTTTGCCGACAGATATCTTAAACCGTATGTCGCAGCCATGTATTCCTTTGTACAAGATACCACAGAAGTGATTAATATGGTTGAAGACATGCAATTCGACCCGCATCAGCAACTAATGGTTAGTCTTGATATAGTGTCTCTCTACACTTGTATCCCTCAGCAGGATACATTACAAGTATTGGAAGAAACCCTCCTAACCAAAAGAACAACGGGCAAAGTACCCAATAGCTTCATTCTGTGGTGCGCCGAAATGGCCTTAACCGAAAATTACTTCGGGTTTAACGGCCAGCTATACCATCAAGTTCACGGCACTGCCATGGGGTCATCAGTTGCCCCCTCAGCAGCTAACCTATATGTAGAAAGCTTTGAAAGAGGCGTTATTTATAACCCCTCTAACCCCTTTTTTAATAACCTGGGGTTGTGGCGACGCTATATTGATGATATATTAATCATCTGGAATGGCTCTCTGGCCATGTTTGAAGAATTTGTAGTATGGATTAATAAACAAAACCGATATCTGAAGTTCACCTCTACCCATAGTAACAAGGAACTTAATTTTCTAGATGTTACCATCTGGGTAGACAGTGGGTCTAATATTTTGAAAGTTAAACCTTTTCATAAACCTACCGACCGCAACTCACTATTAGAATTTAAGAGCTGCCACCCTCGACATACGAGGGAAAATCTTCCTTTCGGCCAATTCCTGCGCCTTAAAAGGAATAGTTCTACACGTGATATTTTCCGTCAAGAAGCTCAAGCCTTAGGGTCCAAATTGAGAGCACGTAGTTATCCTGAAAAGATTATTAAGCGTGCTTACAAGAGGTCCTCGAACAATGACCGAGGCGCACTTCTAGAATATCGGGACAGGTCCACAGAAAGTAAAAACCTAGTGTTTGTCAGTACTTTCAGCCCTTCAGCTAATCAAATTGTGAAGATTATTACGAAAAATTGGCACATCCTTCGTCAAGGCGAGTGCCCGTTGGATCCACCTATGTGTGCATTCAAAAGAGGACCCAACCTTAAAGAACTCCTCACGAAGAATGACATCTCCAAAGGCCAACACCGACAAAAGAGTGTTACTGAAATGTGGGGTCTACCCAAAACGGTGGGCCATGCCCCGTGCGGCCAGTGTACCAACTGTATACTTACCAGCAGAACATTGCAGGTCGACATCGGCCTTAAAAAACTTTGGTTACAGAAAACCTTTACTAACTGCAATTCTAGCAATGTGGTTTATGCAATCTGGTGCCCTTGTGGTAAAATGTACATAGGAATGACCAAACGCAAAGTGAAAGTAAGAATCTCCGAACATAGGAGTTGCATCAAGAATAAAGTGATGACAGCACCTATGGTAGGCCATTTCGTTGTTATGAACCATAAAGCAGATGAACTTAGATGGACCGTGTTATTGCATATTGCTGCTGGCTCGGACGGCGACTCAGTTATGAAACGACTATTGACTAAAGAAACCTGGCTAATTTTTCTGTGCAATACAACAGAGATCGGTTTAAACGAAGCCATTGATTGGAATAACATTTAAAATCCCAGGTCCGTATTTTCTAGTTTTCGCTAGCTTTGCCGTGCAGTACCGAATTGACATATAGTGCAAGTTTTCCACCGCATTTTCCAGACCAGAGCCTACTTCTCTCCAGGACGTTATTTGTGTTTGGGCTCGGCTCCTCGGCGTTCACTAACAGACGTTGCCCCTTTAATGATACAGCCAGCAATACCTTACACAGGTGGTCTTGTTTCACATTCTCCAACGCGGAGCCTTTATAATACGTCACATCCGCTAATACGGCTGACGACGGCCAGAATACGTAACCCGGAAGTAGACACTCGCGAGCTTGACAAACTGACAAGAAGTAAGGGGTGATCGAGTTTAATTACCTTAGAGATCACAGAGGCCAAACAACATCTTGTTGCCACTTTATTTAGTAGTCAACAAGACATTCCTTTAACAGCAACTTTTCTGCTACAATGGCCCTACTCATGGCGCTTCTCCTTCTTTTTATTTAGGAGTTTGCCATTGTATTCAACAGTAAACACAAGTAACGCATGCAACATAGATCCGGCCTTTGAACAGCCTTGCTACGCCGAGTGGTTGTTCCATCTTGTCCTTGTCGCCATCGGGGTTAAGTTTACAATGGGCTAGTATTAGTCCCCACACACCGGAGTTGGCGAGAGTGAACGGATAGGTGCCTAGAATACAAGGTAAATGTTGCTACATGCGAAGATGCTGATTACGAGGGCCTTCAAGCTTTGGTTGAACAGATGTTATACGTTTAACCGTCTCAGAATGTTTTCACGTGGACTTCAGAATAGGTGAACTAGGTAATAAATAACCAACTTTAGATTGTGATGAGTTCTAGTTATTTATTTTTTTATCCATTTTTCGGAGTACGCTCCGCCTGTAAGAGACCCTTCATTCATTTTATGATTTATCTGTTTTTTGAATATTTGGTTAAAATTACAAAAGTTTTTTGTTGCGAATCCCGTGATGAGTTTTTTTTCCTCAACCGTTGCTGTATTGTCTGTTCTAGATTCACCTGTATCTACTAAGAAGATACCTTTATCCACCCGTCTCTTCATAGCTTATCTGATAACGTGGACTGTAAGCTCACAGTGGCATAATCTATCATTCCTGCTGTTTTTTGAGCTTTGAATAGTATTGACAGCTTTTACTTATAGCTGTTTTTTTCATATTGTTCCCCCTAGGTAAATGAAAATCACCGTGAAGGAAACCTAACTGAATTGTCTGAAGTTTTGAGTTTCAAGACCTATTACGTTTGTTGTTGTTTTGTTGCTCTACCCCTGATGAATTTCTCGCAATTGTATAAATCGTTGTTTGAGAATGAAACATGTAGGGTTTTTGATTATGTTGTATTACTGCCAACATCTTAATACATTAAAGTTATATTTAACTGTTTAGAACCGCCAATCATACTTAAGGCGGATTCACTGAACCATGTATTTCTTATAGAGAGGTGGTACTCTGTAAAATAGGGACTCCCGCAGAGTTTAGTATCAAAACACAATTCTTTCATGAAATTGGGTCTTTTTTACTCTGGTCTTACAACTTGTTAATGAAGTCAGTTGTTTGTATCAGAGTTTATTTCCATTTTTTTTAAAAAATGTTTCCCAAGTGTTTTGGGTTCACTGTGCACTTTATTATGAGTGAGAATGTCTTTGAGATTCTTAATGTGATTTTAGGCTTCTAGTGAAAGTCATTGTTTTTTAACAAATATATTTTTTGTAAGAAAATTGAACAGTTTAATATGTCAATTTAATAAAATATTATACCGATTTAGACCTCTCAGTGGTGTTTAAGGTTTACTGTTTGTAATTTTCGATCTCTGGTGAATTTCAATGCCTAAGAGGGGGTCCTATATGGAAGCTGCGAGATTCTTTATGTTTTGAAACGATCGTAGGCTGTGTCAAGGGGGACGAACCTCGCAGCACTGTCTAGTAGCCCTTTCGTCTTCCTTTTGGTTAATGGTGGTAGACATGGGTGGGAGCCTGGTGGAGGGTGCCCCACAGTGCTGGGGGATGGGGTGGGTGGGAGACATGAGTGGGGGCCAGGTGGAGGCTGCCCATGGTGGCTGGGGGGTGGGGTGGTGTGAGACATGGGTGGGGGCCTGGTGGAGAGTGCCCCACACTGCTGGGGGGTGGGGGGTGGGAGACATGAGTGGGGGCCTGGTGGAGGCTGCCCATGGTGACTGGGGAGGTGGGGGTGGTGGTAGACATGGGTGGGAGCCTGGTGGAGGGTGCCCCACAGTGCTGGGGGGTGGGGTGGGTGGTAGACATGAGTGGGAGCCTGGTGGAGGCTGCCCATGGTGGCTGGGGGGTGGGGGTGGTGGGAGACATGGGTGGGGGCCTGGTGGAGGCTGCCCCACAGTGCTGGGGGGGTGGGGGTGGTGGTAGACATGGGTGGGAGCCTGGTGGGGGCTGCCCATGGTGGCTGGGGGGTGGGGGTGGGTGGGAGACATGAGTGGGGGCCTGGTGGGGGCTGCCCATGGTGGCTGGGGGGTGGGGGTGGTGGTAGACATGGGTGGGAGCCGGGTGGAGGGTGCCCCACAGTGCTGGGGGGTGGGGTGGGTGGGAGACATGAGTGGGGGCCTGGTGGAGGCTGCCCATGGTGGCTGGGGGGTGGGGGTGGTGGGAGACATGAGTGGGGGCCTGGTGGAGGGTGCCCCACAGTGCTGGGGGGATGGGGGGTGGGAGACATGAGTGGGGGCCTGGTGGAGGCTGCCCCACAGTGCTGGGGGGTGGGGGTGGTGGTAGACATGGGTGGGAGCCTGGTGGGGGCTGCCCATGGTGGCTGGGGGGTGGGGGTGGGTGGGAGACATGAGTGGGGGCCTGGTGGAGGCTGCCCCACAGTGCTGGGGGGTGGGGGTGGTGGTAGACATGGGTGGGAGCATGGTGGGGGCTGCCCATGGTGGCTGGGGGGTGGGGGTGGGTGGGAGACATGAGTGGGGGCCTGGTGGGGGCTGCCCATGGTGGCTGGGGGGTGGGGGTGGTGGTAGAAATGTGTGGGAGCCTGGTGGAGGGTGCCCCACAGTGCTGGGGGGTGGGGTGGGTGGTAGACATGAGTGGGGGGCTGGTGGAGGCTGCCCCTGCACTGCTGGGGGTGGGGGTGATAGGGAACATGAGTGGGGGCCTGGTGGAGGGTGCCCCTGCACTGCTGGGGGGTGGGGGTGGTGGTAGAAATGGGTGGGAGCCTGGTGGGGGCTGCCCATGGTGGCTGGGGGGTGGGGTGGGTGGGAGACATGAGTGGGGGCCTGGTGGAGGCTGCCCCTGCACTGCTGGGGGGTGGGGGTGGGTGGGAGACATGAGTGGGGGCCTGGTGGGGGCTGCCCATGGTGGCTGGGGGGTGGGGGTGGTGGTAGACATGGGTGGGAGCCTGGTGGAGGGTGCCCCACAGTGCTGGGGGGTGGGGTGGGTGGGAGACATGAGTGGGGGCCTGGTGGAGGCTGCCCATGGTGGCTGGGGGGTGGGGGTGGTGGGAGACATGGGTGGGGGCCTGGTTGAGGGTGCCCCACACTATTGGGGGGGTGGGGGGTGGGAGACATGAGTGGGGGCCTGGTGGAGGCTGCCCCTGCACTGCTGGGGGGTGGGGGTGGTGGTAGACAACGGTGGGAGCCTGGTGGGGGCTGCCCATGGTGGCTGGGGGGTGGGGGTGGTGGGAGACATGAGTGGGGGCCTGGTGGAGGCTGCCCCACAGTGCTGGGGGGTGGGGGTGGTGGTAGACATGGGTGGGAGCCTGGTGGGGGCTGCCCATGGTGGCTGGGGGGGTGGGGGGTGGGGGACATGAGCAGGTGTGCAGGGTAGTCCCCTGTTTTGTGGGCTGCCTGCAGGGGCCGTGGAGGATGTACAGGGAACACCTGTGAGGACCCACCCAGCCTAATCGCGTGTGTAACTTCCCGCGCACCCCTGTAATACACGTACCCAGCCAAATCGCGTGTGATAATTCCCGCGCACCCCTGTAATACACGTACCCAGCCAAATCGCGTGTGATTATTCCCGCACCCCTGTAATACACGTACCCAGCCAAATCGCGTGTGATAATTCCCGCGTACCCCTGTAATACACGTACCCTGGCTAATCGCGTGTAAAACTTCACGCGTACCCCTGTCATACACGTACCCAGCCAAATCGCGTGTGATAATTCCCGCGTACCCCTGTAATACACGTACCCTGGCTAATCGCGTGTAAAACTTCACGCGTACCCCTGTCATACACGTACCCTGGCTAATCGCGTGTAAAACTTCCTGCGTACCCCTGTAATACACTTACCCTGGCTAATCGCATGTAAAACTTCCCGCGTACCCCTGATATGAACGTTACCCGCTTTGCGTTCCTTGTTTGGCAGCCCTGTAAACTGGTCCAGGGTTAGCGCAGCCCTTTGCGATGATTTAGCGATTTTGATGGCTTTGCCTTGCGCGAGGGCGTTCTTGGGGGCGTTACTGGCGCTGCTGCAGGGTCGCTGCGATACTCTGCGCCACGGCTGGTTTGGGAGCCTAAAATCCATGAATACTCTGTGAACGGAAATCGGTTTTGGCGCACGCGCCTGGCGCAGACAATCACACGCAGACACTCTGCGCCAGCCGCTTGCGACACTTTTCTGCGAAATTCTATGAATTACCCTGTTAATGTGTTTTCCAGACTTTTTCCCGAGTGCACTGTACGCGAAACAACGACGGCTGTCTGCAGATCCAAGATGGCCGGCGTTTCCAAAAATATGACACACCTCACTCTTTTCCACCATCCAATCAGTGGGCGCGTCCGAGGGCCGCAGACCTCACATAGGCCCTTTGGCCAATTGGAGGCCTGTTGCAGACCGAACAAGAAAGTGAGTCCGAGGACCAAACCCAGTTCACACATTTCTTTTTACCTACTTTTTGGTCATGTAAAAAAAAACTACTTGACGGACGGATTTACACCAAATTTAGAAAACCACGCTTTGGGAACAAGCCGCCAAGCCTGCCGTAAGTGAGCAAAATTATTTTCGCATCTATGGGAAAAACCAGACATTTTGGGATCCCACTATAACTTTGCACCCCCCTTAAGAAAACCTCACCAAACTTCACAGAATCAATTTGATGGACCTTATACATTTTTTGCGAGGTTAGAAGCTGCCCAAAAAGTGCATGGCCATGTAGTTATGGTTAAGTTGCTGTTTCCATAGGAACAGCACTTTTTTGGGTGGCTTATAACTTCGCTCCCCCTGGATGAATCCTCACCAAACTTTGCAAAAAATGTATATGGCCCACTCTGTTTGGTGAGGTTTGGTCCAGGGGGCAAAGTTATAGAGGGGGTCCCAAAATGTCTTTTTTTCCCATAGACATAATGGGAAAAAACTTTGCTCACGCCTACAGCCCAAACCGCTGAACGGATTTACACCAAATTTGCGGCAGGAACTGTGGCTTGGTCCCGAAAGCGTGCTTTTTAAAATTTGGTGTAAATCCATCCAGTAGTTTCTTTTTAAATGACCAAAATGTAAAGCAAAAATATTAGTGATATCTATGCCCGGTCCGCGGACTCACTTCCCTGTTCGGACCGCGGACTGGCCTCTGATTGGCTGAGCTATCCGCGGACTGGCAGAAAAATGACTTTTGCGTGGTCCACGAACACCGGGACGCATCCGCTGATTGGATGGTGAGAAAACGTGAAATCGTCTGTTTTCTTGAAACGCCCGCCATCTTGGATTCGCTGACTTTTTTGGGGCCCGCGAACAGTGCAGTGAATAATTTTTTTAAAAAGCAGCATTTCACTTTTCAAACTCAACAAACAATCTCTGGGGAGGTGGGGGATGAGAATGGGATGGGATATGGCCATAAGAAGCCTAAAAACAGGTTCTTTCACCCCCGAAAGTCTGCAAACACTCCACATGTCCTGAGACAATCCTGTGGTGTTCGCAAAGACTCCAGATGCCCTGGGACAGTCCTGTGGTGTTTGTGAACACCCCAGATGTCCTGGGGCAGTCCTATGGTGTTCGCGGACACGTCAGATGTCCTAGGACATCTGTACCTATTTCTGCATCACAGGGTTGGGGAAAAGCAGTTTTTGGATGGCTTATAACATTTGCGCCACTCAGTGAAACTGCATGTAATTTTGTAATTTTAATGTTGGAATTTTATTCTAGAACTAATCCTGAATGGTTTTGCAAAGTTTTGTGGGATTCTGTCAAGAGGGGGCAAAATTAGAGGAGGGGCCCCAAAATATTGTAAAGGCATATAAATGTGCTTTCATTTGACGAATCTGCACAACATTTGGCAAAACGATTTTTGATCTAGATATAAATGGCTTTCTAAAGTTTGGTGGGATTTTCTCAAGAGGGGGCAAAATTAGAGGGGGGGTCTCAACATTTTTAGATTCATATTTGATAAATGTGGACAAAGGTTTTGAGAAAGATTATAGACCCAACCTTCTATGTTTGTGTAAAGACTGAATGGATTTTGTCAAGTGGGAACTAAGTTATATGACTATTGTATGTACATGTATTTTGACACTTTTTAAAAAATAAAACATGGGCGCGTTTCGAGCAAACTCGTGAGGAGCATTGGTAAGGATATTAAAGCATGGTTTTTCAAATGTGGCCGTGTTTTATTTTTTGACAAGTGTAATAATGTTGGTACAAAAAATAGTCATATACCTTTGGTGACTGAGGTATAGCCTGTGGCCGTGCGCAGTTGCCAGATTGTCTGGGTCATGGCATAATGTCATGACGCGGATATCTGGCTACTGGCCATGACCGCTATGGACGAAAAATGGTGTTAAAGTGGCTATGTCTACCTGGGGCCGGCAATGTGGTAAAGTAATTCGAAGGTAGGATAGGTTTGAAAGGGAAAAAAGTGCTTGTGGCAATATGTTCATAGGGTTTTGCAGGCTGCCATGGCAAGGGAAGAGGGGCTGCGTACGGAGCTCCGCCTTCTCTTTCCATGTTGGCTGTCTTGGAAAAGGATTTTTCTTCCTACAGCGGGACGCCAAAGGCGTCCCGCTGTAGGAAGAAAAATCTATGTTTTAGCAGCCTGGGTTCCCGCTTTGGGAACCAGGGGTGCTAATGGCCTTTATCCCCCATTTCAGGGGCTGCAATGGATGATAATGGTCTGTAGCCCTCCTTATTTATTTATTTAGTTATAACGCACCAATGCCCGCAGACATCATGCTGTGTGGTTACAGTATTTGTTAAAGAAGATGAGGTGGATGAAGTTCCGTTTTCTAACTGTGAAAGGTGGTTCCTAAAGGAACATTCATTTTATTGTTTTTGGATGGGAAATGAGGGAAGTGCCACCAAACACTACTATGGAGGGGCAGGTGGACAGGGGAAAATGTTTCACGTGTGTTATTTCTAAGATGGGGGGGCAGTGTTTCTCATGCTCCTTGATTAAAGCAGTGGTGGTGTCTCTTGGGGAGGAGGGATGGCATTAGCTGATTTCATTTTAAGAGAAATAGCAGTTTTACTAAAAGTATGTACTGTGTACTATATTGTTAATGGATGAGTAGGAATAGGTGTTGGAGCTGCGCAAGCAATATTTTTAAGTTGAAAGTTCCTAGACCAGTAGAAAATGCAGTTCCGAACTGTCCGCGAAGGACGGACCTTATTGTGAAGTGGGGACGGGTTCTTGGACACGTCATTATGCCGTGTGCTAGCGTATGATCATGTGGCACTGTCCGGAAGGTCCGCAATGAAGTCAGATGTTCGTAGACATCTACGGATGCAAAACTAGTTGAAATAGTTGCAGAAAGTGTATAGAAGTGTTAAAAATGATTATAGAAGGTAGGAAATGGCAGAGTTTTAAGGTGACACATTGTAAATTGGACACACATATTGTTATATTTGGTAAGTATGATATTAATAAGTTGTAGGAAAATAGCATGCACTGCTAAAAAACCATGAAATTCACTGAAAAAACGTTGTTAAAGGTACGTTATGGTTAGGTTGGACTAATAAAAACCTATGAAGTTCAATGAAAAAACTTTGTTAAATGGACGTTATGGTTAAGTTGCACTAATAAAAACCTTTGAAATTCAATTAAAAAAACTTTATTAAGGGGACGTTATGGTTAAGTTGCACTAATAAAAACCTATGAAATTCAATGAAAAAACTTTATTAAAGGGACGTTATGGTTAAGTTGCGCTACTAAAAACCTATGAAATTCAGTGAAAAAAACTTTGCTAAAGGGCCGTTATGGTTCCAAGTAAAACCGAAAAACCCCTGAAATTCGCCAGTTATGGTAAGCTAAGCAACCGTAACTCGTGCCAGCACGGTGTACTGCTATGACTAACACCCAGGACATCACAGATGACATCACAAATGTCATTGATGACATCATGATGACATCACATTCCTGGCTCACTCTTTTTTCCTTTACTGATATATCTAGGCCAGTAACAGTCAGGAACTAAAAATTCAAAAAGTACTATATTTGTAGACTTATACTTCAAATATGTTCTTACAGTGATTCACTTAGGGTAGGGTCCACTCACAGCATATGAAACATATACAAAGGGGAAAACACAGACTTGGAAGAAAGCAATGCTTTCTATGTATGAAGATGATTAGTAAGGTTATCAACACTGTCTTATAGTTCTGTTGTTTTTTTATTACTGTACTTTGCCTGGATATGCTCATATTTGTATACATTGCACTTACACTACTTTCCTTAGGGTCCAGTCACAATATGTGATACTTATACATAGGGAAGTAGTAGCTTTGAAGCAGAGCAATCATTTGTGTGCATGAAGATAATCAGTTAGGTTAGGTCACTTTCCCTGTATGTGCTCATATTTGTATGTGTAGTTGTCTGTTTGTGTTTTGTGTGCAGTAATGCAATAATGTAGTAAGTGGATTTTATTAGGTACTTATTAAATGTTTCACAGTATGCAAAACTCTAATAAGAAAGCATTTATAATTTTAGTATTTAACATGGCAAGATTATTAATATTGCATCTCCATCATGTCTCCTGCAAACTACGCCTATGTTACTACATGTGTACCTTAGTATATTGGAAAATACTTGATAATACAATGCTATTTGGATTAATTCATTGCTTAATGCACTGCGTACCTCATGATATTTATTCCAATGATCCTTGACACTACTTTTCTTAACATTACAATAAGAATCCCATGTACAGACTTTTCATGAAAGGTAAATGCAAATGTGATGTCATCAGTGATGTCATCAATGACATTTGTGATGTCATCTTTGATGTCATGGGTGTTAGTCTTAGCAGTACACCGTGGTGGCGCGAGTTATGGTTGCTTAGCTTACCATAACTGGCGGATTTCAGGGGTTTTCCAGTTTTACTTGGAACCATAACGGACCTATAACAACATTTTTTCACTGAATTTCATAGGTTTTTAGTAGCGCAACTTAACCATAACGTCCCTTTAACAAAGTTTTTTCATTGAATATATATATACAGATATAGTCCATTTGAGCCAAGTCACACATTCACACTTTCTGCAACACCATCTAGTAGCCATCGCTGGAGGTTCACCTTCAGTTCCAAACCACATCCGCAAGGAATTGTGGCTATGCAAATTAGACCAAATGCAAACCTTTTTCTCAATGAAATTGTCTTTGTCTTAGAGGGCAGTGCTACTTTATACATAGCTTAATCAACCCAAGAAAGACATTTTGCAAGGCTGTCAGGACTATATATATATATATATATATACGAGAGAGAGAGAGAGAGAGGCAGAGAGAGAGAGATCATCGCTGAACTTTCGGTATCTTTGATTATAGCACATAGGCTATAACACTTGCCGTTAATAGGTTTGCTCAGCCGGGTGGACTCACCAAAGCAAATAGAGGGGTACATCAATTCTCCATGAACTGATGGCAGTCATCAGTCTCATCCTACCCACACTTACAGCCCGTTCCAAAAATTCCCTCCCCCAGTGTCACGCCCAGCCTGTAAAACAGTGCGGTGGCGGCTCACTGCTAGTGCACAAATGTCAAAACTGTTTGTTTTCTGCTTAGGGATCTGCGCGCCGGCCAGTCAGGGTGATCATCATAATCCATTCAGTGGCACTGGCGCTTATTGCCTCCATAATCCAATTTGCCGACACCCACATATGATTCCCGCATTGGAAGACAGACTCTGGCACCGGCCCGCCTGCTCTTGTATTTTGTTCGCGCAATGCCAGTCTGGAGGATTCCCTTCCCGGATCGTCAACGCGCAGGCCTAACTGCTAGATCACTCTCTCCCAGGGGAAGCTAGACTGCAACAAAACTGCTGTCTGCGCACGCTCTTATGAAATTTAAATACTGATTAAGCTATGAGTCTATCACGGGAAGAGACGAGGTGGCGGTGCCATTGTTCGCTTGCCTGTTTTTCCCGCCTAATAAAAAAAATAAGAAAATGAAGAGTCTCAATGAATGCATTGTGGTATTGATGCAATGTACATGGAAATAGCAGAACAATAAAATCATTTGGAGTGGGGGCAGATTCTGCTTGCAAGAGAAAAAAATGTGTTGCTGCTAATGTGGTCGGAGAGCTCCAGATCCTCAATCAACGGGTGGTAGGGGGCAGGTTCCATCCGCAGTAAAATAAATTAGGCCAGGAAGGCAAAGAAATAAAAACACAGCTATACATTAACGGTGAATGTTAAACTGCATAGTGTTAACAGCCTCACGGAAAGTCTTTCTCATTAACACCTCAAGCTCTGGGGAGATGTCTCAGACGCACGGCTTATTGCGCGCAAACGCCAACCCCTTTAGGACCTGGAGACACTCAAACGAACCGGAGTAATGACCTGGAAATAGTCCTCTGGGCCTGCTGCAATAATGAGGTGGCTGGCTGTATTTTTTTTTAATATGAGGGAAGAGATTAAAGGAAATAACAGCTCCACTTGACTTGTTCATTATTATTGAGGTGAAGTGACCACGAAGAAACCATGACAAGGACAGCTCGCATCCGGGGGGGTGGGGGGGGGGCAGGACCGGCGCCGCGCGGTACGATTCTGAGAGCGTAATGCCCGGAAGCCGTGCTACAAATTAAAGAAGAAAAAATAGAAAACATTATTTGAACATGCTGGATGGTCGTGGAAAAAACATCCTTAAACGGATCAGAATGAATTAAATCACAAAGTATTTTATCACCCATTTAATTTTGAATGCGATGCTTTTCATATCAGACCTTTTGGCTTTTTGTATCTTACAAACATGTTTCAGAGCTGCACGGATTTATTCAAAAAATGAACATGTTTTCTAGTGAATACAGCATGCCCTGGGTACCTCCATGTACTAACCCGGCACGTGTTTGTTTGGGTCTTAATAGTTTAATACATGTTATTACGAAATAGGCTGGACAGTTTTGAGCCAAAACAAATGATTTGATTACTCGGCTCTACTGACAGTGAAAACGGAACAAGGTGGCCTTATTGTTTATTGTTTAGGAACCTATTCAATGTGGTGGCATGAGGTGTGTAGGAGGTGGGGGGGGGGTCAGGGGGGAGTCCAGGCGAAGGGTGTTTTCATTATCACCCTTTGTAGCTCCTACTAATTGCAAAAAAAAACGATTGAGTCAAGCACATTGTTTTCCTTGCATAGCACCACCCAGTGCCCTAGATCCTGCATAAATACTTCCCCATGTATTGCTATCCTTTTGTAATAAGCAGTCAAGAATACTGTACAGTCATGGCAGCGCAGACTATGCCAGACTGGGGGCACGACCTGCTTCATCCCACTGCTGAAGGGGTGGGGTCTAGTGATGACCAGTTGCAATCCTAATGTCTTATATCAGCAGTATTATTAGTATTATCAATAATATTAATCATTATTTTGGTAAGAAACCATAAATGTCATATATAACAATGTATACAACTCTGTTATATATATAAAAAAAATCATAAAAACGCTTTGAAGATGAAAACAGCATACAATTATAATGTACTAACGTGGATTAAAATGTATTGCAAGAATTGATCAGGTCATGGATGGATGTGTAGAGGTTAGGCAACGGTCAGTCAATAACATATAAGCTCAAACGTTGAAGCTGCTATTGTCCTGTGGTATCTTCGGCTGGTTTCTTTTATAAAATCAATGAAAACATATTTGTTGAATGTGCTTTCAATATAAAAGAGAAAGCTTTAAGTTGACAAATTGACATTTCTGTCTTTCTTTCCCTACCACACGTGCCCACCTTTCGCCGTTTAGAGAGTCTCTTTTCCATTTCTTTTATTGTAGTTTCGGTTTTTAAGTGACCCTTTATTCACGTATTTGGGAATTAAAAAAGAAAAAGCATGCACACGGATGGAGCATAACGAAGCACAAGAATAATCAAATTTGATATGAATGCTTCACAGATGAGTGAGAAAATGTACATATGTTTTTCGTAACTCTTTGAACGGTGATTTATAATTTCTTTTTGATAGCGTCATTAGCATATACCAGTTCACCCAGCTCCACTGCCTTTGGCAATGCAACGCGTGCTCTCGCCGAGATCCTACATTCAAAGTCCTGCCTACTCTCCTGTATGACAGGTTCGGTGGAAACATTGCTTCTTTTCAGATATCACCTTCTGAGGCAGATTTTCCAGCCCACCTAATTTTTGTGAATGTATAAGGCACGGTTGGGGAGCAGGGCAGATATACCTTGTCCGCCCGCCCTAATTTCCTATCCGGCTTACAAATGTGGGTGCATTTATACTGGCCCACATTTTCATGCTGATTTTAATACAATGAATTCGTATAGAATCAGCCTAAATAACAGCAGGATTCCAAAGAGATCCACTGTAAAGGCCTCCGACAATCATTAACTGCAGAGGCATTCGTCGTTTACCACCAGGTAGGGGAACAGCGAAGACTAAAAATGGAAATTGCCTTTATTTACTCGCCACTTTTACATCGCATGGTGAACATGAGGAATATTGCATGCGCTTAGGGGGCTATAGCCCCGGGCCTTTTGGTTGTCGCCCCGGATAAAATCTCAGGGTCTACAACGAAAAGGCTAGCTAGCTCCGAGTCCCAACAATCCCGACATTAGTGTAGCCCCAGATCTTTTCCAGACCTAGCAACACCCCTGATTGCATGGGTGAATATTTTGGACAAGAGCAAAAAAACGAAGGAGGTCTCACCTGTAAAATCAATTTGGGGAATCGAAATGACCCACCGTGTCATTTTCATTAAGATATAGCTCTTGAAAAATACAGAGAGATTGGCGGGTAGGCATTGAATCCCAACTTTGGATAGTGTTATTTTTTACAAGGATTTCGAATTTGGGTCGCTGACATATTCCACAATGAGGAGAGAGGGTGTGAAAGAACCTGGAGGCAACAGTCTACAGAGAATTTATCTCAAATGAGCCAAAACAGTGTGGAGACAAGTTTTGACCAGAACCTAACACTTCCAATGAATTGCCAGTGCGTATTTAGGTGGACAGCATCCCACCTGCATGGGATCAAATGACCTACAGTTACCCTTTCCTTTGTTAAGAATGAATATTTGAGAGATCTTAAGAGTGAGCCTATCCCCTGCTAGCATGTCTACGGTGGTCACCGTCTTTTGACCACCTGCATGTTTGACAAATTAATCAGTTGCCATTGTCCTGCAGCGATAATCGTTGACGTGCTTGACTAAATTAGCAAAATCAAAAGGAAACAAGAAGAGGTCGAAAAACAGATCTAAGCAGAAAATGTGATGAGGAACTACTATTTATGCTCTGAGTGTTGGAATACTTCAGAATGATATGTATTAGTTTAAATGCAGAATCACACATACGGAACATGTTTGCTGCTGCGGGCTGAGCCCCAGGGTCATATACATTGAACATAGCTCAGAAGACCACCTTAAGTGCCACTTGCATAGTCCAATATAGGAGTCGCTAAGACCACAAAAGCTGGTACATAATGATCTCTGCCTAGATAGAGGAAGTGACGACTGAGAATGTTAAGGTCATGCTAGCAACATTGCACCTCCCTTCGTAATCTGAGGATCAAAGGAGGATGTACTTTCAAGAATGGCAAAGGGGTTCTGCATCTCAGTAATAGCATGTTGTAGCGGATCCATAGCTATAATCCGTATGTGGTAGTGGTGACATAACTCTAATCCATAATCAAAGATTTACAACCATTTCCAAAAATGATGACCAATTTTGCTGGGATTGAGTCTTAATAGATTGTCAGTCATCCAGGAGTCGACATGACTCTTAAAGGTTTTTGGGGGAGTTTTGTTTGGGTACCTGGATACTGTCAGTGCAATTTAAGAAGCCAAGACCATATGATCGAATGAGTAATGCAAAATGTTCTAGTCCTTTGCTACAAATGGCAAATGCTTATGTTGCTTTTCAACTCAGTGTGGGCGATAATACTCTAATGTGGTGCTTATAGAGTTTGCCAGAATAGAGACATTGGGGGTCATTACATGGTAGGTGGTAACCATTCGGCTAATAGCCGCATGGCTACCCCCTTACCTGGTACCGGGTCCGGATTCCTTGAATGAGGAACTACCGGGCCATTCCAACCTTGGAGGGCCCGGTAATTCCTCATGCAAGGAACCCAGACCCGGTACATCCCCATTCCCATTCGAGACTGCTGGTCTCCTCACGGGACCCCTAAGGATGCCTGGTTTTAGCAGGCGTCCTTACCGGGTCCCGCGAGGAGACCTCGTAATAGGGCGGTAAGGGGTTGATGGCTCCGGCACCTTTACCGGCTCCGTTAACCCTTTACCACCGAGGTCATAATGACCTCCATTTTGGTAAAAATAGCGTGCCACTGCAATGATGGATTGTGTTTCGATGACAATGCTAACAAGGAGCACTTACACAGGGCTGCTTTTTCTGCTCTTCAGGATTTGAATGTTGAGAGGTTTTTCTGAAATGTAGAAGGCAGAGAGCAATGTCGCCAGCCGGGATGATAGGCAGACAGATGTAGAGAATCCAGAAAGGTTCCATAGAGCGAAGAGCATTCCAGAAGGCGGCTTTGTAGAACTGTAACTAACAGGTATTACTAAAGGAGGCTTGCTTTTTAGCCATCAGAAAAATGAAATAATTAGTCAGCCTTTGCTAGATTCAAATTTGTAATCTTCTCACCTATTTGAGCAGCAAATACATATTGATTTGCTGGGCTATCTTACCATTGAGAAATAAAGAAATAAGCCATCCTGAAGCACAAATATTTGAGAGTGCCACTGCGTCAGTATGTCATCTGGAGTGGTGCAAAAAAAAATAGGACTCAGCGATACTGGAAAAATGCAGAGAATCCAGGTCACCAATGCGATGGTCCTACCTTCCCTGAATTATTGTAAGAATCTCTTGTTGGGCCGGAATAAACCAGTCAGCCTAATCCTCGGCCTCAATCTGAGGGACCACATGACCCCTGCACTCCTTTCCTTGCACTGTTTCCCAGTTTGGCCATGAGTTCACTTCAAAATTCTCTACATCATTGAAAGAGGCTATTGGTAGAACGGCCCATCAGACCTCAAATATACCGTTCTCGGAGGCTCCTGGGATCGCAATATACCGTTCTCGGAGGCTCCTGGGATCGTAGACTTCACAATGTTTACTAATGGCCTCTTATAAAACAGAAGCTGGGTGGTGGGACTCTTGTCACAGCAGGAGCATCCCTCTGGAATGACTTGCATGAATCCATCAGAGCAGTGTAGAACCACCTGTATTTCTGCAAGAAACTGAAAACCTTCCTTTTCAGACAGGCATACGGCTTGGACTCCTAGAGCCCACGACCTGGAAACTTCCATTATATAGCACATAACTGCGTCATCACTTATGAATTGTCACCTATGGTCTGACTACCTGACAGCACTTGAGTAAACCTCATATCCGTTAGCATTAACTACTGAGGTCAGGGGTGAGCTTTGGTGGCAACGGGCCACAGGCCTTTTCCCCTGGGCATTGGCAAAAACTGGCAACTAATTATCACTGAATCCCGCTTCAAACTGAGGTAATTACAGCTATTTGCACCCTGGGCCTCATCTATGGTGTTAATAGTGCATTGTAATAGTTCTTTATTGGAAAATGGCTTTGCTCATCTGCTGCATGCAAATTTCTTAGAAAGAAACGAGAAGAAACATGGCCGCCAGGTAAACAGAAAAGGGATGTTGTCCCATTTCTATTTTTATGGTGGGGTGGTGCATGGCTGGGATGTGGTACCGGAGCAGAAGGAAGCATCGGGCAGGCAGGTAAGTGGGGCAGCAAGGTTGTGGTAGCAGGGGTTTTGGGTTAATGGGGAGCAAAGGGAGCAGAAACGCGTGGGAGGAAAGAGGGTCTGGTGCACCAGCCAAATAAAAGAATACAGCGGCTGCGGAAGTGGTGTATGGGGTTGGAAAGGAACCGGGCTGAAGCCGATATATAACCCTCGTGTTCCTCACCTCTTGATGGTCTGTTGCTAATTTAGTTTATAACCTGCTCCTTCCCATGTTCTTCGGCCTTGAACTTTTCAGAGCTCAATGCTTCCGAAGCCGGTGAAGGTCTTTCTCCCGATACCCTCCCCTTCTGCTTTGGAGGTTCTATGAAGAGGCTGTTAAAATAATTGGTGCCTTATAGAAAAACAAATAAATAAATAAGTGACTCAAGTTGCTATAAATTGCAATCTTTTGCTATCATCCCATCCAGCATCAAGCCATTCGTGGCTACTTCCATGAGAAGGAGTGAAGGCCTGGCGCGACGCAGAGGCAGTGTCGGGCGACGGAGCAGCAGAATTCCTGGGACTCTGAGCCTGATCATGAAACAGTTTCAGATGTAGCTTTAGAAGTAACTTAGACTTTTGGCCAGTTTTCTGATGTTGTGGTAAATCCCCACCTTTTGTTTCGGTAACACTGGGGCAACGTTTCCTATATAATTCTCACTGGTGGCAGCATATGGACCTGCCCTCAGGTCGAGCAGCTGAAAATTGGTTGGCATGTGAGCCTGAAGCAAAACAGGTGATAACCGTGTGGTCAGAGAGCTAAGTTAGGAGACAGAGAAATTGAGGAAAGGATCAGTGCTGTTCGATGCATTACAGACTCATTACCGGAATCTTTCACCATCCGATGGTTTTTGCGTGACTCTCCACTTTCTGTTTGTTTCCTTTTAACATGTGGCTCTAGAGATCTGTATTTCTTCTGACTTGTTCCTGCAGGATGTTGGTGTTTCTCCATGATCCGCACCCAGATACCATAATCTGATTTTTGAAAATGCCACCAGGGGTGTGATTTTCATTTTCCGGACTCCTAAAAAGCCTTGCCCGAATATGCAAGGACCTCTTGTTATTAGCTATTCTAAACTCCAGTCCTAGACTCTTTGGGGAAAGTTCTTGATTGCAGCCAGGGTGTAGATTTGAGTAAATATCTCCCCCCTAGTGACACTTTCCAAGGTGATATGTTCTCTGGATACCAAGTCAACATCTTGCCTGGGATTTGGGGGGGGGAGGGGTAATATCAGCAGAAGAATAAAAGCAAATAACAAAGAAACCCAATTCTGAATAAAAGGTGATTGTAGTTGGTTCCATTTTGGAAGCGTTTTCTTAGAGCAGCTCTCCTAGGATTGTCACATGACTCCATGTCATGAGTGAGACCCTACTCCACTCCTGGGCTTTGCTTTTTGCCTTAGTTTTACTTCACTGCATTGTATTCAGTTGATGTGACCCACCACTAATGCTCCCAGCAGATAGGTGATGGGGAATCGAAGGCCCAGTGCTGGGACCTGGTGGTCCAACTGACATGGAGTCACTCTTGCAAGATCCGAGTGGCAGGCATTCTGGATCTCAAACCGCAGTGACTTATTTGATCTTTTATGCTACAACCCCCCAAAGTGGGCACTTTTGGTGGACACCTGCACATTCAAGACTCACTTATCGCTTCTACAGTCCAGGGATCCTTATTGGGACCCTTTCTTGTGCAAGGATTCACAGTGCTTTAGGCAACTTGCCATTTTCTCACCCAACTCCAACTTGCATTGGAATGGGGGCCATGATTATAATTTCAGAGCCAATATCCGCCACCTGGTCTCCCTGCTCATGCCGTCCTAGGTGGTATCAACCACCTGGTTCTCCCTGCTGGCGGTGCCCAAGTTGGTTTCCAAAACCTCAGTCTCCTTTGGTAGTGGTGTCCTAGGTGGTATCAACCACCTGGGTCTCCGTGCTGGTGGCACCCTATGTGGTGGGGCACTCCCTGCTCGGTGGTGCCCTAGGTGGTACCCACCACCTGGGTTTCACTGCTGGTGGTGTCGTAGGTGGAACCGCCACCTGTGTCTCCCTGCTGGTGGTGCCCAAGGTGGTATCCACCACCTCGGTCTCCTTTGGTGGTGGTGTCCTAGGTGGTATCCACCACCTGGTTCTCCATGCTGGTGGCGCCTAAGTGGTATCCACCACCTGGCACTGCTTGCTGGTAGTGTCCTAGGTGATATCCACCACCTGGGTCTCCATGTTGGTGGCGCTTAGATTGTATCCACCACCTGGAACTGCTTGCTGGTAGTGCCCTAGGTGGTATCCACCACCAGGGTCTCCTTTGGTGGTGGTGTCCGAGGTGGTATCCACCACCTGGGTCTCCATGCTGGTGGCGCTTAGGTTTTATGCACCACTTGGGAATGCTTGCTGGTGGTGCCTGAGGTGGTATCCACCACCTGGGTCTCTCTCCTGGTGGCGCCCTAGGTGGCTGCTTGAATTATCCTTTTTATCCTATCCCAGGGCTGCACCTGCCTTTTTGACACTGCCACGCCACACTGCCACTCCATTCACAAGTGTTTTTTTGCAGTAGGTCACTACTCGTCCCTGTCAGACCTCCAATCCAAAAACTCGACCATACGTGTTTAAACCCAGAGCTTCACAGCGTATAGGTCTTCATGAAGTGGAACTTTCCATAAACATGTCAGGAATCATTTGGTCTCTAGTTCATTTTTTATTGCATTTTCTATGGTGTGCAACAATTTAGCACTCAGAACCCTGCGGCATAATTGTTCCCCTTTTCTGAGATTCTGCCTTTTTGCCCCACTGCTAAGATTTGAGGCTGCACGTCATCTACCAGTTGCCAATCCTGTGAAAGCACTGGTGAAACCGTGACAGCAAAATGTGGCTATGACATATACACTTTGTGGCTGCAGGAAAGGAAAAGCATGCAGTTTTAGGCTGTAAAACTCTAGAATATCCATCTTCAATTTTCTGTCAGCTTCATAAGTAATGTGTTTCCATTCGTCCATCCTTGGATGTGTTTTAGGGAGTTTGCATTGGGTTGTGAAGCGTCGGGGCTAAAGCCCATTGTTCTATTCTGAATAATCATGTGCACTAGAAATTGTTATATTGTTGGAAGTATAGAACAAATTGCTGGACAATCTGAGCCAGAGAATTAACACTGGCTTTAGAGAGTAGAGGGGGCCAGGATGAGCCTTGATAATGTCAGCAGGTGAACGCGTGATGTCCAGAGCGGGAAGGCTTCACTTGCTCGGCTGGTTTATTAGTAATTATTTAAGCCTGTTAAGAGCTGAGCCATGTGATGAACCGGTATCGCATTCTTTGCTGATTCGGGTCAAGCCCAATGATGGACCAAATGAATGAAGATGGGTGGCGGGCCATCGACTGGCAAACCAAAGATGCGTTCTTGTCTCCCTAGGGGTAGGAAACGTAATGACTGCAAGACACTGTGTGATTCTGTCTAGGGGTAGGAAACAGAATGACTGCATGTTCATGACCCTGTGTGATTCTGTCTAGGGGTAGGAAACTGAATGACTGCATGTTCAAGACACTGTGTGATTCTGTCTAGGGGTAGGAAACAGAATGACTGCATGTTCATGACCCTGTGTTATTCTGTCTAGGGGTAGGAAACTGAATGACTGCATGTTCAAGACACTGTGTGATTCTGTCTAGGGGTAGGACACGGAATGACTGCATGTTCAAGACACTGTGTGATTCTGTCTAGGGGTAGGACACTGAACGACTGCATGTTCATGACACTGTGTAATTCTGTGTGACACTGTGTGATTCTGTGTAGGGGTAGAACACTGAATGACTGCATGTTCATGACACTGTGTGATTCTGTCTAGGGGTAGGACACTGAATGACTGCATGTTCAAGACACTGCATGATTCTGTCTAGTGGTAAGACACTGAGTGACTGCATGTTCATGACACTGTGTGATTCTGTCTAGGGGTAGGAAACTGAATGAATGCATTTTCAAGACACTGCGTGATGCTGTCTAGGGGTAAGAAACCGAATGACTGCATGCTCATGACACTGTGTGATTCTGTCTAGTGGTAAGACACTGAATGACTGCATGTTCATGACACTGTGTGATTCTGTCTAGGGGTAGGAAACTGAATGAATGCATGCTCATGACACTGTGTGATTCTGTCTAGGGGTAGGACACTGAATGAATGCATTTTCAAGACACTGTGTGATGCTGTCTAGGGGTAGGAAACTGAATGAATGCATGCTCATCACACTGTGTGATTCTGTCTAGGGGTAGGACACTGAACGACTGCATGTTCAAGACACTGTGTGATTCTGTCTAGGGGTAGGACACTGAACGACTGCATGTTCATGACACTGTGTGATTCTGTGTGACACTGTGTGATTCTGTCTAGGGGTAGAACACTGAATGACTGCATGTTCAAGACACTGCATGATTCTGTCTATTGGTAAGACACTGAGTGACTGCATGTTCATGACACTGTGTGATTCTGTCTAGCGGTAGGACACTGAATGACTGCATGTTCATGACACTGTATGATGCTGTCTAGACGTAGGACACGGAATGACTGCATGTTGAAGATGACTGCATGTTCATGACACATTGTGATTCTGTCTAGGGGTAGGAAACTGAATGAATGCATTTTCAAGACACTGCGTGATGCTGTCTAGGGGTAAGAAACCGAATGACTGCATGCTCATGACACTGTGTGATTCTGGCTAGTGGTAAGACACTGAATGACTGCATGCTCATGACACTGTGTGATTCTGTGTGACACCGTGTGATTCTGTCTAGGGGTAGGACACTGAACGACTGCATGTTCATGACACTGTGTGATTCTGTGTGACACTGTGTGATTCTGTCTAGGGGTAGGACACTGAACGACTGCATGTTCATGACACTGTGTGATTCTGTGTGACACTGTGTGATTCTGTCTAGTGGCGAGCCACTGAATGACTGCATGTTCATGACACTGTGTGATTCTGTCTAGGAGTAGGAAACTGAATGAATGCATGTTCAAGACACTGTGTGATTCTGTCTAGGGGTAGGACACTGAATGAATGCATGCTCATGACACATTGTGATTCTGTCTAGGGGTAGGAAACTGAATGAATGCATTTTTAAGACACTATGTGATGCTGTCTAGTGGTAGGACACTGAATGAATGCATTTTCAAGACACTGTGTGATGCTGTCTAGGGGTAAGAAACCGAATGACTGCATGTTCATGTCACTGTGTGATTCTGTCTAGTGGTAAGACACTGAATGACTGCATGTTCATGACACAGTGTGATTCTGTCTAGGGGTAGGAAACTGAATGAATGCATGCTCATGACACTGTGTGATTCTGTCTAGGGGTAGGACACTGAATGAATGCATTTTCAAGACACTGCGTGATGCTGTCTAGGGGTAGGAAACTGAATGAATGCATGCTCATGACACATTGTGATTCTGTCTAGGGGTAGGAAACTGAATGAATGCATTTTTAAGACACTATGTGATGCTGTCTAGTGGTAGGACACTGAATGAATGCATGCTCATGACACATTGTGATTCTGTCTAGGGGTAGGAAACTGAATGAATGCATTTTCAAGACACTGTGTGATGCTGTCTAGGGGTAAGAAACCGAATGACTGCATGTTCATGTCACTGTGTGATTCTGTCTAGTGGTAAGACACTGAATGACTGCATGTTCAAGACATTGTGTGATTCTGTCTAGGGGTAGGACACTGAACGACTGCATGTTCATGACACTGTGTTATTCTGTGTGAGACTGTGATTCTGTCTAGGGGTAGGACACTGAATCACTGCATGTTCAAGACACTGTGTGATTCTGTGTAGGGGTAGGACACTGAATGACTGCATGTTCAAGACACTGTGTGATTCTGTGTAGGGGTAGGACACTGAATGACTGCATGTTCAAGACACTGTATGATTCTGTCTAGGGGTAGGAAAATGAATGACTGCATGTTCAAGGCACTGTATGATTCTGTCTAGGTGCTTGAAACTGAATGACTGTATGTTCAAGACTGTGTGATTCTGTCTAGGGGTAGGAGGACACTGAATGACTGCATGTTCATGACACTGTGTGATTCTGTCTAGGGGTAGGAAACTGAATGACTGCATGTTCATGACACTGTATGATGCTGTCTAGAGGTAGGACACAGAATGACTGCATGTTGAAGATGACTGCATGTCCAAGACACTGTGTGATTCTGTCTAGAGGTAGGAAACTGAATGAATGCATGCTCATGACACATTGTGATTCTGTCTAGGGGTAGGAAACTGAATGAATGCATTTTCAAGACACTGTGTGATGATGTCTAGGTGTAAGAAACCGAATGACTGCATGTTCATGACACTGTGTGATTCTGTCTAGTGGTAAGACACTGAATCACTGCATGTTCATGAAACTGTGTGATTCTGTCTAGGGGTATGAAACTGAATGACTGCATGTTCATAGCACAGTGTGATTCTCTCTAGGGTTAGGACACTGAATGACTGCATGTTCAAGACACTGTGATTCTGTCTAGGGGTAGGAAACTTAATCACTGCATGTTCAAGACACTGTGATTCTCTCTAGGGGTAGGAAACTGGGTGACTGCATGTCCATAACACTGTGATTCTGTCTAGGGGTAAGAAACTGAATGACTGCATGTTCAAGACACAGTGTGATTCTCTCTAGTGGTAGGACACTGAATGACTGCATGTTCGTGACGCAGTGTGATTCTGTCTAGGGGTAGGAAACTGAATGACTGCATGTTCAAGACACTGCACGATTCTGTCTAGTGATAAGACACTGAATGACTGCATGTTCATCACACTGTGTGATTCTGTCTAGGGGTAGGACACTGAATAACTGCATGTTCATGACACAGTGTGATTCTCTCTAGGGGTAGGACACTGAATGACTGCATGTTCATGACACTGTGTGATTCTGTCTAGCGGTAGGAAACTGAATGACTGCATGTTCATGACACTGTATGATGCTGTCTAGAGGTAGGACACAGAATGACTGCATGTTGAAGACACTGTGTGATTCTGTCTAGGTGGAGGAAACTGAATGAATGCATGCTCATGACACATTGTGATTCTGTCTAGGGGTAGGAAAGTGAATGAATGCATTTTCAAGACACTGTGTGATTCTTTCTAGGGGTAGGAAACTGAATGACTGCAAGTTCATGACACAGTGTGATTCTGTCTAGGGGTAGGAAACTTAAGCACTGCATGCTCAAGACACTGTGATTCTCTCTAGGGGTAAGAAACTGAATGACTGCATGTTCAAGACACAGTGTGATTCTCTCTAGTGGTAGGACACTGAATGACTGCATGTTCATGACACTGTGTGATTCTGTCTAGGGGTAGGAAACTTAAGCACTGCATGCTCAAGACACTGTGATTCTCTCTAGGGGTAGGAAACTGGGTGACTGCATGTCCATAACACTCTGATTCTGTCTAGGGGTAAGAAACTGAACGACTGCATGTTCAAGACACAGTGTGATTCTCTCTAGTGGTAGGACACTGAATGACTGTATGTTCGTGACACAGTGTGATTCTGTCTAGGGGTAGGAAACTGAATTACTGCATGTTCATGACACTGTGTGATTCTGTCTAGGGGTAAGAAACTGAATGACTGCATGTTCAAGACACTGCATGATTCTGTCTAGGGGTAGGACACTGAATGACTGCATGTTCATGACACTGTATGATTCTGTCTAGGGGTAGGACACTGAATGACTGCATGTTCAAGATACTGTGTGAATCTGCCTACGGGTAGGAAACTCAATGACTCCATGTTCAGGACACAGTGTGATTCTGCCTAGGGGTAGGAAACTCAATGACTGCATGTTCAAGACACAGGGTGATTCTGTCCAGGGGTAGGAAACTGAATGACCGCATGTTCGTGACACAGTGTGATTCTGTCTAGGGTTAGGAATCTAAACGACTGCATGTTCATGACACTGTGTGATTCTGTCTAGGGGTAACAAACTAACTGAATGACTGCATGTTCAAGACACTGTATGATTCTGTCTAGGGGTAGGACACTGAATGACTGCATGTTCATGACACTGTGTGATTCTGTCTAGGGGTAGTAAACTGAATGACTACATGTTCAAGACACTGGGCCTCATCACGAGTGGGCGGTAACGCCGGCGCTATTATTAGTAATTATTTAAGCCTGTTATAATAGCCCTACCGCCAAACGCCCCGGCGCTATTAGCGCCGGATCACGCCGGATCACGGGTTTGGCTGAAGGGTTATTGCCCATTCCCGATTCCGGCAGTAAACACACCGAAAATCAGCAATTTTGTCGCGGAAGCCAGGATCTAGCAGACCATTGAATGCGGCGGTAGCGCTACCGCCGCATTTAAAGGTTACCGCCAGACTCCTGATGTGGCGCTGTGTGATTCTATCTAGGTTTGCATCAGTTTTACAACCAAACCTTTCATATTCTGCTTACTGGAATGTGATTGGAGATGTCCTGGAGTTTTCTTTTTAATGGCAGACCTGATGGCTTTAAAACTCAAGGCAGATCCTGTGGTGGTATTAGCCCTGGAGTGATGTTTCGCACCAGCGAGAAGGCTTAGCCTGAGAGACAATGTTAATTAAGCAGCAATATAGATTATTTATAGGAAATGTTGGGCTTTGAGCTCATGCATTTCATATTGTGGATACATGTTTTCCCTGATGAAAATTTACAATAAGCCCTAATGGTTTAAGCGCTGCTAATCTGCTCACCATAAGATCTCATTAGCTCTTTGGTACCTTTCCTGCTTGAGGATATATACACAACAAGTCATATAATACATTTGAAATTCTTGATCACTGTTTTCTTATCCACTTTGACTAATTGTGTAGGATTTACAGACAAAGTATACATTTCAAATTCTTGATAATTTATTTTTCCCAACCACATGATCTTACTGTATATGTTTTATAGATTGTTTTATCTGGAACCACATTTAAATATTGATTGATTATTAGGATCATATTGTAACATGTTTCAATGATCAAGTGGCATGCATTTTGTATGAGTATGTTTTATTTCATATGTTACTCTTTCTCCAAACTTTGTCCTACTAACGTACCCCAAACGACTCCCTTTTTTTAAGATCCGCCAGAGCGCCAGGGGACCACTTCGGTGGTGATAGTGCGTGGTGTGAATATCCTTTAACATTAGCATATCGTTATATGAAATTTGATTTCCAGAATAAACATGTTTACTTACCACTGTCTGCAGGAATACCTGTCTCGCAAGGAGGTGTGTAAAGTCTGTAGCTTGGGGTTTGGTGATTCAATTAAAACGGATGCATTGGAAGGAAGTTGGATGGCTGCTTGCTGGGGTGGCATTGAGCATATCATAAATGGTCCTGGATACAACTCGGAATATGATAAAGCAGGATAAGTAATGTGTCTGGCCTAAGAAGAGGTCAAAGTTCAGACTTTTTGAATGTCACTTTTGATCCATTGCATTAGTTCTGAGCAATTGCACAGCAGTTACAAAGGTGGCGGCTGAGAGTTGATGCATTTGGGTGGCATTTGGAGGTTGTGGGCTAGTGCTATTTTTATTTCCATTCGTGAGAAGGTTGGGCTGACGTTTTTTGGGCATCTTCGTTGAGTGCTGCACAAAAGGTGATCTGTAGAGGAGCTGGGCTTACGCCAGCTGTGTTCATGGCATAGGCAGATACTCTGGGAAACTGGGTGATTTTACTTTAGGTCTTGGATCCAGTACAAAGTGGTTGGAACTGATGTTACATTCAATAAAGTGATTTTCTAGAAGTAGTACATAACATAGAGATGGAACAGTGAGGAGATGAGCTCAAAAATGCTTAGAAAAAAAGAAAATAACACAATGTTATTTCTAATATTATTTCGTTTCACTTTCTAAGATCACACTTAAGAAGCAGAACAATGTGTCCTAGCATCAGTAAGGTACAGAGTGACCTTAGTTCAGCTGGATGGGAAATATCAGGACAACCCCTCCCAGCACCCATGTGAGTTTTCACAATAGTTCCATTATAATAACAGGAGTATATTTCCAATAGTGAAATGCAATCCTTTGAGTCCGTGTTTGCAAAATGCTCTTGAACAGGGGATAAGAGTCCCAAATACTGTACTAACAAAATCTGCTATCATTGGACATACGTTTCCCCAGAAGCTGCACTGCTTTCCCTAATGTCCTAATTTGACCAAATTGTCATCCGGAAACGGATAGTTTAGATATCTGTGCCTTTATACTTTCGGGTTAGGTGCGCTATATAAATGTATAAATAAATAAATAAATAAATAAATAAATAAATAAATAATACTTAAATGAATCACACTTGACCAGTTCCCCATCAACCTTAAAACAACCGCAGAGGAATAGTAGGTGTACTTTGCCAGTGTTTCAGAAGACTCGAAGAAGAACACCCCCAAAGCTGGAAACCTGTGATGCCCCAGAAGCATCTGTATTCCGACACCTTGCACCTGAAGCCCAAATAACACTCTATTGCTTCATGTAGAAATAAATAAATAAATAAATGTGGCTTTCGTTGCATTGCACTGCTCACAAGGAGGCGTCTGAGCACGTCCACGTCCACTACTAGTGCCAGCTCTTTGAGTACCAGCTGTGTCTGCCTCTAGCATTTCGCGGCACGCTATTGTCTTGCACTCCACACTTGCCATCGCTAAAGTCCGCACATTTGAGTCTACGCCCAGCCAAGAATAAGCAAGCACTATTTGTATTTTGTATTTTATTTATTTATATAGCGAACCAGGCCCAGGGGCTACCGGGCGCATCACTTAGTTACAGCAAGATAAATACAAACAGGCAGTACTTACAGAATGACAGGTATATTACAAAATATGCAAGCAAAAATAATAATAATAATGAGAGGACAAGCAGGTATATACAAGGTAAGTCTGAGTACAAGTTAAGCAGTGAGTCCAGTGTTAGATGTCTTGGGAGGACAACCACATTTTGGTAAGGTGTTTGAATCTCAGGAAGGAGGGTTCTGCTCTGAGCTCATTGGGGAGTGAGTTCCATAGTTTAGCTGCCATGATGGGGAAGCTGGTTCCACCTGATCTTTGGAGATTAAAACGAGGGATGACAAGGCAGTTGGCTTGGGCCATTCTGAGGGGTCTAGTGGAACTGTTGAGGGCAAATCTGTTGGCCAGGTAGCAAGGGGCTTGGTTGTGGAGGCATTTATGGGTTAGAGTCAGGGATTTCAAAGAAATTCGGTGTGGGATTGAAAGCCAGTGGAGGTTGCGTCTAGTGTCAGCTATATGTTGGCGCCTGGGTATGTTAAGGGCCGCTCTGATCGCATTGTTTTGGACAATTTGTAGCTTGTTTAAGTTACAACGATTAGTGCCTAGGTACAGGGCGTTACAGTAATTAACCTTAGATAGTACAAGAGTCCTAGCCAGGTTCACGCAGTTGGCTGTAGAGAGAAAAGGGCGGCAAGCTGTAATAAGCTTGCAGGTATAGGCCGCTGCGGACGAGACTGAGTTGGTTTCTCTAGAAAGGGATAAGGTCGAGTCAATGTAGATCCCAAGGGTTTTTGTGTCCTTAGCAGTAGGAATAGTATTCCCATCAATGGTAAAGGACTTGAACGCAGGGTCAAGCTTAGTGAGTTTTTGAGGCGAGCCAAGGATGAGGAGCTCTGTCTTTTCGTCAATTAGACAGAGTCCGTGTTGAGCCATCCACGCTTGGATGACCAGGTAGATGGCATTGATAGCGCGGGAGTCAGCAGTGTGGTCACCTGTGATAGGGATTAGTATCTGGGTGTCGTCGGCGTAGTTGGTGTAAGTGACACCCAGATAGTCTAGAATATCGAATAAGGGTTTGGTGAACACGTTATATAACGTGGGTGAAACACACCATCCTTGTGGCACGCCACAGGAGACAGGTGCTGGTAGGGAGGCTGCTAGTGGAGAGAACACGCGCAAAGATCTGTTTTCTAGGAAGGACCTAATCCAGGTTGTAGCTTTGTCTGAGAAGTGAGCCGCAGATTTGAGGTGGTGGCAGAGAATTTCGTGGTTGACAAGATCAAAGGCTGCCGATAGGTCCAAAAGGAGTAATACCGCAAGTTTACCTTTGTCTTTTAGATCTTCGATCTGTGTTTTTAAATCAATAAGGGCCGTTTCAGTACCGTGGCGTGGGCGAAACCCAGATTGCCTAAGTCCCAGAAGTTTGTTTGATTCAAGGTAATCTTGGATTTGTAGATAGGCAGCTCGGTCGAGGATTTTTAGAAGAAATGGGACAGTAGTGATTGGCCTGTAGTTTGTGTGTATGCTAGGGTCCAAGGTAGCTTTTTTCAGAAGAGGGATGACCCACGCTTCCTTTAGGTTGTCAGGAACAATCCCAGAACTAAACGAAGAGTTGATGAACGTGGTAATGAAGCCCACTAGCCCAATATTCCTGCCCAACCAGCCACGCCTCATTCATCACTTATGTTCACTTTGCTGCCCCTTTGCACTGCCCTTCTCTCATCCCCACTCCACTCCTTCTCAGGCTCTAGCCGGGATCGCCCAGGCGTGGGCAGAGTTCGCCATTCTGTGGGCAAGCCCTGGCTCTGGAAGGTGACTGCAATGGCAAGCAGTGCAGAAGAAAAGTCCATTTACATTCAGATTTTCCTGGGCAAAGTGATATGGCAGCCAAAAGCTGTGCGATTATGTAGTCGCTGACAAGATTGCAGCACTACAAGGCAATGTGTATGACAATCGGGCCCTGTGCAGATATCAGCAGTGACAACATGGCGTTCCCCAAAGTGTGAATTAAGCTGTGATAATGCAGAATAGGGGCTAGTTAAGGGCATTTCCCATGTCCCTAGTGTCGGCTGTTCCTCACAGGGTGTTACAGAGATTACCAAGTACCCAATGACTTTAACGCACTTGAACTGGCCCTACAAAACAATGTCATGATAACCGATCAATAATAAAATGGACTGGTGATGGAGCGGTAAATATGTAGAGAGAAAACATTCTATCGCATTAAAAATAATGTCAACAATACGTATTAATACATGTTTAAGAAAGAACGTAAAATATCTACATTTAATCATTTGTACATATTTTCTTAAAAATTCTATTTTGGTTTGCTAATGATTTAATAGTTGGCGGAAATTGATTACCCACAATGTCACTTGGCCGTCTTTAGTTTGCTTTTTAATATTTCCATCTGTGATGGCATACCTTTAAAATAGGAGGGCTCCCCATATACCCCCCCAAGCATCTTCCAACAGGGGTGGCGTGCCCATAATGCACGGCTGCGCACCAGCACCCCCACCCCTACGTACATTATAGAGGAGCCCAGCAGGCTAGAAAAAAGCAGAGCAGCGCTCTTTCTCTCTCTCTATCTCTCTCTCAGCTCTCTCTTTCTCTGTCTCTCTCTTTGTCTCTCTCTCTGTCTCTCTCTCTCTCTCTCTCAGCTCTCCCTTTCTATCTCTCTCTGTCTCTCTCTTTGTCTCTCTCTCTCTCTCTCTTTCTCTTTCTCTCTCTCTCTCTCTTTCTCTCTCTCTCTCTCTCTCTCTCTCTCTCTCTCTCTGTCTCTCTCATTCTCTCTCTCTCTCTGTCTCTCTCTTTCTCTCTCTCTCTGCCTGTCTCTCTCTCTCTCTCTATCTCTCTCTGTCTCTCTCTTTCTCGCTCTCTCTGTCTCTCTCTATCTCTGTCTGTTTCTTTCTCTATCTCTGTCTCTCTCGTTCTCTCGCTCTCTCTCTCTATCCCTCTGTCTTTCGTTGTCTCTCCCACTTTCTCTCTCTCCTCTTTCTTTCTCTCTCGCTTTCTCCCTCTCTCTCTCCCTCTCTCTCTATTCTCTCTCTCCCCCTTCTCTCGCTCTCTCTCTCTCCCCCCTTCTCTCGCTCTCTCTCTCTCTCTCCCCTTCTCTCGCTCTCTCTCTCCCCCACTTCTCTGGCTCTATCTCTCTCTCTCTCTCTCTCTCCCCCTTCTCTCTCTCTCTCTCTTCCCCGCCGCCTTCTCTCTCTCCCTCTCTCTCTCTCTCACCCTTCTCTCGCACTCTCTCTCTCTCTCCCCCACCCCCTTCTCTCTCTCTCTCTTTCTCCCGCCCCTTCTCTCTCTCTCTCTCTCTTTCTCTCTCTCCCCCTTCTCTCGCTCTCCCACTCTCTCTCTCTTCCGCCCCCTTCTCTCGCTCTCTCTCTCTCCCCCCTGGGTTCTAGTGCATCCACAATGGGCCATGCCTGGTGGGATGTACCGCGCCTCTCCCTTCAGGATTGCCTGGTGGGATGTACCGCTCATCTCCCTTCAGGATTGCCTGGTGGGATGTACCGCTCCTCTCCCTTCAGGATTTCCTGGTGGGATGTACCGCTCCTCTCCCTTCAGGATTTCCTGGTGGGATGTACCGCTCGTCTCCCTTCAGGATGTACCGCTCCTCTCCCTTCAGGATTTCCTGGTGGGATGTACCGCTCCTCTCCCTTCAGGATTTCCTGGTGGGATGTACCGCTCCTCTCCCTTCAGGATTTCCTGGTGGGATGTACCGCTCCTCTCCCTTCAGGATATACCGCTCCTCTCCCTTCAGGATTTCCTGGTGGGATGTACCACTCCTCTCCCTTCAGGATTTCCTGGTGTGATGTACCGCTCCTCTCCCTTCAGGATGTACCGCTCCTCTCCCTTCAGGATTGCTTGGCGTAGGTGTACAGCTACTCTCTTTGCGGCCGAATTGACACCCACGGGGCCTTAATTTTCCAGATATCCTGCAATGCCTTCATGCCTGGGGCTGTGAAAAATGTCCCCCCAATGCTTCTTCTGGTCAGTGGGGAGGTTGCTGACTTGGTGGGATCCTGATGTTCAAGCGTCAAAGGTTCCGGCTGAGGTGTCAGATAAGCAGATTAATGCTTTTGGTGTGTGTGTGTGTGTGTGTGTGCGCGCGCATATGCGGAGGAGCCTAGTCACGCCGGCCACAGCCAATGGGACTCGTGAACGCTCGCGCATGTGCAGCAGTGGTTTCATGCGTTTGGGACAGAAAGTGAAAGCGCAATACAAAAAGTATGACGTTCTCCGGTCTCTGTGTCCGTCATTTTGGATAAGGGGGCCAGCAGAGCCTTCTATTTACATGGGGATATGAAAGGTACCAACATTATACAAATACTTTAAGGGAGAAACGCTGGCATGTCCTGGGCACTAGCTTCACAAAAGCATTTTAAAGTGGCAATGCTGTCAAATATTGGGGGCTCCGGGGCCATGAAGAGCGGAAATGCTGACCTCTACTTGAGGCACCAGTGCCATCAAAGTGTTTTGAAATGACAATGATGCCATATGTTGGGGCACCCGTGTCATCAGAGTGTTAAGTTACAACAATGACGTTTATGGTGGGCCCCAGCTTCATGACGTGTGCGGTGGGCCCCAGCTGGGCCCCAGCTTCATGACGTGTGCGGTGGGCCCCAGCTGGGCCCCAGCTTCATGACGTGTGCGGTGTGCTCCAGCTGGGCCCCAGCTCCATGACGTGTACGGTGGGCCTCAGCTTCATGACGTGTGCGGTGGGCCCCAGCTTCATGACGTGTGCGGTGGGCCCCAGCTGGACCCCAGCTTCATGACGTGTGCGGTGGGCCCCAGCTGGGCCCCAGCTCCATGACGTGTACAGTTGGCCCCAGCTTCATGACGTGTGCGGTGGGCCCCAGCTAGGCCCCAGCTCCATGACGTGTACGGTTGGCCCCAGCTTCATGACGTGTGTGGTGGGCCCCAGCTTCATGATGTTTATGGTGGGCCCCAGCTTCATGACGTGTACGGTGGGCCCCAGCTTCATGACGTGTGCGGTGGGCCCCAGCTTCATGACGTGTGTGGTGGGCCCCGGCTGAGCCCCAGCTCCATGACGTGTGCGGTGGGCCCCAGCTTCATGACGTGTACGGCTGGCACCAGGCGATTATGTACCTGACAGAGACATGACTGGGGGCAGCCTCTTCACCTGTTTGGGCACAGGCACTTCCAGAAAATGATAAAGTTATTCATCTGGATAGGTTTGCGGCCCACCCTGGTTGTGGTGTCGCTTTTATTTTCAGATCTACTTTTAATGTATTTAGTATTCCATGTCTACATACGGTGGACATGGAGGCTTTACTTATTGGGGTTACCGTATCCCGCACCCGCACTGTGCACTGTCTACTTATCTACAGGCCCCGCCCCTTGCACTCACACTGGGTTCTTAAATCCATTTCTTGTACTCGTGGCTAAGTTTCAGGTGAAATACCCATAATAGGTTATTTTGGGTAATTTTAATATTAAATGTAATCTTCTTTGTGTCCCCATTTTTAGTAAGCTTTTTGATTCTCTACTTGATCTTGGTCTTTGCGAATGTATTACTGAGCCTTCTCATTCTCTGGGTAATACCCTCGATGTAGTGCTTTCCACTGTATTCCAGATCACCACTCATCCTGTGGAGCCGGTGGCCTGGTCTGACCATCACTGAGTGCCATTTATGTTACCACTTCCTGCTCCTCCTCTTAAAATCACAATTGTATAAGCCCTGCGGCGCAACTGGCGCTCCACAGATCGGACTATTCTACTAACCAGTGTTGTGAAAGAGTGCAGTACTAGCTTACTATTGCTGACTATGTGGTTGGGAGAAGCAGCTGATTTAGTTGCCCAAACGAAATTGATCCAGCTCCGTAATCGCTCGTTTAAACCTTTGTTCTGTGACGTATTTAAGGCTGCCCGTCTTGAGGTAAGACAGACTGAAAGTAAATGCTGATGTCCCTGCGGGACATCTGAAACGATGGCCTTTCGGCTTTTTCCTTAAGTTTATCACAAGTCTATTTCTGTTGCCAAGCACATTTTTCTTACTCAGAAAGTTACTGATGCCCTCAATCAGCCCAAAGAGCTATTTTCCATTGTTAGATCACTGTCACGTACAGTTGACTCTTCACCTACAGTTGTGCCTATGCAATCACTTTGTGACTCTTTGATCCAGTTTTTTGTTTCTAAAATAAATGCCATCCGGGCTGACCTTCATCTGGTACATGGGAATCCTGCTAGCGCTGTGCTGGCAGCTGATGTGACTTGCCCTGCACATGTGTGCTCAGAGTCCCCAGTGTTCAATGATGTTGCAGTAGAGGAAGCAGTTCTTCAGCTTAAATCAGCTTCCCCCTCTGACCCTGTTCCTCTGGCGGCTTTTAAGATCATTCTGCCTGGTATAATCACCTGGGTTTCCCAGGCTATTAATTCGTCTTGTCAATCTGGACTTATCCCTCTGGAGGTAAAACAGGCCATAGTCACCCCCCTTCTTAAGAAACCATCACTGGATCCCATGGTGCCTGCTAATTTCCATCCTATCTCTCTTCTACCTCTTTTTATAAAATTGCTGTACTCTTTGTATCACCTCTTCTCTCGACCTTCCTGGTAACCACTGGGTTCTTTGACCCTGTTAAGTCAGGCTTCTGCCCAGGGCGTGGCACGGAGAGTGTCTTAGTATCTGTCGCCAATGATTTAGCCGGGCTGGTGGACTGTGGTGCAGTGGCTGCTCTGATATTGTTCGATAACAAGGGTTTCCTTGTTGTTGTTTTTTTTTTTTAATTGGATCTGTGACTTGTGCGTGACTTTGTTTTCCAATATCACTATCTATAAACAGGAAGTGTTTTGTGAAGAACATGGCTATCTAGTCCGCTCTGTGTTCTGTATGGTGAATCTCACAAACTATTATACATGTTATAAAAGAATTCAAGTCACATACTAACCCCACTCAGAAAAACCTTCTGTTGGATGATAAAAAGTTAAACATGCCACACTTTACAACTATAAGAATTTGTTTTTATTTGTTTTATAAGAATTGAATCAACTTTTTTGTAAGGCATTTTTTCATTGATATATTTTGAGAAATCACACATTCATAAACTTTTTTTTGGTGGTGAACAAACCAATCAAGTGGGCGCAGGGAGGGGTAACCAGTCCACCTTCCAATTTTTGTACATGTTCTGCATTCTTCCCACAACTGTACTGGTCCCCCGAAAACAAAAATAGGGAAGCACCCAATGACATACTACCCTACCTCATAGGAAAGGGGTTGGGCTTGCTAACACTCTGTAATATGGGGCCAATTTGAAAAACAGTTCCAGGGCCACTTTTGGTTCCCAGTCCACCCCTGCCAGTGACCATCCTGAAGGCTTTGCAATGGCTCGTAGATCCAGAGTCTACTTTCTGCTCTGCCATCGGCCCAGAGATGGCCCTACCCTAGGGCAATATGGAAGTGGTTTATTCCATAACTCTTCCAAATGGGTGAGTCCCAGATGACACCAGAGCTTCTGCTGCACCCCCACGCTGCATGCCCATCCCCTTGTGGAATACTTGCACAGGTCCCTATAAGAGTGCAAGAATGGCCCCTGTATGTTGCAGTTATGTTATGTTATATTGTATTGGTATAGTGCTGCCTGCCATTTGTTATGGGGTCAAAGCGCTGAAACCCATACGGAATAAGGACTGCTGTCTCCTTCAGGACTCCATCCATGGCAGAGTGCCTTGGACACACGTTACATGAATGCTCTGTCTCAACACAGCCCTGGTGTTGAGCACAAGTATGACACTTCTGAAAAGCACTTTTACATGGCATTCACACCTGCTTCCTGCACTTTAACATACAGAATATACCAAAAGAAAAGCGGATGTTATGCCACGTGTTTTGAAGAAAGGTTGGGCATGGCATCACCAGAAATGATTACATGTGTTGCAATTCTCTTCTTCAAAATTCCCGCTGACACCCTTGCACCTTCCTTCATCCCTGTCTGCCTCTCTGCCATCCAAGCCTGGTACACTGCTAATGACCTCTGCCTAAATGCCAGCAAAACAGAGATTCCCCCTATTGGGTCTCCTGTACCCTATTACTTCCCCTCACTCTGGCCTTCCTCCATGGGCTCCCCCCTACACCCTCCTCTGAAGCGAGGATTCTCTAAGTTATCTTCGACTCCTCCCTCTCGGTCATCCCTCATGTTGAGGGCATTGTCAAGAAGTCCACTTTCAGCTCCTCCTTCTCAAAGGAACTCTACTCTTCCACACCTTCCCCTAGAGGCTCGATGTTACCCGTGCTCTGGTTCTCTCCAGGCTTGACTATTGCAATAGCCTCCTCCTTCATTTTCCTGCGTCCACCCTGCAACCCCTTCATCTAACCCGGAATAGGGCAGCCAGACTTATCATTGGCCTCAAGCCCAGGGACTGCATCTCTCCTGCCCTACAAACACTTCACTGGCTCCCGTTCTCAGCACAGATTGAATTAAAATCACTCTGTATCATTCATAAGGCTATCTGGGGCCAGGAACCGCTATATCTTCAATGCTTCCTGACTAAATATTCCCCTTCTAGACTCCTGCATTCCTCTGGCACCAACTCCCTGCATGTGAAGTGATTTGCGAAACAGAGAGCTGGTGGGCATTCCCTTTCTTCAGCTGGCTCCCTCCTGTGGAATAGCCTCCCTCTCCCTCTGTCTCTTGAGCAGGACCTCCTTAAGTTCCGAAAAAGCCTCAAGACCTTTCTCTTTACCTCTTCCTTCTCCTCTGCCCTTCCCTGCTAATCATTCAGTAGCGTGATTGATGTGCAGGGCCCTTATGTATCCTTGGGGCACTGACTCGCCATATCTCTCATCCAAGCCGCTGTCTATTTGCTGCACTTGCTCAGGCTCAGCATCACTATGGGAGGTTGCAGTTACGTCCTTCCCTTCTTAGCACTTCACCTGGAGCACTTCTCCATAAGCACCACAGGACCTATCCCTTGCCCCGTCCCCCCTGCACATTCGGAACACTCACAAGGCATACTAGGTTTGTCTCCCCACCCTGTTAGTGCCACTATTTGTTTGTACTATTAATTCAATTATTTATCCTTGATGTAATTCATTGTCTACCTTCCCTGTCCCCACCCTGTCGCCCTGTGGGCGCTTTGAAACAGTTGTGCTAATTGTATAAGTGCCTAACAAATTACTTATAAATAAATAAATAAAATTCCCATTTTGATACAAATTGTTCCCAAATGTTCTCAATTTAAACGTAACAGAGATGAGACATATCTATGCTTTTGAGCCGCTGGAAGTATAATATATCTTATTAAGCAACAGCCATTTCTCAGCTGGGATGAGAGGCTCAGCACCAGCTGAGAAATGGGGGCTACGTAGTCCATTTTCTCTTTCCGCGGCAGCCATTGTCAACAAAGAAAATGGCCAACCTTGGAACGGGAGAAGGGACTACATGTGGTCCCTTCTCCCTTTCCATGGTGGCCAGAAAGAAAAAGAATAAGGAAGACCGGCGCGAGGGACGCGCTCGGATGTGATCGAGCTTACCGTGAGGTTAGGCTCGCAAATGCACCAATCGGTGCGTTTGTTTCCTTCAGAATAACCTGCGCCGAGATCAGGCACTCACTTTAGTACTTTTAAACATTGCATATTAATATTATCATTATTATTACCCAAATGCAAAATGCCACATACAGAGCTGTCTCCAGAACAGCATGTTGCTGTATTTATGATTGACACAGGCACCCCCAATGTTTTTTTCAACCCCCTCCATACCTAAACCACACCATTAGAAAATAAAATAAAGACATACTTTGGAGCCTTTCATGATTTCAATCTTACTAACAAGCAAACGCGGGAGGCGGGGGGAGGGCGGGGGGTGGGGTGCGAAAGTCAAGCCCGGCTGTGGCCGGCGGGCAGGTCTTTCCTGGCTTGTTTGCCGGCAGGAAAGGGTTAATCAGCAGAGCGTCCACCCTGGGCTCGTCCATCCCCACTGAGGCGGAAGTGCTCGCCAAGGCGGCCATGACAGGGCCCTGCTCATTTGCGGCTGGGACGGAGCCCAGCTGCCTCGGGGAACTGCCTAATGAAATCTGAACCCGTCCCGCGTATTTGTCATATGGGTGGCACACATTTGCAGAATGCTAATAAACGCCATAAGCCCACTGCTTCTGAAGCCATTCCAGTGGCAGAAAGCCTCCCCTGTCCACCGACTGTGTCTCCCGGTGCCACTTCCTGATTGTTGGGTTGCGATGCGCTGTGGCTGCCGGGCAAAGCCCCCTGACAGTCGCAGAAACGGGGACAAATTAAGAATTATGGCCTTGTTAGGGATGCAGGATTCTATCGATTGAGGGAGGCATTCTGGAATGGCCGCGTGCTCACACATCACACAGCAATCCATGCCTTATCTGCCTCACTCACACTCTTACACATCTTCTGAATTCAGCTAACCCCCGGCTTCTCCTACCGTATCCCCTCACCCCCAGACTGTCTCTCTTTTCTTTATGTTTCTAAAACTAAGTATGTACTGTCTGCATTTCATTATGTTTCTGTACTATGTAACCAAGCTCGAATCTTCTGAAACAAGCGCGACGATGCCAAAGGGCTGCTGTGCGCTCTACAAATGTGAATAAATAAATAAATAAATATCGATGGGTGTCTGTGTTGACAGGGCATTGCAATTTCATATCACAAGAGTATAGGATGTGCAGTTATACTGTGCAAAGGACACAGTGTTCTAATGTTCTAGTCTTGGCGTTAATTGAAACGTTGCAAAACTTCTGAGCACTCAAAAAACAGCCATCCAGTAGTGTGAATGGTGATTTATTGTGATCAATTTCATAATATGGCAGCGTTGATGAACCCAAGTTGGGTTCATCAAAGCTGCCATATTCAACCTTGTCAATATTCCCCTCTTTGCAAAACCAGCTGCAAGCCTGGAGTTGAGGCAGCGCATGAATATATGGCATCACTCTGCACATTAGTGCACATAGTGGGGTGCGTGTACTAAAAGTAGCTCCTTTGTTAGCGGTGACCTGTTCTCTAGGGGCACATAGTTTTAATGTACACTTTCCCCTTTCACTAAATGGTGTGATCCTGGGCAAATTGATTTTGCTCCTTGTGCCCATGGTGTGGTATGGTAATTGTACTTGTAGAACACATCATTCGCCCAAGGGCTTCTTGCCACTGAGCAGCACTAGAGGAAAAGCTACCAAAAAGCCACTCAGATTCAGAACAGATTGGTTTTCAACAGGAGCCTGCTACGAAGCAGCAGAGGAAGAGAACTCCACATTTTTGCAGCAACGTTAGAAAATGCTTGATCACCAATCCATGCAAACTTGGCGCGGGGATCACAACTAAATAGGATTGAACGGAACGCTACGCCCCCGTGTAGTGATGTAATGCAGGGGAGCCGACTTATGAATTTCCCGGGGGGTGCCCAAATATAGGAAGTGACATCACCAGCGGTTATATGACCTCATTTGCACGTAGTCGCCAACTTGGTGCGAGGGGAGAGGGGTGGCACTGAACAGGGGAAACATTGGCTAGCATGTACTGCATATACTAGAAGGAGGTTTAAGCTTTCCAGTTGCCTTCCAGTAGGCCATCACTGCCCCTACTCCACTCCTCTATAATCATCCAAGTTGTAGTAGCCCTCAAAAGGCAGAGCAACACAACAAGGATGGGAGAACGAAATGCCATCCCATCCTGTGAGTGTGTCAAACCTCAGAGCAACGACTGTGTGTGTGCCTCCTACCTTGGAGCACAATCTCACTAATTTGGTGCAAATCTCGCAAGTGGGTGAATGGGAATCCCCTGCGTGTGTGTGGACTGCAGACCCTGGATCACATGCTCACTTCTTCAATGTGAAACTCTGGCCAAGGCTCTTTGGGCAAGCATTCAGGATGGGTCTCACACCTTTAAACAGTGTGATATATTGAGTGGGCACCTCACTCCTTGGAGAATAGTATACCTGTTGCTGGTAATCTCACAACTTAACATACAGTTTCACTTTTGGTCATCTCAGTGACCCCATGTATATTAATGGAGACAGTCTCCCATCTGGGAAGACACTTGTATTTCTGTTAAAACACTCTGAGTTCTCACTCCAGTTTTCTCAATCTATAGATCCATATCACATTCATTCATTGTGTATGCAGGGGTGATAACTGATTCTTTCATTCAGGAGAGATAAAGGGGTAACAACCCCCTGTATGCGGGATCAGGCTCATTTTGCCCCATGGCCCCCCACTCCAGAATAAGTGTGCAGGTTTTAAGACCCTGCTGATTCTGCTATCCTACATGCTCTAGCCTTCTATCCCTTGCCCCATCACGGCTTCCAACATCCTGAGCGGCAGCTTATGTACATCAGGCAGCTCAGGATATGCCTGTTGCCAATTTAATGTAGCCAGATCTACTATTTAGACACTGGGAGAGTGCCATGAACCCACATTGGTGGTGAAGAAGCACTCAACACACAGAACACAATGGTATAGTGTTGCAGTCCTTCTGAGAAATGACAATTTGGTCTGTTTAAATATAAAGCAGAGTGGCTGAGAAGTACACGCACTGTGCCATTAAAAATAAAGCAGCTGTGGTGGTTGGAAATGCTGCTTCGGTGGCATCAAGAGTATGCAATTCCTGCGGGGTACTGTTGGTAATTTCCTATTGAAGTATAGCAGTCCTATTGAGAAGTGCCATTAAAAGTGAAGATGTCCAGTAGGCTGGATCAGTGCTGCCCCATAAAAGGTGTAGAAGCCTCTGTGAGAAGTGGCAGTACTGTCCCAACGGCGAGAAGTGTAGTATTTTCACATTAACTATGCTTAAGCACTTTGAGTTATTGAATAGTGCCGCTACATTCTGAGTAATTCCATCCCTTTAAATATATTAGCTCTTGTATAACCACAACAGTGTTGAGTTATTCTGATGATGATGAAGATGATGATAGACTTGCTCGATAGTTCTGGTTCTCTATCATTAAATGTATTTCAGATTTTCAGAGTCTCGGGAGGGTAGCTCAGGGGCAACGTGCTCGCCTTGGAAGCAAGACGACATGGAGCAACACAGGTTTGATCTCTCGGTCCACGCAACAGAGGTTCGAACCCTCGATCCGCGCTTAGAAACCTTTGGGTATTATGCACTTTATAAATAACCAATAAAAATAAATAAATCTGCTGAGAAGTGCTGGGGTCTTGTCAATAAGAGTGTAGCATCTCAACTGGGAAGTGCTGATGTTGTCCCATAAAAAGTATAGCAGTCCCACTAAGATGAACCAGCATTGCCTCAACAAAAGCACAGTATTACAATTATAGCCCTGTTGCCAAGAGGGGTGCACAGATGTACAAATACATCCAACCCAAAAAGATTTTTAGAAATTGAGGGACAGGCTTGCTTTGCATCTGTGCCTCCATTTCTAAAAATCGTTTTGGGTTGGGTGTACCTCTACATCCATGCACCCGGGTGCACAGATGTAGAAGTATACCCAAACCAAAACGATTTTTAGAAACTGAGGGATAGATGCAAAAAAGAACCTCTTGCTTTGCATCAGTTCCTCAATTTTTTAAACATTGTTTTTTACCCGGCTTTCACCCGGGCCGCCAGAGAGAGACACAGTATGGATGGAACAAAGGGCCATCCATACTGCGTCTCTTCTCTCGGGCCGGGGGGGGCTCAACCCCGACTTCATTCTGCCGGCGGGTGCCCGGGCCCCGGAGCACCCGTGTACGCGGCACCCCTGATGTAATTACAGAATTCCTGTTATTCCGTGTCCCTTTCATAGTAGGTACGATGGAGCAAGCAGAGAGACTTAAAGGAAATCTGCTTGGCCACCGGGAGCCAGTGCAAGCGGCAACGGGTGGGGGTTAACATGAGAGTCGCGAGCAGCCAAAGTGGCCGCCCTGGCAGCAGAGTTCTAAAGAACCTGAAGCCGGTGAATAAGTCAGAGGGCCGCCCCAGGAACAGCACATTGCTGCAATCCAGAGCCAGAGGCAACCACAGGAGACCTAAATTGCATAGATATAAAAGGGAGGACCTTCCTGAGGATTGGTAACCGGAAGTGGCCTTGCTGAGACACAGCGCTGACCTGCTTTTCTGCTGAAAGGGTGGCAGAAATGTTGACTCCAAGATCCTTCACAACTGAAACCAGAATGTCTGTGGGTGCAGAGATTCAAAGATCAAAGGGCCTTATATGCTGAGTCACCACGACACCCCGAGATTCCACTTTGTAGGGGTAAGGCGGAAATGAGACTTTCAAGCTGAGGGTTGTGGCAGCTGCAGGAGTTAGGGTCTTGCAATCAGCCTCTCCCTGCATATATTCTTAACACTGCAACATACATTGGGTCACCGACCCCACACATGAGGGGGCCAGAGGTTGGCGCCCGCCACCCTCATTGGGTCACTGAACACTTTTACACTGATGAGCCTTTATTTTAAAATGTATTACAAGCATTTCTTAAAGCGCAAACCCGGGCAATCAGCAAATTGTGTTTCTAGTTTATAAAACTTGAACACCTTTAACAATACATATACATTGAATATACACATGCACATTAATTTCAGTACACAGCATTCAATCAACATAACTCTTTTCCCTAAAATCCGATACAAAAATATACATTAAACTAATTGTTTGGAATATTAACAAAAACGTTAACCAATGCTATAATTAATTATTTTATTTGTAAGTTTAATTCTAAATTTTCAATGCATGTTGTGACATCATTAATTTTGAGGTGATTGATTTTACCTTCCCTATGTGGTGTTATTATTTATATAAATATGATTAATAAGTGGCCAAAGGTTTGTATTTAACCAAATGCTAATAAATAAATAAATAAATAAATAAATAAATAAATACATGTTTTTCGTTGAACAGCCAATCAGCAACTTAATCAAAAAGCTTTTACTTCCTAGATGGCCTTCTTGAGCTGCTAATCTATTGCACTTCAGTTTCCTTGTGCCCACAGTTTCAGAGCAGTAGATCACCCCATCTTCCAGAGTCTCCAAATTGGCCTAATCTTGCAAAGTCTGCAGGAGCGGTCCTTCCTCTTTATTTGCCGAATCGGCCTCCATCTCTAATAAACAAAACTACTTGGCCGTGTAAAGCCAGACTGGTCTTTCTGGGGCAGGCCAATGCTGCTGGGGGTCTGCAAAGGCCTCCCAAGACGATTGAGTTTTATCAGTGAGAGGAGCTGTCTCTGTCAGATGTGGTTGTTGTGTCGGTGAATGGGAGGGAATGCTCCATGAACATGGTAATGACCTTTGGGTTGCTGACTGACCATAATTCATGAATTCTGTCAACATTAGAGCATTTCTGTGTGTGTGGGTGTGTGTGTGTATGTGTGTGGGTGTGTGTATGTGTGTGTCTGTGCTTGTATAAACTACAGAGGCGTTGCTAAGAGGGACTTAGGGGGCTATAGCCCCGGGTCTTTTGGTTGTAGCCCTGGATAGACGCTCAGGTGCTACAACCAAAATGCTAGCTAGCCCTGAGTCCAGAAATGTCCAACATTAGCTTAGCCCCTGATCTTTTCCAGACCTAGCAACAGCCCATGCTCACATTCACATAGCTGTGCCTGTTTCTACAAAGCAATCCCCTTTTATTGTTGTGTGCCCTTCACAGACACGCAACCAGTGTGCTTATTGGTCTCCCAAGGGTTTTACCCTTCAGTCTAGTCACAGGAGAATGGCTGATGAGGGTTCACATGCAGAGCCCTCTTGGGACCGTGCCATCAAGCGTTTGAATGAATTTTGGCCAAAATTGTATGATTTTTGTGACTACTTTAAACCCGTAACATTAGTCATATGTCGGAACATTAGGGACAAATGATGCATCTTGGGCACATTTTCCAATAGCTGCAGGAAAAACGGGATAGTGTTTAACAACAATTAGCCGCTCGTCTGATTGGCATACCAGTTCCATGAATAGGACTGCGGCTGCCAAAATGTATGTCTGCCGCCCTCTCTATGGAAGTTGATTATTTCCTCTTGGGGTGTAGAAAAGGGGGTTCGTAGGTTCCCGTGCTTTTTCACACCTCCAATAGAAACCAACTAATAATGCAAGCCACTAGGTACATGCATGATGGCCAACTGTGAGGAATTACACCATCTGCATTGTGGGCGTGCACTCACCGGGGCTTTTTGCAATGTTTAATGAAATGGAATAATGGTAGACCAACCTCTGAAAAATGTATGGGGCTAATCCACACACATTATATATATATATATATATATATTTGTACTCTAGGTGGACACAGCATACAAACACAGTCCACCCTGCCATATTAGGTTGGAATGTGACAGCCAGGAGTGCACCATGTCATCTCCAGGAAGGGCAAGGACCAAACTTCCCCCCTGCCATGGCCAGCCTGATTACCTAACAAAGGCTCAATTGATCCGCCCTGCTCTTTTGTTGGACGCTGCGGCTAGTGGCAGTGATAAACATACCAATAGAGGGTACTTCAAACAGGCCCACATGGGGCCTGGCTGCTGAGGTTAACAAGGGAGACAGGAAACCCTGCAACATTTCTTATGTAACTGTGTCAACCTGAAGCCAGCCCCCGCCCACAATATCAATGACAGTGAGTGGTCATGTCTGAGACTGCTGTTCATAGCAGGCCACCCCAGTAGGGGGACCCCATTCATAAGGTACTAGAATGTAGTTTGGAGGAGCCAGAGGGTCTCATCTCGCTGCAGCTTTAAGCGAGACCTGCTGCTTTAATCTAGAACCACTGCGCCATCCATTAAACAGACACTCTTAGATCAGCAATAGAAAGGAAGATGGGTGGGACTTAGTATCACAAGTTTTCAACTCTTTACCTTTCCTTTTGCAAAGCACTCTGGTTATTACCTAACACATACAGGAGATTGTTGATAGCGACCCCAGGATTGTCTCATTATGGTAGGCTTATCCTACACCAATCATTGTGGCCCACTTGGATGGGAGCTGAGCCCCTCTTTTGGCAGATCATCTGAATACTTCACAAGAAGTAAGAAGAACTCAACCTTGGACCCTGGCTGAAGGTACAGTCTGCCTTACATCTTCCACCAGTGAAGGAAGGCCTGTATATTCAAAGAGGAAAGCAAGATCCCTCCCCTAAACAGCTCCCAGGGAATAGAGGGAGATCCAGAACTCAGAGGAACGTCCAGCAGTTCCTGAACTGGTACCCAGCCAGCACCCAGCATGCCCTGCTAGGCTCTCCAGCAAGCTTCCTGGACAAGGCAACTTCTTGCAACATACTCCACAGCCGTGGGCCGTCCAACTTAATGGACTACACACAAGCCCATTGAAGAAGCTGGGAGAAGTGCCTGAACAAGAATCTACAACCGTCCACCTTAAAGAACATTTTTGAGCCAGTCGAGTTCCTCGATCTGCAACCGACTGCAAATCTGACAGTTGTCAAGCCATAGTCGCTGAAAGAAATCTGAGATGTCTCGACTAGTGATTCAGAACCGCCAATCAGTGTTGAAACGATTCCTGACCCCAAGCTGCTGAATAGACCAGCCCGAAGCCGTTCCTCCAGCTTCGCTCACCGAACCGTTGTGCCTTCTGATACCCGCAGCAACTCCTGTCACAGAAGCCTGCAAAGCGCCCTGAAGCTGACTCGACCCTATTGAGCACCAAGAACATCTACAGCACAAGGCACATTGTGGTTCTGTCCCCCTGATCCTTCCCAGAAGCCCCCTATAGACATTTTAAGACACATTGCTCCCTTTATCCTAAAGCCAAGAAACCTCAACAAACTGTTGTGGTTATTAAACATACCGACCACCCTCCTGTCTGTATCCACAGTGCATCCCTTTTCCTTCTTTGAAACGGTCTGTCCTCTGTGTTCCTTTACAGGGTGGGTTGTATTTCGTAGTGTTGTTAGATTGTCTGTTACGATTAATAAAGTAGATATTTTTAATACAACCTTGATTGGATACTCCTTTTATCATTGGGTAATAATTAAGCAATATGCCCCGAGCGGCGGGGGCATTTAGCTATTAGTACCATGGCCTGCAAGATCTGCGTGACCAGGGCACTAAAAGCATTTTTTGATGTCCCGAAACGCTGCAGCGTTTCGGAACAGAAAAAAGAGAAAAAAAAACGACCAAGAAAATGGCCGCCGGGAAAGGGAAACCGGATTCCATTTTCCCTATCAATGGCGTCCATCGGGAGCGGACGCGCTGGGAACTGAAGCGTTACCAGCGCATCCGCTCCCAAAAAAAAGATGAAGGTAAGTGGGTTTGGAAGGGCGGAAGGGAGGGAGGGGAAAAAAAAATGTACCCGAGTCCCCAGTGGGGGACGATGGAAGCCTCCAGCCGTGTGGAGACTCCGAGCGGGAATGGCCCCACTCCAAGTCTCCACACGGCTGGAGGCTGCCATCAAAGCATACAGAAGGTAAGTGGTGTGGGGTGGGCGAGAAGGTGGGAGGGAAGGGAATACAAAAAAAAACATACCTGAGTCCCCGGCTGGGGCCCCGCTTCGAGCCTCCTCATTGGCTCAGGGGCTGCCACGCTCCCCGCCGTGGAAAAGGCGACTGGAATCACGGGAGAGAATCGAGGGATTCTTTGCCAGCTAAAGCCCCAGCGAGGGCCAATCAGAATGCTTGTTTCATTCTGATTGTTCCCTCGCCGGGTACTAATTGTATTTTCGCTGTGTTGCAAATAACCAACGATCCACGATCTTTCAGAGATAAGCCTGCTGTTAGGATCTCTTCTGGTGTATTAGCGGTGTGGAGCTGATTGATGGTTTAGAAACCGATATTCACCCCTGGGTCGCTGGAGCCCCGGAAGTTGATTTGTCACACCAGCATTACAATGAATCATTATGCATTCTGGCTATCTTTAGCAGGTGTAAAATCAGGTGGAATTTATAGGGATTCAAGCCTCTCCACCTTCATCATAATTAGATGCGGGTGGATATACTGCAGAATTTCCTGCATCGAGCAGAGTGGACTTCGTGCTCCGTGCCCCAACTTTCTGCAGGGAATCCGATCGAAAAAACCTGGAATATGAGCTTAACAGGCAGAGTGTTTTGCCTGCCTGCTATTTATGTTCTTCACCATTTAATTTTGTTCTGATGTTAAGATATCTCGGTGCTCCTTGAAAATTGACTTGGATCTTTGGAATTCTGAGACCCATAACATCTTCAAAGTGAAACTTTGGAACCCATAGGGAGCTTAGTCTTTCCTGGTGACTTGAGCTAAACATATTATATTTTCTATGTCTGACAAGGCTTTGCAAGTAAACAATTGTTAAACGTGCCCACTTCCCTATATGGGCCGATGAGAAATCTGCAGGGTACATGACATATTTGTCCACTTTTATTTCTTTATCCATCACCATCGCATTGTTGACGTAGCCTAAACAGAGTTGTTTTGCTGGGTCAGATAAGAGGCTCTTCTATCCTTCAAAGGTCTCCCGAGTCCCCGCAGGGAAGTGCAGTGTGGGCCCTTTCATTTTGTTTGAACCGTCCCCAGCCATCTCTAGCAATAGTATTCTTTCTATGTCTATCTTTTTCTATTTTAGGCTAGCAAATGGCCCATACAAGCTTATTGGTGCCAAATCATCAAAGATTTAGTTTGAGTCAGCAAACTTTAAATTACCATACGTTTGAGTGATTAGAATAGTTCACCCATTCCTAGTTATAGCAAACATTATTTACAGAAAATTACTAGCAAAGGATGCATTTTTAAATCATCCAGCTGGTAACCTTTGCCACATGTTAACAGGATTGAAAGGCAACTGCACATAAGGGTGCGAGTGGTCTCCTTCATGGATTATTTTCGAAAGTAAGCAAAGGTGTGGGAGCCCCTTCGCAGAGAACAAGCACAGCCAAATAACATGTTCTCTGGGAAGGTGCCCACTCGGGAGGGTCTACAGCCACATTTGAGCTCACTGTACCTTCCACAGAGGAGAAATACCCATTTGCATATCAGTCTGGTCCAACACACAGGGAAGTCCAGCATTGAAATTCTAGGCAATTCTTCTCTGAACAAGAGTATGAACAGCAAGCCCAGAATGTGTTTTGGTCTTGTTGCACCTCATCAGTTAGCTCGAGCTGTGCCTCCCTAAGCACCGGGGGTAAGGGGTCCAGGTCTGGATTACCCTAGGTAATTTAGGGTGTCACCAAAGTTCCAAAAATGCACAAAAAGGTCTAGGAGCCCCTTAACCGAGAACAAACACTGCCAAATAACCTGTTCTATGGGAAGGTGCCAACAGGGAGGGTCTACAACCACGTTTTAGCTCACTGTACCTTTCACAGAGGGGAAACATCCATTTGAATATCAGTCTTTGTCCCACCCACAAAGGTAGTCCAGCACTGAAATGCTAGGCAATTATCCTCTGAACAAGAGTATCAACAGCAACTCCAGACACATGTTTCGGCCTAGTCAGGCCTCATCAGTGAGGTGAAGCTGTGCCTCTCTAAGCACAGTGAGCAAGGGGTACACGTCTGGATTACCCTGGGTATCTTAGGGTGACACCCAAAGTTCCTAAAAATGAACACAAAAGGTCTGGGAGCCCCTCTACCAAGAACAAACACAGCCAAATAACTTTTTCTATGGGAAGGTGCCAACTCGGGAGGGTCTACAACCACATTTGAGCTCACTGTATCTAGAAATAACCATTTGCATATCAGTCTTGTCCCAAACACCTGGAAAGTCCAGCACCGATATTCTAGGCAATGCTTCTCTGAACAAGAGTACCAACAGCGACCCCAGACATGTGCTTTGGCCTTGTTGTACCTCATCAGTTCACTTGAGCTGTGCCTCTCAAAGCACAGCAAGCAAGGAATCTATGTCTGTCTTACCCATTGTAATTTAGGGTTAAACCCTAAGTGTTACAAAATTAGCAAAGTTGTGGGAGCCCCTCCACTGAAAATAAACACAGCTAAATAACCTGTTCTATGGGTACGGTCCCACGCAGGAAGGTCTACAACCACATTTGAGCTCACTGTACCTTTCGCAGAGGGGGAAACATGTATTTGCATATCATTCTAGTCAATCTCCTCTGAACAAGAATACCAACAGCAACCCCACACACGTGTTTCGCCCTTGTTGGGCCTCATCAGTGAGGTGAAGCTGGGCCTCCCTAAGTCAATTAATTTGAGCATTGAGGACCAGGTCTGTTTACCAATAAAAACATGTGTTTTATTTTGTCAGTCAAGGACATGTCAATGTCAAACAAAGTGGGAGAATGGTAGATTTAGAGACAACATTTTCTGGATATGTGGGGGGCATGATGTAGCCAGGGGTGTTTTCTAAAGCATGCTTGGTTACTGACATGGTCATAACATGATAGTTTCAAATGAGACTTTTCAGGGCTGGGTTTAGTCCCACCCATAAGACTTTACAGAGCTGGGGGTTATCCCACCCATAAGACTTTACAGAGCTGGGGATCAACCCCACCCATAAGACTTTACAGAGCTTGGGGTCTACCCCACTCATAAGAGTTTACAGAGCTGGGGGTTAGTCCTACCCATAAGAGTTTACAGAGCTGGGGGGTTAGACCCGCCTTAACACCACACTGAGCTGGAGGGGTGGGGTTAGGCCCTCCTTTCCTTGATCTGATAATGTTTTGCTGCATTGGTGGTGACTAATGCCTTTTGAAGTATATTTGGTGTAAAGCTTTGCTGGAAACTTCATGGCATTGAAAAGCTAGCGTAAATATGGATCAAGCTTCATAGGCAAACTTTATTTGTGATTGGTACATGGCAGCGCCAGCGCCTCACACCGAGCCTCACACTTGTGCTATTTTACCTCATTATGACCACTAATGACTCTCCCCGAACCCTATTCTGGCCAATTACTATTGGGTCTTTCAGTGACCTCAGGAGCGAAAGCAGTGTTTAGCGGTAACCAACAGTGTTCTTTAAAGGCAGTGTCCCTTTCCAGCACATCAGAGATACAGAGCTGCATATGGTCACAATCTACAAAAAATTCTGCTTAGGAATGGTGTAAATGTTGCTGCGCTTCAACGCCTGCAGGCTTTCGCCGCATTACAAACAAACAAACAAACAAACAAACAAACAAACAAATAAATAAATAAATAAATAAATAATAAAATATCCTTTTGGTGGCACATTATTTCCCCCTTACTTTTAACACATACTTGCCTGAGTCTGCACTTCACTATGACAATATTAGCACCAATTCCATACCATGTTGTGACTGCCCCATATTGGCAAATTATCGAGAACGCCCTAGAAAACACAAATTGCCTGGCTCTACCATTCCGATTTACTCTGCATGAATACTATCAAATTCCCCAGTTAAACAGGCTTTGCCAAAGTACGATTTGCAGGAGCATTTACGAATGGACTGCCATTAAATCTGCTGTTTAGCAATTGCTAGATCGAGGCAGATGCCATAGGAACCCATCATCGGGAGGATAGCTCAGGGGCAAAGTGCTCGCCTTGGAAGCAAGATGACGCGGAGCACCACCGGTCCGATCCCCTGGTCCGCGCTTAGAAACCTCTGGGTATTAAGCACGTTATAAATAACCTATCATATCATATCATTCATTTTATGCCTGCAAAACAATCTCCTGCAGGTGTACAAAAAAGTACACTGATAAGGCCGAACAGGTTAGCGCAGCTGAGCTATTATCTCCGCTCCTTGCCCCTCCCCTACCTTGTCACTGTTGGAAAATGGGGCAGAGTGGAAAAAAGAGACGTACAAGTATTACGCCTTACTTTTATGCATCCTTTTCCTGCTCTGTCCTATATAAAATGAGGATGTATGTGGGTACCACGCTGGTATTAGGGTCCTGAATACTCATCCTCATCACCCAAGTTCCAAAATATCTTTGCTGGATGCTTGGGGAAATGGATATGTTTTACAAGCACCAGCCTTTTCCACAAGACTGGCACAACCCTGTACTCTCCTTTATGTTGCAAACCAGTGAAACATCTTTGGATACTCTTTGAGCCTCTTTCATTAGTTGGTGGTGAAATGGGGGTGCAGACCTCAAATCATGTCATATGTGTCCTCTTTTTTTAAAAATCCATCACCATCCCATGGTTGACGTAGCCAAAATAGAGTGCTTTGTTGGGTCAGATAAGAGGCTCCACTATCGTTCAAAGGTCTGCCAAGCACTCACAGGCAAGTGCAGTATGGGCTCTGTCATTCTTTAAAAAAAAAAACAACCCCAGACATCTCTAGCAATAGTTTTTTTTCTATGTCTATCTTTTTCTATTCTAGGCTAGCAAAAGGCCCATGCACGCTTATTGGTGCCAAATCACCAAATATTGTGTTTGATTCAGCAAACTTTGAATGACCATACCATGGTTAAAACTTGTATACGTTGTTGTGATAAGGTGGAATTTCCTCGGCCCACCCCGGGTAAAGCTAACTTTTGAAGTCCTCTCCTTTTGTGAACTCATAAAGACCTCTGTGTGAAGATCTTGCTTTGTCCTGTTTGCTGTTTAATTTCCTGTAGTTCTCTGTTCTTGTCTTTTTCTTTTTTGAGATTGTTTTATCTTTGTTGTGATAACAGTGGACAGAGTAAATCCTTATCATTCTCGGTGTTTGCCTAGTGAGTTACTTTGTGAAGTGCTCCTACACGTTTTCGGATTAGCCAATTAGGACATGAAGAATGTGTTTATTTTTGGACAGCCACGCAGTGCTGGTAGTCACATGGATACATTTTCATTGACATCCTTTCAGCACAGAGCCTTGAAAAAGATCTTTGGTAGAAACACGTGCCGACTCTTAACCAGTCACATATGTTCAGGGCGTACTAATAAAGGTGACCGGGCAGCAACACAATCAACACTGGCAACTCTTTATGCCAAAACAGGCCACGTGTGCCTGGTTTTAGAAAACTTTCTTTACTTTAATTACTTTAGATTTATTTATTAAGAATTTTTATTTCATCGCGCCACATATTCGCAACAAGGCGCGCAAACAAGCAAGGCAAATGGCCGAAACAAAGAGAGCCAGGATGATACGCAGAGAAAGCCAGGAGACGGTGCACAGGGGTCAAGGAAGAGCATCACCATGATAGAATACAAATACTAAGACAGGTGAAATGTGAAAGAAAAAGGTTTTCAGATCCTTCTTGAACTTTGTGGGAGTTTCAACCGCTCTAATACGGAGCGGTAATGCATTCCAAGCGCTGGGGCCTTGGGTGTTAAAACTATGCCCACCTGCCTTCACCAACTTTATCCTCGGTTGAGTCAGTCTGAGATAGTCTTCCCAATTAATATGTATGTACTTGTCAATATTCAGAGATTTGTATAGTGCTAGAGTGCCTTCAGAGCACTAGATAAATGAATGAATAATACATTTAAACCTCATATTCTCAATGTAGAAAGGAAATGAATTCCAAAGCGGAAACAAAAGTTGAGAGACTTCACATGCAATGCGGTGTGAGAAGCGTGTGCTTGCCATGGAATTCTCTGACAAATGGGGCAAGGCAACTGTGGAACTGTTTTGAGTTAATAATCTAATTATATTTCAGGATATCATGACCGATTAGAATGAGACCAGGTGGAAAGGGGTTTGCGCTTGGTAAATGCATCCAATGGGAATAGAGAATATAAGGGATCCTTAGATTTCTTTGCATAGTGTCAGCCAATGATGATTGTGGGACAATGGTGTAATTGGCATGTGTAGTTATGTAAATTATCTAATTTGTGTAAAAAAAACTGTAACTTTGTTGAGCATACTAAGGAATTGCTAGTTGTCAGCTTCACGAAGCTGACTAACCCCTTCCGGCTGTTTGCATGTAATTAAACTCGATTTTGCGACAACGTGCATTCACTCTCTTTTGGAGTTGTTTTACACATCAGGTTTTGGGTGCATCCTTCTACATTGGTTTGCTGCAGAAGAAATAAAAAGCTTTCAAAATGCCAAAAAGAACACCTCCCTATTAGCCTCACATCAGGGCATATTTCCTTCTTCTGTGCTGTCCTGACCTTTCAACTCTTAGGTCATTCCCACCTATCAAATCAGCTCAAGCTTTTTTCCTTGAACTATCTTCAAAGTTTACCAGAACACACATGTCAGAATTCTCGAGAATCGAGTTTAGCTTAACCAGTTTGCCCATGCCATGGTATTCACCCCATGAAGTACTTTCTATGTACCTCCTGCCAGAAATATACCACACGATCCCAACTCATAATCATATCCCCTCCCCTGCCAGTTGCAATCCTGCACTGCCTCCCTGGCAACCCCGGCATGGGGACTGTTTTCTGTATCCCTACAGTGCCACTATCAGCACTTGACACCTGATGTCTGCACTTACCCTTTGCTCTTGCCACCAGCTGGCCACACTTTTTACTTATTGCGTTTATTTATTCTATTTATTTATTTACTGTTTATCCTATGTACTGCACTTCCCCTGTCCCTTACCCCTCACGCTTTTCCCTTCCCCACCTCCCCTGGGCTTGTGCGATCTCAATGTCACCTGGCCTAGTAGGATCGCTGTTGTGTCTTCCCTCTGTTCCCCCTCTCCTGCCTCGTCGCACCTTGAAACACTTGTATATAGGCGTGTTATAAATGCCATATCATATCCTATAGTATTTAAAAATGGGAGGCATTTAAAATACCTTGTTCTCACCATCCCACGGTAAGGCGAGACCCTAGAATGCACAGGGGAGCTTGTACAGTAAACTGCATATGTACATTCAGGCCACCCATGGATCTGAAATATAGTGATTGCACTTTGTATTGTGCATCGTGCAGGATTTCTTTCACTTTTATGCAAGGTAATGCTTTGTGCTATCAATAATCAATGTGAATGTATTCAATGTATGGACCTGGGAAGGATGAAATTCTGAGTCAGACCTGCCTGGATTTGAATGTTTTGCCTGTGTTGGGATTTCACAATAAACCCTGGCAAGATGAAATGGGCTGGGCTTTCTTAATGTTGCACCAGTGATATCATGTGCAATATTACATCCCATTCATTGGACACGTCATCCAGTGCACATTTGAGTTAACCATGGACGTATCTTTTTAAACTTTGTCATGTTTTGTTGCAATAATTAGTTCTTTATTTGTGATACATTTTAGAACAGATGAATGAAGCCGGAGGGCTGTTAAACCTATTGTACGCAGCTCCTTGGTCTGAAAGTGCTGTTTCATCTCAGTAATCCTATGCCTTCAGTGCGCTTTTCTTATATGTCTCCACCATCTTCTCATCCTCCACCTGGGTGTGGATTTAGTTTATCATGTAAAAGTGTGTTGCACATGTGTCGTTCCCATGTCAAGAGTTACAATCTGTACCCTGTAAGAATGGCACTGACGTGTCATGAGCGGTCGCCCTAATAAGTATCATTGCAACAGTCAAAGCCATCACTTAACTGCTTTCAAGACTATTACTCAAACAAGGAAAGCAGGTTGGGAACAGAGGTGGCACAGACTGGGGAAAACATAAAGCCAGTACCCCAATTTCATACCATTGTGTCCAGGAGCGAAATTGCCTGGTCTTCAGTGTGATTTGTTTCTTTCAGTGCACTACATGACACCTTTCAAGGGGTAACCAAATGTGGCCTAACTATCACAACCCCCAGCAGAGTGCAGTGGCAGAGGGAGTGGTGATTCCTGTAGCCCCTCAGTGTGTCCCCGAGGGGCCACAGGAACCACCAGTCCCTCTGCCACAGTGCCGCAAACCCCGATGGAATCCGCCTGGTCCACGGTACCAAGACTATCAGGGTGTTTGTCCTGGAGCATTCGCTTAGATCAGTTTTTGCACTGGTGACCTAGACCCTAGTCATTTTTTAGGAGGCTCCTAATGGTGCAGAGAACGCGAGTCCGTGTCCCCTTTGGGCAGGACATTACTTCCTCCCTGAGGGAGAAGGGAAGGGCTCTTACCTCACACTGCATGCTGTGGCAGTGATGCCTGCCAGTGAACTTGCCCTCATTCAATCACTGCAAGGTGCATTTTACTCCTCTCTGAGTATGTAGCACACGGCAGCATATACATAATGTGATGTCCCTGGGTCATTAATTCACAGCATCCTTAATATCCTACAGCTGTGTAAGGCGGAGAGCTGGGATTTGCAGAATAAAAAGCTGTGTTGACAGTGAGTCACTTGGGGACCTTGAATAATGGAGATTGATCTGTGGATTATACACGTGAAAGGACCCCAAAATACAAATGCATCGGAGAGCAATCGTGGGTCCAGTGAAGCACATTGGAATCACAGTTTCCTCTCATAGCCAAATCCTGGGATGATGAACGTAGGTATATCTCTCTGGGTCAAGTCCCTTCCATAAGCAGGTGAGAGCAGGCAAACCCAGGCTGCCGATCGCTATAGAAACCTACCTGTGAATTCCCTGAACTGGGCGCGTTTCCCACTTACCGACCCACCCTTTTGATTACAGGTGATAGAACAATTTACTCACACGCCACAGCACACAGCACACAGGTACCCGTCCTGTTGTGATTTCCTGGTTATACCACCGATTACACACTCCAAAGGATGTCACGTGTGAAAAGGAAGCCTGCCGGACGAGTTAGTGAATTGATATGTGTTCACTAAGCCTAAAGTAACCGTAGGAAGCTTATAATCCATATGTCCCCGATGCAGGTCCTCAATATCCCTGTCCACCTCTACACACAATACATATAAACACAGGGGATTTAAGTCAGAGTTAAGAGTCACACTTTCTGGAAAACCTGGTGTGGTTGGGGCTCTTGAGGCCCGGCTTTGAAGTTCCATGTGCCAAAGATCACACTGTTAGTTTGAAAGACACACAATGTACACATGGGGAAAGCAGGAATCATAGCGCCTAGAAAAGGTTTATAAGAGCAATTATGCCGTTACCTTTCAGGAGGCTGCTCAGAAAGCACAGAACTAGACTCAAAGAGATCCCAGGAGAGAGGGTGATGGACGCAGTGGCAGGTAGTGGGTGGTAAATCTTTATAGAGGCTATCATGGACATGGGAAGCCAATGGGTGGGCACAAAACCAAAAAACACCCACAGTCTGAGGTCCATACTCAGATCACACCATTCTCCTGTCTTCACTTCCGATGACAATAGGTTCTACTTTTTGGCAGAGCTTTCGGCGCAATCGAATAGCCAAAACTAATACAAGGACATATCTATAGGTTTCAATGTAAAAGGGAAAACATCAACACAGTGGCCCCCTTTTCAAATAGCAGGCAACCCTTTTGGAAAATCTCAAGTCAAGTCTCGGGTTGAAGAAATGTCTTTCCCACCCACCCTTAGCCTGCTTGATTTTTGAAGCGGACGAGGAAAAAGTATACTTTGTTGTTTCAATTCATTCATTCCATTCATATGTTTTCATTAAGTTGTGGCATTTGGTGTGTAGATCAAAGTTGTCTCGTATTTACACACACACACTCACACACACACGTAAAAATACTGGGTCCAGTACAGAAAGAATTACCAATTGTATGTGAAGGTTACTACAGGTGTAAGTAACACCTAAACGTGGTCGTATCCTACTACTAGACATGAGCAAAACATGAGTAACCAGAGTTGTCAGAGTTCACACTTGCCAGAACTTAACATGCACTTAGTAAATCACTATTGCAGCTAAAAATGAAAATTACCTCTGAGTCCTGTACTCAAAGGATCACATTTTTGAGCTCCTGCATAATTTGGCGGCGGGGACCTGTGCTCTGTCGTGAAAATTAAGTGAAAGCCGGCTGCCATGTACACAACAACGAAACAAAAACATTTAGCATTGAAACAACAGCACATGACGGCTACCAACAGAAAAACACACCTATGCTCAGCGAACGATGTAAACCGAACTGAAGCTGCCAACAGCACAGCACAGCTCTCTTGCTCTTTTCTCCCGCTCAGTTCTACTAACTTACCCTACCCTCTTGCTTTTCAGATCTGCCAGAGCACCAGGGGACCACTTTGGTGGTGACAGTGCGCGGTATAAATATCCTTTAACATAACATATGAATTGCCCCCCTCAAGCCCTCCCGGATGAACTGGGATCGCCCACTTTTTTAGATTTGGTGGTAGGTTACGGATGCCTACATATGTGCAACTTACACAACAATGGATAAAAGACGCACATTCTCCAAGTGTAACTTCTTTTGTGAATCGGTTGTACAGCTCTGTGTGTGCATCTGTCCTAAACTACATTGTCTTAACTTACTACTGTTTCTTAGGCTGAATCAAAAATTATCCAGGAACAAGCTTTGTGAATCATGGCCATTTGTGCCCCTATACAATTATTAGTGATTGATCGTAAATTAACGCACCAAGGGAGAAGGCAAATGAAAGTGGTGGTGGGGGAGAACCCCGTTTTGTTAGTAATCCTAAGTGGTTGAGCTTTTGTATGTAAAACATTCTCATTGGTTTATGGATGATTTTAGGCGTGCCTTCTTATGCATTAAATCTCTATTTTTGAACTGTGTTGTAGCCAGAAAAAAACAAAAACAAACATGTATTAAAAAAAAGAAGGAAAGGGAAGGATGAGCAACTCAACGGGAAAAGAAGGCAAGAGGTCATGACCTCATCTGGATTATCAGAAGTCTTCTTCAATTCTTAGAGATGTAAAAACTCACATTTTATGTAACACTGAAGATTCAAGTGTTTGTAAAGGCTCTCCATTTTGGTAGATGAAGGACCTACTCGTGTAGTAGAAGCTACACACAATTTATGGTGGCATCCAATTGCGTGCTAATTATAAGGAGTCCTTTTGAAACATCTGGTGCGTGCCCATGAGCAAAGTGCGCCCACTGCGCTTTGCATGCCCAACATTCTCCTTTTGGTAGCCAGCCCATCATTTCTTGTGATGTCTGCCCCCCATGTCCATTCTGTTGCAGATACAGCTGTGCACAGATTGCATTCACGGGGTGCAACCTACACAAACCCAGTGCCGGAATCTGTGCACAGGAGGATCGTCCGTGGTGCACAGAGAGCACTTTAAAAATTCATCCCTGATGTGGCTTTCCCAGGACACACAATTAAACAAGCAAACATCTTGGATTAGATACATGATCCCCTAGAACTACAAAGGATCACAAGGTAGAATGCCACACTTATGGTCACGGGTTTACCCAGTCTCGATAGAGTGTGTTTGTCAGATCAAAGGTTAAATGTAGGTTACATCTTGGTAAAATTACACCTAAAGCCACGGAAGGGCAGTCATTTGAGGAGTACAGAGATCTGACCCTCAGAGATATCCCAAAATGAAATTCTCTTACTAGAATCAGATCCACAACACATGTTCAACTCCTTGACCCAAAAACAAGAGTATTATTAACGGAATAATTTGCTGATGGAGAACAGGGCAAAGATCAGACTGCTTGACTCGTTTTGGTTTTGTTTTAGTGTTTTCCTATGGTTAAATAAACCTTTTTAACACATCTAAAAAATATGTAAAATCGAAACACAAGTAAACATTACAATTACAAATATTTATATTTCATATAACATTTCATAAAACTAACGAGTGCAATTGGCATAATGAACTCATAATAATGTATATGATAGCATTAATTAAAAGACATATTGTTCACTAAAATAACACGTAGGCCATATTGCTTAAACATTCCATTACTCTTACCCACATATGATACTTTGTAAAATATAAAATTGTACAATTACCTGAATATAAAATACTCCAATTTTGATCACTTGCATCATTTTCAATTATGACTTGACTTGACTAGTTGAAGACAGACTAAGTCCTTTGCAATCCATGTCCGGTGTGGAAGTTAGTAGGACCTTCATCTCTATTATGTGGGGTCTTCTGATTCCTCCTGTTTTGGGGTGGTCTTTGCACAGAAAGTACAAGTTTTCCCGAAAATTATTTGTTTCAGTTGTGCCTGTTTTGTGATTCTTAATTCTTTATAGCACAAACGTTGACTATGGTACAACGTACTCATCTAATCTAAATCAAGGTTAAACAATGCACAATACCTTTGATTAGCAGGATGTAAATCCATGAGCATGTTTGTAGAATGCATCATACTTTAATTAAATTGGCTCATAACATTTTGGCATAGACTTCTTTACAAATTATGAAGAGCAAACAAAAAAATGTTAGCCAAGAGCACAGTGACATTTCACAAAGCTCCATGCCAAATAAAGTGCAGATGAGTTAAGCAAGATAGTATAACATGTTCCTGTATTTTAATTAAACCTTATTGACCTGAAATTAAAAGCAGAGTCTCATTAAAATCCTTAATATCAACTGATATTAAAGTTTGGAAGATTAGCGAGAACGAAATATTATCATAGCGCCCTCAAGTAATCACTATTTGTTGACCTGGAATGTATTACAATATTAATTTATGTGGTTACGTGGACCACGCATTGGCCGTGTCGTCTAACAGCAAGACAAAATCATAAGGTGCTACAGGGGGAACGTTGGTTCATGGAGGAGCTAAGCAGCCACCCCATTCATTTGACGGTCTAGATGCGATTAACTTCCAACCCGACTTAAACGGCCCGACTCACTATAAAGGACATACTCTTGATGCCATCTTTAGCTCCCACAACCGGATACATCTAAACCACCCCAACCGATCATCTGGTCCAATCACTTCATTGTTTTTTTCGCCATTCGCTCACCAGACCCACTTACCATACTCGAACCTGAACCGCCGAATCTGTGCAAATGCTGGAAAAAACTAATAATCGTTCCTGACCTAGGCGACGCACTCCTGCAGTCTCCTCCACCTACCTGCCAACTCAATAAACAACTAACCCCCAACGCCTTTGACTCATGGCTCAACACCTCACTAATGCGGCTCACACCCTCGTGCAAACCATCAGCCCGCCGTGGCCTGTTCCTTAGATGGTTCACACCTGATTTGAAGACCACTAAACAACTATATAAATTCCTAGAACGCAAATGGCAGAAAGACAAAACCCAAGAGAGCAGAGCCACCTTGGCCTGACACCTTCATCAGTAAAAGGCCAAAATCCGGAAAGCAAAAAAAGCCCACTACAACTCCCGAATCCTAAACTGCAAAAACCCCAGTAAATAACTTCACAAAATCATCACCGAATTCACCAAACCAGCATGCACTACCACCGTCTGTGACTCACTCTCTCTCCACTTCTACGCCACGGCTCTCGAAAGAACAAATGCGCTAATCACCAAACTGGCTCTCTTACATCCACCAGGCAAGCCTCCCCCATACCGGCCAACCCACAGCCTGCGACCACTGCGCAACCAAGGTTCGACTCCTTTAGTCCAATATCACCCGAACAATTTCTCAAACTTCTCTCTGCCCGCAAACCTTCCGGCTCTCCGCTAGACCCATGCCCGGCCACAATACTCAAAGAAATGTTCGCTTCTACCTGCGCAGGAGAACACGCATGATCCATGATATATGACTCCCTTTCCTCGGGTATTTTTCCCAACGCAGTCAAAATGGTTCATGTCAAACCTCTACTTAAAAAACCTTCCCTCGACCCTCTGGAGCCCAAAAACTACCGCCACATCTCAAACACCAGGTTCCGTGCCAAACTCATTGACCAAACCGCCTATGCTCAACTAAATGCCTTTGTCGAAGCCAACAATCTCCTAGACCCCTCACAATCAGGCTTCAAGCCCGACACGGAACTGAAACCACCCTAACCTCAATCTGGGATGACCTTAAAATCACGGCAGACTCCGCGCGATGCGCCGCATTAATCCTTCTCAACCTATCCGCCGCCTTCGAAACAATCAATCACTCAATCCTTCTTGACCGCCTCCACTCCCTAGGAATTCGTGGAACCGCTCTCAAATGGATAGCTTCATTCCTCAAAGAAAGGTACCAAATAACGCTACTCTCCACCTATTCCTCCCAAGCCCGACCAGCCGACATGGGAGTTCCACAAGGAGCATGCCTATCTGCCCTCCTGTTCAATCTCTACTTGATCACCCTCCCACCAATAATTTGTTCACACAACATCCTGTGTTACAACTACGCTGATGACACCCAACTAATTCTAAAACTCCTGAACTCAAAACCCAACTGCCGACCAGACCTCGCCTCCTGCCTCCTCGACAAGAGCTCTAGATGACCCAAAGCCACCTCCTGTTAAACCCCTCCAAAACTGAAATCATGGTATGTGGCAACTCCGAACTTCTGCCACACCCACTACCCTGGCCATCTGCCATGGGCAACTCACCGACTCCCTCCAACTCAGTAAAAAACCTTGGATGCACCCTTGACTCTGACCTTACACTCTCACGCCAAGTCAACAACATCTCAAAGTCCTGCCACTACCACCTTAAAACTCTTAGGTGCATCTTTCCATATCTCTCCTTTCCCAACAGACTCTCCGCAGACCAATCAATTGTTATATCAAGACTGGACTACACTAACCCCCTCTACCTCGGAGTCCACGCTTACCAACTGAATAAACTTCAAAGAGCACAAAACGCTGAAGCCAAACTGCTACTAGCGCTCGGCCCGAGAGACCACATCTCCCCAGCCCTTAAAACTCTGCACTGGCTTTCAGTGGCCCGAACGGTGACTTTCAAAACCTTATGCATTTCTCATTGAGCATTGAAAAAAACGGACCTCAATATCTTCAAGACAAGATAAAACCCTATCACCCTCCAAGTACTCTAAGATCAAGTTCAGCCAGCCTCCTAGTCATACCTAAAACAAACTCAGTCAGGTTAGGTGGATCATCCTTCTCAGCCTTGGCCCCCATGCTGTGGAACGCACTCCCACCCCACATCCGCCTAACTGAAGATCTAATGTCTTTCCGCAAACTACTGAAAACTTGGCTCTTCCCCAAAACCAACCCGTACGCAAACTAACCCAAACTGAATAACGGCATCTCAATGACACCAACCCAACAAAACTACTAAATCTTGAATAACAATAAGACAAATAACAATACAACATCAAGATCCATGCGAGAAATCGACAACTAATAACCGCTAATGTAAACTAAAAGGACAAACAGAATAGAACGAGTAAAGTAGGTCTAAGCAGTGAAGTGGATAAAAAGAACAAATCGTACAAAAACAGCAATGAGGTGTAAATTAATGAAATGGATGTAATGAGTGCAATGGACAAAATGAACAAAATGTGCGAAATGAATAAAGAGAAGAGGATGGAAAGATGAATACAAGAGACTGATGAGTACACAGACAGATGTCACCGAATGTATGAGTGCATGGCATAAATGGAAAGTACAGAATAGACGATTCAAGTACATGAGACGAGTATAGTGCATGAAACAGATAGAGAGCACGGAACGGATCCAGTGTGTATGACAAGTGTCATGCCCTGAATTGGTAAGGCACAATGAATGAACAAAGTGAATGGAACGGATGAAATCATTAGAATGGATGAAGCGCGTGGAACAGATGAGTGCGCTAAGTGGATGAATGCGTTGAGCAGATGAGTATGTAGAATGAATGAGTATGTTGAGCGGATGAGTATGTAGAGCGGATGAGTGTGTAGAGCGGACGAGTGTATAGAGCGGATTAGTGTTAAATGTCGGAGGAATGTGTAGAACGCAGGAGTGCATAGAGCAGATGAATGTGCACAACGGATGAGTGTATAGAGCGGAGGAAAGTATAGAGTGGATGAGTGTATAGAGCGGATGAGTGTATAGAGCGGATGAATGTATAGAGCGGATGAGTGCGTATGAGCGAACTACTTTGTAGAGCAGATGAGTGCATATAGCAGATGAGTGCCTGGAAAGAACGAGTGCATAGAGCGGATGAGTGCGGGGAGCGGATGAGTGCGGGGAGCGGATGAGTGCGGGGAGCAGATGAATGCGGGGAGCAGATGGGTGCGCAGAGCGGATGGCTGCACAGAACGGATGAGTCCGCAGAGCATGAGGGATGCGCAGAGCGGAAGAGTGCGCAGAGCAGAGGAGTGTGTAAGAACGGAGGAGTATGTAGAACAGACTAGTGGGTAGAGTGGACGAGTGTATGGAGCAGACGAGTGCATAAGAGCGAATAAATGCATAAGAACGGAGGGGTGCGTGAGAGCAGGTGAGCGCGTGAGTGCGGGTGAGCGCGTGAGAGCGGGTGAGTGCGTAGAGCGGGTTAGTGCGTAGAGCGGGTGAGTGCGTAGAGCGTGAGAGGGCATAAATCGGACGAATACCTTGAGCGGACGAACGCCTAGAGCGGAAGAAAGCCTAGAGCAGACGAGTGCGTAGGGCGGATGAGTGCGTAGAGCAGATGGGTGCGTAGAGCGGGTGAGTGCGTAGAGCGGATGAGTGCATAGAGCGGATGAGTGAGTAGAGCGGATGAGTGCATAGAGCGGATGAGTGCGCAGAGCGGATGAGTGAGTAGAGCGGATGAGTGCGTAGAGGCGATGAGTGCATAGAGCATGTAGAGCGGATGAGTGCCTAGAGGGAATGGAATGGGTGAAGTATGTTGATGGAATGGGTGAAGTATGTGGATGGAACAAATGATGTATGTGAATAGAACGGGTGACGTATGTGGATGGTACAGGTGACGTATGTGGATGGAACGGGTGATGTAAGTGGATGGGACAGGTGAAGAAATATGTGGATGGAACAGATGAAGTATGTGGAAGGTACTGGTGTAATATGTGAAGGCTACCGGGAAGTATTTGGATGGTACGGGTGAAATACGTGGATGGAGTGCATAAAACAACTTAGAAATACACGGAACGGATCGGAGTACATGGAACAGATCCGAATGCATGGAACGGATTCAAATGCGTGGAATGGATTGGAGTGTGTAGAACGGATTGGAATGCGTGGAACATATTGGAGCGCGTGGAACGGATTGGAGTGAGGGGAGTGGACTGGAGTGCGTGGAGCGGACTGGAGCGACTTAAATGGAATGGTTTGGAGTGTATGGAAGTTTTGAAAGAGCATGTATCGCATCATATCACATCACCACGCGTACTCTCTTCTTTACACCACCATTCAACTAGAACACAGAGATACTATGACACCATTCGGTATAACTGTTCTCATACCAACATCTGCCTCATACTCCCCATCACTCTAACTAAACACTGCTGGATACGCACCCCCCAGCCAGGCGTCCTCCTCAGGCATAACGCTGCCTCAATCGGTCTGGATAAATCCTGCCAGAACGAAAACATACTCTTGATCTCTCAACCACCACACCTACCGCTAAGAAGCAGCTATTACACGAATGCCACACCAGCTGCACACATATCCGGTGCTCACACGCACCTTTCTACTCTCTCTACTGACTCGAACTTCGGTTCCCAAGGGCGTTCAACCTACCAGCGCCTTCAGACCATACCAATGGTACATAAGGCGCTATATAAATGCAAAGTAACATAACATAACATAACATTTGTCTTTCAGTGGCATTGCCCATCTACAATTTAAGGATCTCCTAGTAACCATCTAACAGACCCCATCGATTGGCTGTTGAGTGATAAAGGTCACTTGATAGCACACTTCATGCCGGACCCCAGTCTCTAAGCGCAGGACCAGTTATCGAATCTGTGCTGCCAGACGATTTCTGGTTTCAAGACGATCATGTTGTCCCTCAGCTATCCTTATTGCCCGAAGGCACTATATGCTACACTACATATAATGCACTAAATATTAAGTTTCCTCATGCAGAGTGAGAAAGTTAACATCTCTATGGTTTTGTTCATTCAGGGATATGCAAGTACCTGGGTCCAGGGGTTACCTATTTCACAGGGCCTACGGTAGCAGCCCTGTAATTATGGTTAAGTTGCTCAACCCATAGGAAGAGCACTTTTTGGGCAGCTTATAACGTTGCCCCCCTGGACGAATCCTCACCAAACTTTGCAAATAAAGTCTCTGGCCCCCTTGGCATGATACTGCGATGTCGGATGTAGTTTCGTACAGGGGGGGGCAAAGTAATAGTGGGGGTCTCTAAATGTGTGAAAATCCTCATAGACGCAATGGAAAAAAGATTTTGCTCATGCTTACTGCCCAAACTGCTGGGCAGGTTTTCATCAAATTGTGCCAGGAGCGGCGACTTGGTCCCAAAGCGTGCTTTTGTAAATCTGGTGTACATATTTCCAGTAGTTTTTTTTAAAACGGCCAAAATGTAGGTACAAATAAATAGTGATATCTGCATCCGGTCCGAGGACTCATTTCCTGATTTGATCCGCGGACACCCCTCTGTACCAGTCAGGGCACTGCGTGATATCCACATCCATCGGACGCTTCCGCTGATTGATGGTGAAAAACGTGAGCTGATTCAGATATTTTGAAACGGTCTCCATGTTGGATTCGTAGACAGCTGCGGTCAATTGTGGACATCACAGTAAAAACATATTAAATAACACAAAATTGCACTTGTCAAACTAATGAAACAATCTCTGGGGAGGTCAGGGGTGATGAGGATGGGATGGGATATGGCCATAAAAAGCCAACAAAAACTTGTGTTTCTTCATCTCCGGATGTTCGGAGGCAGTCCTGTGATGTTTGTGAATATCTCAGATGTTCGGGGACATTCATGCCTATTTCTGAATTAGAGAGTTGGTGAAATGCAGTTTTTGGATGGCTTATAACTTTGGCACCACTAAATGAAACTGCATGGAATTTTTCAATATCATTCTAGCCTGACACTTAGAGGGGGGGACCCACAATATCTGAAAGGTTTATACATTTGGTGCCATTTGACAAATCTGCACAAAGGTTTGCAAAACGATTTTAGACCCAGATATGAATGTCTTTGCAAAGTTTGGTGGGCTTTTGTCAAGAAGGGGCAACATTAGAGGGGCTCTCAACATTTATAGATGGCTTATAACTTTGTTGCCGTTTGACGACTGTGCACAACAGTTCTCAGAAAGATTCTAGACCCAACCTTGAATGTTTGTGCAAAGTCTGAATAGATTTGGTGGGATTTTATCAAGTGGGGGGCTACGTTATCGGACTATTTTATGTACGTAAATTTTGACACTTTTCAAATAATAAAACATGGACGGATTTGCAGAAAACTCATGCAAAGAGCATTGGCAAGGACCTGGAAGCATGGTTTTGCAAATGTGTCTGTTTTATTTTTTTGAAAAGTGTCATAATGTAGGTATACAAAATAGTGATATACCTTTGTTGACTGACATATAGCCTGAGGCCATGGGCAGTGGCCAGATTGTTCGGGTCATGGCTAAGCCATGACCCGGACAATCTGGCTATTTGCTATAACCACAAGGGACCAGCAATGGGGTTAAAGTGGGCATGGCCACCAGGGACTGGCTATGTGGTAAAGTTTTTCGAAATCAGGATATGTTTGAATACAAAAAAACATTCTGGTTGTGGCTACAGCCCGAAGTGCCGGACAGGATTGCAGGAACAATTTGCAAGGCGCATCAGCACGGACCACAAAACATGGTTTTGCAAATCTGTCCTGTGTTTATTTTTTCTAAAGTGTCAAAATGTAAGTACAAAAAAATGTGAAATAGCTTTGGTGCCTGGCAATGGGCCTGGCCCTAAGCAAGGACAAATGTGTAATCTGATTTGCTTATTGGGGCGTACGGCATGGCCGAAGCCCTAGGTTTGGATGGGAAAAAATATTCAGCTTGCAGTTACAGCCTGAAGTGCTGCACTGGATTACAACAAACCTGAGCGAGAAGCATCAACAAGGACCTGAAAGCATGTTTTTACAAATCTGTCTTGTGTTTTATTTTTCCAAAGTTCCCAATATAAGTCCACAAAATTGGGATATAACTTTGGTGCATGGACAGTGGGCACGGCCCTCGGCAAGGACGTATGCCTACTCTGATTTACTTAATGGGCATGCGGCATGGCTGAAGCCCTAGGTTTAAATGGGAAAAAAATGTGTCTTGTGGCTCCAACCCAAAGTGCTGGACAGGATTGCAGAAAACGTGCGCGAGGAGCATCAGCAAGGACCGGAAAGCGTACTTTTGCAAATCTGTCCTGCAAAGTGTCAAAAAGTAAATACAAAAAATAGTGTTATAACTTTGCTGCCTGAGCAGTGGGCCTGGCCCTCAGCAAGGACAAAGGTCTACTCTGATTTGCGTATTGTGGAACGCAGCATGGCCAAAGCCCATGCCCCATTAATTGTGGAAACAGGCCACGGCTGCAAGCCATGAGCACTGGCCATTGGTCACATTAAGAGGGCATAGTGGACAATGAACTTGGATGCAGGGCAGATGCGGTGAATAATGGGAGCAGTCTGGTGGGGCTGGGGTCATGGTGGAGCCTAATGTCCTAGGCAATTCGACCATGACTTGCATCCGCAGCATGCACAGATGATAATGACCCACATCAGGATGCGCTGCAATAAATGCGTTTGTTAAAGGAAGTTTACAGTTCTATCATATATGTTAAAAGCAGAATTATTAATAACTTATATACACTGATGTAAAATAATGGAGCATTTTCACTCATAAAAGCCTTTCAAATTCACAGAAAAAAACGTTGTTATAGGGACGCTATGGTTAAGTCGCACTCATAAAAACCTATGAATTTCTGTGAACAAACTTTTTTAAAGGGACGTTATGATGAAGTTGGACTAATAAAAACCTATGAAATTCAGTAAAAAAATGTTGTTAAAGGGATGTTATGGTTACAAGTAAAACCGAAACCCCCAGAAATTCGCCAGTTATGGTAAGCTAAGCAACCATAACTCACACCACCACCGTGCACTGCTAAGACTAACACCCAGGACATCAAAGATAACATCTTTGATAACAAAGTTTTTTCACTGAATAATATATATTTATGAGTGTTCTTAATGTGCCAGATGTCACCCAGGAGCCTTTCAAAAAGTTTGAGGATTTTCGGGGTGCAGTGGACAGGAGAGGCAATAGTTTGATACACGTGCAAGGGATAAGTAGCTTGAAGTAGTAGTTGAGTTGGCTGCTCGCCAGAGGCCGATCGGGCGGGTATTTTTTCAGCAATGTGCTGAGCTTGATCTGGTGTGATGCTAGGCGGGCGGTCGGCTGGACAGAGCCCAGCAGGAATGAGCTTGCTCTTGAACTAGCCTGTAGCCAGGAAGCTTGGGAGGCTGTCCTGAGGTGTCACCACCAGTGCTTTTAGTTTCAGGGACAGCAGAGGCGCAGCTCCTCTGAGCCATCTAACCTGGGAAAAACAATTTCTCACAACTGAGGACATTTGAGTGGCTATGCTCAGGTGTTCATTGGAGTAAAAGCTAAGATTTCTGACTTTATAACTCAGGGAATGGTTATCTTTAATAGTGGTGGAATATTAATTAAGCTTTATAGACCCCATTATTGGCCCCTAGCGTGCATTATTTTCTGGGCATTATCAACCCTGAAAACTGAACTAGAGGTTTATGGCCCTTTAACTCCTAATATGGCCTGAGGGTGTGGTCTTTAAAGCCTGTGATGCTCTTTCATGTGAAAGAAAAACACATCAAAAGAGAATAAGGGGTGGGGCAAGCAGGGGAGTTGCTAGGTCTGGAAAAGACCCCGGGCTAAGCTGATGTCGGAACTGTTGGGACTGGGGGCTAGCTAGATTCTATCCGGGGCTACAACCAAAAGATCAGGGGCTTTAGCCCCCTTAACTCCCCCCTAGCAACGCCCCTGGGGGCAGGTAATACCTCTATAGGCCTACATAACAGGGAGATGAGTGTTCTCTACTTTCTGGGGGTAATGCCCACTTCACCTTTGGTAATTACATTAACATGGGAAGGCAGGAACCTGTTGTTGAATTCTAAATCTGTCTAGGTAGTTGGAGAAAACAGCTGCAAATACGCAGGCAGGGTTGTTCCAGTATAAAATCTGCCCAGACGGTGCCAGGGATTTTGATGCAGTTGCACTCCTTGCTGCCGATAATCTTGCAATGTGCTTTTCTGGACAATCTGCTGGCTCCACAAGCTGTTAGAGCCCACAGATTTTCCAATGAGAATGCCAAAATGACATTCCAAGGGTGAAAATTAAGCTTTATAGACCTGGTCCAAAGGCCATTCCAAGCATTTTGGGTCCTCAGCACTGAGTTAAAGGCATTTAACAAGGGTTACAGGCCCATACCTCCGGCCAGTGCTCAAGTGTGGACTCTACAGTGCTATTATGATCAGTTCTGCGCTTGAAAGTATAAAGTATAAAGCATATACAAGTTCTTTGTCCCAACGCCAATATCCTGCTGTTGCATTTTAAATCCGATTGGACAGTTGTGGGGAATTGGCTGTGGAGAGGTAGGCAGGACCTGAAGGCAGCACAAAATCTGCCATGACGGGAATTGGCTGCAAGTACACGCTGCACTGCCTGTAGCATTGAAACATAGTGTCTGAGCAACCTGCAGGCTATACAAATCATTCCATGGCTATAGTGGTTCATAGCCGGTAGGATAGCACAAGGAGCTGAGCACTTGCTCTTTATATCTCTGCAGTATTCTGCTGTGGCAGGTTCAAATCTTGGCAAGGTCAACTGAGCCTTTAATCCTTCCCAGGTCAATAACTTTGTACCACTATGTGAGATAATACTGTCAAGATTTATTTCAGTGCTCTGAGACCCATAGCTGTGTAGTGCTATATAAGAAATAGATAATATTACTTTATTGTCGAATGAGAACACTAACAGAACATTTCAAGGGTCATAATAGATTTTAGAAATCCCGTCTTCTTGGTTCCAAAGACTAACCCCAGTGTTGGTCAAATGCAAGGGGTAAAACCTGGGAATAGCCATGGGCGCAGTGTTGGGCCCCGCACAATCCCTTCCAGCTACGAGCAGGAGCTCTTTAACTTTCATCATGTTGCTCTCTGAGGCCACGCACCCTGCATTTAAATTCACTCGAGCTGGCCCAGAGAGGCGAAGCCCGTGAGAAGCTAAGGGCAGGGTGTTGGGCACTGCAAGGCGTTAGACACCCAAGTGCAAGAGTGGGACGGCGTCCGTAACTTGGTTCAGGAGTAACAAAGGCCTCAAAGTATTAGGCCCCGAGTGGACTCGAGGGACAGTTGCAAGCCGAAGCAGTTGAGTCCTGTGGAGCAGGGCGTAAAACCATTGGATATAGCCTGAGACTGAGACAGAGAGTGGAGAGGGGCGGACTAAGGTGGTCCCTCGAGCAGTCTAACGTGCCTCTCTCTGAACTCTTTATTGCAAGTCAAATGCCTATTACTCTAGTGTGTGTAGTAAGAGTCAGCTCCTTACCATGGCTATGAATTCTGTCACGCTTGCTGTTTAATGTCTGCCGCTTTTCTTGGTGCGCCCAGAAGCAATCATTGAGTGAGACTAAGGATATTGCTGGATATAGGAGCCTGCCCCAGGTTTCAGGGGCCTTTAGGTGCTGCAGGTTTATCTTAGCCGCGACAGCTGTAATTAACTGATGGATGCTAATTAGCTGGTATTATAGTGAACGCATGATTTACTGTGGCTTAATTTGGATTCTGCATGCTCTGTGGGCTATTGCTGCACTAGAGCTGCATTTGAGCTGCAATTATAAGCCTAGAGCTAAAGGAATTGGTTTTTTTATTATTCATATTTGTAAAAGTGCTAATCATTCAGAACTTGTTTAGGGAAAATGTGCTTAAATGCCAGTATTTGTGCTTATGATAGTGAATGTGAATTTTATGATATTTTGATATTCCTATGATATTGTGTGCTTGCGTGTTTTGCACTTCCACTTTCATTATTTAAGTCATAGAACCATGCATTTTTTGTTAGAACTATGACAAAAAGTAAGGGCACGCAATATCCATCAAATGGAAAGGCAACTAAGAGGTTGCCGAACTTTAGTAAGCATATTGATGAAGCAACCATCATGATCAATGAAATTGCTAATTTGTTACATGATCTAGAAGCCCCTGATATGCCGTCCAAGCAGTTGAATTGTAATGATGAAAGAAGGCACAAGTGTAAAGTAAGCTCTTTATTAAGGCCCTCACGCAGGCGAGAGCCAACCACCTGCACCAGCCACGATACACCAACTGCCAAATCCCAACTGCCACACCTCCCACTTCCGCACCCAACTTTCCGGGCTTTATTTCAGGGTGCATGGCTGGGATGCCTGGTGTCACGGAACAGAAGATCATAACATATCTCCTCTTCAACAATGAATTAAGAAACACACAGGTAAAGTAATGAGCTCAAAAATTAATCATAGAAAACAGTGTCTTTGAACTTGTCAGGACATCCAACGTTGCGCCTGTGATGGTCTCTTGAGCTATCACTAATATTGCACGAATCACCCGATAAAACTGACCCACTGCACTGGCGAAGGTCTGCAACATTCATTTGATCTCTACACTCCCTTTCCGCTGAACCAACAATTGATTCTTCCACATGTTCACCACCACTCACAAGGGGATTCTCCACTCTGCTCTCGTCACAAGTAACATCCTCACTACCAAACTCATTTTACACCATTCCACCCCTCCTGCTCAATCTGACTATCCTTTCTTTGTTCCACCATCTATTTTTTGCCAGTTTGACGGTGCTACAACTCGTCTCAGTGATAACCTCAGGCGCAAAATACTGTGACTCTCCTTTGGTTACTTTGAATGTTTTTTTGACTCTAACATCACCCACTAGAAGGTCATTCTGTTTGACAAACCTCTTGCTATCAAAACCAATCTTGCTCTTGTACTGGGTTTCCAAAACCCTTTGGTGTACACTATCAACATCCACAGCAGGCAACCCATCACACAACAATCGACCCACTCAAACTGGCACCAACTTTGACCCAGTCTTCCTGCCTCTCAACAATTCTAAAGAAGAAACACCCGTCATAACATTAGGCGTGGACCAATATGCCCACAACATGTCACACATAGCAGACTGCACAGATACCTGGTTAGCTATAGCTCATTGAATGCAACTCTTCACCATCCTGTTTACCCTTTCAACCAAACCATTCGCCTGGGGATGGTAGAGTGCAATACACCAACCTTTGAACCCCATTTCATTTTAAAACATTTATTTATTTAATTTTATTTATTTATTACATTTGGTTACACGCCCAAACCCTTGGGTATCACGGCGTAGGTTACGTAGGTAAAAAAGAATCTTAAGCATATGGTTACATACATGCAAGGCATCATTAAGCAATTGGTTACAAACTTCGGAGGCAACTTAGGTATTTGGTTACAGAAGTATCTTGGGTCTCATGGTCAGACCTGCTTACAGTCAACATCTAAGAGGGGCAGTACATTTAATTACAGTCAATCTTATACTTGCGCCTATGCCAATAAGTATTTGTTGAACAACCAGGTTTTGAGTTGTTTCTTGAATTTAGGGAAGGATGTTTCATTACTCAAGTGGGTGGGAAGCGTATTCCAAATCCGGGGGGCTGCTATGGGGAAGCTTGCATTATCTGCTCTGGCTGAAGTCAAGTGTGGGATGTGGAGGTGTGTCTTAGCATTGGATCTGAGAGCTCTGGTGGTGGTTTTGCGAGAGATGCTATGGCAGAGGTAAGTAGGTGCGTTATTGTAGATGCATTTATGGGTGATGGTGAGGGTCTTGTGGAGGATTCTCGCTTGTATGGGCAGCCAGTGTGAATCTCTTCTGTGTTGAGAGATATGCTCCTTTTTGTTAATGCCCAGGGCTGCTCTGAGAGCTTTGATTTGGAGAAGTTGTAGTTTCTTTAAATTATGTTTTGAGGTAGCTAGCAGTAGTATGTTACAGTAGTCTAGCTTTGTGAGGATGAGGGCTCTAGCAGTGTTAAGCAGTTTTCAGCGGAGAGTAAAGGCCTACTTAGTGTGATGAGTTTGGCAGTGTAAGCCGTGGAGCATGCAAGAGCACTGATGTGTTTATTCATGGTGAGGGTGGAATCAAGGTGGACTCCTAGGGTTCTGACTTTATGTAACAAGGTGATGGGGGTGCCGTCTAGTACTATGGAGGTGTAATCCGGGTGGAGTTTGCTGAGTTTAGCTTGGTAGCCGACTATAAGGATCTCTGTTTTTTCCCCATTGAGGCAGAGACTATTGTTTGCCATCCAGTTCTGGATGAGGGAGTAGATTTTGTTGATTCGAGCCATGTCTTGTTCGAGGTTACCTGTGATAGGTATGAGAATTTGAGTGTCGTCTGCGAAGTTTGTGTAGATAACTCCCATGGCATCTAGAGCAGCAAAGAGTAATTTTGTATATGCATTATAGAGGGTGGGGGAGAGACATGAGCCTTGCAGTACTCCTAAGGGTACCTGAATGGGGTCTGCTGCCTCATACCCTAGGGTGACTCTTGAGGTGCGATCGGAGAGTAATGATTTAATCCAAGTGGTGGCTTTCTTAGTGAAGTGGAAGTTCATTGTTAGGGTGTGGCACAATTTGTCGTGATCGACTAAATCAAAGGCTGCGGAGAGGTCTAATAATAGTAGGATGCATAGTTTACCAGAGTCTCTGATAGCGTCCATCTGGTTTTTTAGATCCAGAAGGGCGGTTTCAGTACTATGCCTTGGACGGAATCCTGATTGCCTTTCCCCTATTAGCCGGTTCTGTTCAAGATGGGTGTGTACTTGGGTGTATGCTATTTTATCAATGATTTTAAGGAGGAAAGGAACTGTGGCGATGGGACTATAATTTGTTGGAATTGCTGGGTCTAGGGAGGGTTTTTTGAGGAGGGGTGTTACCCAGGCGGCTTTGATAGATGCTGGAGTTGAAGGACTCATTGACAAAGTCTGTGATGATAGGGGAAAGTGTGGTGGCACAGTCTTTGACCAATTTGGACGGAAAGCTGTCTCCTTTACAGTTGGACGGCTTGAGGGAGGCTATTGTTTTGAGGACCTGGTCATTGGTGACTTGAGTCAAGTTGGATAGGCGTGCATTAGGTATTATGGTCATGTCTGCCGTGTGGGTAGGGTTGGCTGAACGGTCTAGGACATCTTTTTGTGAAGCTATTTTGTTCTGGAGAGTATTCACTTTCGCAGAGAGGGCATCCTGAATGGTGGTACACCAAGCTTTACTAGTATTAATGGGGCCAGTGGGTAAGATAGGGGATTCTAGTTCTTCGATAATAGTGAAGAGTTCTTTGGTGTTAGAGGCTGCACTAGTGATGTGTTTGTTGAGCGATTCTGATTTGTGGGAGAGAATACTAAGTTTGTAGGCTTTAGTGAGTTTTTGTAGTTTGGTTTGGATATCTGGAGAGTTGTTTTTTCTGGCTAGATGTTCTAGTGCTCTTTTTTCTCTTCTAAGTTCTATTAGTTATCGTAGTCTTTGACCAATTTGCATCTCTCTTGAGGTAAACTGCACCTCATTATCAGTCACCAGCATCTCAGGGGTCACTTCTCTTCCAAAAAACTCCCGTAAATATTCAATCATGATTGCAGTGTTTGGCACAGACATAAATTTGACTTCACACCACCTGGAGTGGTAATCTGCCAGATCTAACGCATAACGCTCTTCAGGTGACAACATGTTCATGGGACCTATATAATACATGGCTAATTTGACCAAAGGCCTCTTAGGCCAATTAACAATCTGCAATGGCACACTACGACACTGCAATCCCTTGTTAGCAGAGCAACAAACACCACATCCTCTAACTAAACAAATCAATCTCTGGGTCCATCCTGGACCACCAATAACATTCTCGTAGATGACATTGCACTCCTTCAAGAGACACACCTCACTAAGGACAGACAAATATCAATTGCTAGGAAATGGAACGGCACGACAGTGGGCTCGCCACACTGAGCATTTACAAGAGGGGTTCTGATCTGGATGGCACTGACCGTGCCATTTAAATTCCTGAAGGGACGAGGAAGGCAGAATGCTTATCATCCAAGGGCTTGAGGAACATAGAGAGGTTTGTCTCATTAATACATATGCACCAAACCACGATACTGCAGCCTATTTCCGATCATTATACCCCCAGATTGGTAAACTCAGAGATGGCACAGTGATATGGGGGGAGACTTTAACTGTACGTTGAACCCTAACTTAGACAGATTGGATGATAAATCAACACATCTGGGCCCTCCAGCCAAATCCTTAAATATGTTATTGCAAGCGTTTAAATTTTCAGATGTATGGACAGCCTTACACCCGCATGACCGGGAATATTCTCATTATACCGCCCATCAGCACCTACATACTAGATTAAACTATGTATTCACAGGAGAAGAGACACTGGGAGAGTATAAAACAGCAGAACACAGGGCTTGGGTGCTGTCGGTTCATGCTCCCTTGGTGGTCACATGGTGAACCCGCCCACCTAGGGACTGCATCCCGACCTGGAAGCTAAGAAGTGAGTCCCTCAAGGATGGGGCATTCCAGGAACAGTTGAGGGAGGGGTTGAAGGACTATTTTAAGAACAATACAGGAAGTGGTGACACCGCTGGTACATTATGGGAAGCTTTCAAGGTAGTGATCAGGGGGATGGTGATAGCCAAGGCTAAAGGCATGCAAGCCATGATAGAAAGCAATTTAAGTAATGCTGAGACTAGGTTAGAAGCCATAGACTGCTCAGGGGATGTGTCCAGCGATATGGCCCAAGAAGTAGCCTGACTACAGCAGGAATGTCTAGTACATTGGGAAAGATTAGGCAAGCTGAATTCCAGGAAATATGTAGAGAGACAACACACTGACGGCGATAAGCCGGGACGCTTGTTGGCCCGGCTATGCAGAAGCGAGACCAAACGAGAATTGATACGGGAGATAGTGGGAAGGGACGCAGTGGTGTGTGTAACGCAAGAAAGTATTAATGAGTGCTATTATAATAATTACAAGGAATTATATACTGAGATGACAGGTACGGATTTGGTAGAGATAGGAGAAGCCCTGTCACAGATAGATCTCCTCAAGCTAGACGTAGAGACAGCTGATAGGCTGGAGGCCTACATAACCCTAGAAGAGCTGGAAGCCACCATAAGAGAGTTGCCAACTGGTAAAGCCCCTGCGGCGGACGGATTGCCTAGCGAATTCTACAAGGAATTCATGGCGGACGTGGCACCCCCGATGCTAGCCATGCTGAATGAGGAGCTGGACACAGGAGCACTGCCGGCGTTGCTGAGAGAGTCTATCATAGTACCACTATTAAGGGCTAATAAGCCGGAAACCGATTGAGGTTCGCATAGACCCCTCTCATTGCTCAATTAGAATGGGAAAATCCTAACGACCTTGCTGGCCAACAGGCTGAAGCCAGTAATATTTCAACTTATACACCCGAACCAGACTGGCTATGTGCCAGGCACGAACATCACGTATAACCTGAAGAGACTACACCATGTCATAGATAGTACCCACGGAAGCACGCATCGATATGCAGTAGCCTCGCTGGATGCGATAAAAGCATTCGACTCGGTTAGATGGCCATGGCTGACGGTGGTGCTGCGTAGCTTCGGTGTGGGGCCAACGTACATAAAATGGGTACCGCTGCTGTATAGCAGTCCAAGAGTGAGAGTCAGGACAAGAGCCCACATTTCAGATCAATGGCAGTTGGAGAAAGGTACCAGACAGGGCTGCCCGTGGTCCCTTATGCTGTTTATACTGGCCCTGTAACCGTTGGCAGTGTACCTGAGGAAGGAATATTATAAAGCAGGCATAGTCATACAGGGAAACGCTAACTTAATTTCTACATATGCAGACGATATGCTCCTGTACTTGAAACAACCAGAAATCAATTTACAGTATATTTTAGACGCGTTCGAGCTGTATGCGGAGCTATCCGGTATTACAATTAATGCACAGAAATTATACTTGTTCCCTTTGGCAGCATACAAGGGGACTTCCCTTAGTACATTGTCAATGCTACTGGTAAAGTGAGAGGTCAACTCTTTCAGATATCTGGGTGTTAATATATTTCATGATCCCAATCAGGTGTATATACAGAACACACTTAAGGTGGTAGACAAAGTAGAAAAGTCCATGGGCCTCATTACAAGTTTTGCAGAATGGGTTAACGGGCTCTGCTAATGGAGGCGGACCCGTTAAACCCACTCCAAAAAATTACGAGGTCCCCTCGCGGGACCCGGTAAGGATGCCTGGTAAAGCCACGCGTATTTACCGGGTTCCGCCAGGGGAACAGGGAGCTAACAACGGGCCGGTCGTATAGGCCCGTTGTTAGCTCCCTGCACCCATTCCCATTGAGCACTATGGGGGCTCAAATGGGAATGGGGAAGGTCTGGGCCCAGGTTCCCTGTAGGGGGAATTACCGGGCCCTCCAAACTCGGAATGGCCCGGTAATTCCCCATTCAGGGAACCCGGACCCGGTTTTGGTGACAGCGATGCCGCCAATAGCGGCATGGCTACCGCCAAAGCGGTAATGAGGCCCCATGGCTTTCTGGGTCAGATTGCCGCTCTCACTGATGGGGAGAGCGGTATTATTAAAAATCGTAGTGCTTCCGAGGCTTCCTAATTTTTTCACAAATATTCCATACAACATTCCTAAAGGCTTCTTTAACAGGCTCAACCGTATTTGTAAAGGCTTCTTATGGCACAGCACGAGATGCAGAGTATTACTAACGAAATTGCAAAGACCGTACGAGCAAGGTGGAATAAAGGTGTCCAATTTCGAGGCGTATTTTGTGGCGAGTCAGCTGCAGTGCATCACAAATTGGTTATCAGATGAGCAGTCCCAAGACACCTTGATGCTATAGCCTTTATGTGCCCGATTCTATCTGATGGAGGTGTTATGGATGACACCATCATGTACCCCGAAGTCCTTGCTGCTGCTGAAGCTCGGTGGGACGATTTGGCTCAGGGCCTGTTGTTTCTTAGAAAAAAAGGCACTGTATTCCCTCCAGGTCCCATTGGTGTCACTCAAGGCTGAAGACCACAATTTAGACTGAACGTGAGTAAGTATTGGGAACCCATGGGGGTGGTGATGGTAGGACACTTATTACATGACAGCAAACCAATAGACTTTAGTGTACTAACCTCAGAAATAGACATACATGCAGGACAATACATGACACACGTTTCACTCCTCACTAGATGTAAGCAGAGGTGGCCGGGTATGGATGGGGCATGGCAAGAGGATGACACCATAGAAACACTTTACGATATCTCGGAAGGTGGACATGCAGTGTTTAGGTTATATGAGTTATTAGTGACACAGAGCAGGGACATGCTGTGGCAGACCAGCCAAAGCTGGGAGGTGGATTTACAAGAGCAATTAACAAAGCAGTCTGGGGTAAAGCAGTAGCCTAGCATAAAAAGGTGTCTAGAAACGCAAAGCTCCAATTGATACAACTATAAATAACACATAGGGCATACCTGACCCCAAAGAGGATTGCCAGTTTCAGCAAAGCAATAGACCAAACTTGCCCAAAATGCGGATTGATTAATGCGGATCTGGTGCATATGTTCTAGGCTTATTCGGAGATCTGGCAATACTGGAAAGAAATAGCGCAGGCCTTGACCGGGGCAGGTACACCGCTGGACACAAGCACACCGTTAGTCTGTATGCTGGGCATTTCCGCACAACCAAAACAGGCAAGACATGTTAGTAAACTGAAGGACCTAGCATACATCCTGGCAAAATGGAGAATACCGATGGGGTGGAAGGCGCGCAAGAGACCAGAAGTGCGCCTGTGGTGGAGTGATCTCCAGAAATGGATGCTGGCGGAAAACTCAATTTGGCAGGAAGCAGCCCGACGGGGGCGGGAGAACCCAGTGTTGACCTCGACTCCTGGAGACATATGGTGCAGGAGCTGAGGGCTTTACAACATAGCAATACCTGAATAGTAATATGACCTGTATAATCAGTAACAAGTTTAAAGGTACATATCTGAAGTCGATGTAAGAAGTTAGCACGATGTTAGTGAAATAGGATGGGGGTTTGGGGTGTGTGGAACATACAGACATGATTGACTGGATAAGTTATGCAATATTCAGTGAGAGTCTGTTAGTTATGTTGTGGTTTAAAATCAATAAAATAATAAATAAAAAAACATTCTCGTAGATGCCTCTTAGTATGTGCGGCCTCAACGTGCCCTTTATGAGCCATTTTTAATAGCCTCCCTCGCACTCCAACAGGTGGCACCATCCAGGCGGTCACGAATTAACATACCATGCTCCACAGACAATTCCTCCTGGACCTTAGCATATACTTGCATATCTTTGTCCAGAATCCGTTCTCTAGGCCACCCATTCAACACGTTATGCACTACGCGTGCCAGCACTTCGTTATTGCCTACCTTGCTCTTGCACTCATCCCATGCTATGGGACTCTCTCCATCCCTGATATCCGCCACCATTTCTATATCATCCTCTGTATCCACATTAGCCCCGGCATCCAGGACAGGATATCGGCTCTTACATTTCTGTTACCCGGCACAAATTTTATGGTATACAAATACTCGTGCAGCTTGGAGGCTAGGTGAGCCAACCTCTGTCTTGTTTTTCTCGATCCAACTGCCTGTAGAACAGTCAACAATAGCTTATGATCAGTCCTCAAAGTAAAAACCGTACCCCAAACTTATAATTTAAAATGTTGTTCAGCCCACACGCATGCCATAGCTTCTCTTTCAATTACTGAGTACTCTTGTTTGGCTTTTTCGAAGAGTGCGCAATGCAAATGCGACAGCACATTCCTTGACCTTATTCATCTGACCTAACACTGCACCCAAACCACACAAGATTTCAGTCACTGTAATCACACATGGGCTACCTTTGCGAAACACACTCAAAGTCAGTGCATCCCCAATGCATATTTTGATTGTAGCAAAACACTTCTCTATCTCCTCCATCTATTCAAAGTTCACATCCTTGCATAATAGTTCCCTCAATGGTTCAACAATTGTGGCATACCCAGGAACAAATTGTGAATAATATTCACTTAATCCCATGAATGGCAGCAACCTCTCTTTATCACGAGGCCTTGGTGCCTGATTAATAGCTGTAACCAACCCCTCCCTAGGTTTCACTCCCTCAGCTGATATGACATGGCCAAAGAACTCCACTGATGCACTTGAAAACAAGCACTTGGCCTTTTGTAGTCATTCCTCTCTCGCGCAACCTCTTTAACACCTCAGCCAGAACTCTATTGAGTTCATCCTTGTTACACTCAAAAACCAATAAGTCATCCTGAAATGCCTCCACACCATTGAAACCTCTGAACATCTCATGCATGATACACTGGCAAACATAAGAAGCAGATGCCAGCTCAAATACTCAACTGATACACCACTTCTGGCATCACAAATGCAGTCAAATGTCTAGAATCCGGATGCAGTTGAACATATGTGGCTCTTAGATCTAGAGTCGTAACTTTGCATCTGCCAACTTTGCAATCAGATCTTCAAGCTTGGGCAAAGGATGGCAGTCCACTTAAATTGCAGCATTAAGTCCTCTCAAGTCTACGCAAAGCTGAATGTCTCCATTCCCTTTTCTTCCCACCACCACAGCCGGCATCCACCATGATGATTCGATCAGCTCTATAATGTTATCCTTACCCATGTTCTCCAAATGGTCAGCCAGCCCTTTCACACACTGAACGGTACAGCTCTAACCCTTTGTCTGACTGGTTCCGCATTCCTCTTCAGCTTTATTCGATGCATGAAGACTATCTTCAATCATGTCTGTGCCTCCCATCCTAGCATGTGTATGCCTTTCTTTGCCATATACATTTTGTCCTCTGCGTATCATCCCTTAAATTCTGTCTGTGTGTGGAAATAACCTAGTAGTGTTATTATCTCTCCTTCATACTGTTCTGGTGCAATCTGAGCTTTCATCAGACCCACTTGATCACAATGTGACCTGTACGTGTCCAGTGATATTAAGCTGATAGTAGCACCGAGTCTGCAACCAAGTTGACACACTTGCCGTTAATCTTCACCTTACAACGTGGTCATATTTTTCCCCCTTGCAATTTCATTATTCATGCCTACCATCACCATGTGTTCTTCATTACTGTCATCGTCTGCATCATTTCCTGCTGCAAGGTTCACCCAACCTCTTCTTCCCCATCAGCATGTCTTTGCAAAATGTCACACACATCTACACATACTGCACTCTCTGCCTGCCGCGGGACACAACCTGCTGGATGCTATGTGCCCTACATTCCCACAACGATAGCACTCCCTTGAATCATGCACAGCGCCTTGTCCTCATCTTTTAGCGAATGCAGCTGCTGCTCTTGATAACATCCTCGCCGGTCCCTCATTGACATAGGAACACGATGGACTCTCACCCACAAGCTTATCCAAAGCCTTCATTCCACTGGCAGACACTTCCATGCCTTTTGCTATGTACACCGCCTTGTCCAAGGTGAGATATCTACAACTCAACAGTCTTTCCAGGATTATTTTACTCTTGCAATGTACCACAATTGGTTCCTCAATTGCTGATCAATCAGGTGTCCAAACTCACAATCAGCTGCCAATATCCTGAGTGCTGCAAGATATTCCTCCACAGATTCATCTACTCCTTGCTGGCGAGTATAGAAGTGGTGCCTTTCCAAAATCACTGTGCACTGCAAATCTTAGTGTTTCCTCCTTCGCAGCACAGCCAGAGGCGTAGCCAGGATTGTCTAGCAAATGGGCCCTGATGCTAATGTAGTTGGGCCCACTGCACTGATAAAAATATCTGTAAATGCCCACACAGCGCTGCTGAGTGGGCATTTACAGATTGTGGGTGGGCCTTGCCCCTCAGGCCCTACCCTGCCTACGCCTCTGAGCACAGCCTCTGGATATTTATCGATGTCTCCATCCTGGACATGTGCTACAGGCAAGTGGTGGAAAACAGTCTGACCTTCCAAACCTAATGCATTGACTAACAATGCAGCTTTCTTCTCCGGTTTATACAATGTCCTATCTCTGGCTGCTAAATATGTTTCAAACGCTCTCATCCACACTCCACATTTCACTGGTGGTTTGCCTGAAGTGACTAAAATGGGGGTGGCAGCTGGGTCTGCTCACTGTTGGCCATTCTGTTAGGACAAGTATGAAATATACCACACGGGATCTACAATATCTTGTTGGCACTCTCCATGTGTCCAACAAACGTCACAGAGTTAGAATGTCAATAATCTTCTTTGATCGTAAAAACAATGTTTATCATCTCCTCGACAGCATCCTGACGCCCTCACGTGGTCACAGCTTCCCTTACTGTATTTATTATGGTCACCGTAATCACGGCTGGTGAAATATTGTTACACGCCCACTGCCCTCCTCCTCATTGAAGACGTGATTACCTGACCTTCCAGCTTTCTTCCACTCCGTCGAGGGCCAGAGTCGAAAGGTCCGCCTTCCGAAATTGGTGCGATCACCGACCAGCATGCCAGCCTTTACCACAGCAGTGCGTGCCCCACATGACGTGGATACTTGTTGCCACTTGTAGCAATAAAAGAAAGCACAAGTGTAAAGTAAGTTCTTTATTAGGGCCCATACGAGGGCCAGCATCAACCACCTCCACCAGCTATGATATACCAACTGCCAAATCCCAACTGCCACACTTCGCGCTTCCGCACCCAACGTTCCATGCTTGTGTTCCATGGCACGTGGCAGCGTCCCCTCGTGCTATGCAACAGACGATTGTAAAAGGCATGTCCTGGGAGTGACGTGGGGTGGCACGTGCCTCCCCTGAAATCTGATTGGGCATCCCAAGTGCCACACCCTTATCCTAAACTATGATCATTATGTGTGTGTGCGTTTGTACTTCATGCCACCTCTGCATAAGTCTGCCCCACTTGGGCCACCCAGTTATGTTATGTTATGTCATGTTATGTTACTTGGCATTTATATAGCGCCTTATGTATCATTTGTATGACCTCAAAGAGCTGGTAGGTTAAACTCCCTTGGGAACCGTAGTTCAAGTCAGTAGAGAGAGAGAGTGTTGTACGGTATGTGGGTGCACCGGATATGTGTGCAGATGGTGTAGTTGTTGGATGATAGCTGCATCCTAGCTATAGGTGTGGTGCTGAGGAGATCAGTTGGATGTGTTCAGTCTGGTGGGTGGACACCCAGACTGGGTTCTGGCTGCGTTAGGCCTGAGGGACAAAAGAGTCAGGACACGCCACAGCACCCAAGCACCTGCAGGCAGGCGGGCCTAAAGTGATGGCACAGGTCTCAAATTGCCCTGTTGAAGAATGAAGATCTTTTAATTGCAATGGCTGCTTCACAGGACAACAATTCCCATCAAGCAATGGGTGCAGTTAGATGAAGACATGAGGAAACTTGTGGAGCAGCCTAAAGAGCCATAATACCAGTCTCGCCACACTTCTTAGTGTTGGCAAACTACTTCTTGACTACGAGGTACCAAATCCCCCAACTCAGTGTGGTGGGAAAAGTTATAAAATACCAGTAGAAGTAACAAGTGGTTTGCTTGCCGATAGGAGCAGAAGTGAAAGGGGCACGGGGGGCTTGTGGAGCAGGGTGCGCAAGTAGGAACCCTACCATCATGCCCGTTGGAAGTAGTCATACAAAACAGGTATAATGTATTGGGGTAGAGGCAGGGATGGAGAGCCCTATGGACGCGAGAAACAGAGAAGTAAGCATGGAAAGGGCACCGTCCCATGAGGTTCGGGGCAGTATGGGGCGAAGAAGCATTTACTCGAACTGCAGCAAGGGTTGTATACGAATTGTTCGTTTTACAACTGTTCGAATGACAATTGACCTTTTCACAATTGACCAAATTGTGAAGGTCAATTATACCATATTTGTGGGGGGAAACCCCCCACAACCCCCCACCCAACGCCAAACCCCCAAAACCCCAAAACCCATATATATATATATATATATATATATATATATATATATATATATATATATATATATATATATATATATATATATTCGATCAATTGTGAAAAGGTCAATTGTGACCCTTTAAATTAGGTCAATTGTTCATTAGAACAATTGTAAACGAACAATTTGGGTAATACCGCAGAAAGCACTACTGCGCGGGCTGCTGAGACCTCTATCTGATGATTAGTCAGCTTAAGGCAGATAATGTTGCACTAAGCAAGGACTGGATGATGTAAGAAATTCTATGGGAGAGCTAGGGGCCTTAACAACCACAAACATTACTGAGGGCAAAGCGCCCTACCACATGTCCCCAACTATTTATTAAGTAGTTGTGCTACTCCCTCAATTATTAGCATGGTGGATAAGGAAACAGACGCAATTATGTTATGATATGATATGATATGATATGGTATTTATAACGTGCCTATACACAAGTGTTTCAAGGCGCGATGAGGCAAGGGAGGGGGACCAGAGGGACGACAGAGACAATGATCTTACTAGGACAGGTGACATTGAGATTGAGCAAGTGCAGTGGAGGAGGAAAGGGAAAGTGCTGGGGTAAGGGGGATGGGGCAGTGCGGTACGTATGTTCAACAGTAATAAATAAATAATATAAATAAAACAATAGGTAAAATGTGCTGCCAGCTTGTGGCAAGTGCAGGGGTAAGTGCAGACATCAAGTGTCAAGAGCTGTTGGGGACTGTCTGTAGGGATATAGAAACAGCCCCCAAGTGCAGGGGTTGCCTGGAAGGCAGTTCAGGGGTGCAGCTGGTGGGGGAAGGGACCTGCAGTTCAGCAGGGGAGAGGAAGAGAGAAAGCAGAAGCAAAGAGGAAGGTCTTGAGGTGCTTCTGGAACCGGAGATGGTTCTCCTCGAGTTTCAGGGAGCAGGGAGGCTGTTGCAGAGGGAGGCCCCAACCGAAGAAAGAGATCTACCACCAACTCGTTGGTTGGAGAAGTGAATGACCCTGAGGGAGTTGGAGGCAGATGAACAAAGAGCTTGAGAAGGAAGATATTTAGGAAGAGAGAGTTGAAGGTATTGAGGCCCCAGGCCCCAGATGACCTTGTGGACTATACATAGGGTTTTGAATTTAATCCTCGCAGCCACTTGGAGCCAGTGCAGAGTTTTCAGTCCTGGAGAGATACCATCACTGGGCTTGAGGCCAAGGACAAGTCTCGCAGTCCTGTTTTGGATGAGTTGCAGAGGGCCGGAGAGAAGAGGCAGACAGATTTATAAAGAGACTGTTGCAGTAGTCCAGCCTAGAGAGAACCAGAGCTATGGAGAAAGTGAGCTTCTGGTGGAAGGAGAGGAAAGGAAGAATACCTCTGAGGAGGTGCAGCTGGTAGTGTGACTTCTTAGAGATGTCAGAGATGTGAGGAGAGAAGGAAAGTGTGGAGTCGAAGATGACCCTGAGGTTTTTTGCCTCACAGGCATGAGCAGGTGGGAGCAGAAAGAGAGCCAAGAGAGGCCGGCCAGGGAGTGACAGGAAAGGACGGAGCAGGTGTGCTGATGAGGAGAATCTCAGTCTTGCTGGCATTAAGGCAGAGATCATTGGTGGCAGACCACTCCTCGATAGCAGACAGACAGTCAGAGATGAGAGAAGGAGATGAGGTGGCCGAAAGGAGCCTGAAAATGAGTTGATTGACATCCGCATAGCACTGAAAGCACTGAAAGTTGGGGCAGAGAGTGGCAATGCGGTGGCAAGAAGTGCCTGGTATTGATTGAACAGCCAGGAGAGAGGTTAGACCCCTGGGGAACACCACATGTAGAGATAGAGATAGAAGAGAGGAAGGACCTGGAAGAAGCTGGGAGATGGCCAGCTTTTCCAGGAGTTTGCCCAGGAAAGGAGTGATGGAGATTGGGTAATAGTTAGCAGGGCAGGAAGGCTCGGCAGAGGGCTTCTTAAGAAGAGGGTGCACAAGGGAGTGCTTCAGGGGCAAAGGGAAGACTCCAGTAGCAAAGGGGTGGTTGCAGAAGTCAGCTAGAGCAGGAGCCAGGGTGTCAATGTGGTCCTCGATGGTTTTGGAGGAACAGGGGTGCACCTGTTTTGACGAGACTTTCATAGATCGGACTTGTCTAGAAACCTTGCCTGGGGAGAACATGGGAAAGGCAGAGAAGGAGTGAGGAGAGGTGACCAATGAAGATCCAGAGGAAGAGCAGGGAGTAGACAGAGGAGGGGGAGAGGAAGAGAGAGAGGATGTCCTGAGTTTTAGAGATGAAATGAGAAGCCAGGGCCGTACAGAGGACCTGGGAGGTGACACGGGATGTAGAAACTGCAGCTGGATTGGCCAGCTCCTTGCAGATTTTAAAGAGTTTGGCCGACTTGTTAGATGCCGCAGAGACGCAAGCTTGGATATGGGCTCTCTTCTTGATGCAGAAAGAGAACCGGTACTGCCTTTGGCGCAGGCGGCAGGCCAGTTTGTCAGAGGATGTACCGGACGCATGCCATTTCCTCTCAGCCACCCTGCCCTTGCGTTTAAGGGTAACAAGGTCAGAGTCGTACCAAGAGTTGCACTTGGCTTTGGGCATCAAGTGCTTCATCATGACAGGGGCAAGGACATAGAGAAATTCAGATATAGCAGAGTGGTGCATTGAAAGGGCTGTTTCAGGGTGTGGGTCAGCCAAAGGGGTAGAGGGGTTCGAAAGTGGCGGCAAAAGCCTCAACTGACACACGCTTCATGGGTCAGATAACCAAGAAGGTAGGTGGCAGTGCTGAAGTTGGCTTGGCCTGAGGGTAGAGAGGGTGAGCTGGGAGGAAAAGAGAAAGTGATCACTCCAGGCGAGATGAGTGGTGAGAGGGATCGAAAGGGGAAGGTCTGAAGAGATCAGAACATCCAGAGTGTGCCCTGCAGAGTGAGTCGGGCCAGGAGGGAGAATAGAGAGTGAGAGAGAGTCACAGAGGTCGCGAAAGATTCCAGAGTAAGGACAGGAAGCATCCAGGTGGATGTTAAAGTCTCCAAGAAGGATGAGTTCGGTGTTCGAGACCAGGAGGGAAGAGGAGAGGTCCACCCACTTGGTGAGGAAGGAGGAGATCTGACCAGGTGGCCGATAGATTGTAGCCACAGTGAGGGAGTGGCCAGGAGAGAGAGAGAGCCTGCAGACTAAGCATTCGAAAGATGAGTAGGCCTGCGTAGGAATGACAGAGGGAGGAATCCACTCAGGGAAGAACAGGGCTACACGCCCTCCAGAACGGTTGCATCTGGGTGCAGAGAGTATCTTGTAGCTATCAGGGAGGAGAGTGTCAAAGCTTGTGACCGAGCTGGCCATGAACCATGTCTTGGTAAGGCCAAGGACATCAAGGTCAAGTTCCTCCAGGAGGCCGCAGATGTCAGAGGAGTGTTTAAAAGCTGAGCGAGAGTTTAGAGTGGCAATATGGAGAAGGTTGAAAGACTTCTGGGGAGAGGTACTAATCAGAGGTACACCCTGCAGAGGTGTAGAAGAAGCTCGAGGGGGGGCAGAAGAGGAAGGAGGAGAGAGCAATGTAGCCAAGGAGGAGACAGCAGGGGGAGGTGAGGAAGCCATGGAGGGGAGAGAGGGGACAGCAGGAGAAGAAAGGAAAGTGATGAGGCACGGGATGTGTCTATCAAAGAGGAGAAGGTTGGCTTGTGGGCCTTGCACTAAGACGGTACCTTTCAAGCAAACATTAATGATGACCTTAGAGGAGTGGAAGGAGGCCAGGAGGGCCTCCAACTGGGTGCCACCATTAATGGGAGAAGAAAAGAAAAGAGAGAGCACAGAGACCATATGTAGAGTCCATAGGGCTCGCGAGGGAACGACAAAGAGGATGTCGGTGAGGGTTTGCCTAGAGGAAGAACTGGTATAGGTATCAGTGATAGGGAGCCCTGGGCTGGGGACCAGGATGTCCTTTTTAAACTTCTTCCTACCAGATTTAGTGAGGAGAGCAGGATAGTCGAAAGAGAAGCAGTGTATAGTGGGGGAAAAAAGGCCTAGGTTTCACAAGGCAATTTTAAATACTGTCACAGTGCAATTTAAATACTGGAGAAAACACACCTAAGTCTGAGAATCTGCCATGTGGCCAGGGTTTCAGGGTAGAGTGAAGGCACTATGCCTTACCTGGCCCACTCCTACCTTACTTAGTCGCTGCTGGATTGACGGCTGGCCAACTGGCTTCCCCTGCTGACACCCGCAGACACTAACTGGAGCCACCTCTGTTGGAGTCACGGTTTGCCTAGAGGCCCTTTGCGGCAGGGGCTGCACGGGCAGAGGGCTGCCCTGGGTAGGTCAGATTAGAGCTGAGATCTAGCCAATCAGGGGAGGAGGGTGAGCTAGGTGGCGGGAGGATGGAGGGGAAGGGACAAGAAACAACGAACAGGGAACGAGGAGGCAAGCGAGGACACTGGGGCCTGGGGCCCTCCAAGATATTTAAAAATGGCAAAATCAAGGACCAGGAGGGTCAAAACAGCCAGCACTCACCTGCAGCACACCTGATGGAAATGGCGTGCTAACGGTGGTGCTGGCAGCAGGCAGGGAAGGCCGGAAGGAAGGTAGGCCAATCAGGGGAGGAGGGTGGGCTGGGAGGCCGGAGGAGGGAGGGGAAGGGAAAAGAAACAACGAACAGGGAACAAGAAGGTAAGGGAGGACTCCTGGGCCAGAGGGCCTGCAAGATATTTAAAAATGGCAAAATCAAGGCCCAGTAGGGTCAAAACAGGCAGCAGTCACCTGTAGCAGGCCTGATGGAAATGGTGTGCTAACGGTGGTTCCGGCAGCAGGTAGGGAAGGCCGAAAGGAAGGAAGGCCAATCAGGGGAGGAGGGCGAGCTGGGAGGCAGGAGGAGGGAAGGGAAGGAACAAGTCACAACGAACAGGGAACGAGGAGGCAAGGGAGGATGCCGGGGCCTGAGGGCCTCCTTAAAAATGGCAAAATCAAGGCCCAGGAGAGTCAAAACAGGCCGCACTCTTGATGGAAATGGCATGGAGGAGAAAGGGGCCAAAGCTGAAAAACAACAGTGGAACAAGCCGCGCATAGACTTGATTCTTATGCAAGCCTAGTCTGATAATGAGTCTAAAAATGATATGTACATATTTACTGCTAGATGATACAGTTTTACGCCAATAATACATTAAAAACACCCAAGCACTTTATATTGCATCTTATTACTGTATGCACTGTCACTTTATCATGTTAACAAGTCCTGATTACTTGAGTATATATACCCAATGGATGCACTGCAGATCCTGGAGATGGTAGAATATCATTACTTTACTGAAGTTGTATTACTCTTATTACTCACATTGACCCTTGGGGCAAGATGGTACCTGTGTTTGGATTATGCATTTTTGAAATTGTAACTGTAAGACATCGTTTTTAACTTTTCGATGGAATGTGATGATAAATTTTACAGTGCGATTTTATTGTGTTGTATCCGTTATTTGTGCTTTTATGGCTCACACTGAAATAAAACTTATGAACAAACGAACAAACTTAAAACATCACTGATTCTCTGACAGCCTGGAGGCATTGATGGGTGCTGAGAATTCACCCTCCTCCCCAGGAACCTCAATGTAGAACTGATTATCATCAGCGTATATTTGAATATTAACTCCCTGGTCTCAAATATAGATTGAAAAGTATTGGAGGAAAAGGGGACCCCCCTCCGCCGTGAGCCACCTACAAGTAATTGGCACTGAGACTGTAGTGAAAGGACCAAGATGTACATTTTGTGGGCCTCCTCACGAGTTGAGCAATATCCCGGCTGGGATACCAGACAATTTTATTTGCGTTAGCGCCCACCCGTCCCGCCGTATTACTGCTGGATCACGGGTTGGGCACTGACTGTTACTCCCCACTCCCCCAATGGGGAATTTTCAGTGCAATTACTGTGCGGTAATACCGCTGGTGGTAATTGTGCCAAGAATTGGCACTTTTCTGGTGTGTTTACCCCCAGCTTTTAGCTTTTAGCTGGGGGTAAACATGCCAGACTCGAGATGGGGCAGACCCTTAACTACGGCGGTTACACGGCCCAACTTGTGATCATGGGGTCCTTTGACTCTGTGGGCCTCATCACAAGTTGGGCTGTAGCCCTTAAAGGCGCAGTAACGGTATTATCCCTGCATTTAAGGGCTGCCCCTATCACAAGTTTGTGTGCTGTATTAGCACGCAGTATTATTGACGAAGATTCCCCATTGGGTCCAATATACTCAATGGAGGAACAGGGATTTACAGTTAACACCCAAACCGTGATCCGTAATACCACCGGACCGATGTGCGCTAACGCTATTACAGTTGGGCGGTATTACAGATGGGATACTGCTCAACTCGTGATGTGTCCTTTCACCTTCTAGGAAATACTACAACCAATTCTGGGAATTGCTGTAAATGTGGACCACAAAAGATAATGTGTAAATGAATATGATGTGATCAACAGCGTCAAAAGCCACGGATCGATCATATGTGACCAGCAGGTTTCCATTACCTTTGCCATGGGTAGTATATCAACCCAGAAAGCTACTAACGCACGTTCAGTCCGCTGTCTGAAACATTAGCCTGAGTGAAGGGACGATGAATAGGCTTCTGAGTCTAAGACTGGCTGGGGCTGTTGAACCACCAACTTCTCTATTCTTTCAGATCAGATATGCAGATCTGTGATAGGTCAATTGTCAGTGCTGGTGAGATGTGGTATAAACATCTGCTTGCCAAAGTATAGGCCTGTGACTCGATTATTTATCAGTTGAAGCTGAGGTAGTTTAATCCAACATTCCTACACATTGTCTAAATAATGTAATTTTAAAAAAAATGTCTAAAAACATTTTATAATATCTTTAAAATACTTGATAGTGATTTTTTTATAATTTGAATAACCTTGTGCTTTGATTTATTTTGTGAACATATTTTGTACAAACTCTAGATATTTGTATTTTTTCAAATGGTTTGAAAACATGTTTTAAAAATATATTGAGATATGTTTAATATTTGCACTCTTTATCATGATTTGTTCCCAATGTGAATGTGCCAATACTTGAATGTAATGACACCCTTTTTATATGCAATTAATGTGTTATGTTTAATTAGTACCCAGCAAGGGACAATGAGCTTAAAAAAGCAAGCTCATTGGTCTTCGCCCAGGATTTACCAGAAAGACAAGGCGTGCAATCACCAGGGCAACTCCAGGATCCTTCGCCACTGACCACCATGGTAAGGGTGATATGATATGATAGTTTATTTACTACATGTAGTCCCTTCTGTCTGTTCCATTAATTAAAATTCAACGGCTGCCATGTAAAGGGTCCCTCGCACGAGTCCCGGCAGCCATTTTGTTTGCTTTCATTTTTCTCGAATCGAGAAAAAGTGCAATTAGTACCCCGGTACAACGGGCCAGGGTACTAATGACAAAATGACCCTCAGAGGGTGGCATTACCGGTTGGGTAATACCACGGGGCTCCGTTAAAGCCCTCGCTTCGCTCAGGCTTCTAACTATAGTCCGGGGGCATTACCCAACTGGTAATGCCCGCCCTCCTCTGGTCATATTGCCTAAATAGTTAAAACGTTTCTTAAAAGTCTTAAAATATACATCATTATATTTGTGCATTTGAGAACTGAGCATGTGCACAGTTACCCTGACCCTAAGACGTAGCTAACTTCTGCATTGGAAAGGAAATATTGTCCTTGGACGCCAGTGGAATGACTGATAGTGCAACCAGTTTATTCTCATATGCGAAGCTGGAGTCTGTCAGCATTAGTATACATGGATCAATGCTACAAACCTGTTCATGTTAATGGCAGTTTTGTGAAAAATAATATTAGCATCAAGCCTGCTTTGCAGTATACGGCTAGTGACTGAAGCATCCTTTTTTATCAAAGACATATTTGTCAATCTTTTGTTCACAAAATGCCTCTTAATGTTAGGCATAGCACCTCAGTGGTGATTTCTCCTCTAGTGTTACTAAGTTTTGATAATGTGATTTGTTCAGTAAGAAAATTGAAGTATATACTGGAAGTGATCCGGAAAATTAGCGTTGTCAAATTTTAAAAAGAGCCCGTTTACAATGTCAGTACAATACAATAATGTCCTTTTTACATTTTGTAATATCCGCTTTTGCAAAATGCACAGACCTCACTCCCTCAAAATTGATGTTTCTTTCTGTAGTCATCCAGCTGTCACCAGCTGTCATCAATGTCTGCTGTTGGCTTTTGCAAATGCAGAGCTGGCAATGCGACTCCCACCCATATGGAAGAGACAGAAGCATAGAGTTAGACAGAGAGAGAAGGAGAGGCAGAGACGCTGAGAGAAAGAGAGCACAAATAGAGATAAAGAGATGAAGAGAAAGAGATAGAGGGTAAGAGGGACAGAGCACTTGAGTGGTGCATTACATGATGGTTACAGATATTCTTTAATATTTTACACATTATAATAGATTTCTGCAATTTTAATGTGTGTTTTTCTTGTTGATTGTGGGCCTTCTTTCTATTATACATTGACTATAATTATTTTTAAATAATTAGAAAAATAAAAAAATGCAATGTGTAATTGTTGTCTTCATATTATAATGTTGCTGTTATTTCTATATTTATTTACTACTACGATTATTATTATTATTATTATTATTATTGTTATTATTATTATTAGTAGGTTATTTATTGAGTGTGGGCCTTTCTTGGTTAAGCAAAGGAGTGCTTTATAAATCATAATGGAAATGACACATTTAGGGAAGCAGAGATACAAGGGAGCGGAAAACTAACAACCGGAATCAGTCAGGGCGGTCTAATTTGGCAGCAATGGATATGCAAACAACCCGGAAGGAAACAGGGAAGAGAGCAGATCATCCAGTCTCGGGCTAGGTGGAGAGTGGAGAGTGTGTGGACTTAGCTGCTAGGAAGGAGCCATTCCTTTAAGAGGAGGGACTTGTGCTCCTTCCTGAAATGTAGGAGCGAGGCAGACGATTGTGGTGTTGACGGGGATGAGGTTCCAGAGCCTCTGGGCATAGACAAAGAAGGCCTGTCTTCTGGTTCTTTCTTTCCTGCACCGGCAGAGTTCAAGTCTGCATGTTTCCTTACTTCTGGAGGATCGAAGGCCTTCAGAGATGCTGAGATTCTCTGTGAATTAGCCTGGGGACTTCAGGGCGTCATCCTTGACGATTACGCAGCAGGATTTGAAGATGATACAGGCTTGCAGTGGGAGCCAGTGCAGTTCGATGAGGGTTGAGGTGAGATGGTCGAATTTGCAGAATCCTTTGAATCGTGCTAGAGCCATCTCGGAGGTTCTAGGGTAGTCGCCAGAAATTCTACCAGAAGGGCATTTCCACAATGCTGGTGGGAGAGGCTCGGACAGCAGATCTGAAGTTGTCTTAACCTACTTTTTAGTACTTTGAATCACCTCAAACTTCTCAAATGTCTTTGAGATGCAGGTGTTTTAGAAAGTGTTCAAGAGATTTAATGGCACTTTCAATAATCCACAGAACTGTAAATCATTTGTTTCAAATGAACGTGGCTCCCAAGGGTCCCTTTATGGGAAGCTTGAGCATGTCTTGTTGTGTTGGAGAGCTTGAAAAAATAAAATAATGCATGCATATATTCGCTTCCCACCAGAAATAGTACCTTCTCTCTTTGTAACACTGGTCAGGGGCCATGCTTCTTGCTAACATTTCCAGGATGAATCAGGCAAAATTCCCATTAATCAGTCACACTAGAATTATCTGGAAAAACTTAAAATGTGAGTTTTAGCTGAATGGTTTAACCCAGGTTATTTTGTTATTGTTATTTTATTTTTATTTTATTTATTAATTTGTGTTTAATCAACTTGTGATTTTTACAAAGACGAGTAGAGAAGAAGAGATTTTTGAGTTGAATTGAACTCGTCATTTCGTCCTTCCGCCTCTATGTTTCACTTGTCTTCATTTTTTCAAATGCAATTTGTTAGAATTTTTGCTGTTACAATGGTCCATTTGGTCTTTTCTCCCGACATAAGTCTGTTCCACCAAACTTCTTCATCTAGAACTGAGGTTGGTATCCCCAGTGGTAAGAAATAGACACTTCTTTCACGACTGAGCGCCCTGCAGTGTAGTAACAAATGCTTCAAATTTTCCGGTTCCTTAGATGCTTTACATAGTCTGCATTCAGTAGATACTGCCTGAAGTATGATGCTGAGGATTTCGCGCGTAGGCATTAAGTTCAGACGGGCTCTCAAAAGAGTCCTCATTAGTTTTTTGTCTGGAAATTTCAAACAGTAAGGCTGAGGCGTCTTCAGTCGATTAAAAGTTGGAGGCAGGTGCATGGTCAGTTTATTCGCTCGGGCCTTGTCGATCGTGCTAATCCAATCCATGAGATCAAGTTTTCGTTTAATTCTCTGAGGGTTTCCCACCAAATCTTCCTCGGTGCAGACTATTTCATCCAATTTGGTTTTCTATTTTTGTGACCATTGATTTAGGATGTTAAGCCGGCCAATTGAGAGTTCTGCAGCTACTAACTTAAATATCGGCAGGGTTTCCGGCATCATGATTTTCCTATAGATTTGCATTGCGTTCTGGTCAACTGCTGTAAGTAGGGACTGAAGCCCTAACTCTCGCCTGATATTGGCAATAGCGGCTGAGTTTGGTAGACCCAGCACTGAGCGCCATAGTAAACCTTCGTGTTTAGACCAGATTGAAGTAGGCATTGACAGGGTAGCGCCCATTCCATATGTTAGGGTCGGGACAACTTTACCTCGATAGAATTACATTACCGGCTCCAAAGAAAATGTTCCATATCTCTTGTCAATCAACCTCATTTGGGCTGCTAGATTTCTAGCATTGCCCCACAAAATTGATTGCATAGTTGTTTCGTGTGTTGAGCTGTCTATTGTTAGAAGATATTTGTAGTATTCGACTGTTTCAATCTTGGTGTTTTCCAGGAACCATCCTCTATGTCGTTTTTTGTAGGATTTGTTTTTCTCTAAGATTAAGATTTTAGTTTTGGATTTTTTGATTTCAAGGTTATTTGCTTTCATGTAATTTCCTAAGTTAGTCAATTGTCGCTGTAAGCCGACCTCTGTCTGGTCAAGCAAGATTAAATCATCAGCGTAAAGGAGGCCAGATGTGTTGGTATTGCCTATTTTAGGTGGGAATGCACAAACTGAGCTTTCAGTGTCCTTGAGGTCTCCAAGAAAGCTGATGAAAAGTGCCGGGGCTAAGGGGCACCCTTGTTTTACTCCTCGCTCTGCCGGGATCTCATTTGGCAGGGTTCCGTGGTTGTTAAGGCGAACTCGCAATTTGTTGTCTGTATGAAGTGCTTTGATTGGATTCAACAGTTTGTTAGGGCAGTTCCATTTCTGCAACTTATTCCAAAGCATGCTCCTGTCCACTTTATCAAAAGCCTGTGTGAGGTCTATGAAGGCCAGAAAAACCGGTGGCGCGCCCTGCTTTACCTTTGATTTAATTAGGTTTAGGAGCAAGATGTTTACCGATGTCCCGCCGTTTTTCAGAAAGCCCATCTGAAATGGGTCGTAAACTGGAGAGTCCTTCACCCAGGTTTGAAACTGTTTAAGCAGTAGAGTTGCGAATATTTTGCCAATAATGTCCAGCAGGGCTATTGGCCTATAGTTCTGTGGTTCTTCCCTGCTACCGTGTTTAAACAGCGGAACAATTATAGAGTGAGTCCATGACGTTGGTATGGTTCTGAGTGACTCGCAATGCTTGAATAGAATGCTTATGAGACTTGCCCATGCTTCCGGATTTTGCTTGAGATCTATGTTGCTCAGGCCATCAGGGCCCGGAGCTCTCGAGGTTTTGAGACGTTTAATGACATTAACAATATCCTCTACGTCCGAAAGATTGATCCAACTGTCTCTGTGACAGAGTTAGCCAGGTCTTTTTCCTGGCCATTCGTTGCCATCTTATTAAGAGCCCAAAAGTCACTAGATTTCTTAGTGCTTAAAGTCCTAAGCATCTTTTCGGTGTCATTTTGGTACATAATCCTCCTGCGACATATTAGCCAGGATTTATAGCTGTTAATTTCCACTAGGCAGTCAGCCTTGTTATTGTTATTGTATTGTTATTTTGCATTTATATAGTGCCTTATATAGCATCGGTATGGTCTGAAGGCGCTGGTAGGTTGAACGCCCTTGGGAACCGAAGTTCAGATCAGAAGAGAGAGTAGAGAGAGTCAAAAGGTGCGTGTGAGCACCGGGTATGTGTGCAGCTCGTGCGGTATCCGTGTAATAGCTGCTTCTTAGCGGTAGGTGTGCTGGTTGAGAGATCAGGAGTATGTGTTCGTTCTGGCAGAATTTATCCAGACCGGGTGTGGCTGTGTTAGGCCTGAGGGGAACGCCTGGCTGGGGGGGGTGTAACCAGCAGTGTTTACTTAGAATGATGTGGAGTGAGGGGCGGATGTTGGTATGAGAACAGTTATACCAAATGGTGTCATAGTATCTCTGTGTTCTAGAGTGGTGATGTAAAGGAGAGAGTAAGCGTGGTGGTGAGATATGATGGGTTATTTGCTCTTTCAAACGTTCTCTCCTTTCCAAACCATACTATATACGTCACGTGATTCTATGCGCTCCAGTTTGTTCCGTGCACTCCTATCCACTCCATGCATTCATGCATTCCTGCTCGACCCGCGCGCTCGAGTCCGCTCTGCGCGCTCTAGTCTGCCATGCGTACTCCAGTCAGCCCTACACATGCACTCCTGCCTGCCCCACGCATGCACTCTTGCCTGCCCCATGCATGCACTCCTGTCTGCTCCATGCTCTACGCATTCTGCAGCTCTACGTATTCATCGATTCTACTCACTCATCAGTATTGGATGCAATCTGTGTTTGTTCGTTCTACGTACTCGTCTGCTCTACGCAACACATCTGTTCACTCTGGGCACTCGTTCGTTCCAGGCACGCGTTCGCTCCAGGCATTCATCCGCTTTATGCCCTCACATATACTATGCATTCACCTGTTTTACGCACTCATCCCCTCTATGCACTGACACCCTCTACGCACTCACCCCCTCTATGCACTCACCCCCTCTATGCACTAACCTCCTCTACGCACTCATCTGCTCTCCGCACTCATCTGCTCCCCGCACTCATCATCTTTAAGCACTTGCGCTTTTCACGCATTCAGCAGCAATATCCTGTTCTATATATTCATCTCTTCACTCATCTGTTCTATACTTTCATCCATTCTATACACTTATCCACTCCGCTCCATCTGCTCATCTGCTCATCTACTCGTCCACTCACCCACTCTATCTACTCATCCGCTCTATCTACTCATCCTCTCTGTACACTTTATCCACTCATCCGCTCTATCCACTCATCTGCTCTATCCACTCATCCGCTCTATCCACTCATCTGGTCTATGCACTCATCCGCTCTATCCACTCATCCACTCATCCACTCATCCACTCATCCGTTCTATCCACTCATCCGCTCTATCCACTCATCCGCTCTATACACTCATCCGCTCTATCCACTCATCTACTCTATCCACTCATCCGCTCTATCCACTCATGCTCTCTGTACACTTTATCCACTCATCCGCTCTATCCACTCATCCGCTCTATCCACTCATCCGCTCTATCCAGTCATCCACTCATCCTCTCTGCACACTTTATCCACTCATCCGCTCTATCCATTCATCCGCTCTATCCACTCATCCGGTCTATACACTCATCCGTTCTATACACTGATCCGTTCCATACAGTCATCCATTCTATACACTCATCCGCTCTGTACATTCGCCAGGTCTGTACATTCATCTGCTCCAGGGATCTATACACTCTCCGCACTTCCATATTCATCCATTATCCACCCTCATGTGCTCTACATACTCATCCGCTCCACATACTCATCTGTTCCACACATTTATCCGGTTTACGCTCATCAGTTCTGGACATTCATCTGTTTAACGTACTCTTGCTTTCTACTCGCTTCTCTGTATTTGGGCACTCATCCGCACTACACGCTCGTCCGTTCTACACATCCAGCCGCTCTACACACTCATCCACTCAGCATGTTCATCCATTCCATACACTCATCCGATCTACAAATTCATTCGATTTCCACACTCATTCGAACTATATAGGTATCTGTTCTTCCACTCATGCATTCTTCCACTCAGCGCATTCATTTGTTCCACCTATTTCATCCATTCTAACTAATTCTTCCACACAGCGCATTCATTTGTTCCACCTGTTTCATCCATTCTAGCTAATTCATCCATGCCATTTACTTCGTTCAGTCCGCATGCATTCTGACGATTTCAGGAGTTTAAATCTCTTTACTGTTTCCGTATGATTTACTCGTATTAGCGATTTCACTGCTTTGATCTACTTTATTTGTTTAATTCTGTTTGTCCTTCTAGTTTAGATTAGGGGTTATTAGCTGTCAGTTTCTCGCATCAGGTGGTTTGATGGATTGGTGTCATTGAGTTGCTGTTGGTCTGTTTGGGATAGTTTGGTACGGGTTGGTTTTAGAAGAAGAGCCAGGTTTTCAGCAGTTTGCGGAAAGACGTTAGATCCTCAGTTAGGCGGATGTGGGGTGGGAGTGAGTTCCATAGCGTGGGGGCCAAGGCTGAGAATGATGCTGCGCCTAACCTGCTTGAGTTTGTCTTCGGTATGACTAGGAGGCCGGCTGAGCTTGATCTTAGGGTGCGTGGGGGGTGGTAGGGTTTTAGCTTGTCTTGAAGATATTGAGGTCCGGTTTTGTGCAGTGCTCGATAGGAGATGCACAAGGTTTTGAAAGTCACCCTTCGGGCTACTGGAAGCCAGTGCAGTGTCTTAAGGGCTGGGTAGATGTGGTCTCCTGGGCCGAGCGCAAGTAGCAATCTGGCTGCAGCGTTTTGTGCCATCTGGAGTTTATTCAGTTGGTACGCGTGGACTCCAAGGTATAGGGGGTTTGCGTAGTCCAGTCTTGATGTAACGATTGATTGGCCCGCAGAGAGTCTGTTGGGAAAGGAGAGATATGGAAAGATGCGCCTAAGGGTTTTAAGGTGGTAGTGGCAGGAATTTGAGACGTTTTTGACTTGGCGCGAGAGTGCTAGGTCAGAGTCAAGGGTACATCCAAGATTTTTCACTGAGTTGGAGGGGGTTGGTGGAGTTGGCCATGGCGGATGGCCAGGGTAGTGGGTGCGGAAGAAGTTCAGAGTTGCCCCATACCATGATTTCCGTTTTGGAGGGGTTTAACAAGAGGTGGCTTTGGGTCATCCAGAGTTCTGTTTCAAGGAGGCAGGAGGCCAGGTCTGGTCGGGAGTTGGATTTTGAGTTCAGGAGTTTTAGAATTAGTTGAGTGTCGTCGGCGTAGTTGTAGCAGAGGATGTTGTGCGAACGAATTATTGGTGGGAGGGTAATCAGGTAGAGATTGAACAGGAGGGCAGATAGGCATGCTCCTTGTGGGACTCCCGTGTCGACCGGTCGGGCTTGGGAGGTATAGGCGGAGAGTATAGTTATTTGGTACCGATCTTCGAGGAATGAAGCTATCCATTTAAGAGCGGTTCCACAAATTCCTAGGGAGTGGAGGTTGTCTAGGAGGATTGAGTGATTGTGTCAAAGGCGGCGGATAGGTCAAGAAGGATTAGTGCTGCGCATCCCGCGGAGTCTGCCGTCATTTTAAGGTCATCCCAAATTGAGGTTAGGGTGGTTTCCGTTCCGTGACGGGTCTGAAACCTGATTGAGTGGGGTCTAGGAGATGGTTGGGTTCGACAAAGGCATTTAGTTGGGAGTAGGTGGTTCAGTCAATGAGTTTGGCAAGGAATCTGGTGTTTGAGATGGGGCAGTAGTTTTTGCGCTCGAGCGGGTCGAGAGAAGGTTTTTTAATTAGAGGTTTGACATGAACCATTTTGAATGCTTCGGGAAAGATACCAGAGGAAAGGGAGGCATTTATGATGGATCTTGCGTGTTCTCCTGCGCGGGTGGAAGCGAACATTTCTTTGAGGGTTGTGGCTGGGCAAGGGTCTAGCGGCAAGCCAGATGGTTTGCGGGCAGACAGAAGTTTGAGAAATTGCTCTGGTGATATTGGACTAAAGGATTCAAACGTTGGTTGCGTAGTGGTCGCAGCTAGTGGGCCGGCCAGTATGGGGGGAGAATTGCTTGGTGGATGTAAGAGAGCCAGTTTGGTGGCTAGAGTATTTGTTTTTTCGAGAGCCGTGGTGTAAAAGTGGAGGGAGAGTGAGTCGCACAGTGATTGTGAGGGAGGCGGGGCGGTCGTGTTGTAAGCCGGATTGGTGAATTCGGAGATGATTTTGTGGAGTTCTTTGCTTGGGTTTTTGCAGTTTAGGATTCGGGAGTTGTAGTGGGCTTTTTTTGCTTTCCAGATTTCGGCCTTGTACTGATAAAGGTGTCGGGCCAAGGTGGCCCTGCTCTCCTGGGTTTTGTCTTTCTGCCATTTGCGTTCTAGGTATTTATATAGTTGTTTAGTGATCTTCAACTCAGGAGTGAACCATCTGGGGAAGAGGCCACGGCGGGTTGATAAGGGGGTGTGAGCCGCATCAGAGATGCCTTGAGCCATGAGTCAAAGGCGTCAGGGGTTAGTTGTTTGTTGAGTTGGCAGGTAGGTGGTGGAGACTGGAGGAGTGCGTCGGCTAGGTCCGGGACGATTATTAGTTTTTTCCAGCATTTGCGTAGATTCGGAGGTTCAGATTCGAGTACGGGAAGGGGTTCGGGTGAGTGAATGGCGAACGAGAGAATGAAGTGATCGGACTAGAGTATAGGGGGGCTTTAAATGAATCAGGGTGTTGGAGCTAAAGATGGCATCAAGAGTGTGTCCTTTATAGTAAGTTGGGCCGTTTATGTGGGGTTGGAGGTTAATTGCGTTCAAACTGTCAACCAGAGAGTGTGTCATAGGGTTGGTGGGGATGTCGAGCCATATGTTGAAGTCTCCAAGAAGGGCGAGGTTGGGATGGTTTAGTTGAAGGGTGGCAATAGAGTCGCAGAGGTTGTTTGTGAATTGTCTATCGTAGCTAGTGGGCCTGTAGATTATTAGGGAGCTGTGTGAGAGCGACGGGGAGAGGGATAGTTTAACGAGGAGAGATTCGCAGGAAGGAATGGAAGGTTGGTTGTCGATGATTGAGGCGTGGAAGAGAGACTTGAAGAAGAATGCTACTCCTCCACCTGTGGAGGGACGGTTCAGTGGGATGAGGGAGTAGTAAGGGGGGAAGGCTTCATTAGCGATTGGGGCGAAGTCATCAGAGAACCAAGTTTCGGTGATGAAAACCAGGTCTGGTTTGTCAGAGATGAGGAGGTCAAAGATGCAGTGTCTGCATTTTAAACAATGGACTGTTCAATAGGCACTTTTTTGGACAGTCCTCAGTCTGTCTTTATCGTTTTGGAGAGGAGACCTCCAAAGATAAACACAAAGTTCCAAATGTGGACTAACCAGTGGTTCGTACAGTGTGATAATGCATTTGTGCTCGTTATACCACTCCTTGTGCACATAATGTTTCTTCTAATCCTTCCCCCAGTGATCCTGGTGGTCCTATGTGGTAACACCAAGATCTATTTTTGGTTGACTTTAACACTTTACATGCAGTCCACTTGCATTGCCCCTCAGTATTACCCAGCCCTACACAAGGGCATCATTATGCAAGACCAGCTTGGAGTGAATTTCTTCTTAATCATTGAGATGTTCAATTTCTATTGACTTTAAAATCTCAGCTGTGCTTTAGCACTGTCACCTGTAGTCAATGCTCTGTGCCCATGGCTAAGCACCACATGTGTGTCTGCGCCTTGGGTAAGGTGTGAACCTTAGAGCTGCAGCTCACCTGCCTTCTGCAACGTCACACTCAGCGGTGTTTGGGAAAAATGTAGCAGCTTTGGAGCATTGTGATCAATTTGCCAAAAAGAAAAAAGATCACTGTGCAGAATGACACACTTGTGTTGACTGTTTTACCCAGCCTGTTTAGTTTGTGTATCCATCCTTCTGATCAGGTTAAATGTAGGTAAGAGCTACCTACATCCACAGAGAGTAAGGGCGTATATGTTAGGGGTAGAAAGATCGGACCCTCACTGATCTCGCAAAATGAAATTCTATTTACAGAATCAGAGCAGGAGCATGTGTTTGCATGATTTGAAGGCCAATGCCTTGACTCAAAAAGGAGGGTATATTGTTTGAAGTAGGTGAAATGTATTTTATATTCATTAGAAATGGGGATTTAAGTTGGGAGTACAGCAATTCCCAGCCTGCCTTGTATTAAAAACAGCTATTTGGCTAGGAAATGAGCAGACCACAATTATCAGGATGTCCACTGTACTTCTTGAATAAATTAGTTCAGTCCAACCTCCGGATGATGTGGACTCCATCTCCCATCAGCCCTATTCTGCATAGGGATCGGTGAGCGATAATGCGAGTAGTAGTTTGGCAGCTCGGGAGAGACGCAGATTACAGACCCCTGCTTTAGGGCCTAGTCCACACCAATCTGACACTTGAGTGCTCTTTTTATACAGAAGATCAATGAGAACCTCAAACCTAAATTTAGGGTGAGGTAACGTTGCCGCCTGGTAACGGGAGCTTGTCCAGAGACATTGGAAGGACTGAGAGGAATTCCATCAATATGGACCTGTCCGCTGAGTTGATACATTGAATGATTCTGGCATACCTGGCAGCGGTCTTCTATTAAGTGCATATATGACCAGAAGGACTGACAGCCCCACTCAGAGACTATAGGATGAAGCATTGTCATGTTTTCCATGGGGCACCTGCCTCACTGTTCTTTTGCCTTCCATAGAGTGAAGAGAAGTTTAGCCCCGTGTCCTTCTTTCCACGCTTGGCTAATCCCATACACAGCCCTGAGCAGCCACATTTTCCTGCCTCGGCAGAATAGCTCAGGGGCAATGCGCTCGCCTTGGAAGCAAGATGGCGCCGAGCAACACAGGCTCGATACCCAGTCTGTGCTTAGAAACCTCTGGGTATTAAGCGCGTTATAAATAACTAATCATAATCACTGATGACCAAGCTCATCTATAAAGATAGGGGTAGATGAGAAGATCTAGTTCTGGTGCGTATTACTTTTTTTTAGACCTCTGACATGTCAATGAATGCTAATTCTGGTGATATGTGTCCAAGCATAAGGGATTGGAATGATATATAAGGCACTAGTTTCTGTTAGGATTCCAGTGCATAATACTTGTCAATACTAGGACCCTTATGTTCCCCTTGCTTGTTTTCCTTCCAGGCACTCTGAAACTGCAACAGTGGTGATTTGGTACAGTATAAAACATGTTAACATAACATAGAATGACTAGTGCCAGATATAGACTCTCTTTCTGATCCCGTGTCGCAGAAGACCTTCTGCCAGAGGAAAGCAGGGCCCACCATAGGGCTGATCTTAGAACATGTCCAGCTCTTTGTTAGCGACATACCTAAACCATACAACGGATACACTGGTCTGATGGGTACACTCTCACACTGGGAAGACCCCTGTGAATTCCTGCAAGCTTTTACCCAGAACAAAAGTGGCCTGGGACCTTTAGATGTTCAATGCCAGTCCATCCCGCCTCCGCCCGATCAGCTGGTATTTGTTCAGAATGCCTATTAGAACTCGATACACCTAGGTTTCCAGGGGTCTGGAGGAAGGAATTGTCATGGTTTTCACCAATATCGTCTTAAACTGTATTCACTTCTGTTTGTGGTTATAATTATAATTGGTTATTTATGACACACTTAATATCCAGAAGTTTATAAGCACGGACCCAGGGATCGAACCTGTGTTGCTCCACGTCATCTTGCTTCCAAGGTGAGCACGTTGCCCCTGAGCTATCCTCCCGCGACTTATGGAAATCTGGGTCTCAGGCCAGCCTTTGCTTCTGGAATAGGAGATTTACTTCCTGTTGATGGGAATACTTGGAGGTGTTCAGCCCTGGCTCCTTCATAACCCAGTTCATTATCCTGGCTCCCCTGAAAAGCTACATCAAGGGCCACTAGGGACGACATTAGGAGACTACCACAACTGTCTCCTAAACAGGAAGAAAACACACCCTCCTTTGGACATCTGGAAATCATTGCAAAATGTTAGAATGCGCAAGATGAATTTGTGGTGATTTTATAACAGGTGTTGCAAGAGGGTTGCATTATGGAGTACTGGAGTACTGTTCTTCATTGATTAGCCCTTTTAGGAAGATAGGAGCAAGTCCATCAAAGAGTGTGAATATGGGAGGAGTGGCTCTGAAATATAAACTCTCCTCACATTGAAGAATCTGGAATTGCCTCATCTTCATAGGGAGCCTGCTCAATGCTTCTGGTGAAGCTGACCTGATCTCACTGGGAAGAGTAATAGTCACTTTAGCAGAGGTTTGATTGCATCCTGTGACATCATTGTTACCACGTGGCCTTAACAGAGGGAGGACGACCTCATTCCCTCCTGTGAGTCCATCGATCCTTCTGCAGACTTGAAGGACTTGCTGCATCAGTTCAACCTCTCTGGATTAGATGATGACACTATACTAGTAAGCCCATACAAGCATCTAATGGGGTGAGTCCACAGAATGGAGAATATCTTGGGAAGCAGTTCCTGAAAAGGGGATGCTAGAACAGAGAAATTAGATCAGGAATGTGTGCAAATGCACCATAACATCTTTATTAACTGAAGAGGGAGGTAAACCATGACAACCGAGGGGAAGGGACCATATGTCCAGAAAAAGACTATTGTTAGCTCGGTTAACCCAATTTCTGGAATACAGCCAGTGCCAGCCTTTCACCTGGTGTGTGATGAATTGATGAAGTATGGCGGCTAGACTCAAGTTGGGCGGGACTCGGTTGGATGAGCCCTTGTGCAACTGTGATGTGTAGGCATGCAGCTGTCATTGTATCTCTTTTTTTTAGCCTGCGTGTGTGTGAAGGACATTTGCTTACTTGACCACATATTTTAGAATTGCTGAATTTTAGAAAGCAATAGTTTTAGAAGTGGCATTTTAAATTGATTTTTAGCTTTAGCACTTGAAACTGTTTTAGTTCGCTGCTTTTTTAAGCTCTTTCTAATTTTAGCACACCGTGATTGAAAGTGTAATCATTTGCTCGTTGCCTTTCACAAGACTTCATTTCCCAGCCTACATGTAGTCCTTTGGACTACTTATCGTTGCCTTTCACAAGACTTCATTTCCCAGCCTACATGTAGTCCTTTGGACTACTTATCGTTGCCTTTCACAAGACTTCATTTCCCAGCCTACATGTAGTCCTTTGGATTACTTATACACAAAACAGGCGCGAGAGAGCCGGCGTGAGAAAACCCAAGCCAGTCTGGGCCGGTCCGTGTTCGGGCCGCTGAGGTCACTAATCCTCCCGCTTGTGTTTCTGGGATGGAGCTTAGTGAAATCCTTGCCGCAATCTCGCTGGCAAGAAACCCTTAACGTCCCTGTCTCCAGGTCTGCGGTTGTGCATCCGGTATGTCTCGCTCCATGGGCTAGCACGATAGATATCTATCATCCCATTTTAGGTCTTGGTGATTCTACTTTCATAGCAAGTCAGACTCTGGATCCTGCTTGGCTTATCACCCCTTCATCTCATGCGGTGGAGGCTGATGTTACACTTGAGCTGTCTCTCCTTTCTTCCATTGATGCTGGTTTGATCGCACGGATGCGTACTGGGACGGATACATCCCCTATTTCTAATGTTACGCAAACTGCACAGGGTGGGGTTGGTTGAGAATGTGTCCTTCAACCGCCGAATTATCTTGGATGCTGCTTAACACAAGATCCTTGGTTAAGCATGCACATGAGGTAAACGCATGTATAGAACACAATAACATTGATATATGTGCTCTGACCGAAACATGGGGCTCCAGTGCTGCTGGCCCCTCGCTCAATCTTCCTTTGCATGATGGATATGCTATGTTACGGAAGGATAGAGTGGAAGGCAGAGGGAGAGTGGATTTTGCATTGATATTTAAGTCAGAATTGACTATTTGGGAAATCCATAGCGAAATCCTGAGCGGCATTGAGTGCTTACACGTGATGTTACTTTGTGCCAGACAATCCAGAATGCCATGCAAAACAAACTCAATTGTATTAGGACTGACATAGAAGAGGAACTTCTTTCCGCCCCTACTAAGACTGGGAATGGGTCTTTTGTCAGATGCCCGGCTATCCCCCAATTACATTTTCACCCCATTATGGTGGGAGAATTCTCGGTGGTGGTGGATCAGTTGAAGGCAACTAGATGTAAGGGTAACCCCCGTTCCTCTATGATAATTAAATCTTGCCCACCAATCCTTTTGGAGGCCATCTGTAAGTTTGTTAAATCCTCTCTTTTGGAGGGCCACGCTCCAGTTGACCTTAAAAAGGCCTGGGTCACTCTGATTTGAAAAAACCTGGTCTAGCAACAGAGGTGCCCCTTAACTACAGGCCCATAATGAATACACCTTTTTTGATGAAAATTCTTGATTGCATTGCCTATGGCCAGATCTCCCAATACATGAACAGTAACTCTATTCTTAACTGCCGTCAATCTGGTTTTAGACAAGGCTTTGAAACTGAGACTGCACTTCTGGAGTTGAAATCAAGGCTCCAGGAACGCATGGACAAGGGCTTATCTTCAATGTTAATGCTCTAAAACCTGTTGGCTGTGTTCGACATGGTCAACCATTAAATCTTGGTTGCTAGATTAGTAGAGGAGCTCATTTTTCCCCAGTCACGGTGCATTCTTTCTTGGACAACAGAGAGAGTTGAGTTTTCCATGAGGAAGCGGAGGCCAAGCCAATAATGGTCAACTTTGTTGTTCCGCAGGGGGCGGGTTGTGTCCCCCTGCTTATATAACATCTTCATGACCATGTTTTGCTCTTTTGGAACAGGAGGGGGTTGTGTTCACCAATTACCCAGACGACACACAGTGTGTCGTCCCTATATCAGGTTCTCACTCCCAGACGAAGAGGAACTGAATAGAGTTTACACTCTGGTCGAAAACTGGATGGTATGGAATAAGGTTTATAGTGATAATTTCGAATGACATTATGTCGAAAGTCATAATATCGAGAAAAAAAAGGTCAAAAAAACAAATTTCGAATGTCTTTTTTTGTTTGTTTTTTGTTTGAAATGGGGGGGTTGGCCCCGTTTTTTTTACTTCCGAAACCCAAAAAAAACATGTAAATAAAAAAATAAAACATTCGAAAAAAAAAATTTCGACATTTTTTTTCGACATTATGACTTCCGAGATGTTTTTGACTTTTTCACTGAACACTGTGGAATAACTTAGCATTGAATAGTGACCAAACTGAGTTGCTCATGGTGGGTTCTCTATCAATGATGGCTAAGCTTAGCCCTTCCTAAAATATTTTTCAACTGTGTGAGGTTATAATAACCCCACAAAAGAAAGTCAAAATGCTGGGAGTGATTTTCGAACAGCAGCTTCATATAAAAGCACATGTTGGGAGCCTTGTCTCAGCGGTGGCTTACTATATCAAGCACCTGGCTGACACCAGGCCTTTTATCTCACAGGCCAACACCAAGACAATTGCCAGAGCAATTATCTGATCAAAAATAGATGACTGCAGTAGTCTTTTGCTTGGTCTTAGTAAAGCTGATTCCAACAGACTACAAGTGGTTCAAAACGGTTCAGTTAGGGTGGTCGTTGGACTGTCTCGCCAAAACCACTTATCCGCGGCCAGCCGAACCTTACACTGGCTTCCTGTGGAGGTGCGTGCCCACTTTGGTCTCCTGGTTATCACCTTCAAATGATGTATAGGATTAATGCCCTTGTACCTGCAAGCTCTCATCTCCAATAAAGTAAACTGTAGATCTCTTAGATCTACTAACCAGAATTTCCTGATACTTCCCAGATGTAGGACTAGGACGGTCGAAAGGGGAGACTTCATTATTGCAGCTCCAAAAGCCTGTAACGAATTACCCTTAGACCTCAGATGTCAGGAAACCATAGAGCTCTTAAAGAAGAAACTGAAAACCTGGATGTTTGTCTGATCTTTGTGGGCAATGTTAGACTGAGTATTCATCCCTAATGAGGCTCTCTTATGATCTCTGTTTTAATGTCTTGACTGCGGCCTGATGCCTGAGGGTCCATGGTTTGCACAATACAAATTCCGGAAAGTAAAGTGAATAGGTGCTCTCGGAAAGGCGTTCTATTTGTCGCAACATATGCCCTTACAGATAGAGGATGCATAGAGAATTCATCTGGCTGCATTCTGCAGATGCTGTTCCTTTGGCCAGTTCCACATCCTCTGGCAGGAAGTACTGTCCTTGGTCATACTACCAAATGCTGATAACATGATCCCACCCCACCCCCCACTAGCAGGCAGTACTTTCATTGATCATACCGCATCCTGAAACCCTCTTTCCACCTCAACTGAGAGAAGGCAATAGCGCTTACTGTACAGCATGTCACCAACCCTCTCACTTGCATATTTTAGTGCCTGAAACTGTCACACATCCTGGGGCATTTGGGTGTCTGTTTATGTGATGCTATCTTAATTGATATTTATATGGAATATGGTGAAGACATTGGGCGTGAATTGGCACATTGGGCAAATCACACCTTTAGCATCGGTGCAATGCCAGACGCCTTAACGAAAGCTGTGGTCGTTCTATTATTAAAAACAACAGATTTGGAACCTTCAGATTTGAAGAAGCATCATCCCATTTCCTAAATCACCTATTTTGCTGACACCTTGCAAAAGATTGTGGGGAACTACTTGTAATTGGTTATTTATAACGTACTTAATACCCAGTACTGTTCGCGTCCTCTTGCTTCCAAGGTGAGAGGGTTGCCCTGAACTTTCCTGCCTGTTTGCTTTGTCTTGCTTCCAAGGCGAGAGCATTGCCCCTGAGCTATCCTCCCTTTTCGTGTTGTCTTGCTTCCAAGGCGAGAGTGTTGCCCCCTGAGGTATCCTCCCGAGACTACTTGCAAAATATTGTGAAAACCACGTCCCTTCTACATCCCAAGGCAGTTGGTTTCCATCCTGGGACGAGTATGGAATGTGCAGTAGTCGCTATACTGTAGGAACTCTATAAAGGTACCGATGAAGGCGGTACTGTGGCACTGTTCCGCTTTGTTCTTTCTGCTGCTTTTGACCCTGTGGATCACAGTTTGCTCTTTTCTCACTGAGTTTCCCTTAGGATCGTTGATAACGCCAGTCATCTAGTTCAGATTGGGTTCCCCTTTCCTGTGGTGCGCCTGACGTTCTTTTTAACCCCCACTTTAATATAACCTTAATTTCTCCTCCATGCTTTATTTGGAGGAGTGCTTTTGTCTTTTTTATGTATGCAGGTGAGACTCAAATCCTGTTGTGTCCTGGTAGCGATTTGGAGTGATCTGACCAAAAACATGTCAAATGTTGTTTACGAGTAGTGGGCACATGGATGTGTTTGTCACGTTTGAAATCGAATGGCTCCAAAACTGACATCTTCCTTCTGTGTTGTTGTTCTGCTTTCTGGCTGGAATGTCTTGCCATCCGCCACTGGGAAAAACCAATGGTGTCAAGTTTGATTCCACTCTGATATTAAGCCCCCTGGATCTCTATGATGGTCTAATCTTGTTTTCCAGCCCAGCTCAAACTTACTTTATTTATTTATCTATTTATTGCCTTTGTGGAGCACCTACACCCTCAGGCACCAGGGCGCTGCTGCAGACCAGTTACATGTGTACATGTATCTCATTTACTGCTCAAAGGTTTCAAATTGTTTACTTTTTCAGGCCAGGTTACTCTCAAAAATAGTTTTATTTCCATTAGATTGGATTACTGTATCTCTATTTCTGTGGGTCTTCCAAAGTCTTCTATTTATCATCTTAAACCATTCCTAAACGCATCCTTCCATCTCCGGACTGGCTCTTGTATATGTGAACACGTGTCCTCGGTCATCAGGGACCTACATTGGCGCCAGGTAACAGGCATATTCAGGTCTGAGTTATTTGCTAAATTCACAGGCTTGTGTTTTCAGAGAAACCTTGGGTTCTTTCCTCTGCAATTTTGTGAACATTTCCCGGTTCATATATAACATTCCTCCTGGGCAGTTCTTTGGTGATTCCTGCTTGCATACTCTCCATCCTAATGTCTTAGACAACACTGCGGATTCATGGCTTTTTAAGAAGACCCCAAAGCACGGCTATTTTCACTGTTTTACATAGTGTTTAGGGTGCTCTCCTCATAGCGCCCGGGTACCAGAAATGATGATGTAGTTGCGCTTTACACATATTAATAAATAGCTCTACACTGGTATAAACTTTTAGGGCTGAGTCTTATCCAGGAGTAAGTTGCTGCTCAGTCCGAGGGGTTCCACCAGACAGCAGAAGGGGTGTACCGTGGAAAGGGTGTCTAGTTGGAGTATATCATGAGTGCACAACTGCCCTAACATGGCCTTGTAAGGCTAAGTCTTGCCCAGGAGTACGGTGCTGCTCAGTCCAGGGGTTCCACCGGACAGCAGACAGGGTGTACACTGGAAAGGGTGTTTAGTTGGAGTATATCATGAGTGCACATCTGCCCCAGCATGGCCTTGTAGGGCCAGATCTTGCCCAGGAGTACGGTGCTGCTCAGTCCAGGGGTTCCACCGGACAGCAGACAGGGTGTACACTGAAAAGGGTGCTTAGTTGGAGTGTATCATGAGTGCACACCTGCCCTAACATGGCCTTGTAGGGCCAGATCTTGCCCAGGAGTACAGTGCTGCTCAGTCCAGGGGTTCCACCGGACAGCAAACAGGGTGTATCGTGGAAAGGGTGTTCAGTTGGAGTATATCATGAGTGCAAATCTGCCCTAACATGGCCTTGTAGGGCCAGGTCTTGTACAGCAGTAGGGTGCTGCTCAGTCCGGGGTTCCAACAGACAGCAGACAGGGTGTACACTGGAAAGGTTGTTTAGTTGGAGTATACCATGAGTGCATATCTGCCCTAGCATGGCCTTGTAGGGCCATGTCTTGCCCAGCAGTACAGTACTGCTCAGTCCAGGGGTTCCACCGGACAGCAGACAGGGTGCACTGTGGAAATGGTGTCTAGTTGGAGTATATCATGAGTGCACATCTGCCCTAGCATGGCCTTGTAGTGCCAAGTCTTGCCCAGCAGTACGGTACTGCTCAGTCCAGGGGTTCCACCGGACAGCAGAAAGGGTGTAGCATGGAAAGGGTGCTTAGTTGGAGTAGACCATGAGTGGAAGAAATAATGGGCCTCATTACAAGTTTGACAGTGCGGGAAAAAGTAGGGGTAATTCCATTTATCTCAATGTTTCCCACTTCAAACCGGAGGTAACTTCTCCACTTCACCTCCAAATATCTGCGGTGTTACCATTTGGTAATTTTGCTGGTGGTAATACCGCCATAAATCCCCAACAGTGTCCTATGGACTCAATAAAATGGGAATTTATACCGCCAAACCACCACTTGTATTCCAGAGGTATTACCTGCAGTGGTAATACCGACGGACCAAGTGGCAGTAACGGTAATACCATTTGGTGGTATCTCTGTGGTATTACTGATGAGATAACAACACATACATAATGAGCCCTGATATCTGGTGTCCTGCAGGAGGGCCGGAGATTTGCTTTTATTGTAGACCTGCACGATTATTGGAGGATGTTATGCAGTAGCGTGGCAGCAGAGAGACAGCTGCCAATACAGTGCAGATGCCACTGCAGGTAGTTCAGCGTGGTTCATTGGTCCCAGTAACGTTATAAAGACCTCTTCAGGATGCCAGTGACTGCCTTCAATTGCATCACATACTATTGATCAATTGGTGTTATCCAATCAACAGCACATGGTGGGAGAGTAGCAGGTTCAATGTGCACAGAGCTGTTCCTTAACCTTGCACAGTGAGAGACCCCCTTGGTTGTTACTTTGCATGACAAGTAACCGTGAACCCTAAATTCCCCGCTCTGTCATAGTGGGTGCAGTCTCCTTCATAATGTCATTGCGTCCTGAGGCAAAAGGTAGGTACTTAATTAAGTGACACCCGCAGCCTCGCCTGGAATGGCCTTGTCAGTATCATCTTGTTCCTACTTGAATCTAAGATCCATATTCCATCTTTTACTGTTGAAGTCAAGACTGTCACGGGGGTGCCGTCTGAACCTCAATGTGGAACCGTTCACCCTGAGCACTCACGCATCAAAACTGTTGTCCAATTCTCCAAATCTATAAATAAATGATTTGATTGGCACCCATTTCTTTTTCGGAGTTAGCTCTCTGTGCCCAGCCATACCCACTTTCTAAATGTCTGAAACTATGAAACCAGAATCTACAGCACAGCTGCCCAAACAGGCACACACATGTTGATGGTATAGTCCTGCATGTCCAGAATTGCACGCTGTGGAATTACCCCTAGGCACATTTAAGATGCGAGGCTGAATTCCTCTGATTCTAGAGTGATGTGAAGACTGTACTTTTCAGAGTGGCGTATGCCAACTACACTCTTTACCTTTGTTGCCCTTACTGAGACATTTGGGGATGTGTTTGGTAAGTGATGGGAGCAACTGGGCATTTGAGGCTCCACGTGAACTATGAGGCGCTCATTTCGATGGCACTGCACTACCGAGACTTGTTAGGTTGTGCTGAATACTTGCTGGAAGCAGGTGGACGTGTGAGGCTGCACCTTGTGGTGACTACACCACACACATATAAGCCATTAAGCTGGACTGGATGGCATTCCTGAGAACATGGAGGCTATCCTTTTTCATGTGATGGCAACTCTTGAGTCTGTGAGGCTGCACCGTGCGCATAGTGACTACACCTGGCAAATGGGGCATATACTGGCAGTACTGGATCATTTTAGCCTCCATTGGTCATGTGATGCAGCATCCGGAAAGTTGGGGCTGTACTCTACATAATATGACTACACCTGGCATGTGAGGCTGTCCACCCACACACTCTACACCTGATAGCAAATTGGAAAATAGGGCTGCTTTTATCATGTAATTGTGAAACGTGGCTTGAGTGGCATAAAATGGCTAGAACTGTAACTATCTGAGGCTGTACTAATTTATGAAGGATCTGGCCTATGTTGGTTCTGCTGGGTCAACCCCTGATCAATTAGAAACCCACCTATGGCATATGAATGCTGAATCTTTGCAAAAATGTTTTTGCCAAGAATAAAATTGCCTTTTGTATTTTTTTCAGCAACTGTTTTGTTTTTCAATCTTATGATTGTGTTCGCTTTTATTACATCTGCAATGTCTTTTCCTGTGCTCTCATCAAGATAAACGGTCAGGTGGCATCACTGGATGTGACGCCACCAGGGTCAATGGTGATGCCACATCTCTTGCAGAAACGCGCTGGACAGAAAACGCATGCCGTGTCACTACCGTGTGATGCCACTTCCGTTATCCCTGTCCTTCTAGTGGATTGATGTTGCCTCCAAAATTGTGACTATCGCATGTTCAGTGCTGCTTCCATCTTGGCAGTTGCCTAAGAGCATTTCCACTACTGCAAGTTTAGGTGCTGGCTAAATTACCCACCTCAAGGCTTTTGCCAGTGCTCTCTTTGCTCTCCCCTACCCCTTTAGTTTGCAGTGCTGTACACACCCCAAAAGGCATATATTACAAGTCTCCTTATTCAGAATGTGAGCTTCTTAATATTGTTTCCATGGGTTCCTGCACATGGTAAGGATCATATAGCTCAGTGGCACCACGCTCATCTTGGAAGCAAGTCGACGTAGAGCAATACTGGTTTGAATCCCAGATCCGTGCTTAGACGTAGAGCAACGCTGGTTCAAATCCCAGATCCCTGCTTAGAGGTAGAGCAATACTGGTTAGAATCCCGGATCTGTGCTTGGATGTAGACAACACTGGTTAAAATCCCAGATCTGTGCTTAGATATAGAGCAACACTGGTTCAAATCCCAGATCCCTGCTTAGACGTAGAGCAATACTGGTTAGAATCCGGGATCCGTGCTTAGATGTAGAGCAACACTGGTTCAAATCCCAGATCTGTGCTTAGACATAGAGCGATAATGGTTCGAATGCCGGATCCATGCTTAGACGTAGACCAGCACTGGTTCAAATCCCAGATCTGTGCTTAGACGTAGAGCAACACTGGTTAAAATCCCAGATCAGTGGTTAGACCTAGAGCAACACTGGTTCAAATGCCGGATCCGTGCTTAGAAATCTCTTTGGTATTAATCGTGTTACAAATAACCAATCATAATGTCTGCTGCACTGACTTTGTCCAGTGTTTATTTCTACAATGAGTAAGATCAATAGTTCTTTTGGGAAATTAGACCTTATTTTTTAGGATTTTTTTAAAGTAAGATTGTTTTGGTGATTTATAAAATGTGATGTACTTGATAGTCACCGAAATGTAAGGCTTACATGGTCATAAACTGTCCTCAGTGTTCCATGTAAGCTTTTGCAGTATTTCCAAACCATCCGCCAGCCTGAAACACTATGACCTTAAATTTTACAAAATCGTTACATTGATTATTGTCACTTGTCATGTTCAATATTTTTCATTGGGTTATTTAATGGGTTTCCAGGGAAACCTGCAATGTTGCTCTTTCCTCCCACTGGTCACAGAAAAAATAAAACCTTTCAACTCCCCTTAACCACCGTGAAATCATTGCCTGCCCTCTGGCAGCAGGAAAGTTATGGTGGGTCTGGATGGGAGTGGGAGCGCTCATGGCTGGAGGTTGACTATTTAGAAAATTAAAGCCAAACCGGGTGACATTCTGTCAGCAGAAACAAACCGCTCGACCACACCGCCATGAATACTGACCGGACTGGGAACGCATCCCGCGCGCGCCGATCGCACATCACATCCGCCCTCTGCAGCTGAACGCGCCATTTCTTCTTCCTCTCGATGACAAATTTGCAACTTGATACCAAGTCACTAGCCTGGACCTGAGCATTTAAAATGGACCCTTCTCATTGTGTGGTGTGGCTAGCAGTCACAATCATGCAATCCTAGGGCCTGGTGTGCTGACAGATTAAGTGCCAATATATTTATAAAAGCGAACTGAGTGGCAAATGTTCTTCAACTCACAGAATGTACAGGAAAAAGCACAAAGTATTTGCAGAAAAGATATATCCATGTAATACATTTGGAAATATTCAATAAGTGGCAGTTTAATTTGTGGAATAATTAAAAATCATACAGTACATTATAGCAGAGAGCAGAAGAAACATAAATAAATCATAAGCGTGCAATTAGTCACACATTCTTATAGTTAAAGTGCATATTACTATGAAATATCCGATAATATTCACAATATATGGAGAAAGACATTTGGGACAAAAACGCACACATCCAATGCACATATGTCTGCAAAAGTGCAACAGTGCAACCATATAAACACGTTCGACAAAACACGGTTGAGGCTAGTTAGGAGAAAAACATGTGCCGACAGACGTGCAGCAGTTCTAATATATAGACACATTAGACGAACAACTAGATCCAATTCATTAATCCTCCGAAATTTGGTTGGAAAGCTTGATCACTATCACGGTCACCAATAAGCTTTATAGTTATCACCAACTGGTTTCGGCGTATATTGCTGAGTAAGCACATCTTCATCAGGGCGACATTACCTAAAACTACAAGGATTAGAAAAAAGGGGTAAACGCCCCATTTAACTATTTAGCTTTGCACTCCTGTGGGAATTATTGAAAAAGTCTCTATTTAACCATTATTTTGTGCTGATTTGAATCCAGGGCGATAAATGTTTTGGTCTGTACAGAAACAATAGTAGGGTAACTGCAATGGATGCCAGAATCCTACTACCAAAACACCATAATGCAAAGGTGCACCCTCCACCCATATGCACAACCAAGAGGGGTACTCATAGCATCATAGTCGGAGACTGAGGAGTTTGACTGAAGGGACATTTTCTTTTTAAATGTCTGTTACTGTAAAAAATGTGAGGACACAATATGTGAAACCAAATACTTTTGGAAGTCTGAAGTTACCTGAATTCAGGGCGCAGCCCATGTGGGAAATGCTGCTTGCGGCCATGCCATTAGCATGCATCCCTTTGTAGGCCAAGGTCCATGAGTTGGGCCGCACGTAGAAAAACAACCATTTGCAATGTTACCCACAATACCGGCAACGCCATGTTCTTTGCCTTATTAAACTGAGGTGTGATGATGATACGCCTCGATAGTATACGGGGGAAATGGTGTTATAGAAAGAAAAATCAGACTGCTACGGTACTAAACAGAGAGGCGGCCATCTTAAAATGGATATAAATACATATGGTGGTGCGCCGCCAATGATCTCTGCCTTAATGCCAGTAAGACTGAGATTCTCCTCATCGGTACACCCGCTCCCTCCTTTCCTGCCACTCTCTGGCCGGACTCCCTTGCCCCCCCTTCCCCCATCTGCAAGGCTAAAAACCTTGGGGTCATCTTCTACTCCTCACTCTCCTTCTCTCCTCACATCTCTGACCTCTCTAAGAAGTCACACTACCAGCTGCACCTCCTCAGAGCTATTCTTCTTTTCCTCTCCTTCCCCCAGAATCTCACTGTCTCCAGAGCTCTGGTTCTCTCTAGGTTGGACTTTTGAAACAGCCTCTTTCTAAATCTGCCTGCTTCTACTCTCCGCCCTCTGCAACTCATCCAGAACAGGACTGCAAGACTTTTCCTTGGCCTCAAGCCCAGGGATCGTATCTCTCCAGAACTGAAATCTCTGCACTGGCTCATAGTGGCTGCAAGGTTTAAGTTCAAAACCCTCTGCATTGTCCACTAGGCCTTTTGGGGCCTGGGGCCTAAATACCTTCAACTCTCTCTTCCTAAATATCTTCCTCCTCGTGCTCTTCACTCATACACCTACAAATCCCTCAGGGTCAGTCGCTTCTCCAAGCAATGAGTTGGTGGTAGATCTCTCTCTTCGGCAGGGGCTTCCCTCTGGAACAGTCTCCCTGCCTCCTTGAAACTTGAGGAGAACCACCTCCGGTTCCGGAAGCACCTTAAAACCTTCCTCGTTGCTTTTGCTTTCTCTCCCCCTCTCCCCTGCTGTATTCCTGGTTGCAACTGAGATTGCACTGGTTACCTGGCCACCCTTCTGAACTCGGGCCCAGGCCCCACAGTGGCACACCTGCACTGCCTCCCTGGCAACCCCGCACTTGGTGACTGTTTTTGTATCCCTAGAGTCCCCCTACTAGCGCTCATGTCTGCACTTCCTTGCACTTGCCCTAGTTGGCCGTATTTTATTTCTCTATGTATTCTTTTATCCAATGTACTGCACTGTCACTTCCCCCTTCCCCCTTGCACTGTTCCCCTTCCCTCTTCCTATGCACTTGTGCGATCTGAATGACACTGGGCCTAGTAAGATTGTTGTCTGTCTTCCCTCTGTTCCCCCTTCCCTTGCCTCGTCGCGCCATGAAAAACTTGTGTACAGGCGCGTTATAAATGTCATATCATATCATGTCATATCATATGAATGCTGATTGAAAAACATACCAGAGATAACAAACTTGGGATATCTCATGAAGATCAAATAACTGAATAAGTAAACATCTGTAATGCTGCGCGTTGGACTAAATACGTAGTAGGGCAAATAATTCAAATAATAGGTAATTATTTTAGGAGAAAGATTGCCATTCCTCCACACAGTTAAGGCCACGCTCAATAGTCTCTACATTGAAAATCCACATCTGTTCTTTATATGCAAGTTTGTTGGCTAGATTGAAGTGGAGCTCACTTACTCGATCTCAAACCAGGATAGATCTTCCACTCTATGTTCACACTCCGCAAAGTGTGTGACCAGAGGTGCAGTCAATGTACTTCAATTTACAAATCGGGCCAAAACTTTAACTAAAACTATATGAAATTGTGACTAATCATGTGCCTGTGGTTTTTTGTATATGTTTGTTCTGCATGTTTGCTATAATTTACTGCATGAATATTAATTATTGTACAAATTAAACTGCCACTTATTGAATGTTTCCTAATTTATCCCTTGGATATACCTTTCTGCAGATACAATATATTTATAAAGGCCAGCATCCACCGGAAGTCATCTTAGTGGTAGGGAACCAAGCCCCAATCTATAAAGCAGAGTACTATGGAGGGATGCTGTCTAAGAATTTCCATGAAAATAACCACACCCTCAAGAGCCTGCAAATGATTTGATGATCCTGTGGTGAGAATTCCACGAACCAGCCGCTACTTAATGAAAGCAGCGACCACTCATTCACTGGCATCAAACGAATGGTGCCAAGTGTACCTGCGGCTCAGCCAAGCGACAGGATCCATTTGGGTTGGAATCCTGAAATGTGTCTATCAAATGAGATGGAATGAGACCATGGTAGGTTCTGTGACATTTTTTGTTGAAGGTTTGATGATGTTCTTTCCAAAGGAAGCAATCATAGCTCGTCCCTGACATGCACTTCTCCTCACATCAGACATGACATGAAAGATGACATCACCTTCAGCTAAAACCCCGGCACGTTGGCCGTACCACCGGCTTTACCCACTGGTTATGGTGCCCACTGGGATTGGTCAACAACCATCTCCAGTGGTCACTCTGCCCAGAACATGCCTTTGGCTGAGCCCCAGGAACAGTGATCCTACCTACAGTGCCTGCTGGGCATGTCGACTGGGCACAGTGACCCTACCTTTCATGCGCTGGTCACTTTGCCCCTATCATGGTCTACGGTCAAACTTTATATGATTCTCTTACCCTAAGGAGAGCCCCAGTATTTTCTTTCTCTCATGGTATTCGCACATTGGTGATGTTACATGTCATATTTTAGTGGTGTGACTGATGAAGCCATTTGTGATGTCACCTGAGACGTCATGTGTGCTATCATATTCTGTGCATGGTGGGTGTTGAATTCTGGTTATTTACTAATCATAAATGACGCGTTCCAATGCGTTTTCTGTTGTGCATTGTCATCGCCACATTCCTTCAATCTAAATTCTCTCAGTCAATTTAAAATGGCTTAACAACAAAAGGGTCCCATGACTGTATTTGACGACATTTAGGTATGTATTGTGCTTTTTTGTGATATGCTGTATTAATATATATATCCATGCCCAGCGGTAACCGCGTAGGTGCCTGGTGCAGGTCCTTTGGCCAAGACACATCGACCCTCCCTGCAGCCATGTACAGAGGTCTCTGCCACATGTATGTGCAGAGATGGCCCCGATTACACTCCCTGAACATCCTGCGGTCCATGGCATTCAGCCATGCCTGAGACACACTCACCCTCTCTGCACTTCCTTTTGCACATAGACCTTGACATGCCCTGTGAACACTGAGCCATGGCTATACCAAAGGCATATTGACTTTTTTCAACTACCCGCTGAGCATGGCTTGGGTTCAGGCACAGCGACCATCACTGTGTGCCCACTTGGCCTGGCCAAAGGCGTGACCATTGCTCACTGGCCTACCAACCATGTCCTGAACACTAGGAAAGGGCATGCAGAGAAGGACTGGGCGTGTCCTAGGGAGCTGCTCTAAGCCCCTCCCAGATATCTTTGCAAGTGTATTCCACGGATCTTGTTCCTGGATCCAGAGATCTGCAAGCACATTTGTCATTTCTTAACTCTTGGAAAGGGCTTTTTCCACACATATGGAGCATTCTCCTGCTCTCAAGGAGCCTATAATATTTCCAGATCAAATATGTTTCCAGTGAAATATGGCGTTTTGCCAATTTATTCATCAAATCCCATTCCAGGATTCGGGTTTGAATTTGGGCCTGCATATGTCTTTAGAACCAGCGGAAATATAGCGCTTCTTTTTATGAAGCACTTGGTTTTGGATATTTTCGTGCTCTGAAACACTTGTTCGCTCTCTGAAACACTTATGAGCGCAATAGAAATAAAATATAAATTCAATACAATTCAATATTTACCAAAAACGTATGCTGGACAGATTTTCCCCAAAACCACCAAGTTCTTGTGGTGCTAGTTTGGTGTTAATCCATCCCGTGATTTTTCCTTTGTGTGGGCTATAAATGACACATTTGAAAAGGTGTGTAGGATACCCTCTACTGAGAATGAACACGGGTCAAATACCTTGTTTATGGAATTTCTTGCACTCAGGAGGGTCTAAAACCACGTTTTAACTCACTGCACCCTCCACGGAGGAGAAATATCCATTTGCATATAAGTCTTTGTCCCACCCACAAGGGCAGTCCAACACCAAAATGCTAAGCAATTCTCCTATGAATGAATGGATTAAATCACAGCCAAATCTGCTGTGTAAGTATAACACCCCTCCGGTAGACACTGGCCGCAGGCATGGCTACCACACACATGAGAATACAGCAAGGACTTTGACAAAATGTGGTCATGCTGGTTACATCATTTTCCATCTGCTAACACCAGACTATGCCTCAAAACCTCTGGCATCACTATGCAGTGAAGACCTGTGACAAATTTGGGCATGATGAACACATAGCGAGTCTTTAGCACTCATGTAATCTCCTGACCCCTCTCAGCACCCATCCACATGCCTGACCTCGTGGGTTGCTCTCTAACAGAGCATGGCCAGCCCTGCTAAGCCTTATTTGGGTGAATGCACGCACGCATTGTAATCTTACCCTGTGACCTCAACCACTCTAGACTTCGATCCCAGAGGGCGTTCCCACCACCAGCGAATTGAGCTTTAATAATGGTAAAAGGCGCTATAAAGTACTATAAAGTACTATAAAGTACTACATTACATGGCCACGTTAGTGGCCATGTAGTTATGGTTAAGTTGCTGTTTCCATAGGAAGAGCACTTTTTGGGTGGCTTATAACTTCGCCCTTCCAAAGTTTGGTGAGGATTCGTCCAGGGGGGGCAAAGTTATAGGGGGGGTCCCAAAACTTTTTTTTTTCCCATAGACATAATGGGAAAAAAATTTGCTCACGCCTACAGCGCAAACCGCTGGATGGATTTACACCAAATTAGCGGCAGGAGCGGCGGCTTGGTCCCGAAAGCGTGCTTTGCTTTATTTGGTGTAAATCCGTCCAGTAGTTTTTAAAAAAATGACAAAAATGTAAGTGAAAAAAATTAGTGATATCTGTGTTCGCTTCGCGGACACACTTCCCTGTTCGCTCCGCGGACAGGACGGTGATTGGGCAAGCAGCTTGCGTGATGTCTGCGGACATCTGACGTGCTCTCTCATTGGATGCGTGAAAGCGTGCAGTGCGTCTGGCTTCAGAGACGCCCGCCATCTTTGTTCCTCGCATGAGAGGCTTTGTATCCCGCCTGCACAGTAAGTCCCCCACCCCCGCTCATGCCCGTGTCTGTCTCCTGTTCCTCCCACCCCCCGCTCATGTCCGTGTGTCTTTCTCCCTCCCGCCCACACCCCGCTCATGTCCGTGTGTCTTTCTCCCTCCCGCCCACCCCCGCTCATGCCCCGCTCGTGCCCCACTCGTCTCTCCCAACCGCCCACCCGCCCGCTCATGTCCGTGTGTCTCTCCCACCCCCGTGTGTCTCTACTACCCGCTGCTCATGTCCGTGTGTCTCTCCCCACCCCCGCTCATGTCCGTGTGTCTCTCCCCACCCGCCGCCCACCCCCAGCTCATGCCCCGTGTGTCTCTCCCCCTCCCGCCCACCCCCCGCTCATGTCCGTGTGTCTCTCCCCACCCCCGCTCATGTCCGTGTGTCTCTCCCCACCCGCCACCCACCCCCCGCTCATGCCCCGTGTGTCTCTCCCCCTCCCGCCCACCCCCGCTCATGTCCGTGTGTCTCTTCCTACCCGCCGCCCACCCCCATTCATGCTCATGCCCTGTGTGACTCTCTAAATCCCCCCCACCCCCGCTCATGCACCGCTCATGCACCGCTAGTGCCCCGCATGTCTCTCCCAACTGCCCACCCCCCGCTCTTGCCCCGTGTGTCTCTCCCACCCCCGTGTGTCTCTACCACCCGCTGCTCATGTCTGTGTGTTTCTCCCCACCCGCCGCCCGCTCATGTCCGTGTGTCTCTCCCCACCCGCTTCCCACCCCCCGCTCATGTCCGTATGTCTCTCACCACCTGCCGCCCACCCCCCGCTCATGCCCGTGTGTCTCTCCCCACCCGCCGCCCACCCCCGCTCATGCCCCGTGTGTCTCTCCCCCTCCCGCCCACCCCCGCTCATGTCTGTGTGTCTCTCCCCACCCGCCGCCCACACCCCACTCATGTCCCGTGTGTCTCTCTCCCTCCCCCCACCCCCGCTCATGCCCCGTGTGTCTCTCCCCCTCCCGCCCACCCCCCGCTCATGTCCGTGTGTCTCTCCCCACCCCCGCTCATGTCCGTGTGTCTCTCCCCACCCGCCGCCCACCCCCACTCATGTCCCACGTGTCTCTCTCTCCTTCCCCCCACCCCCACTCATGCCCCGTGTGTCTCTCTCCCTCCCCCCACCCATGTCCCGTGTGTCTCTCCCCCTCCCGCCCACCCCCCACTCATGCCCCGTGTGTCTCTCCCCCTCCCGCCCACCCCCCGCTCATGCCCTGTGTGTCTCTCCCCCTCCCGCTCATGCCCCGCGTGTCTCTCCCCTTCCCCCACCCCCCGCTCATGCCTCGTGTGTCTGTCTCCCTACCCCCCACCCCCGCTCTTGCCCCGTGTGTCTGACTACCTCCCCCCACCCCCGCTCTTGCCCCGTGTGTCTGTCTCCCTCCCCCCCTTCAGAGACGCCTGCCATCTTTGTTCCTCGCATGAGAGGCTTTGTATCCCGCCTGCACAGTAAGTCCCCCACCCCCGCTCATGCCCGTGTCTGTCTCCTGTTCCTCCCACCCCCCGCTCATGTCCGTGTGTCTTTCTCCCTCCCGCCCACCCCCCGCTCATGTCTGTGTGTCTTTCTCCCTCCCGCCCACACCCTGCTCATGTCCGTGTGTCTTTCTCCCTCCCGCCCACCCCCGCTCATGCCCCGCTCGTGCCCCACTCGTCTCTCCCAACCGCCCACCCCCCGCTTTTGCCCCGCCCCGTGTGTCTCTCCCACCTCCGTGTGTCTCTACCACCCGCTGCTCATGTCTGTGTGTTTCTTCCCACCCGCCGCCCGCTCATGTCCGTGTGTCTCTCCCACCCCCATGTGTCTCTACCACCCGCTGCTCATGTCCGTGTGTCTCTCCCCACCCCCGCTCATGTCCGTGTGTCTCTCCCCCCGCTCATGTCCGTGTGTCTCTCCCCACCCCCACTCATGTCCGTGTGTCTCTCCCCACCCGCCGCCCACCCCCTGCTCATGCCCCATGTGTCTCTCCCCCTCCCGCCCACCCCCGATCATGTCCGTGTGTCTCTCCCCACCCGCCGCCCACCCCCATTCATGCTCATGCCCTGTGTGTCTCTCTCCCTCCCCCCACCCCCGCTCATGCCCAGCTCGTGCCCCGCTCGTCTCTCCCAACCGCCCACCCCCCGCTCTTGCCCCGTGTGTCTCTCCCACCCCCGTGTGTCTCTACCACCCGCTGCTCATGTCTGTGTGTTTCTCCCCACCCGCCGCCTGCTCATGTCCGTGTGTCTCTCCCCAAACGCCGCCCACCCCCCGCTCATGTCCGTATGTCTCTCACTACCTGCCGCCCACCCCCCGCTCATGTCCGTGTGTCTCTCCCCACCCCCGCTCATGTCCGTGTGTCTCTCCCCACCGACCGCCCACCCCCCGCTCATGCCCCGTGTGTCTCTCCCCCTCCCGCCCACCCCTGCTCATGTCCGTGTGTCTCTCCCCACCCGCTGCCCACACCCCACTCATGTCCCGTGTGTCTCTCCCCCTCCCGCCCACCCCCCACTCATGCCCCGTGTGTCTCTCCACCTCCCGCCCACCCCCCGCTCATGCCCTGTGTGTCTCTCCCCCTCCCGCTCATGCCCCGCGTGTCTCTCCCCTTCCCCCACCCCCGCTCATGCCTCGTGTGTCTGTCTCCCTACCCCCCACCCCTGCTCTTGCCCCGTGTGTCTGTCTCCCTTCCCCCCACCCCCGCTCTTGCCCCGTGTGTCTGTCTCCCTCCCCCAACCCCCCGCTCTTGCCCCGTGTCTCTTTCCCCCTCCCACCCACCCCCGTTCTTGCCCCGTATCTCTTTCCCCCTCCCACCCACCCCCGCTCTTGCCCCGTATCTCTTTCCCCCTCCCGCCCACCCCCGCTCTTGCCCCGTGTCTCTTTCCCCCTCCCGCCCACCCCCGCTCTTGCCCCGTGTCTCTTTCCCCCTCCCGCCCACCCCCGCTCTTGCCCCGTGTTTCTTTCCCCCTCCGCCCACCCCCGCTCTTGCCCCTTGTCTCTTTCCCCCTCCCGCCCACCCCCGCTCTTGCCCCGTGTCTCTTTCCCCCTCCCGCCCACCCCCGCTCTTGCCCTGTGTCTTTCCCCCTCCCTCCCACCCCCGCTCTTGCCCCGTGTCTTTCTCCCTCCCGCCCACCCCCACTCTTGCCTCGTGTCTTTCACCCTCCCGCCCACCTCCGCTCTTGCCCCGTGTGTCTCTCCCCCTCCCGCCCACCCCCCACTCATGCCCCGTGTGTCTCTCCCCCTCCCGCCCACCCCCCGCTCATGCCCTGTGTGTCTCTCCCCCTCCCGCTCATGCCCCGCGTGTCTCTCCCCTTCCCCCACCCCCCGCTCATGCCTCGTGTGTCTATCTCCCTACCCCCCACCCCTGCTCTTGCCCCGTGTGTCTGTCTCCCCACCCACCCCCCGCTCTTGCCCCGTGTCTCTTTCCCCCTCCCACCCACCCCCGCTCTTGCCCCGTATCTCTTTCCCCCTCCCGCCCACCCCCGCTCTTGCCCCGTATCTCTTTCCCCCTCCCGCCCACCCCCGCTTTTGCCCCGTGTCTCTTTCCCCCCCCGCCCACCCCCGCTCTTGCCCCGTGTCTCTTTCCCCCTCCCGCCCACCCCTGCTCTTGCCCCGTGTTTCTTTCCCCCTCCGCCCACCCCCGCCCTTGCCCCGTGTCTTTCCCCCTCCCTCCCACCCCCGCTCTTGCCCCGTGTCTTTCCCCCTGCAGCCCACCCCCGCTCTTGCCCCGAGTCTTTCTCCCTCCCGCCCACCCCCGCTTTTGCCCCGTGTCTTTCTCCCTCCCGCCCACCCCCGCTCTTGCCCTGTGTCTTTCTCCCTCCCGCCCACCCCCGCTCTTGCCCCGTGTCTTTCTCCCTCCCTCCCACCCCTGCTCTTGCCCCGTGTCTTTCACCCTCCCGCCCACCCCCGCTCTTGCCCCGTGTCTTTCACCCTCCCGCCCACCCCTGCTCTTGCCCCGTGTCTTTCACCCTCCCGCCCACCCCCGCTCTTGCCCCGTGTGTATCACACTCCCGCCCACCCCCGCTCATGCCCCTTGTGTCTCTCCCCCACCCGCCCACCCCCGATCATGCCCCGTGTGTCTCTCTCCCTCCCCCCCACCCCCCGCTCATGCCGCGTACCTCTCTCTCCCCTTACCCCCACCCCCGCTCCTGCCCCGTGTGTCTCTCTCCCTCCCCCCACCCCCGCTCATGCCCCGTGTCTCTCTCCCTCCCGCCCACCCCCCGCTCATGCCCCGTGTGTCTCTCTCCCTCCCGCCCACTCCCCGCACATGCCCCGTGTGTCTCTCTCCCTCCCACCCATCCCCCACTCATGCCCCGTGTGTCTCTCTCCCTCCCACCCCCCCTCCGCCCCGTGTCTGTCTCCTGTTCTCTCCACACCCCGCTCATGCCCCATGTCTGTGTCCTGTTCCACCCACCCCCCGCTCATGCACCGTGTCTATCTCCTGTTGCCTCCCACCCCTCCCGCTCATGCCCCGTGTCTGTCTCCTGTTCCCCCCACCCGCTCATGCCCTGTGTCTGTCCCCTGTTCCCCCCACCCCCTGCTCATGCCCCGTGTCTTTTTCCTGTTCCTCCCACCCCCCGCTCATGCCCAGTGTCTGTCTCCTGTTCTCCCCACCCCCTGCTCATGCCCCGTGTCTTTTTCCTGTTCCTCCCACCCCCCGCTCATGCCCAGTGTCTGTCTCCTGTTGCCGCCCACCGCCCCGCTCATGCCCCGTGTCTGTTCTCCCCACCCCCCGCTCATGCCCCTGTCTGTTGTTCCCCCCACCCCCCGCTCATGGCCCGTGTCTGTCTCCTGTTCCCCCCCTCCCCTCGCTCATGCCCCGTGTCTGTCTCCTGTTCTCCCCACCCCCTGCTCATGCCCCTGTCTGTTGTTCCCCCCACCCCCCGCTCATGGCCCGTGTCTGTCTCCTGTTCCCCCCTCCCCTCGCTCATGCCCCGTGTCTGTCTCCTGTTTCCCCCACCCCCACTGATGTCCCGTGTCTCTCCTGTTGCCCCCCACCCCCGCTCATGCCCAGTGTCTGTCTCCTGTTGCCGCCCACCGCCCCGCTCATGCCCCGTGTCTGTTCTCCCCACCCCCCGCTCATGCCCCTGTCTGTTGTTCCCCCCACCCCCCGCTCATGGCCCGTGTCTGTCTCCTGTTCCCCCCTCCCCTCGCTCATGCCCCGTGTCTGTCTCCTGTTTCCCCCACCCCCACTGATGTCCCGTGTCTCTCCTGTTGCCCCCCACCCCCGCTCATGCCCCGTGTCTGTCTCCTGTTGCCCCCCACCCCCCGCTCATGCCCCGTGTCTGTCTCCTGTTGCCCTCCACCCCCCGCTCATCCCCCGTGTCTGTCTCTGTTGTTCCCCCCACCCCCCGCTCATGCCCCGTGTCTGTCTCCTGTTCCCCCACCCCCCGCCTCTCTCCTGTTGCCCCCCACCCCCGCTCATGCCCCATGTCTGTCTCCTGTACCCCCCACACCCCGCTCATGCTCCGTGTCTGTCTCCTGTTGCCCCCCCCCGCTCATGCCCCATGTCTGTCTCAGGTTCCCCCCACCCGCTCATGTCCCATGTCTCTCTCCTGTTGCCCCCCACCCCCTGCTCTTGCCCCGTGTCTGTCTCCTGTTGCCCCCCACCCCCCTCTCATGCCCCGTGTCTGTCTCCTGTTCTCCCCACCCCCCGCTCATGCTCCGTGTCTGTCTCCTGTTCCCCCCACCCCCTGCTCATGCCCCGTGTCTGTCTCCTGTTGCCCTCACCCCCTGCTCATGCCCCGTGTCTGTCTTCTGTTGCCCCCTACCCCCCGCTCCTGCCCTATGTCTCTCTCCTGTTGCCCCCCATCCCCCGCTCATGCCCCGTGTCTGTCTCCTGTTCCCCCCACCCCCCGCTCATGCCCCGTGTCTCTCTCCTGTTGCCCCCCACCCCCTGCTCATGCCCCGTGTTTGTCTCCTGTACCCCCCCACCCCCCGCTCATGCTCGTGTCTGTCTCCTGTACCCCCCCACACCCCCGCTCATGCCCCATGTCTGTCTCCTGCTGCCCCCCCCTGCTCATGCCCCGTGTCTGTCTCCTGTTCCCCCCACCCGCTCATGTCCCGTGTCTCTCTCCTGTTGCCCCCCACCCCCCGCTCATGCCCCGTGTCTGTCTCCTGTACCCCCCACCCCCCGCTCATGCCCTGTGTCTCTCTCCTGTTGCCCCCCACCCCCTGCTCATTCCCTGTGTCTGTCTCCTGTACCCCCCTACCCGCCGCTCATGCCCCATGTCTCTCTCCTGTTGCCCCCCACTACCCTGCTCATGCCCCGTGTCTGTCTTCTGTACCCCCCACCCCCCGCTCATGCCCCGTGTCTGTCTCCTGTTCCCCCACCCCCCGCTCATGTCCCATGTCGGTCTCCTCTTGCTCCCACCCATGCCCCGTGTCTGTCTCCGGTACCCCCCACTCCGCGCTCATGCCTGTGTCTCTCTCCTGTTGCCCCCCACACCCCCGCTCATGCCCCGTGTCTGTCTCCTGTTGCCCCCCACCCCCTCGCTCATGCCCCGTGTCTGTCTCCTGTTCTCCCCACCCCCCGCTCAGGCCCCGTGTCTGTCTCCTGTTCCTCCCACCCCCGCTCATGCCCTGTGTCTGTCTCCTGTTGCCCCCCACTCCCCGCTCATGCCCCGTGTCTGTCCCCTTTTCTCCCCACCCCCCGCTCATGCTCCGTGTCTGTCTCCTGTTCCCCCACCCCCTGCCCCGTGTCTGTCTCCTGTTGCCCCCCACCCCCTGCTCATGCCCCGTGTCTGTCTCTGTTGTTCCCCCATCCCCGCTCATGCCCTGTGTCTGTCTCCTGTTCCCCCCACCCCCCGCTCATGCCCCGTGTCTCCCTTGTGTTCCCCCCACCCCCCGCTCATGCCCCGTGTTTCCCTCGTGTTACCCCCAGCCCCCCGCTCATGCTCCGTGTTTCCCTCGTGTTACCCCCCACCCCCCGCTCATGCCCCTTGTCTCTCTCCTTTCCTCCCCACCCCCGCTCATGTCCCGTATGTGCCCTGTACCCCCCCGCTCATGCCCTGTGTCTCCCTCGTGTTCCTCCCCACCCCCTGCTCATGCCCCGTGTCTCCCTCATGTTCCTCCCCACCTGCTGCTCATGCCCCGTGTCTCTCTCGTGTTCCCCCCACCACCGCTCATGCCCTGTGTTTCCTTCCTTTTCCCCCCCACCCCCTGCTCATGCCCCGTTTGTACCCTGTTCCCTCTCACCCCCCGCTCATGCCCATGTGTCTCCCCTGTGCCCCCCTAACCCCGCTCATGCGCCGTTGTGTTCTTTATACTTCATATGATGTGACTGGACTCTAACAGAATTACTGTAAGAACCTACTTGAAGGATACGTCTACAAATAAAATAAAATGTTTAGTTTCTGACTGTTACTGAAGAAAACCATGTGGCCTAGATATGTCAGCAAAAGAAAAAAGAGTGAGCCAGACATGTGATGTCATCAGTGATGTCATCAATGATATTTGTGATGTCATCTTTGATGTCCTGGGTGTTAGTCTTAGCAGTGCACGGTGGTGGCGCGAGTTATGGTTGCTTAGCTTACCATAACTGGCGAATTTCAAGGGTTTTTCGGTTTTACTTGGAACCATAACGTTCCTTTGACAAAGTTTTTTCACTGAATTTCATAGGTTTTTAGTAGCGCAACTTTACCATAATGTCCCTTTAACAAAGTTTTTTCACTGAATATATATATATATATATATATTATTTTTATTGTTTTTTTTATAACACACCTAATACCATCCCTCAGTTCGGTTTCTAAGCGGATCCGGGATTCGAACTTATGTTGCTCTGCACAGTCTTGCTTCTAAGACCAGCAGCGTTACCCCTGTACAATGCAGTACATATTCCTCATAAGGATTGCACATATCCCCGTAAGCACTACTGCCTTCCTACAATGCCTCGCTAAAACCCAAACCTGGCATGGTGCATGCGCGGATGTTATGTTATGATAATTGGCTTTTATACTGTGCACCTCACCGCTGAAGTGGTGTAAGAGCGCTGAAACCTTGTCTGTATGGGTGAACTATGACCCCACCCAGGGTGCAAAGCAGACTGTGGTCTGTGAGGTGAGAGAAAAGGAAGGATATAGGTGGGCAGGAATAGGGAACAGCAGGAGATAGCCAGAGAGAGAACAGAAGACATATGCGGCAAAGCAAGGGGAAGATAACATGAGGAATGAGTGATAGAAATTAGGCTGGGATGCATGTCCCGTAGTACAGGTTCAGACCAAATCGGTCATGGATAGGTTCAGAAGCTGTCCATAGTGGGCGAATCAATTATCTTGTCAGAGTGCAATGTGTTGTAGGTTTAATTATAAGTAAGGTTATGGACATGTGATGGCTTTGAGATGTGGGCAAGAGTTCCTGGATGCTATGGAGGCTTAGATACCAGACATTCGTATCGTGTTCCTTATGAGGACTCCTCGAGGGACCTGGTGCTAATGAGCCAGCTGACAGAGGTTCACAGCCAAGAGTTGGCTGCGTGCTGAGAGAACAGTTGAGGAACAAAAAAGGGTGAAATGACAAGTAAAATCTCCAATACCTGGAGCCATACTGTGACAGCATCCTGTGGTGGGTTAATCCTTGCAAGCATCCCATTTGCCAGGGCAAGCACTTATAGCTTTGCACTGCAGAGTACTCAGCCATTGACATTCGAACATACCCACGAGCCCCCAATTGTCTTTTGCTGAAATCCTATCAAGTTATTTTCTGTACTGCATTTTCATTCCACATTGCATCTATTTGAAACCATAAAAGTATTGTTGCTATCGTATCCATCCTATAGCCACTCATCATTGATTATAAAGAAGTGTGCTAGTGCCAGACCATCCATTATTGATTACTGCTCAGATTAAGTGTGATATTCAATTATTAATTCATTATAAAAGTGTGATATATATATATACTGTTAATTTTTTTTCAAATAAACCTTTTAAACTTGCAAAACAGAACTACTTCTTGGCTCAGTGGGGTCAGGGGGATTCTAAGAGAGGGGTGTTATATAGGGGTAGTCATCCAGAACTCATGAACTGGACATAAAGATATATCAATAAGGGTTTCCATTCAGTATCCCAGACTAGGCATTGACTTAGCTGTAGTGTTGAATTGAATCTTCTTACACCACATGCCTGGGGCATATGTGTTAGCTGTCCACATGTCACTAATTCAGTAACTTGAACCCTCTCACAACTCATGCATGCTGAAAATGTAGAGGAAAAAAATGCAGAATGCGCTTTTTATGCACATTTGGCATGAGAAAAAATTACGAATTCCCAAAATGTTGAACAAGTGGGGGTTGCGGGGGTGTCCCCCGCTCCCTTTGATCGACATTATGGGAATTTGGGTGTTACAGGGGTGTCTCCCTCTTCCATAACATGGGAAGCACAGGGAAAAAGAAAGTAGAAAAAAAACACAAAAAACAGACCCTGCGGCAGAAGTTCCGCCCCACAATGAGGAGGCGGAATGCATGTTGCAGGGAGAAAGCTGCTGGAAAGCAGATCAGGTAAATGCACTGCAGGTAAGAGATAGGGATGGTCATGGAGTGGAGGCTAGGGGGTTTGGGGACAGGGGTGATCTTCATGATTTTTGGGCAATGCACATTTCAAATTCGAATTTTTCGGATTCGAGATTTTCAGTGCCGTAATAATCACGTACATCCTCACAACTTAGTCCCTCATTTTATAAAACACCTAATCTTTGTAACAGGCAAAAACCCATGACACCTCCTCAAGCAATCAACATATTGGCCCTCATGACGACCCTGGCGTTAAGGGATTACCGTACCGGTAAGGGTACTGGTACCGGTAATCCCTTAACGCCTGATTACGAGGTCCCTTTGCGGGTCCCGACCTTAATGGCTGGTCTGTACCAGCCGTTAAGGTAGGGATCCGCAAAGGGACCTTGAAGGTGATTACGGTACCGCATTTTTCAGTACCGTAATTACCGCCTTCCCCATTCCCATTGAGCCCTATGGGGCAAAAATGGGAATGGGGAAGAGTCAATGGTAAATGGGGAATTACCGCCTCGCCAACCTTGGAATGGGATGGTAATTCCCCATGTCACCATGGCGGATCTGGTAAATTACCGGCGCTAATAGCGCCATTAGTTAACGCCAGGTTTGTAATGAAGGCCATTTTCTTTTCAATGTTCATCCCCTACGGATTTCTATGTAAATTAACTTAATGTCTGGGGAAACCCTTGAATACCACCTTTTTTCAAATTCATTTCTTTCCTCTACTCCGCCCTCAAACCATGGGGGTCATTACGACCTTGGCGGTAAGGGATTAAGGGTGCCGGAGCCGCCAACCCCTTACCGCCCCATTACGAGTCTGCTCGCGGGACCCGCAAGGGGCGCCTGGTAAAACCAGGTGCTCTTAGCCGGTCCCGCTAGCAGACCAGGGAGCTAACAACGGGCCCGTTATTAACAGGCCCATTGTTAGCTCCCTACCCATTCCCATTGAGCCCTATTGGGGCTCGAATGGGAATGGGGATGTACCGGGTCCGGGTTCCTTGAATGAGGAATTACCGGGTCCTCCAAGGTTGGAATGGCCCGGTAACTCCTCATTCAAGGAACCTGGACCCGGTACCCTGTAAGGGTGTAACCATGTCGCAAATTGCGGCATGGCTACCTCCAAGGTCGTAATGAATGTGTCTTTACACTCACTACGTCTGAGCATTTCTCATAAGCATAGGGAAAGGATCCCAAAAAATACCCTTTCCTGCCGACTTCAATTGGCCAAACGTTCTCACATCCTCCCTATCTACCTTCCCTTCATTCTCCCTGGGGGCAAACATTCAGTACCCCTGTCCTAGTATGATTTCAAGCACTTATAATTTCACAATGCTTACCAGCATTTCTCAAATCCCCACAAGGATACATGGTAGATTTTCAGGTAGAATTATACAAAGGTATTGGGGTCAAGTGGCAACCCATCTGTTCTTAATTTGTAATGAAATAGTGGAGGATTACCCACCAAGCTCAAGAAAGTTGCATTTTCCCGTGCTTTGCCCTAAAAACAAAATGATTTGGTGAAAATGCATTCAGTGGTTTGGGCTGAGCACGTGAGCAAATATTGTGCCAAAAACACACCATTATTGCCATGCATAACTTGCGAACTGTTACATTTAGATGGATTTGCATTAGACATTCGACCAACATTTAAAAGGTTCAGACAGATTCGTTTATTGGTTGAAAAGTTAGAAGCAATAGAATGCTGCAAAACGCAAATGAATTAGGGTTTCATATCAATATATACTTTGACACTTGAGCAAGCCATGTCCGCTTGGCCACGATAAAATCAATCGCTTTATATTGCTTTTCAGAATAATCACTTTATTTTTGCCTCCCATGCTGCTCTGCCAAAAACAGAAAGAAAAAAATAGGTTGTGAAAATGTGGCAGCCATCTTGGAATGGGGATTTCGGCAATTGCTTTGTAAAGTGCATGCCAAACAATTGGCTGCATCATTTATTTATTCTCTGTCTCTAAGTGCTAACATGTTTATATGTTGTGCTTATGTAGTGTTGGTTTTTCATTACTTTTTTGTAAACAAAATGCAGCTTTTAATGTGTAAGTATCCACCTACATTTTGTTAATAAATTGTAATTGGAAATTGGACATGTATTTGAAAGCTCTAAAATGCATATCCTTTTAGTTAAAATGGGACTGCACCGTGATCACAAAGGCAGAGTGTTTCTTATATGTATGAATAAACACAGGAACGCAGGATTGTGCATTCAGAAATAAAATAGATGCGGTGTTCTTTTTCAGTAGCTTTGTATGCTCATTTCGGTGGCTGCCATCTTGATGAGTGGCAGGGCCTATTTGTAACCCTGTGCCCAATCCAGGTCACCATTTTAATTAGTGAGTTATCTTGCTCCTTTTTTTTCATTAAGAGAAACATGTCCAGTGGGAGGAAAGAGTGACACATCCAATTCGCTTTCATGTACAGTGGGAACATTAAAACATGTTTTGCAATGTAACTTTTTTTCTCATCAGTGAAAGTTCACCAAATTAGTCATGCAAACGATATGGCCATAACCAAACACCTATGTCAAATTTTGCGAAGGCTGATCAATGTTTTCATGCCTAAATGCATTGTTATATAAACCATGTTTGTTTGCTTTGCGATTTCCATAGTCTGAGAAAACCACTCTCTCGTGCCACAAGTCTCGAAAGTTCGGGTTTCAAGATTGTTTGCATACTCGTAGACCTTAGGTTAAATGGTTGTATGGTGCCTAAACATTGAAAAATGGATCGACCAAACTCCAGATATTCATGTGCCTTAGGGGTGACGAATATACCACGCAATGCACAAAATCAGATGCAGGCAACAGAAGATAAACACAGACCATGGGGAGCCCCCAAAACATGCACACACACACACACACACACATCCACACCCGCACACCTACACAAAAACACAGACACTCGTAGCCCTTAAAACACAGACAGAAACACACACACAGACACCCGAAGCCCTCAAAACACAGACACACACAAACACACCCGCACACCTACACAAAAACACAGACACCTGCAGCCCTTAAAACACAGACAGAAACACACACACACAGACACCCGAAGCCCTCAAAACACAGACACAAACAGACACACCCGCACACCTACACAAAAACACAGACACCTGCAGCCCTTAAAACACAGACAGAAACACACACAGACACCCGAAGCCCTCAAAACACAGACACACACAAACACACCCGCACACCTACACAAAAACACAGACACCTGCAGCCCTTAAAACACAGACAGAAACACACACACACAGACACCCGAAGCCCTCAAAACACAGACACAAACAGACACAGACACGCCATTCCCTTGCATCCCCAAGTATAGGAAAGGGCTGCATTAAACAAGATATGATAGAAGAATAGGCCAGTGCACTAATGAATAAATAGTAAATTTACAATGGGCTGCTTAACGGAAAACATAGTTTTGAGCATAAAATGCACAGAAAAAACACATTTTCAATTCCGAAAAACAGACAAGAAAATCTACAATCTTTCCTTAATAGAAAGAGGCTACGGGGTCTGTTAAATGAACACTGTCTGCATGGAACACATGGGGGCATTTCTGCGGCTATTAAGGTGGCCTATATAACAGAATATTCCAGTGCATTGCTGGGCCTTGCATGCCTGCTTTCCAGGCAGCAATACAAGAAAGGACAAAGTGGCACAAAAGAAAGTGCTGAAACAACGAATTCAGGTCTCCCCTCACTTGACGCGTAGACCCCGCACCCTGGGAGAAGCTGATATCGGTTCCACCAGAGTGCAAACACTCAGCAAACCTTTATGTTTAGGATGGCGGAGAGCAGAAACATTCTAAAATGATTAGATGGGATTCATCCCATGGTTGGCTTACACTGATGACAATGTACTCATTGTCATACCCCAGCTGGTTAACAACTCGTTTCATTGCCTATGAACACATGTCTGATCGCCTGTAAAATAGCTGTGAACATCCATTTCCAAAGCTCCAAAAAGTCATATATTTAAGGTTCCATATAGAAAATAACAATGTTGAGCATTTGTTGTATGTTTTTTTACACTTATGGACATTTACATGTAAATGTATACACATACACATTCTTAAAATTCATAGAAACGTTTTCAAATCGAGGAATTTATGGTATTTGTTCAAACAGAGCAAAAAAAGCAAACACAGCCAAAAATTCAGTCTTGAACATTAACATATACAAGACGCTCTATAACCTAAAACCTGACTAAAAGCTCTAAAAACTTAGAATGTCTAAGAACTTCACTGGTACAGTACATTACATAATGAAATTAATGGTTTATAGTCATAATACCGAACTTATAAATCTCGAAAAAAAAATCTCGAAAAAAAGGCCGAAAAAAAAAAATATCGCATTTTTTTTATGACGTTTTTTTTTCGAAATGGGGGGGTTCCCCCCAACCCCCCTTTTTTTCTATTTTTATTTTTATTTTAACCCTTTTTTTTACTTACCTGACCCAAAAAATACATATAGAAAAAAAAAAATGTCGATATTTTTTTTTTCGCCCTTTTATTTCGAGATTTTTGTTATTCGAGATTTTTTTTTCGGCCTTTTGACCGACCACCGAAATTAATCAATACGTTTCTTCCCTAGGAGTTGTTATTAGTATTCCTTCCCAATATATGTTTTAATAAAAAGCCAAATTTGATAACCGGCAATATGAACCGAAGTGGAATTTGTGTTGAGGCAATAAGTCCAAAATTCCTGGTTTAATATTGCCTCGTAACTATGTAGCAGGTGCCCTAAATAAATTAATGTTCATTTTATGATCAAATACATTGTGATAACAATGAAGAGGCGCCACAGTTTTTCTAGCCATAAAAGCTTGTGCGGCTAAATGTTGTGGTTTTGCCAGTGGAGTGTGGATCCACATTTCAGCCCCATTGCTAGATTTCATCTGATTGTCTGTCACGCTTTTAGGTGTGAACTGCTGGTCCGAACATTTAAAGCCGAGGAACTCTTGCGTTAAGAGTCATGAGTCTTCTGCTCTCTCGAAAGCTTTATTTGTGTCTTCTCGTTTGTGGCTTCCTACTTGGTCAAATGAGAAGGCTATTTTGAAAACCCAGTGATTTTAATAGTTGTCCCCTCACTTTGGATAATTGTAATCCTATAACATGCCTGCAAAAATAGTTACTTATCTATGGGTCGCTCACATTTATTTTACAAACATTCTATAATTACCTCTGACTCAGAGATTAAACCGGCGGGGTTTTATGCTGAGAAAGGGAGTATTGTGCATACTTGTCAGGCCCTTTTTTCTGGATTCCAATTTAAAGGGAGAAGAGTGAGAGCAACTTAACTGAATACAATGGGCCTCATTACGACCCTGGCGCTAAGGGGTCTGCGCCAGCGTTAGCTGCGCGGACCCCTTACCGCCAACTACGAGTTTCTGGAGCGCCATGGTCATTTTTCCGCCCGCTTTTTGCGGGCGGAAAAATCCATGGCGCTCTGGGACCTTGGTGTTAATTACGCCACCGTATTTTACGGTGGCGTAATTAACTCCTTCCCCACTCCCATTGAGCCCTATGGGGCCGAAATGGGAATGGGGAAGGGTAAATGGGTCAATGGGGACTTACCGCCCCGCCGACCTCGGAATGGGGCGGTAAGTCCGCCATCCGCCATGGCGTAAAGGGACTTTGCGCCATGGCCGGAAAGTCCGTCGATGGCGGAAAAAATCCGCCAGGGTCGTAATGAGGGCCAATGTGTGCTGAGAAGGGGGTAAACCGCAAAAACGGATGTATGAATGGTTCCTGTTTTTTTGTGTTTGTTTGGTGCCGCATTACACTTTTGCAGAATTTGTTTTACCGAATTTACCACGTTTGTTAACACAAACTGCGGGAGTGGGGGAGGGGACCACCGCTCCCAGGCGTGCACAGTCTATTTCGCTGGAGGATCGAATGTACCAAACAAGCCTCATACAGTGGGCTGAACTATCCAGGGGAAAGAGCGGGTAGTAGAGGCATCAGTGCAAACATATGGGTAGAAAAATTGGGGGGGAAATGATTTTTAAGGTGCATTATTATTTATTATTTTTCTACCATAACACAAGATACATAGCATTGAGTGGCATTACCACTTTCATGTATTTGTATTGTGGCACTCAAATCATGTTTTTAAATAGAAGTAAAACTGCAAGCATCATGATGGAAAGTTAAAACAGAGGTTTCACCCACCTGACTTGGCAGACTCGGTGACTGACAAGCAATAGAACCCGAGCGCTGGGGGCATTACCGAAGGCCCCGGGGCATTACCATAATTGGTAATGCCCCCGACGCGAGGGTTCTATTGCTATTAGTACCTCGGCCCGCAAAAATTGTGTGACCGGGGCACTAAAAGCTTTTTTTTTCCCCCGAAACACTGCAGCGTTTCGGCGCTGCAGTGTTTCGGGAGAAAAAAAAAAGGAAATGGCCGCCGCCATGGAAAGGGAAAGCGGAGTCTGGGAGCGGACGCGCTGGGAACACAAGTGTTCCCAGCGCGTCCGCTCCCGAAAAAAGGATCAAAAAGAAGGTAAGTGGGGTTGGGAGTGGGAGTGGGACGGAAAAAAAAAATTTTAAAAAATGAAACGTACCTGCGTCCCCGGCGGGCCCGCTCCGAGTCTCCACGCGGCTGGAGGCTTCCCTCGTCCCCCGCCGTGGACGTAGGACCAAGAAGGTAAGTTGGGGGGTGAGTGGGAGGGAAGGGATTAAAAAAAAAAAAAAGACTTACCCGAGTCCCCGGCAGGGGGGGGGGAAGGCAGCCTCTCAGCCGCAGGGAGGCTCGGAGCGGGGATGGCCCGGCTTCGAGCCTCCTCATTGGCTGAGGGGCTGCCATGACCCCCGCTGGGGACAAAGGCTGTGGAATCCCGACGGAGGGATTCCCGGCCGGGTAGGGACCTGGCGAGAGCCAATCAGAATGCTTGTTGCATTCTGCTTCGCTCTCGCCGGGTTACTAATTAAGGATAGACCACACTTCATCGTTAAACTTATGTGACTTGGAGGGCCATAACTAGTGCATTCGGCCCTCGGGCTGCATGTTGTGCACCACTGCCTTTTCCCCAAAGTACCCTCTGCATGTTTATAGTTAAAAAAAAGGGGGGCAAAAAATAATGGATGAAAGTGGGTAATACCTGAAAAACAGTTCGTCATAAATATGAGTGAATATCTCAGGAAAACAGTCCTCTTTGTCTTTCATCTTGTGTGCATCTTTTTTAATTTGGGGACCTGAATGGTGAGTTTGGGATCCAATCTTCAATGTTATGGGAGATTTGCTTCTCCGGTTACCAAGGGGTATCTAGTAATCGAGGCAGATATCCCTTTGGATGTGGTGTGATGCAATATTATTAGACCTGGGTGAAATTCTATCAGAGAACCAGAGACTAGAAAAGCCTTCTCACAATGCCTTTCAATATTCTCAGATGAAAGGAAATGTGATGAAGATATGGATATAGGCAGCAGAGGTCTGCCATGCCTCCAGCTGTTGGACATTTTTCTAAAGTGAAGGCGGGGCTTCTTTTTAGGCATTCAGTAAATCCCAAAGACACATTGTATCTGCTCCAGAAAGAGTATTTGCTCAAGGCTGATAGGTTTGTATCTTGCTAAAATCTGATGTGGATTTTTCGACATATAAGTCAGCCTCTCTGAGAAAAAAAGTCTTGAGGTCTGATACAAGTATGATGGCAAAGGGAAAACGTAAAATATTTGGAAATACTGCATAATTTACCGCTCTGCCACATTCCAAATTTTGAACCTGCAACTCTTTAATTCTACCTGCTTTTATCTGGAGGTAAGTATCTCCACACAAAATCATTAATGGATCCGGCAATACCTCATGCGGTACTATTGCATTTCCACTTGGGGTTCAGTGGGACTCCAAAATGGGGGATAACTGGAGTTCCTGCATGCGTCAGACTCATGCAGACCCTTCAGGTTACTGCATGCTTGCTGCATGCAATGACAGTCATTCCGTGCGCCCGTATTCCCAGAGGAAATACCGCCAAACTTGTAATCAGACCCTTAGTATGCTGTGGTTTGTTCATCGTGGTAAATGATTTCTGAGGCGTGGAAGCTTTTAGATTGGCGTCTTCAGTATCTGGCTCGCTCCACCCAACTGGTGGCAGGAGACTTGCATCGGAGGCCTTGGAGTTGACGTGCTCCAATGCTCCTCTCAAGCAAGGGTAGCTCCAGATTGTGGAAGGTGGCAGGTTAACTGAGCTAGGTACTTCATCAAGAGGTCCTTGAGTGAGTCGTTTCACGCTTCTGATGAGAAAGTGTGGATTATGAGAGACATATGTTTGTGCGTGAGAAGCCACAGGTTAGCATTCCCTGTGATTGCTCTTGATCTGGCGACATGCCTTGGCGTTTTTGCCAATCTTAGAACAATTTAGAGTGAGGGAGTTGACCCTCAACAGTTGTTTCGCCATCAGTGGCACGGCACCCACCGCATATCTTTCCATCGGAAACAAATTCATGCAGTCTTCCACGGTGGAGGATCCCTAGCAGAAGATGTGGTATAGGTTCTCACCTTCATGATACTTCTTCCGGTTTGACTAACCAAACAGATCCTATTTACTGTCTGTAGACTGTCATAAAGTGTCTTGTCTGAATCTGGGAGTAAGGGATGGGGTGACCAGGTACGCTGGGTACCGCTACCTGCTAATGGATGCAGGAGGCCAGGGCAGTATCAGGAGGACCCCATAGTCCACTCCACACTACTCCACCCCACCCTTCGCCAAGCGCTTGGCAGGAACTTGTCACGTCTTGCCATCAGCAAGTCCTGCCCCAAGGGGCCAAGAGTTATGTAGACAAACTCTTCCACAGCCAGGTGGCATCAGAGCAGCTATCATGGAGCGGCACACTTTGAGGGTAGAAGACAGACAAGGAATTGCTCTCCAGGCCGCAGTTCGCACCAGCACGCCGGAAACCCTGTTTGTGATTGCTCATCCTCAAAGAGAACGCTCACAAAGTGCCAAGCTCCACGCCACGAAACTGACAACCTGCACAAATACCAAATCCAAAGTGGCATCCTCCCCAGGTATGGCTTAGTTCATAGAGCTGCATAAGAAAGGGGAGGAGCCTACGAGGCGGGCATAGAGCCGCCTGTGAATTCAAATCAACCAATCCTATTTTAATTATCCCGCACAGAGGTGATATATGGAGGAGAGGAGGTATCAAGAGGAAAGACCACGCAACTGGTAAGGAGGAAGGGTTTAGCAGATGGATGTGGGTGGCAAGGCAGTGAACAGGTGATATGATATGGTATAATATGGCATTTGTAATGCGCCTATACACAAGTGTTTCAAGGCGCGATGAGGCAAAGGAGGGGGGAACAGTGGGAAGACGGAACAAACGATCCTACTAGGCCAAGTGACATTCAGATCGCGCAAGTGCGTGGGAAAGGGGGCAGGGACAGTGCTGCAGTACAATGGTATAAGATAATAGGTAAGGGCCAGCAAGTGGCAAGTGCATGGGTAAGTGCGGACAACAGGTGTCGTGGGCAGGTGCAGAGAAGGAGTGTGTTGAAGGGAGGAGGAGAGGAGAGGAGAGGACGAGAGTAGAGGAGGGGCCAGAGGAGAGGAAAGGAGAGGAAAGGAGAGGAAAGGAGAGGAGAGCAAAGGAGAGGAGAAGAGAGGAGAGGAGAGGAGAGAGGAAAACGAGAAGAGAGGAGAGGAGAGAAGAGGAGAGGAGAGGAGAGGAGAGGAGAGGAGAGGAGAGGAGAGGAGAGGAGAGGAGAGGGTAAAACAAAAAGAGAGGAGAGGAGAGGAAAGGAGAGAGGAAAACAAGAAGAGAGGAGAGAAGAGGAGAGGAGAGGAGAGAAGAGGAGAGGAGAGGACGAGAGTAGAGGAGGGGCCAGAGGAGAGGAAAGGAGAGGAAAGGAGAGGAGAGGAGAGGAGAGGAGAGGAGAGGAGAGGAGAGGAGAGGAGAGGAGAGGAGAGGAGAGGAACGGCGAAGGTGGGATAAGAGAGGAGATGCGAGGAGAGGAAAGGAGAGGAAAAGAGAGGAGAGCAAAGGAGAGGAGAAGAGAGGAGAGGAGAGAGGAAAACGAGAAGAGAGGAGAGGAGAGAAGAGGAGAGGAGAGGAGAGGAGAGGGAGGAGAGGAGAGGAGAGGACGAGAGTAGAGGAGGGGCCAGAGGAGAGGAAAGGAGAGGAAAGGAGAGGAGAGGAGAGGAGAGGAGAGGAGAGGAGAGGAGAGGAGAGGAGAGGAGAGGAACGGCGAAGGTGGGATAAGAGAGGAGATGCGAGGAGAGGAAAGGAGAGGAAAAGAGAGGAGAGCAAAGGAGAGGAGAAGAGAGGAGAGGAGAGAGGAAAACGAGAAGAGAGGAGAGAAGAGGAGAGGAGAGGAGAGGAGAGGAGAGGAGAGGAGAGGGAGGAGAGGAGAGGAGAGGAGAGGAGAGGAGAGGAGAGGAGAGGAGAGGAGAGGAGAGGAGAAAACAAAAAGAGAGGAGAGGAGAGGAAAGGAGAGAGGAAACAAGAAGAGAGGAGAGGAGAGAAGAGGAGAGGAGAGGAGAGGAGAGGAGAGGAGAGGAGAGGAGAGGAGAGGAGAGGAGAGGAGAGGAGAGGAGAGGAGAGGAGAGGAGAGGAGAGGAGAGAGGAGGGTGGGGAGGGGATGAGAGTGGAGGTGAATGCTGAAAAGTGAAGGTGACTGGAAGGAGAGAAAGAGGAGGAGGCGGGAAGCAATAGTTGAAGAATGTACTGGGAATAGAGGGGGAGAAGTGGTGAAGTATCAAGTGGAGATGGAGAGACAAAAATATAAGGAGGAGGCAAGCTATCTATCTATCAATCAATCAATGCTTATGTTCAGTGTGCAGTGATGTATATATATATATATATATATATATATATATATATATCAGTCAACCAATGCGTATTTCAAATGTGCAAACGTATTTATTAAACTACTGCATACACATTAAAAAGGTGCACAAATAAAACATTAGATCTATTACAGTTAAAAGTAAAATCAAATATAACATTCTTTACCTTACTGCTAAATATAAATTTCAGGACATTCAAGTACTGAATTCTTAGCATAAAAAAACATTAAACAAAGGCATCACTGTTGTTGCCACTGAGGGTTTTGAGAAGTTTTCTTTGTAATTAAAAACCCTTCTTAGAAAATCTTTTATTGCCGAAGAAAGCAATTTATCTCCCATTAATAATAAATGCACAAAGGCTATTGTACAATGTATGAATTTCTTTTAAGGCGTGGACCACAATTAAATTAACTAATTAATCTTTGATAACGCGCTTAATAACCAAGACCAGTCTCTAAGCTGGGGAACGAGATTGGAACCTGTGCTGTTCTGCGGGTGTTGTTTCTAAAGCAAACACGTTGCCCCTGTGCTATCCACCTAGGCTGATATGCCACTGAAAGAGCTGTGTGGTTCCACACTCACTGTTCCTTCTTCAGCTTCTCAGCTTGTTGGATGCATCTTCTGGACAAGTACCATTTCAGAATTTTCCTATTTGGGGATGGCTAATACCGTTTTTGGCGCACAGCCACTTTGCATACCAGTACACCATTTTCAGTTCACCAATTTTCTCAAGGAGATGCAGCTGTTTTCAGACCAGGCTCTACACAGAAATGAATGACCCCACACTATGCCACGCTAGACTTTTTGCTCTGAGAAAAAATTATATATGATATGGCATTTATAACGCGCCTATACACAAGTGGGAGGGTGAACAGAGGGAAGACAGAGACAACAATCTTACTAGGCCAGGCGACATTAAGATCATGCAATTGCAGGGGAGGGGAATGGAAAAGTGTAAGGGGGAGGTGGAGGGGACAGTGCAGTACATGAGATCAACAGTAAATATAAATAAAAGTGCGGCCAGCTGGTGGCAAGTGCAAGTGTAAGTGCAGACATCAAGAGTCAAGCGCTGGTAGGGGACTGTAGGGATACAGAAACAGCCACAGAGTGCAAGGGTTGCCAGGGGGGCAGTGCAAGAGTGCAACTGGCGGGGAGGGGACCTGGTCCGAGATCAGAGGGTAGCTAGGTGACCAGTGCAGTTCCGGTTTCAGCCAGGCGTTCAGCAGGGGAGAAGAAGAGAGAAAGCAGAAGCAAAGAGGAAGGTCTTGAGGTGCTTCCAGAAAATGGAGATGGTTCTCCTCAAGTTTCAGAGAGGCAGGGAGGCTGTTCCAGAGAGAGGCCCCAGTCGGAGAAAGAGATCTACCAACATCTTATTGCTTGGAGAAGTGACTGACCATGAGGGAGTTGGGGGCGGGTGAGTGAAGAGCTTGTGAAGGAATATATTTACGAAGAGAGAGTTGAAGGTATAGAGGCCCCAGAAGGCCTTGTAGACAATGCAGAGGGTTTTGAACTTACTCCTCAGAGCCGCTGGGAGCCAGTGCAGGGATTTCAGTCTGGAGAGATACAATCCCTGGGTTTGAGGCCAATGACAAGTCTCGCAGTCCTGTTTTGGATGAGTTGCAGAGGGCAGAGAGTAGAAGCAGATAGATTTAGAAAGAGGCTGTTGTAGTAGTCCAGCCTTTAGAAAACAGAGCTCTGGAGACAGCAAGCTTCTGGGGGAAGGAGAAGAAAGGAAGAATACCTCTGGGGAGGTGCATCTGGTAGTGTGACTTCTTAGAGACGTCAGAGATGTGAGGGGAGAAGGAGATTGTGGAGGGAGCAGGAGATTGTGGAGGGAGCAGGAGGTGGGAGGTGGAGGTGGGAGCAGGAAGAGGGCAAGGAGAGGCCAGCCAGAGAGTGACAGGAAAGGAGGGAGCAGGTGTGCCGATGAGGAGAATCTCAGTCTTACTGGCATTAAGGCAGAGATCAATGGTGGCACACCACTCCTGGATAGCAGACAGACAGTCAGAAATGAGAGAAGGAGAAACGGTGGCAGAAGGGAGCCTGAAAATGAGCTGAGTGTCATTCGCATAGCACTGAAGGTTGGGGCAGAGAACGGCAGTGTGGTGGGTGAGAGGGGCCAGGTATTGGTTGAATAGCCAGGGAGAGAGGTTAATCCCCTGGGGAACACCGCAGGTGGAAAGAGAGATAGAGGAGAGGAAAGACCCAAGTTGGATCTGTGAGAGTCGATCAGAGTGGAAAGAGGTCAGCCAAGCCAGGGCCTGATCGGTGATACCCAGGTTATCACGGAGATGGTTGAGCAGGATGGCATGGTTGACACAGAGGGTATTGGAATCGAGGTTTGAGAGCAAGTCTTCACGGATGTTCAGGAGAGAGTTTCCGTGCTTCTGGCAGCTCTGAAAACAAGACTGATGGTCATGGAGACAACCGACAGATTCAGTGTGAAGATTAAACATGGAGATGGCTAGCTTTTCCAGGAGTTTGCCCAGGAAAGGAGTGATGGATATTGGGCGGTAGCTAGCCAGACAGGAGGGGTCGGTTGAGGATTTCTTAAGAAGAGGGTGCACAAGGGAGTGCTTCAGGGGGGAAGGGAAGACTCCAGTAGCAAAGGAATGATTGCTGAAGTCAGCCATAGCAGGAGCCAGGCTGTCAATGTGGTCTTGATGATTTTGAAGGGACCGGGGAGAACCTGTTTTGATGACACTTTTATAGATCAGACTTGTCTAGAAACCTCATCTGGGGAGAACAGGGGAAAGGCAGAGAAGGAGGGAGGAGAGGTGGCTAAAGAAGGGCCAGAGGAAGAGCGGAGAATAGAGAGGGCAGTGGTAGAAGAAGAGAGAGGACAGGAGGTCCTATGTTTTAGAGAGGAAATGAGAAGCCAGGGCCATGCAGAGGGCGTGGGAGGGGCCAGGAGAAGTAGAGACTGCAGCAGGATTGGCCAGCTCCTTGCAGATTTCAAACATTTCGGTCGAATTATTGGATGCCACAGAGACGTGGGCTTGAATGTGGGCTCTCTTCTTGTTTCGGACAGAGAGCCGGTATTGCCTTTGAAGCAGGCGGAAGGATAATTTGTCAGATGATGTACCGGAAGCACGCCATTTCCTCTCAGCCGCCCTGCACTTGCGTTTAAGGGTGACGAGGTCTGAGTCATAAAAGGAGTGGCCCTTTGCTTTGGGCTTCAAGCGGATCCTTATAACAGGGGAAAGAACATCGAGAGTATCAGACATAGCAGGGTGGAGCATGGAAAGGGCTGTGTCAGGGTGTGAGCCAGCCGAAGGAGTCGGGGGGGTGAGAAAGTGGCGTCGAAAGCCTCAACTGACACACGTTTCATGGGTTGGATGACCGAGAAGGTAGTTGGCAGTGCTGGAGTTGGCTTGGCCTGAGGGGAAGAGAGGGTGAGATGGGAAGAAAGGAGAAAGTGATCACACCAGGAGAGGGATGTGGTGAGAGGGATAGAAAGGGGAAGGTGTGAAGAGATCAGAGCATCCAAAGTGTGCCCTACAGAGTGAATCGGTCTAGAGGGGTGGATAGAGAGTGAGAGAGAGCTGCAGAGGTCGCGAAAGAGTCCAGAGGAAGGACAGGAAGCATCCAGGTGGATGTTAAAGTCTCCAAGAAGGAGGAGTTGAATAATCGAGATCAGGAGGGAGGAGAAGAGGTCGGCCCACTCACAGAGCAAGGAGGAGATCTGACCAGGTGGACGATAGATGGTAGCCACAGTAAGGGATTGGCTCGGAGAGAGACCCTGCAGACGAGGCCTTTGAAAGAGGAGTAGGACTGCGTGGGAATGACAGAGGCAGGAATCCACTCCTGGAAGATCAGAGCTCAACCCCCTCCGGAACGGTTGGATCTGGGCACAGAGAGGATCTTGTAGCCGTCAGGGAGGAGAGTGTCAAGCTTGTGACAGAGCTGGCCGTGAACCATGTCTTGGTGAGACTGAGGACATCAAGGTCAAGTTCTTCGAGAAGGCGGCAGATGTCAGAGGAGTGTTTGACAGCTGAGCGAGAGTTGAGAGTGACAATATGGAGAAGGTTGCTGCCCTTGAAAGACTTCCAGGGAGGGGTACAAATCAGAGGTGCACCCTGCAGAGGTGCAGAAGAAGCCCGAGGGGAGGGCAGAAGAGGAAGGAGGAGAGGGCAAGGTAGCCAAGGAGGAGACAGTGGGGGAGGCAAGGAAGCCATGGAGGGAAGAGAGGGGACAGCAGGAGAAGAAAGGAAATTGATGAGGTGCAGGAAGCATCTATCAAAGAGGAGACAGTTGGCCTGAGGGCCTTGGACCAAGACGGTGCCATTACGGTAAACATTGATGATGAACTTAGAGGGGAGCAAGGGGGCCAAGAGGGCCTCCCACCGGGTGCCACCATTAATGGGAGAAGAAGAGAAAGGAGACCATATAAAGAGTCCATAGGTCTGGTGAGGGAACAACAAAAATGATGTCAGTGAGAGTTTACCTGGAGGAGGCACAGCTATAGGGAGGCCTGGGTTGGAGACCAGGATGTCCTTTTTAAACTTCTTCCTACCAATTTAGTGAGGAGAGCAGGATAGTCATTAGAGAAGCAGTTAGGAAAAGATAGGAGAAACAGAGAGCACCATAGAGGAGGTAGGAAGAGGAGAGAAGAAGAAAGGGGGTGGGAAGGGAGAGGGCAGGGCGACACTAGGGAAGGACACAGGGAGGGGTGGAAGCAGACAAGACAAAGAGGGAGGAGACAATAGAAGACAATTGGCCAATACGACAAGAGCTCAGATAATAGTAGAACAGTTTGCTAAATGAAGGATTTGAAGAGAAGACAAAACCAAAGAACAACAAGAACAATGTCATTGGCAGATGAGAACCTGGAGGATGGAAGAGTGCAACGGAACACACAGCAGTACAATATAGGTCAGGGCAGTCAGTGAGGTGAATACAAAATACAAATACAAAAAACTACAGAAAACCAACACAGGAGATATCCGCAAAAGCGGACTTAGATGAGGGAGAAATATAAGGAGAAATACAGACAGTGTAAGCAGAACAGGGAGGAAAAAACAACAGCAATGAAGAGTGATGACCTAAGTAGGCACGATACGGCAGTAAACAGGCCAGTAATACAAACAGTGATCAAGGCAGTTCAGGCAGAAACAGAGGGCACGTGGGAGCGGGAGGGGTGATGGGGCAAGCGTGGCAGAGCGCATAGCACGTGGTCGGGGAACGCAAAGAAGTTGCGAGACACACGGTAAGGGAGTTGCAAGGAACCACGCAGTCAAGGATTGTGATGGATCATTTGGGCAGTGCGAGACAATGTGTGGGGGTGCACGGTCAGTGGATCATGGGAGGATTCATGGACACACGATCGGGGAGTTGTGAGGAACCACGCAATCGAGGATTGCGAGGAGCATACGGGCTGGGAGTGAGGCAGGAGCGGAGGTTGTGGTACGCGGTCAGGGGATCACAGGAGGATGCAAGGACACGTGATAAGGGAGTTGCAAGGAACCATACAATCATGAATTGCGAGAAACCACGCGGGATGTGAGCGAGGCAAGTGCAGAGCACGCAGTCAAGGGTGCGAGGAGTTAGCAAGGACACATGAACAGGTGGGGAGAGTACACGCAATCAGGGATTGCGAGGGAAGGCAGGCTACGTGCGCTGAAACAACGGCCGGTACAAGGGAGGAGTGCTAGAGGCCGTGTAGGTGAGGGGGTGAGAACGCGCGCAAGCGAGGGTAGATGGTGGGGGAGGAGGGGAAGGAAGTGCAGAGAAGTCGAGCTACTCCCAACTTCTTACCTGGCAGCCGCAGACAGGAGGGTGAAACGGCTGTGCTCACAGTCTATGCCACAGACCCCTTTGTCGCCAAACCCCTGCGTCGCTCAACACCGCGGCATTGTCCTGCGAGGGCTTTGATGCATTCAATACGAATGCATTGAAGAAAAAATTCCCAAACTCATAAATTAAACTGAGTAACTTTGACTTACCCTTGAATGTCACCTGACTCATTCTGAGTTATTCAGATGTAAGTCAAAATGTCTCAGCCTAACTTCTTTTGTGAAAAGCGCAGCCCTCTTAAGCTGTAAGTCAAGTGCAAGTCAGAGTTATTCCATTTAACGTCTTTGTGAGTTTGTCACTGCGTCTTTTGCATTAAAGAAATGTTTGCCATAATGCTAATACTGTGCAAAATTGCATGTGCACTGGTGCAAAGTGTCTGTAATCCGGCCCCAGAATTGGTGATGTGCTCACGTCTCTTCTGTTGTTACAGGTGCACCCGCACCCGCTTGCATCGGTGCATCCTAGCAGGGGTGTTGCTATGTCTGGAAAAGATTAGGGGCTACCCTAATGTTGGGAGTTAGGGCTATGTCACACTTGAGATTCTATCTGGGGCTACAACCAAAAGACCCAGGGCTATACGCCCCCCACCCAGTAACACCTCTGCATGCCAGTGCCTGGTATCACATTGCATTTGTGATCTCACAGATATGATAGGTTATTTTTTAAGGTGCTTAATACCCAGTGGTGTCTAAGCACAGACCTGGGAATCGAACCTGTGTTGCTCTGTGTCATCTTGCTTCCAAGGCGAGCACATTGCCACTGAGCTATCCTCCCAAGACTCAAACAGTGATATTTCAATTTCTTCATATTGTCTTCTGTTCTTTCTGTGTCTCTTTTATCTCAGCATGTGTCGTTTCTCACCCACATATCCTTTTTTGGCAGCGTTACGCGCACCCCTTCCAATCTGACTCTGCATGCCGGTCGCAACAATACCGCCAACGCCAGCTTGGCACGTACGCCAATTGCAAAATATATTAGCCTGTGTAAGCAACATATCGGTTAATGGTCTGTGATAAGTATATTGATTTGTATCAAGTAGGCTCTTTGCAATGCCTGCCAAATATATTGTTTTGAGAATAAAACATATGGATTTAGGATTTATGGGATTTAATGCGTTTGTCTGTAGAGCAGATTGCTGTAAAGCGCTACCAGACACGTTACAGTGGATGTACACACGGCATATTGGCTGGTTTGCATGAGATCTATTTGTGCATTTCGCATTTTGGCTTGCATGCCAAATACACTTTCTAGCTCGTAAAACATGTGCCTGCTGTCCTTTGAATAACACATGTGCTTCACAATAATTTAGACAGCGTATCCGCTTTGGAACAAATAGTGATCTTGTGATGACTACAACGGCTCGCAAACTGTTCACACAGGTGGGGCAGTAGAGTTCTTCAGTTGGGCAACATTATTCATTTGTCCTATCTGCCATATTCCTGCCATTCAATTAGTGCTTAGAACGGCTTGCTAGGTGTGATGGCTGGCCGATATCTGTACAGAATACATCTGGACTATGTACTGGCCCACTCTCATAAGGGGAGGAGCTCTATTCATGACCTACATACCAGTTTTGAAGTATTTGGCTTAATGTTTTTTTAAACAATGCATTCTGGGATCTGTAGTCTTGGTTAACTTCAATTGAACAAATTGGGTGCAAGCACCCGACACCAATGACTTGTGAAACAAAAAAATCCAGGAGTGGGAAAGTGATGTCTCTGTGAAATGGAGTCATCGGGTCACCAACTAATCCATAAATCACATCTTTACATTTGTTTGATGTGTATATGTTAATTTGCAAATACATCTGCAACGTTCGCCATAGCGCATACAATGCAGCCCGTTAACAGTGATGCACAAGACAAACAGCACCGAATGCATGCCATTAACAGATATTTTCCATCAATGGAAGGGCCTGTCCTTACGTTCCTGCAAACTCCTCAAGACTTTCCTCTTCGCCTCCCTCTTCTATCTCCCTCCCCCTGCTAACCACCTCTTTCTGCTCTCTCGTCTCTCTCTCCTCTAAGTCTGCTCAGTTTTGCTGACTGGCTGCCTGGTGCACCTTCAGAGCCTCACGGGTCCCAAGCTTCCTCGCCAGTCTCCTGCACTTGCCTCCGGGCCCTGCACTTGCCGCAGCACTACTGCATTTTGTTTACAACCAATGAGAGTGGTATCTCTCTGCACTTAACCCATGTTCTGACGGGACTTGGCACACTTGGTCCCTATTGCCCCCCCACACACTTCCTGTGCTTTACACCTGCGTGATCTGAATGTACCACGCATAGTGAGCTTGTTTGTCTTGTCTTCGCTATGTCTTCCCCTCCCATGCATGGTTGCACTTTGAAACACTTGTGTATAAGGGCATAATAAATAATCAATCAATCAATCAATCGATGTCTAACTCGCCTCTGGATTCCAATGTTGACCTCTCATGCTCCGTAACGTATGGGGTAAGCAGCCATTTCTAACAATGTACTGTGCCACATCTCCATTTACTGCTAACAGGGTGCTGAGTATCATCCTCTTTGATTGTAACAGTGTGCTGGGTAACATATCCATTTATTTCTAACTGTGTGCAGGATGGCATCTCCATGTACTTCTAACATTGTGCTGGCTACATCTAAATTTACCTCAAGCAGTGTGCCATGCCATATCTCCATTTACTTCGAACAGTGTGATGGATACAAATATCTCAATTTACTTCTAAAAGTGTTCTGGGTAACATCTTAATATACTTCCAATGGTTTGCTGGGTGGCATCTCCATTTATTTCTAACAGTGTGGAAGATGGCATCTCCATTTACTTCTAACAGTGTGCTGGGTCACATCTCCATTCATCTCTAACAGTGTTCTGTGTCACATCTCCATTTACTGTATACAATTTACTGGATACTATCTCCATATACAAACAAAAAATCCAGACACTAGTGTGCTGTGGTTCACAATTTATAGTAGATCAAAATGACATGATTAAAATATCCATAAATCAATTAACATAACTGGAAACTCCTACAATAACTGATTCAACAGCACATGCCATGTTTTGCCCACCTGGTGCAAACATTTCAAAAATACAACTTCTTTATATTGTTGTTTAAATTGGTTGTTTGTAGTGTTTCAACCACCAGACCACTGTTGTTGCAGTGGTTGCTTTATGTTGGGCACCATTAGGTGTCTTAGAATTAAATAGACTCTCTGCACAAATAATTTCTAGTTAGGGAAGTGTAGTGTTCTGTTTGATTAACACTTCACAATCTAGAGTTTTACTTCTAACAGTGTGCTGGGTAACATCTCCATGTACTGCTTATGGTGAGCTGGGGTGGCATCTGCATTTATTTCTATCGGTTTGCAGGATGGGATCTCCATGAACATCTCCATTTACTTCTAACAGTGTGCTGGGTCACATCTTCATTTTCCGCTAACTGTGTTTGTTCTGTGTCAGCCCTCCATTTACTTCGAGCAGTGTGCTGGGTAATATGGCCATATACTTCTAACAGTGTGCTGGGTAATATCACCATATAATTCTAACAGTGTGCTGGTTAACATCCCCATTTACTTCTTATGGTTTGCTGGGTGGCATCTCCATTTATTTCTAACAGTGTGCAGGATGGCATCTCCATTCACATCTCCATTTACTTCTAACAGTGGGCTGGGTCACATCTCCATTTACCGCTTACTGTGTTTGTTCTGTGTCACTCCTCCATTTACTTCGAGCAGTGTGCTCTGTAATAGCACCATATACTTCTAACAGTGTGCTGGGTAACATCTCCATTTACTTCTTATGGTGTGCTGGGTGGCATCTCCATTCATTTCTAACAGTGTGCAGGATGGCATCTCTGTTTCCTTATATCGAAGGATACAAGCAGGTTTCCATTCCCATAGCCAACCCTCCTGCTAATGGTGTACATGTGAACAAATTTTAGAAAAAGTTTTTACAGGTTTTCATCATACATCCTCCTATGCTCTAGTGCGTTGGGGTTTGCCAGCAGTGCGTTCCCATGTATGTAAACCCGAAGATTGCATGAAAACCTATTGCAGGCAAGCCAGACAATCACGATGATTCTGCAGACAACTGAACCTTCATTACTAGACAACCTTCCTGGGGTTATCCATTGACACCCCATACCTGGCCCATTATTATTATTATTATTATTATTATTATTATTATTATTATTATTATTATTAATTCAATCTGGATGAACCGGCGCGAGCCCCTCGTGTAGGTGCAGGAAGCCTTTGCCAGTTCTTAGCATAAAATCAGAGCTGTTTTTTGCACCTGCAAAATGTATTTTTTCTGCATATTATAGGTATAAAAATGTCTGACCCCTACACATTCAGTATTGTTGTTTTTATTGTATAATGGAGAGGTGCCTGCCTCTGAATCACAAATTCACATTTAAAATAAAAGGTTACAATTTTTTATAACGACACATTTTATAAAGAATGCACTTATAACGAACATTTTGCAACGACAAACATAACTAATTTGTTTTCTTTTTTTATGGGGTTGGGGGAGCCCTCCCAATCCCCTGTTTCCCACCCCTAAAAGCCCCCCCCAACCGTTTCCCCACAAGATCTAAGCCTTTACCCCACCCCCACATACGTTTTCGTTATGGTTTGGTGTTGTAAAAGTTTCAGTTTATGTGCATGTCTTTATAAAATGTTTGTTATAAAGACTGGATACCAAATAAATAGTCAATAACCTGAATGTATGTAAGATGTATGACCTGTAACTAAGTTTCCTTCTGTAAAAAGCGCCACTATGCCCCCGGGCTGTTGTGTGCTATACAAAAACGAATAAATAAATAAATAAAAACATCTACATCATTGCTTTAAAACACTTTTGTGATTCTGGGCAGGTCACTTCATCTCTGTGCACAGGGGCTTGTATATATGTATTAAAACCAGGGGTGTGCTACGATTCTTTTTCCGCTGGTGTAACTGTGCAAAGTTTCTGACGTCATAACTATGCAAAGTTTCCCCTTTTCCTTAGACAAGGCCAAAACACATTTCTCCTGCACCACGAAGTTTGTGGATACAATTCCCAGCCAATTGTTAGTGCGGCTGAAAATCATTGTGCACATGTGTGTGCGTTCATTTTACAAACGTGTTGTTGTTCTCAGAAGCAAAACCCCATTTGTGAAGTTCCACCTTTCTAAAGTACCTTTATCAGAAAATAAAATATGTACAACCACATTTTCAACCTTTATTAATGGATACGTTTATCAGAAACTAAAACAAGTATCACCACATTTGAACCACATTAGCACATTAACATAACTCCGCAAAAAAAGGATTTAAAAAAAATCACCAAAAACAAACTATTAGTTGCAGTGGACGTTGTTTTAATATGAAAGAAATACAAGGATCACAGAGCAGACAAAAGGATGCCTTAAGATTCTACCCATATAATTGTAATGTGTTACTTATATCAAACTTAATACCCAGAGGCCCCATGGATCGAACCTGTGTTGCTCTCCGTGGCCTTGCTTCCAAGCCGAGCGTGTTGCCCCTGAGTTCTCCTTCCGGGACAACGTCATGAGGAGGTCGCCAACCATCAGCCCTGGGAGTCCTGAGAGAGAGAAGAACAGGAAGTGGAGTTGGTACACCGTGCAGCCTGATGGCTGATGTGATGCCATGCCCATTTCTATCATACTTTTTTGACTGGAAGTAATTGGTTGTCAAAAAATGATTTCAGCAAATAGTTCACTTCAGTAATGTTTTGACACACACTTCCCTGCTTCAACAGATATTAGAAGAATCGTTTTTTTTCAGTTATCCCTGCTTGTGCAGAGGAAAAATAGGCCTCACTTCCAGAGAGAGCACCATGGATCAGTATAAAATACACCCATGCTTAAATCCACGCAAAACCTCATGGTGGCTGCGCAAAACTTCGTAACTTCTCAAAGTTTGCAAAGTTTTGCAGCAAACTTCATGAAGTAGGCAAATGAGCACAACTTTGCACAACCCTGTTTAAAAGCAACGTTTCAGTGTAATGTCTCGAATTCTCACAGGTTCCTCACTTTCCTCAATTTGAGGATGGACATTGATTGTTGAGAGCTGCAGTTGACACTGCTGCCCTATATCTTTAAATGTACAGGTGTGCATGCTGACCCTGGGAAAGGTGGGGTCAAGGTGGGCATCCGGGATGCCCACTTTTTCACTCCTTTTCATTGTCCCCTTCATCAACAACCCTCTTGTTGCTGTAGTTGAGGGAATGGCTTGCTTTTCCCTTTGGTTCAGGTAAAAATGTTTTATAAAAGGCAGGCAAGCTTACAAAAATGTTACCTCCACCTCTTGGATGGAGGGAAAACGTTGCGGTATTTTCATACAGTATTGTTTAAATAGAATGATTTCCTATTTTTCTTGATCTGTTGCTTCCAGCCAATCTTTTTCCGCCCTGATGCCTGCAGGTTCTGGTGCATTATAAAAAGATAAATAAATATTGTATTTCATGATTAGGTGGTATTTACTGCATGCGCTACCCCCTAAGCACAAATACCTCCAACCCCCTGTGATCTGATGGTGGTAAAAATAGGAGGTACTTAGAATCCCGCCTATCTACCATGACTACTAAACACATGATGAGTCCAACTTCAATACCTCCTATTTTTAAAACACCTCCTAGTTATGTGTTGGTATTACAAGGTCTGGTTACTGCATATGCTGCAGGTAAAGTACTTCATGGGGTAGATATGGGTTATTTACCCATGCAGTAGTTTGTATGTGCCCCGTGTAGGAAATATCTCATGAAATTTAAACAGCTTTTAGTGTAACCAAATGACCATACAGAGAGCACAGTATAATGCCGCTTCGTCAGGCTGGTCCATAGCAGTGTCCAAAAAAAGATCAGCTCTCTAGAGATTCCGAAGGAGGCCATCATTATGCGCATTCTACGCTGTGTAGTATTGTAAATCGCTCGCAGCGGGTGGCAACGTATTCATAATTCCCGGTGCTGCTCCTGAAGCTTTCTCCTCTCCTCTTGTCATCCAACCATTTCCCTGGTGCTAAAGTGCCAGACAAGTGCGTTCAGACGAGCTCTTCACAGCGGGAGCTCAGGAGCTGCCAAAATGAGGGCAATTGCTGCTTGTGCGCCAAAGTCTAAAAGCTACTGTTTCACAGCCACTTTCCGCAATTACTCATAAAGCAGGTATCAATCAGCATATCGCGCGCAGTGAAACCGCTCTCCATTCCAAAGTGACTACCCTTCCAATGCGCGCCTGACCGATTCAAGTGCACGCGGCGCACGCGCGCTTGCGCAATCTTACAGTCGGCGACGAGGAGTACGCACCCATTACTATCCGTCTGGACGAGTAGCGGCGCGACTGCATAGAACATGTCCTTGCGTCGTTTTTCTCGCAGCACAGAATTGGAGTTTTGAGATACCGTATTGTTCAGCATCTCATAATCGCTGTCGGCATCAATAGAATTGAGCAAAACTCTGAAAATTGATGTGAGTAAAATCAGACGAAGGAGAACTTAAACTTATTTTTACGCCATCACATTTCCACTTTTTTTAAACTGGCATGTTCTATATTCGCTTCTCCTGAAAATGTTGACGAAAAAAATCCGGATGTGCTTGTTGTGCACATTCGGCTTGATACAATTTTATGAATTTCGAAAATGTCAAACAAGGCGAGCGGGGGTTGCGGGGATGCCCCCTGCTCCTTTTGTTCGACATTATGGGTTCCATGGCAGCGGGGGTGTCCCCTGCTTCTATTACATGGAAAGAGGGAGACAAAAAAGAAAAAAAAGAAGGAAAGGACCCTGTAGCGTCAGTTCGCACCTATAATTGGGAGATGGAACTTATGTTGCAGGGAGAAGCCCGATACAGGGAGTCAAAAGCAGGTAATGCCGGTATTTGAGTGTCATTTTAAGGGATATAGAGGTGGTGGGTAGAGGGGATAAGAGCATAAGAATCTTTCGTTATGTGAAAATTACAGCTTTGCATTTTTCGGCTGCATTCAAATCCACCGCAATGTTTCACGTAGATCCGGTTTATTAACTTACTTAATGACTATATATTTATTAGTAAAATGCAGCATCCAGTGAGCATCACCATTTTGACTAAATTTAGTCAAATGCAACCAATCTTCACAATACATTGCATTTACATAAAATGGCGAACTACTGAAAATTGCAAATTTAGCAAGCGTTGGTCTGTTGGGAAGGGGGCCCAGGTCCTGGTGAGAGGGGCTATGCAGCAGAATTGCCCGTGTGGACTCTCATAGGGTCCATCAGCCTGATGGTTTCTCAAAAGGCGGCGGGTCAATGTTCACCAGAGTTCACGGGCATCAGGAGTTCTGATTGCGGAAGGCCCTTTTTATGGTCATAAGAGCTGTGCCTGAAAAAGATAGAAATTATAGTGTTGCTAAACATGTGCAAATTATGATATGCAGTGGTGTGTGTGTGTGTGTGGTGTATGGTGCATGCATTTATTATGTGCTTGATGTATTTTTGTAGAATTCTGGCTTTCCACTGAATTTCCCTAGAGATGTTGATACTGAAATTTATGGCCACAAGATGACCAAAGAACTGTGGTTTGGTGGTGCTGCCAGTCTTTGGCCAGGGAAAGGCAGACACTTCCTGATCCTGACCTTGGGGATGGTACTCTGTGGGACGATCACCTAGGAGGAGAAAAGTCTACAGGAGCTGAGAGGAATCAATGGGGTGAGACACAGTATTTGCCTTCCTTTATGCAAGAGGTGATTCCAATGCAGAAATACCTGTTCGCTTGTTGCCACAATACTATTTCTGTTCCACTTGTTAAACACCTAAAAGTGGATGATATCAACCAAATCTCCTATGGAATAAAAGTAAATAACACCCATTCTATACCCTCTAGCGCTAGATGCTTCTCTAACTCAAAGGTTCTATAACCTCTAGCGCTAGATGCTTCTCTAACTCAAAGGTTCTATAACCTCTAGCGCTAGATGCTTCTCTAACTCAAAGGTTCTATAACCTCTAGCGCTAGATGCTTCTCTAACTCAAAGGTTCTATAACCTCTTGCGCTAGATGCTTCTCTAACTCAAAGGTTCTATAACCTCTAGCGCTAAATGCTTCTCTAACTCAAAGGTTCTATAACCTCTAGCGCTAGATGCTTCTCTAACTCAAAGGTTCTATAACCTCTAGCGCTAGATGCTTCTCTAACTCAAAGGGGGGGTAATAGAAAGAAGTATGAAAATAAGAATCACCAAAAGTCTAGAACAATGTATTCTTCTTTCCAAACAAGACTGATCACTGAATCACAAAGAGTTAGAAGAACGTTGTAGAAACTAGAAGGCAAAATAGCAAATCACAAAGAGTTAGAAGAACTAACTTTATTGCTATGGACTCCAAGTCCCATAATTCCCTCAGTACTGGGATGAGGAAGAGGGATGCAGAGGAACACTACTGTGGGAGTGATCTCATAATTAGTGTAAATGACCTACACCTGAATGGGAATGAGAGACTTAAAAAGACCCCTCAGGTGCAGGCATCAGAGACGTAGAGAGAGCAAGCAGAGCAGTTGAAGAAGAGGAAGCAGTGATTCTTGTTAAAACGAAATGACTGTATAAATAAGCGCATGAGAGTGTGGCAAGCCCAGGAAACACAGGGGAAAGCTGTAAACAGTTTGACAGCTTTCAAGCATTACCCAAGCCAAGAGTGTATTACCAACCCGCAATAGCATTATAACAAACAGTACTCAAGGCAAGAGGAGGAGATTGAGAGACTGAATGATTGTGAGACTTACTGCTTATATGCTATGACATACAGATCTTCAGGTGATAAGAACCTACATTGCCAAAGCCAAGAAAGAAGAAAATTGAGACTACTTGTTGGTCATTATTTGGTTGTTGTTAGAGAGGGGAAAGAAAGGTGGCAAACAGGCGTCCCTTCTGGAGATGGTTATCCAGAGGTGGAGGAGCATAGCTGCCAAGAGGTCTTAAAGAGCACTAATGTGGTTCCTTGTTTTCCCCGTACTTGTTTAAAGTTTGAGGCTAAAGAAGCTGAATGAAGTTGTTGTTTTTCTGTAAGTTTGAAGTTACCACTGAAGCCCTTTTCTGTTCTTGTTGTTGAATACGTAGACGGGCAGGCGGGTATACCCATAGGGCAAGAAGTGGTTGCATAAAAGAGCATGTCAAAGAAATAGTGGTAGTTGATGCAAGTGCCGAACTGTGGTTCTAAAAACTCATATTGATTCATAACATTTGAAGAAGAGTTGTGAAAATATGTTGAAGAAAACCTCTTTTAAAACCAAAATTGCAGTAAAGCATCCTAACAAAGACATTTGTTGTTTCTGTAAAGGTGAAACCTGTACTTACTTCTGGAAGAATTGGGACAGTTTATTTATTTCCGAAACCGAAAGTTGTAACAACCCTCTTGACAAAGACATGTATTGTTGCTATAAAGGTGAAACCTATTCTTACTCCAGGAGGAGTTGGAATAGTTTCTTTCTTTCTTTCTGAAGCCAGAAGACTGTGACTATTATTCTGACAAACACAAGTGGTGTTTCTTGTTTTGAAAAGCCAAATGCGAGACAGTTTGCATTCCAGGAGGAGTGGGCACTTGTGATTTCTTGAGATCCTTTAATGAAGCAACAGAACTTTGTGTGATTGAGTGTCACATTTTACGAACTGAGTTGGAATGTTAGGCTAAACCAGATTTCCTTGTTTCCTTTGAACTATGGAGAAAAACCCTTCTTCAGATCTGGCGAAGGGAATCCAACCCAGGTTTTGAGAGGAAATATTGATCCTATTGTGAATCCAATCATATGTTATACAGAACTATTGAATTGAATTGCCATATATTTCCTTATTGCTATATAGGTTGTACAAGTGTGAGGGTTAGATATCCTTCAATTACAGTGTTTCCTTTAGTTTATTTTAGGCAGGGAAATCCTCGTCAGGGTACAGATAGTGAGGCGTTTATCCAACCTGCTTATTTAATACAATGGCTATAGTTGAAAACTCTTTACAAAGTTGTCCGCCTCACATCTTGGACCGTCACAAGATATGGCTATATTTTACAGAGAAGCAGGAACCGACATCAAATAGTTATAAAATTACTGGAAGGAATAACCCCAAACCTGTCCCGGAAATTAAGAGAACACTCCGTGCCCAAGTTGTTTCTTATTTGGTCCAATTCCCTCCAGCATTTTTTTTGTGCTTCAGGTTGATAAAATATGGACGTTTTCTCTATGGGTAAATGCACTACAGTAGGCCGAAAACAGGATTTATTTGCTTTCTGAATAAAGTTTAAATTTTTTAACGAATCCTTCCCATAATTTCCCATCTGGGGGGCTGCGACAAACATTTTGTTTGGAAAATGTCAGCCAAATCCTTCATGTAAGTCAAAAGTTATAAGCGCAGGAATTTTCAGATTTCCTCTGGCTCATGATATACACTGCAACTAGATAGATAGATAGATAGATAGATAGATAGATAGATAGATAGATAGATAGATAGATAGATAGATAGATAGAGCCTCATTACAAGTTTTGAGGTAGCCATGCCCTTAATAAGCTGCCTCCAAACTCGGGTCCGGGTTCCCTGAATGGGGAAATACCGGGCCATTCCGACCTTGGAGGGCCCGGTATTTCCCCATTCAGGGAACCCGGACCCAGACCATCCCCATTCCCATTGAGCCCAAACAGGGCTCAATGGGAATGGGGAGCATGCTAACAATGGGCCCGTTAATGACAGGCCCGTTGTTAGCATGTTGGCCCCCTCGTACCAGACGCTCGGATGTCTGGTAACACCAGACGTCCAGAGCGGGTCCTGCAAGGGGACCTCGTAATAGGGCGGTATGGGGTTAACGGCTCTGGCACCTTTACAGTTGCCGTTAACCCCTTATCGCCCACCTCGTAATGAGGCTCTGTATGTCCGTGCTATACAGTGCCTAAAATAGAGTGCATACTGTACTTTTCTCTAGTACAGTGCAGAACTAGACAGCAACTCAAATGCTCTGTGCTGGAAAACTGCCCATACATGGATATATTCTATGGAGCAGATATACAGGGCCACACTAACAGCCAATCTTTAGCCTTTATTGAGAAAACGGTTTTCAAAAACCCAGATAAAACTTCCAAAGGTCCCCGAAACACTGCATTTTATATCGAGTGTGATGAATAGGCAATAATTGATCATGCAGCCCTTAAGCAATTTTTTTACTGGGTGAGATGTTGGATGACACCTGAACTGGGAAGGTATAGGGAAACACTCCAGCACATCATGACTAGCGCAGGTGGACAATCCTTTCCATGGGTGGGGCATGTACAGCAGTGTCTCACAGCATTGAACGTGAACAGTCTCTGGTTCAGTCCAAGAGTCACGGCCAGAGGTAGTAAAAGCCATGTGCCCTGTCTTGGGAAAGGGTGAAGGAGTCCTGTTCCTCATTGAGTTCTGAGCATCAAGCAGGATCCAGGATTTAAAGCATACTTAGACACTATCCATGCCATAGATGCACGTGCTTTACATACTGAGTTCCGACTGAACACGCTGAAGGTCGCTAACTTCAGGAGACATTAGCATGGTCATGCCTCTCTTATTTGACCGTGTGGGGAACTAATAACAAGTCTATTTCCAATGTGTTGCTGCTTTGCAATGGTTTTAAAGATCTGAGGGCTATGTACTTGTATCCGCTGTTCAGAATTGCACACATCCGCCGCGTGAAGGATGCAATGATCTATTGTGAAGCTACCTCTGACTTAATCTAGTTCATTATGTCGCTAAGTTTATTCACCATGCATGGATAGAGTATGATACAACGACCAGCAGCTAACACAAGTGAAGCAGCAATCTAATAACTGGCATACATTCTTGATCCCTCTTATTGTGAGAGCTAATACTTAACTAACGATAATGTGCTCTTTTCGTTTGTTTTAATATAATATTCATTGGATGTTTTAATTTGTGTAACCATTTTTTATACAGCCTGTCTGCATTGCTACTAATGTTCTATTTTAAAACTTGTTTTCATGTATCTTTGGCACTTTTTCAAATTTTTGCTGACTTTGCACATTTTATGATGTATTTGTTGTTGTTGTTGACGTGTTACTAAAGACTCAAGTCCAATAAAGCTTATATGAGTGAACGAACGAACGAACAAACGTACGTACGTACATACGTACGTACGTACGTATGAACGTTGTATGGACATTAAACGCCACACCTCCTGCAAATGATTAACACAAATAAGATGTGGCTAAAGACTATTTGGATCTTTTGAAAGAGCTAACCTGTTGTGTTGCGAACATCCAAATATTTATAGTCAAAGGTTGGACTTATGACCAGCGTAACAAGCAAAACAAGTGTATCCAGATACGACATGATCGCGGACATCCCAGTCGAAAAAATATTAAAAATACTAAGCACATATTTAATATGTAGCTGCCACTCAATCTACAATCTACAGGCTTCAGGGTGTTTGAATAGGCTTGCAAAACATTTAAAAATGTGGCTCTTGCGTCAGGATGAAAATTCCAATTTCTCACAAAGCTGTTGTTTAGAAAACATTTCGCAAAAACATTTTTCACTTGAATAATTGAGCGACCTGTGATACAAGACATTTTTTGCTTGCATTCCGTGGGTTACATTAATTCAACACTATGATAAAACATTAAAGCATATTCCTCATTAGCACACAGGGCGGGGGAGCCAGCCATCAGGTTGCCTGGATCATGCACTGAATCCCATGATCCAAGCCCACGTTCCAAGCAACCTGATGGCTGCTTCCCCGCCTCACCATCTTCCCTCCACCCTCACACAGCTTATTCTTTTTGCGGCAGTCAACCGCCGCTCCAGCCTCCCAGGCCGCCATGGAAATGGAAGAATTGCTTTTCCCTACCTCCCTCATTGAGAGCTAACCAACCTTTCTTCATGTTCAGGTGCAATACTATAAAGTGGCTTGTTACTAACGACATCTCTGGATAGCACCAGTGCTATACCTATGGGGATAACTAACTTATTGACTGTGCTCAGTAACCTCTATCTGACTACCTATTTATTTTCTTTGGCCCTTTACATTATGAATATACTTCCTCACCTATTTTTGTATAATTCACTGTATCCATTGTATTTTTGTATGTACCGCAACTAAGCTAAAAGTATACTTGTAACCTTTCTGTGACAGGCACCCAGATACCTCCGGGTTGGGTGCGCCATAAAAATAAATAAACAAACAAACAAAAATGGTCCGGAGCAGGAGTCTGCAGATGTTTTGAACTACCACTCCCATGATTCTTCACATTTGACTATTTTGGTTAGGATTTATGGGAGGTGTAGTCCAAAACAGCTGATGAGCCAAAGGTTTCAGACCACTGGTCCAGATGGTTGTCACCTAATCTACAGAACTCCCTTCGTGAGGAGTTTCATCCAACAGTGGAATTTCTGTCCTTAAAAAAAAGTCTTGCTGTCCTCATGCCTCTGTCATCTAAACGTCGTACTTTCCATGTGCATGGGGTTGTTTGCACTATGGTAATGAGATCAGATAGCTAGCATTGACCTCATTCTTAACATTGTTAAGAAAAGCAGAAGACAACAATTCCCTTACCTTCCCATGCAAAGACATCTTCACAACAATAGAAAGCAGTTGTCCTGAAACAATGTCTTTCAACATATGTGGGAGTTACACAGAACACAATTCATATGCATAAGACAACTAAGACTCTCCAAAAGGAAAGACAAAGAAAGTCTAGAAAGAGTCATTGTGCAAACAACTCCCCTCTAAATTACCATAACTTGCCAATAACCTTTTGGTCACCTTCAACCGGCCGTATTAGGGGGGCTTGTAAACTGTGTGGGCCATCAAGAATCCACCTGCTAAGTGCCCCCCCCCTCGTGGTGGTAAATGATCAATCCTTCAGACGACCCCAAGTCAATCCTTGGGTGTCCCAAGAAAAGTGGGGAGCTGCCTAGGTCAGGGAGGAACGCTCATGTCATCTAAGGAGAAATATTGTCTTATGATTAAGGAGGGAAAGGATCCACGGTTACACCCATATGCCAGAAGTACTCCCAGAGTGAAGAAACCAAGAGGAATTCACCCCAAGGCAATATTTGAAAGTCACATGACACAAGCACGTAATTGCCAGGTATTTTTTGAGGTCCATTTGCAGATCCGGATGTGGTGTGGAACATGGTAAGCAGCTAGTGCTGGGTGCACAAGCATTTGAATGGAACATGAAACTTCGGTGAGGAAGGATAGCTCAGGGGCAACGCGTTTGTCTTGGAAGCAGGACAACGCAGCGCAACACAAATTTGAAACTTGATCCTGCGCTTAAAAACCACTCGCTGCTTAGAAACCACTTGCTGGTGTTAAGGACGTTGTAAAAGAACAATTATAAATGAGTTGTGTTACAGTGAGAAGGAAATGAGCAGAAGGCTAGGGTGACAAAACCTTTACAAAGAAGATACAGACCAGGAGGTGGCTGTGTTGAATGAACCACACTGTATAGCAGGACAGGATTACAGGCAAGGCTAGGAGCCTGGCCCCAGAAAGGCCATAGGAGGAGAAGCTGAAAGTACAGCAGGCTTCTGGGGCTCGAGTCCAGACACAGGTAGCTGCAGTGTCACCAGAACCCACTAAAGAGGTTTGCAATATTGGAGAAACCCTTTGATGGATACATTATAATTGCAGCATTCTGAAAAGCCCAGCTAGAGGGGCATACATTCCTACACCAGAGGGCCCCTAGGGGAGGAGGAAAAAGTCAGTAAAACATCCCCAGATGGCAAGAAGGGTAACAATGCTGGGATTACCCTGGTCAAAATGTAAAGGCTGCAGCATCGCAGGAGACAAAGCAACATTGACATGGTCTGATAAGAGGTTTGCTGGGGCGCTTACAACTACCCTGAGACTGTTAGTGATCTGGGGGATATGTCCCACAATGTGCACATTGGACTCAAAAGAACTCAATCAAATTAGGATAGGTCATCAGTTTATTAATGTGAGTCTCCCAGCTTTTCCCGTAGGTCCTGCAAGAGGTCCTCTCATCTCATTCTGACTGTAGACAACAGGAGGAAGGAGTACAATGTCCGAGAACTTCAAGTCCGGCATACTTGACTTTCCCAGATCAGGCTTGAGGTAGAGGGAAGACCTTCCCTACTGACACTACCAGATACCCACATACCCTCCTGGCCCCCGGATTCCACCAGGTACTGTTGGGTAGGGTAGATCCATTGTTGATCCAGATATTGGACTTCTCCCAGAGTCAATGGTTTACGTGACAAGACCTTGAATTTCACAAGAATCCATCATGGTGTCCATCCAGGACAGGACATAAAGAAAGCGGCAGAATAGCATTGTCCGTTACAGTATGTTATTCTATTTTATGTTATTTGGTTTTGTACAGCGCACTGTGACCCGAAGGTATCCTGGCGCTAAAGAGGCAAATAACCGCAGGAACAGGGTAAGAGCTGCCGAGGATGACATAGGGAAAAGAATGGTCTTCAAGGATTTCCGAAACTGAGCATGGGCCTTCGTCACCCTCAGAGCTGCGGGAAGAGTGCAACACAGGGATGGGGCTGGGATGCAAAAAGCAGTGCCACCCACAGATGTCTTCTTAAACCTGTGTACAACAAGGAGGCCTGTGATAGCCGATCGAAGGGCATTGGCTGGAGAATAGGGAATAATCTTCTCCTGTAAGTAGAGAGCCTCTTGTTTATGCGAAACACGATGGGTCAGACGGAGATCCTTACAAACCACCTATTTCAAATAGTTCATCTGACGATTTGCTGTCTTGTGCCAACAGTGGGTACAACTCCTCAATGCCATGAATGGGCCTCTACACTGAGTTTGTGGCAAGCCTAAACCTAACTCTGTCATGGGTCCATCTTCCTGCAGCTCGATACTCTCTAATACTGGAGCGCTATCATGCAGCACCCCCTAGAGGAAACATAAGGTAAGGGTTACTGGAAGTACATACCTATTGGTGTAACATTGGTGGTAGAGAAAAGCACTAGGAGGTAAGTAGGGTTGCTAAGCTCTTGATAATTTCCAACTGGGTGAAGAATCCATCATACCTTTAAAAAAAATAAAAACTTTAGGAGTGACTTTTGACCAACATCTGTCTATGAAACAGCATGTTAGTAGTATTGTCTCTTCATGTGCATACTACATTAAACTTTTAACACATCTAAGGCCTCTTATCTCACAGGACAATGCAGAAACTACCGCGAGAGCAATAGTAGGCTCTAAAATAGACTACTGCTCGAGTCCTCTTATGGGAATTAACAAATCTGAAAGCAACAGGCTGCAAATCTGTCAAAATGGGGCTATGAGAGCCGTTATGAAACTCAAACACAGGGATCATGTCACACCAACAAGACGTGAGCTGCACTGGCTGCCTGTGTCCGCTAGAGCTCTATTCCGTACCTTGACTATTGTTCATAAGTGCAGAACTGGGAAGATGCCTGATTACTTACAACAGTTACTACCTTTAAGAACTAGCACAAGAGCTCTTAGGTCAAACGATCTGTCCCTTCTATCTGAACCTAAGTGCCACGCCGTCAGAACAACAGAGGCAGCTTTCTTTTCTGCTGGACCCAGAGCGTGGAACGCTCTTCCGCTGGAGATAAGATCTATTGAATCTTTAGAATTCTTTAAAAAAAGACTAAAGACCTATCTGTTCCATTAAACAATGTATCTGCCTGTGATATAACCCCGCTCAGCCATATCTCATGATTATGTCTCATGTTTTCTGTTATTTGTGTTTTGTAGTGCCCTCACGCCTTCGGGTTCATGGATGCGCTATACAAGTGTATTGAAGTAAAGTAAAGTTAAAGACAGCTGCATCCAGACTGGAGAGCATCGGTTTGAGTCCTGGCAGGACTGGCTGACCCCTTCCTCCTTCAGAGGCCCATAAGTTGAGCACCATTACATTGAATAATAATAACCCTTGTTAATACAGACCTTACAACTAAAGTATGTTTTTACAAACATTTGACAATTTTTGTGTTGTTATTAAGCAGTGATATCTGGCTGCATTATGAGAGCAAGTCCAATAAAAGCCAAATCCAGGACCTTTTAAGGGCTACCATAATTACAAAGGTTTCAATATTTTTGGGTTCTAGACAGCATTTTCCATGCAATCATGTTTCCAGTTTCACATGAACAGACACTGCTTTTTGTACTGCACACCATTAAAATCAGGACGCCTCAACCATTAGCAGCTGCAGTCCTGACTCCAGGTCGCACTGTGAAAGCGCAAGACCATGCACTGAGTCTTTGCTTTGCTCCTTTGCTTTTTGATTTTTGGGCTATTTGCTAGTTGGACTACTGGAAAATGTACTACATTGACCTCCTTGTTCTGGCAGTTGTTGGAGTCTGGCAGGAAAACAGCACTCCCTTCTCTCCTTGCTGTATGGTTTCACATGTACTTATCGAGCAATGATTTGGAAAGAAATGGATGGAAAACTCCTGATGTTTATGAGTGAGTTTGCTGCATGATATAGTAGACGTGTCATGGCAATGACCATAGGGACATTTACTTTTAACTAGACATTGGGCCTCATTACAAGTGTGAAGGTCCAGAAATAAGGGTGCCGGTCGCACCGTACAGGCCCCCTTTCTCGATCGCCACACTACAACACTGTGGCTGGGGCCCGTTCAGCTCTACAGGTCAGACCTGCCAGGCATAAATGCACCCGCCCGCAGCGTTTTCACAGAAGCACCGGCACTGTTAACAACGGTGCCGGTAGTTCCATGTCCCCATTCACATGGGAATGGGGACTAACACTTTCCGCTGCCGGATATCCCCGGTCTCTGGGACATGTAATGTCCTGGTGGCACCAGGATCTAAGGTGGTGGAAACGGTGTTACGAGTCCGACGACAAACCACGGGAGCGGCGCGTTGCCGCCAGACTTGTAATGAGGCCCAATGTTCTGCCATGTTTTACTTGCTTTAAATGTGTCATTGTTTGCGACAGTCACCCCCTTTAATACATGTCTCTTTAAGTTGTGCCCACTGCACCGGGCTAATTTGCCTAATAAGGGTAAAGTTTGTCTGTGATTGTTGTACATGTTTGAGAGGTGTTACTGGAGCTGTGCCTTTAACGTTTCCATTATTGGGAATTGCTGAAGTTAGCCATGGTTCTTCCTCATTAGAAATTAGCATAACTGCACCGTCTCATTGTGCAAAGGGTATTTTTGCAGCACAAAGTCAGTGCAAACTCATTTTGTACTGCAAAAATCACCACTAGCACTGACTTTGCACTGCAAAAATACACTTTGCGCAGTTCCATGACTCAGCGTTTGTGTCGTCAGTGCAAAGTCACTTTTCAGCAGTGCAAAGTCACTTTGAACCGTGCAAAAATTCCATGAATCGGGCACTCAATGTGCAACACACATACCCTCTTTTTGTGATTGCTACGGAAGAACAGATCTCAGTGGCAACCTTCCACAACACACACACATGACACTCGTGGTCAATGACTCCTGCGCTGCGGAGGAGACAATCCCAGAGTTGGTTAGAGGCAAGAAATGACAATAACTCGCATCAGAGGCGTTGCTAGGGGGGCTGAGGTGGTTATAGGCCCAGGTCATTTGGTTGCAGCCCTGTATGGAAGCTTAGGGTCTAGAACCAAAAGGCTTGCTAGCCACAAGTCCTGACAGTCCCAATATTAGCGTAGCCCCGGATCTTTTCCAGACCTAGCAACACCCCTGACTGGCATCAGTTGCTAGTGCCATCACATATTCCATCCTGCTGTGATGATGAAAGAGAGGGTTCCGGCAAGTGCTGGTGCGTTCGTGTGACTTTGAGAGTGATTCTTGAGCACCAACAGGACTCACCAGAAAGGTGCTTATCGTCCGAATCGCGAATGTGGATGTACTCCATTCTGTATCTGCACTATGCATGATGTATTATGCACTTTGCTATGTTGTTTTATAATTTGCAATGTGTATCTTTATTCCCTTTATTGTGCTGCATGTGGTGCTAAATGGATGCAGTCATTGTCAATATGGAGCATATTGAAAATTCGTCTTACATTTTCCGAATATGCGTGCACTTACATCCCTCCAGAAGGTCTTCAAGGCACCCCTGTCCTAGACACCTGTCCACGCTAATAGACATATTGCTCAGTAAACGCTTCTGCAAGGACATGCTTTGAGGGTACAAAGGAAAGATGACCAAACTAAAAACGAAGAGAGGTTACGCTTCTTTAACCTATTGCCAGTCAGATAGCACAGCGAGCTAAGCGCTGACCCCTTATATCTGTGCGATGCCTGCTGTGGCAGGTTTGAATACCGGCAGGGTCAACTCAGCCTTTCATCCTTCCGAGGTTGATAAATGGAGTACCTCTCTGTGGGATCATAATGTCTTCTGTTATTTGAGTGCTCTTAGACCTATGGGTGTGTAGCGCTATATAAGAAATAAATGATCATTATTACATTAGCAGTTTTTTAATATAACACGTAAAACATGTTCAACACATCTGGCCAAGAGGCCTTATGGCTTAGAACAGGCAAGGAGTGAAATAGGGTTGGAGGAAAGGTGTTTGGGCGTCCAGGGTGTGGCCTATGTTTTAAGTATGCGCTCACGCGTGGTGATAAGTATAAGGAAAGGGGTGCTGGATTGAGTTGGATTACCATTGGGGGATTCTCCTCTTTCATCAACTGCTTTTTATGCAGTCCTACCACCTGTAGATGTGGGTGACAAATCCTACCACTACTTTTAGAATGGCAGGGGTTCATGGCTCCAGCCTGCTGCATCAGAGGTGGCCGCAAAACAGAGAGCCAGCGGCTGCGCAGCAAGACTTAACTAGTACAGGGAGGAAGGATAGCTCATTCTTCGAAGCAAGACAGTGCGGCGCAATACAGGTTTGAATCCCGGTCCCACGCTGAGAAACCACTTGCTGGTATTAAGCGCATTATAAATGAGCAATAAAATAAATAAATATATATGTGTGCAATTCAGGCTGTCCGGTCGTTTAGGGGGAGGGATTGCTGATAAATGATGGTCTGTTACAGAGACCGGGGGGCCAATGCCCTGTGCATGTAGACCTCCGGTCATCACTGGGGCAGCACGATACCATACATCCCATGGCTGACGCTGCCTCCGTGTGCAGTGCTGCAGTCACAGTGCAGTGCACAGAAATAATCCTTGCTGAGCCCGGAGTGGCCCACAATGCTTTCCGAGATCTGCGTGAACCACGTCTGCCAAGACAATTGGGTGTTTTACATAGTTTTTGACTTCAAACAAAATGAACTGTGTCCAATCTTTCTAGTATTTTGAATTGAACGTCCCAGTGACTGTTGGAACACCCAAAAGACACAATGGAAGAAGCACTCTTGATCAGCCAGCAACAGTTGCCTTTTCAGAGACAATGGAAGCACACTTGATCAGCCAGCAACAGTTGCCTTTTCAGAGACAATGAAAGAAGCACTCTTGATCAGCCAGCAACAGTTGCCTTTTCAGAGACAATGAAAGAAGCACTCTTGATTAGCCAGCAACAGTTGCCTCGGATTGAATATATCTCCCTTTGAGGCTTGCCAGGCTGTATACACTCATTTCTCTTGTCTCATATGTGTGCCTGCACACCTGATGTAGCCACCGTACCATGAGGTGAGGCTTGCCAAGCTGTATGCACACCTACCTTAACTCATATGCTTGTGTGCAAGCCTGATGTAGCCCCCCCCGTACCATGAGGTGAGGCTTGCCAAGCTGTATGCACACCTGCCTTAACTCATATGCTTATGTGCAAGCCTGATGTAGCCCCCGTACCGTGAGGTGAGGCTTGCCAGGCTGTATAACCACCTAGCTTATCTCATATGCTTGTCTGCATGCCTGATGTAGCCCCTGTACCATGAGGTGAGGCTTGCCAGGCTGTATAAACACACCTATCTTGTCTCATATGCTTGACTGCATGCCTGATGTAGCCCCCCCAAACAGCATGCCTGTGATTACGCGCGTGTGCCTTTGTTGAGGTCGTCAAAGTGTTGCTATTTTTCAGGTGGGATGTCAAGTTGCTCCATGCCTGCTGTGAAATAATCCAGTCTTGGATTTAGTCTCTGTCCTGTTGCATTCTGGTACTTTTAGTCCTGTATTTCTAAACAACATGAATGCAAAATGACCCCTTCTCACAATGCTGGGTCATTTGGGAGCTCCGTTCTATGGAACGGGGGTGTGACTAAAGTAGTTGGGAGAGAAAGTGGGAAAAGGGTTGTCTGCATTTCTAGCTTTAACAATTTTAAACTTGGTTGATATTTTACATGCAAATTACTGCTGTGCCACACACAGAAAAGAAAAGCTTTTTACCTCTATATGGATGCATGCATGTATGTGTGTGATTTATCTAATGCAAACCCTGCTAGCAGGATATGGGGTGCTGTACAAGAGAGAGGCAGCTGGGGAAAGACAGGGACAGGGGAAACCAACACAAATGGTTGAACCCATGCAGTCAGGTTGGCATGTATGCTGATTATCAGAGCTCTTTGTGAAACCTACATACCAATGCTCGCATTCTGGCTGGGCCCTTTTTGCTTTTCATCCTTACACTGTAATAAAATGAGTACCGTTTAGTTGTGTACTAGTGCATCTATTATTTACACTGCAATTTAGATAGCACATAAAAGATCAAACGTTGGCCTGGTCCCTACGCAAAAGAAAAACCTCGGATTGAATATATCTCCATTTGAGGCTTGCCAGGCTGTATACACTCACTTCTCTTGTCTCATATGTGTGCCTGCACGCCTGATGTAGCCCCCGTACCATGAGGTGAGGCTTGCCAAGCTGTATGCACACCTACCTTAACTCATATGCTTGTGTGGAAGCCTGATGTAGCCCCCCCGTACCATGAGGTGAGGCTTGCCAAGCTGTATACACACCTGCCTTAACTCATATGCTTGTGTGCAAGCCTGATGTAGCCCCCGTACCATGAGGTGAGGCTTGCCAGGGTGTATAACCACCTATCTTATCTCATATGCTGGTCTGCACGCCTGATGTAGCCCCCGTACCATGAGGTGAGGCTTGCCAGGCTGTATAAACACGCCTATCTTGTCTCATATGCTTGCCTGCATGCCTGATGTAGCCCTGCGTACCATAAGGTGAGGCTTGCCAGGCTGTATACACACACCCATCTTGTCTCATATTCTTGTCTGCATGTCTGATGTTTCCCCATACCATGAGGTGATGCTTGCCAGGCCATATACACACACGTATCTTGTCTCCTATGCTTGAATGCACACCTGATGTAGCCACCGTACCATGAGGTGAGGCTTTTCCAGCCTGTATACACACTCCTAGATTGTCTCAAATGCTTGTCTGCACGCATGATGTTGCTCCCCGTACCATTATGTGAGGCTTGCCAGGCTGCATATACAGCCCTATCTTATCTCATATGCTTGCCAGCACGCCAGATATAGTCCGAATCGCATGAGGTGAGGCTTGCCAGTCTGCATACACACACCTATCTTTTCTCATATGCTTGTCTGCATCCTGGATGTAACCCTGTACCATGAGGTCTGATTTAGCCACCTGTACCATGAGGTGAGGCTTGCCAGCCTGTATACACACACCTATCTTATCTCATATGCTTGTCTGCATGCCTGATGTAGCCCTATGCCGTGAGATGAGGCTTTCCAGGCTGTATACACACACCTATATTGTCTCAAATGTTTGTCTGCATGCCTGACGTAGCCCCCCGTACCATGAGGTGAGGCTTGCCAGGCTGCAAACACACCCCTATCTTATCTCATATGCTTGTCTGCACCCCAGAAATAGTCCCCATACCATGAGGTGAGGCTTGCCAGTCTGCATACACACATCTATATTGTCTCAAATACTTGTCTGCATGCCAGATGTAGCCCCCCGTACCATAGGCTGAAGCTTGCCAGGCTGTATATACTCACCTATCTTGTCTCATATGCTTGTCTGCATGCCTGATGTAGCCCCCAAACCATGAGGCTAGGCTTTCCCAGTCTGTACACACACACCTATCCTGGCTCATATGCTTGACTGCACACTTGATGTATCCACTGTACCATGAGGTGAGGGTTGCCTGGCTGTATAAACACATCTATCTTGTCTCATATGCTTGACTGCATGCCTGATCTAGCCCCACGTACCATGAGGTGAGGCTTGCCAGGCTGTACACACACACCCATCTTGTCTCATATTCTTGTCTGCATGCCGGATGTTTCTCCCATACCATGAGGTGATGCTTGCCATGTCATCACACACACGTATCTTGTCTCCTATGCTTGAATGCACACCTGATGTAGCCACCGTACCATGAGGTGAAGCTTTCCCAGTCTGCATACACACACCTATCTTGTCTCATATGCTTGTCTGCATGCCTGATGTAGCCCTGTGCCATGAGGTGAGGCTTGCCAGGCTGCATACACACACCTATATTGTCACAAATGCTTGTCTGCACGCCTGATGTAGCTCCTTGTACCATGAGGTGAGGCTTGCCAGACTGTATACCTACACCTAGCTTGTCTCATATGCTTGTCTGCACATTTTATGTAGCCCCCATCCCATGAGGTGTCTGCATGCCAGATGTAGCCCCAAGTACCATAGGCTGAAGCTTGCCAGGCTGTATATACTCACCTATCTTGTCTCATATGCTTGTCTGCATGCCTGATGTAGCCCCCAAACCATGAGGCTAGGCTTTCCCAGTCTGCACACACACACCTATCCTGGCTCATATGCTTGACTGTGCACCTGATGTATCCACTGTACCATGAGGTGAGGTTTGCCAGGCTGTATAAGCACACCTATCTTGTCTCGTATGCTTGACTGCATGCCTGATCTAGCCCCGCGTACCATGAGGTGAGGCTTGCCAGGCTGTACACACACACCCATCTTGTCTCATATTCTTGTCTGCATGCCGGATGTTTCTCCCATACCATGAGGTGATGCTTGCCATGCCAGCACACACACGTATCTTTTCTCCTGTGCTTGAATGCACACCTGATGTAGCCACCGTACCATGAGGTGAAGCTTTCCCAGTCTGCATACACACACCTATCTTGTCCCATATGCTTGTCTGCATGCCTAATGTAGCTCCCTGCACCATGAGGTGAGGCTTGCCAGGCTGCCTACACACCCCTATCTTATCTCATATGCTTGTCTGCATGCCTAATGTAGCTCCCTGCACCATGAGGTGAGGCTTGCCAGGCTGCATACACACCCCTATCTTATCTCATATGCTTGTCTGCATGCCTAATGTACCCCGTACCATGAGGTGAGGCTTGCCAGACTGTATACCTACACCTAGCTTGTCTCATATGCTTGTCTGCACATTTTATGTAGTCCCCCATCCCATGAGGTGAGGCTTGCCAGGCTGTATACACATGCCATTTTTGTCTCATATGCTTGTCTGCATGCCTGATGTAGCCCCATGCCATGGGATGAGGCTTGCCAGGCTGTATACACATACCTATCGTGTCTCATATGCTTGTCTGCACGCCTGATATAGTGCCCATACCATGAGGTGAGGCTTGCCAGTGAGCATACACCTATCTTGTCGCATATGCTTGTCTGCACGCCTGTTGTAGCCCCCTGTACCACGAGGTGAGGCTTGCCAGCCTGAATACACACACCTATCTTGTCTCATATGCTTGCCTGCATGCCTGTTGTAGCCCTCTGTACCACGAGGTGAGGCTTGCCAGCCTGAACACACACACCTATCTTGTCTCCTATACTTGTCTGCACGCCTGATGTAGCCCCCTGTACCACGAGGTGAGGCTTGCCAGCCTGAACACACACACCTATCTTGTCTCATTTGCTTGCCTGCACGCCTGTTGTAGCCCCCTGTACCACGAGGTGAGGCTTGCCAGCCTGAACACACACACCTATCTTGTCTCCTATACTTGTCTGCACGGCTGATGTAGCCCCCTGTACCACGAGGTGAGGCTTGCCAGCCTCAACACACACACCTATCTTGTCTCCTATACTTGTCTGCACGGCTGATGTAGCCCCCTGTACCACGAGGTGCGGCTTGCAGACTGTATACACTCACCGATTCTGTCTGTAAGAATTATGCATGTTCTTGCACTTCTCTAAATGTACTATGCACTTTCTGTAACTAGCACCTAGATGCTTCTGGGTTTTGAGCGCTGAAATAAATGCAAAAATAAAATAAAGAAATTGTTTTTAAAACAAATATATCACTTTGGCCAGAATGTCCTTTTTTTGAGAAAATATTCAAAATAATAAATGCAGTTATTTTCACTTTGTTTAAAATGTCTTCATGTGTACTCTTTGCATTGCTTTTTAATGAATATTAATTATCTGTACCTCTTCATCTGTATTGCTTCGTTTGAAAGTATTGGTAATTACTATCATAATAACATACCATTAGAATAGCTCAGAGGCCTCTGTGTTTTAATACTTATGTAAAGAACCAAAATATGTATCAGGGGCAATGCGTTTGTCTTGGTAGCAAGACAACGCAGTGCAGCAAAGGTTTGAAACCCGATCCTGCGCTTAGAAATCACTCGTTGGTATTAAGCGTGTTATAAATGAACAGTAAAATAAATACATGTGTGTGGCGCCTTTAAATTAATAAGGGTGGTAGAAACCCCATGTGTATTGGAGCTGGAGCTGTGACAGGAAATCACATATAATTTCTTTTGATAATTAGGGATCACAATATTCAATGTATATTAATTCTTAATGTAATCGGAGCGCAATGGCCAGTTGTTCGCTGGGCACGCGTGGTGTGGTTTAGATGTGGAAGACCACATGAGAACGTTACCACATGAGGACCACATGAGGTCGTTACCACATGAGGACCACATGAGGTCGTTACCACATGAGGACCACATGAGGTCGTTACCAATGCAGCTTGTCTGGGTGGATGCTGGTCCCTTGGATCACGGTGCTGAGTGGCACCTGGGAGCCTGGAGGGCAGCAGGGAAGAAAAGGCTCGGTCACGGCGATCGTTTTTACGCTCTGATTAAATCACGCCTGAATGTACATTGAGTGTCGTGATCTCTCATTATCACAAGAAATGATATGTCAGATTACCTGTCACGGATCCAGCGCCAATGCACACAGGGTTTCTACCACCCTTCTTGCCTCAACATATGGGAATTTGAGTTTTCCCACTGAAACCTTGTACACGGCTGCAGGAATAAAACAGGCACCATCAAGAAACGATTGAGCGCAGGGTTCTGTCTTTCCTACAAGCTCGCAACCACCTTTAAATTAATAGGTGATGTGTAACTACATCACAAAAAGGAAATTGTACATTATGCCCCCCCAGAATTGCTGAAATGTCGTGCCCTCCCCACACCACCCTGGTTTCCGGGATACAGAGCGAGCGCACCCGCCACCGCGCCGCCACAGTGTTCATTGTACTGTGCCGGGTGTTCGAAATGTTGTTGGATCCAGGCTGCACCAAATAAGGAAAATAAATAAAACATTTCTTCATCATGTAGACTTTTTTGCCTCAGGCTCTAAAGCAACTAACTTACAATAAAAGCAGTTGCACACGTTTGCCCGAGAAGGCCTGATGCATGCATGTTAAAGGATATTTATACCACTCACTATCACCACCGTAGTGCTCCCCTGGCGCGTAGAAAAGGATAGAAAATTATAAATCAGTAAAATGTATGGAACGCTGAACGTCAGTGCTGAATTCCACCCAAATTAAATGTTATTCTTGCACATTAAAAATGCATGGCTGTTTGTGCTGTCTGAAATATCCCGGTACATTGGAACGGAAACTGATTCGGCAGGCCTTGGCGGGCGCAGGGTGCGTGGGGGGTGCGGCTTCCGGGTATCTGCGCGGTCCGCGCCCTCTTAAAGGAAGCATGTTATATACAATGCCACGTGCACGAATCGACGATTTGAGCACGGTAGGGATGAGCATTCAGACCGATTACCATCGCCCATTCTGCTCTGGTGCACGCCGCATTGTGTGTGCACTTCGGTCTCTGTGCAAGCTAAACCGCATGGCATGACACACTGGAAGACGTCTCACACACGCATGAAGGAAGCGTGCTCGGACTGTTTTTAGAAAGAAAACGCACAATCCTCAAACCAGACCTTTATGGGGGTCAAATTCCCGATGCACGTTTAAATCTTAAAATATATACTGTAATTTTCTGAATGTCATGTGTACTATTATTCGTTGTATTGCGTCACTCTTTGGCTGTGAGATGAAGGGAAACATGTGGGATTTACATATTTTGAATGCGTGCATTTTTGTAATGCACTCTGGTCTGGAAACATTACAAGTGGAAAACATGGTTGCCACAAAGATGCACCCTGTTTTACATATAAAATCACCCATCTTTTATCAAATATGAAATCTAATATTTTAACATAAGCATTTAAACATTTTGTTTTGCAAACATAGCAGCGTCTTATATGATCATGTCCTGTGAAGGCTCACCTGTGCATAAAATGTGTGGTGGCGTAGACGCGGTGCGGCATTCTGCGTATGCACTGCGTGTGGCAGCGCACACGTGCTGCCTACTAGTTTATGAGCCTGATTTTAAATGGAGAAGCTATGGATGGGTAACCCCTTTTATTTCGCAGAGACCTGGGGAGAACAATAATACAAACACAAAGTGCTGTCTCGTGACAAACTGTACGTATGGTTTTAAAGCATTTCCAACAGCACCCTGGCGGGGGGGCCGGGAGGAAGGCAGCCCATCAGGTGGCTGGGAACGCAGTCTTGAACTGCCGGTAGAATTCCGTGTTCCATCCCGTCTGACATCCGACTCGCCCTGCTGCCATCTTCCCCCCACCCTCTGTCTCCTTTTTTTTGTTTTTTCACCTTCCCCAACCCCTGTTTACGGTATTTCTGCGGCAGTGGCACTCCCAGCACCTGCCACACCTTCTCTCCTGCAGGCCACCATGGAAAGGGAAGATGGGCTCCGTATGGAGTCCCACTATCCTTTCATGGTGGCCATCTTGGAAAAGCATTTTCCTTTGTTCAACAGGACGCGCACTGCGGCCCGTTGAACGAAGGAAATTCTGTTAGCACCCCGGTTACCGCTGTGGGTGCTAATGGCCTTAATCCGCTGTTTCAAGGGCTGGAACGGGGCTAACGGCCCAGTGCCCTTGTTATCCGCCCTCGCTTCGCTCAGGGCCGATATCTTGGGCTGCCGGGCCGTTACCCTCTGTTCCAGCCCTTGGAATGTGGGATTAACGCCATATTAATAACTCAGTCCTATACTGGAGCTCGAACAGGAATCATTGACTGGTGACACTCAGGGAATCAATCAGATCATTCTATTAATCCTCAAAAAACCTAAAAACGGGCAACAAAAGATATACAATTGCCACATATACATAACATATATAAATACATAACCGCATATGAGACACACAATAAGATCCCCAAATACACAGTCCAATTCTCAAACAAACACTGACTTTCCATGTGCAAAATGTGTCAAAAGACAGCTCAATACAGCAGCTCAAATAAAGTGCAAACATTTGCTAAATATGCACAATAGAGCTGATAGATATATAAACCACGAATCCTAAATCCTGAATGTGACAGCGGTCACGGTGACGTTCACCTAATCACTCAGTACACCAGGACACATGAAGTGCAGAAGATGTAAGCACAAATAGTGCACATTTGGATAATGTTCACAATGAATGTGCAAAAACTGAAAACCAAGGATCCTAAATCCTAACTGTGACAATGGGCACAGTCACAATAACATGGTTATTTATGGGGTGTGTATGTGGCAATTATGTATGTTTTGTTGCCACTAAAATGATGTGATTGATTCAATGAGTCTGACCAGTCAATGATTCCTGTACGAGCTCCAATATAGGACTGAGTTATGAATTGAAATAGTTACAGTTGTGAGACACCACTTTGTGTTTGTATGCCAGATTTTTTTTTATTGGGGTAGAGGAATAAGCGAGTGTATAAAAAGCAAAGCGTAATGCTTGTACGCCTTGATTTACCCCTCCACCCCCCCATCCATTCCCCAGAACTGACAAGGCAGAGGAGGGGAATGGAGCAGAGATTTTATTTTTTATTTATTTATTGTATTTGTTGGTAGCCCCCAGACTCAGAGGTATCACGGCGCTAAAGTACAAGGTTAGAAGGTCGTTTTCCGCCTGCATTAGATTTCCATACAACCGTAAAAGGAATGGAATCCTATGGAATCTTATGGAATCTGCCAAAGCTTCTATTGGAATCCATCAATAAATGCAGCCTTCCAGGGGCCATTTGCAGGTAGTATTTCTTTTTTCACAAGACGGAGAGGAACATGAAAGAAGAGTAAGTGTGTGTTCGCCTGACTTTACTCTTTCCTTGTTCCCTCAGCCTTGTGAATGTTTACGATTGAATACAGGGGTCCCCACAGCATATTAGTGCAAATCTTGGGGGATCCCCAGCCTGAAGTTTTCAATCATTATAAAATAAACCGGTATATGTTTTGGGTAGTAGTGTAAATGTGTTGCATAGGCAAGTTGATGTTGATGGCAGTAGCATAGTTGCAGTGAATAGTAGTGTGTATGTCAGGTTTAAGAGTATGTCATGGTGTAGATTTGATGTGTGGCACTGTAAATTTAGTATGGGATAGTGTCGATGTGTGTAGTAACCATATGTGGTGTGTAGATGCGGTTGTCAGTAGAGTAGAAGTAGTGTGTCATTGTGGTCAGTAGTAGCGTGGATGTAAAGTGTACATGTGGTGTGATAATGTACAATAGTGTAGCTATATATTGTCGAAAAATCGATGTGGTGTAGTTACGGTGTGCAATAGCGCAAATGGGGTGTGTTGATTTGGTGTATACCATTGTGAAAGTGTGCAGTAATGTGAATGTGTGCAGAGTAGTTAATATGTTGCAACTTATATGACATCTGTGGTGTGTAGAAGAGATGTGTTGAGTTGTAGTTTGTAGTTGAGTAGTAGTCCGCATGTGTTGGGCGGGAGTGCAGAGTCGGTGTGTCCCAGTGTGGTTGTGGAATGCGTTTGAGTGGTATGCAGTAGTGTAATTGTGGCCTTATAGTGTATCGTTTACAGCAATATAGTTATTGTCTGCAAATGTGGCAGACGGGAGTGTAACTGCGTTGTGCAGCAGAGGACATAACTAATTATCCTACTTGTTTTAACGGTATTGTACGAAATTACCGAATACAAAAAGTCCAACACTCAAAAGTCCGACCCCCCATTTTTCCGCAGTGATATATATGTGGGGGGGGGGTAAAATTAATAAAAATGTATAGGGGTAAGGTGGGGGGTGGCGGTCTCCCCCAACATATACATTTGCGGAAAAAAGGGGAAAATGAAAAGAAAAGTCTGACTTTTGGTAGTCAGACTTTTGCCTTCGGTCATTTCACGCAGATCCGTTTTAACGTAGCGCCTACCACAACAATGTTTTCTGCTTCAAAGCTCTACATAGCGAGTGCGACCCTTTCCCAAGGCATTGGTAGTCAGACTATTGGCGGCTGAGGTTGTGGGCGTATAGTAATATAGCCTTGGAATGCGGCGGTGCCGCTGCACTGTAAAGCACTGGAGCACACACATGTTGCCTGGTGTGGGTGAGCTGAAAATGATGCATTCTACAGATGAATTAGGGGATAGGGGGGAGGACATGTCCTAGGAGCTACAGGCTCGTCTCTAGGGCAACGCATGGAATATCTCCACTCTCAAATGTCAGGTCCCCGATAGAGCACAGCAGCATTTCACCAAAGAAAAGTGTAAAGGCCAGCCAGAAAATGAGCACCCAATAGGAACACTGAATTCACAGTAGCAAGCCCACGTGTGTCCCAGAGACCCGCAGACGTGCCTGATATAGCGTTCCAGTTGTGACAAAGCCTAACCACGCATTATTTGTCATTAAGAACCCCAGCAGCTGTACATATAATTCTGGGCTTATTGATCGCATTGTAATGCCTGCAGCGTCACCAGAAACTCAGGATGCCAGTATCAACAGCGCCATTTCACTGTTGCCCCATTGAATCAGGTGATCACACCACCATGACTGCGGCAACACTGGCATGGTAATTTTTGTATCCCGCCTCACAGTTTTCTGGGAGCAATGCTGGAACCTCTACGGGTAGACATATCTAGATGCTGACAGAAATGTGATTCTGGCACTAAGCACTGTATGTTAGCACTCAAATATTGAGCTTTGAGCTCTGTCTTAGACACTAATATGACATTTTCTATGCCTAGCAGTGCACTTAAGGTCTGTTTTTAGACTTGTTTATACTCATATACATTTTAGGATGTTATTGTGTGAATAGTTTTTTATTCTAATGTGATTTTTTGATACTAATAAGTTTGTATTAACTTAACCTGACTGAGCCTATTCTCCCTTCCACCGTTTTGAGTCAATTTTACCTTCTTTAATTGTGTATTTTTCTGTGTGACCCTCTTCAATTTTTGAGCCAGTTGAAAACATGCCATTCCAGTATTTCCCCAGTAAAACACATTATTAACCGAGTGCTTACTTGCAAACACAAAACTAATACAAACAAATGCCATGCCAGGGCGAGACTGGTTGGACCGTAGAGAACGTGTCTTTACATCTGCCCCTTAGTTTGGCTGTCTACAAGACAAACACAAGGGCATTAAGCTTCACAATGGTGGTTTGTTTATAAATACCCAGGGCATTTGCAAGTGATGCCCCTGCAAGCTTACCCCTCCCCCGTACTGACCAATGTGTAGCATCCAGCTGCAGTGTGCAGTGCAGCAGCAGGGCACCCTTGCTGGCACTGCACAGCCTCTGCAAGGACATTCTCCCAGCCTAAAAGAACAGGGGGGTTCCAGAAGAACATGTCATGGTTTCATCAAAGCAGCACTCAGAACATACGGTATGCTTCCCTGCCAATCCTATGTTATTATCATTATTATTGTTATTGTATTTATTCAGCGCGGGCATAGCTTCGAGAAGCAACAGAGCGCTTTACAGAGGTGCACTTGCGCGATCGGAATTCCCCTGCACTTGAGCGATATGAATGAAAACTGGCCTAGCAAGATTGTTGCCTCCATCTTCCCTCTGTTCCTCCTCCCTTGCCTCGTCACTCCTTGAAACACTTGTGCGTAGGCGCGTTATAAATGCCATATCATATCATATCCAACAATACAGACACATAACAGAGCGCTTTACAGAGGTATGTAACAATAGAGATACATAACGGAGCATTTACAGAGATAACAGCCGGTCAAGTGGCACAGCGAGTAGAGCGCCCGCTTTGACACCCGTGCAGAGCCTGTTAACGCAGGTTCGAATCCCGGCGGGGCCAAACTCAGCCTTTCATCCTTCCGAGGTCGATAAATGAGCACCACACACCGTGGGTAATAATAAGCAGCGCTCAGATACCTGAGGGTTTGTAGCGCTATATAAAAGCCTAATTATTATTATTATTATTATTATTATTATAACAACAGTACAGATGCAGCGCTTTACAAAGGTAATAACAGTACAGATGCATAACGGAGTGCTTTACAGAGGTAACAACAGTAAAGATGCATAACGAAGCGCTTTATGGAGGTATACAACATTACAGATGCATAACAGAGCGCTTTTCAGAGGTAAACAGCACAGATGCATAACGGAGCACTTTACAGAGGTAACAACTGTACAGATGCATAACGGAGTGCTTTTCAGAGGTAAACAGTACAGATGCATAACGGAGCAGTTTATAGAGGTTAACATTACAGATGCAGAACAAAGTGCTTTTCAGCAGAGGGTAGGATACAAAGGGGCACAGAGGAGGGGTACAGCTGTACCAGATGGTGGGAGGAGAGGGGACGGGCGGCGTCTAGTGCCAGAGGTGGCGTGACTGGCAACCTCATGGACTAGTGCTGAGGAGAGACTCCTTGAAGAGGTGGCTCTTGAGTTCTTTTCTGAATTGAAGGAGCGTGGGGGCGAGTCTGATGCTGACTATACCTTTCTGGCGTCAATCAAGACCAGATTTAACTATCTGTTGTATAACCAAAGGATTCGCAGGGGTATTTATGTTTTGCCTTTAAACAAATGATATTCAAAAAAACATCCAGAAATAACTGAATTAGCCAAATATTAGTTTTCCAAGAGTGAATATTACTTTTCCTGCTTCCTCTTCCAGCGAAACGATGGAACCTCAACATAACACGGAGTGACGCGTTCAATAAAACTGCTCTTCCTCAGTTACAGAAAATTATATCTGCAATGAAATCACACAAGAAGCGAAAAAATGGAGAAAAAAACACAATCCAATATTTCTTTACATGTTAAAGTAAAAAGCAAAATCTGGTATTTCAACTTTTAAAAAACAAAATGCTCCCTTATGCAATATTGATTAAAACAAGAAATAAACCCAGCACAATTAAGTTGCAGAAATATTTGAAAAACAGTGAAATATAAAAGGGGAGGTTGCAGCTATTAAATATAAAAAAAATTAATCTTGCAGCTGTCCTATTGCAGGCCATCTTAATTAGGCTGCATTATTAATTTTTGTTGAATGTCTTCTATTTTTAATGTTTCTGTGGGCTGGCTCAGGGCATCTTACTTGGTAAAATACGGCAATGTAGACACGCTGTAATTTCCGAGGCCGAGTCTGGAAGCAGCGCACCCTTGAAAGCCGGGCGAGGTATTAAAGAGGCCGTTTGCCTAATAAAGGCCAGCCTTCCTAGCCATAGATCAGGCTGGCCAGTCTTCCCAGTGCCTAATTAGCCCATATTTGGTCAATAAACCATTAACATGCCGGCACGGATGTTAATAACCGTTTCATGAAAAAAGCCGGGAAATTTATGAGATCAACACTGGTTAGTAAAATGAATAAATATTTCATTCGCTGGGATTTATTTGCCCGCCTTTGACTTTGATAGAACTGCAGTAAAAGAGTGTGTGGTGGGGGAGGGGATCCAAAAAATCAAAATAAAAAAAAGAAATGCCGGCCCACCGGTGTCTGGGTTTAACTTGCCCTAATAAAAATTTACTTCAAATCCGATAGCTGATAAATCTGTAGGGCGTATGAGGGAGGCTAGTAAAAACTGACTTAACATTATGTTGAAGCTATTAAAAATATTTATACATGCGTGTCATTTCACGCTGTAGTTGGAGCTGGTAATTTATGGGACCAAAACACGGGATTATATTATGGGATTTGTTTAAGGGACACACAGTAGTTAAATAACAATATTTTGCCCATTAAAGCTCCGTAGAAAGGCAATCCTGGAGCGAGCGGATAAAATGGCCAGAGAAACGGATTTCACAGCTGCAATCCATAAAGATGAACATGTAACATTGTGGTGTTGGCTGAGGAATGAGGTCTTCATTAAGATGTCGGCCATCTTGGATTCTCTATTAGATAAGCAGCAGATACATCAGTGGCCAAAACAGACTACTTCCACATTTGCTTCTGTGCTGTGCAGTAATCCTGACCTGTACATATTTTGGAGTCGTGTGTCCCTTTCGATAATTTATGTACTTAATTTTTTTTTTTTTTTATCTAGTGACTAATACGGTACCTGAGTACGGTTTCTAAGCACAGATCCAGGATTCAAACCTCGGTTTCTAAGTGCGGATCCAGGATTCAAACTTCTGTTGCTCTGCATGGTCTTGCTTCCCAGGCCAGTGTGTTGCCCCTGTGCTATCCTCCGTAACTATAGCAGCGATTTATAATTTATACAAAGTGTTTTTCTATGGGATTGCACCATTGTAAAACACTTTTGTAAAGCAGGCCTATTTCTACTCAGCATATCCCTGGTTCAAAAAAGGCAACAGAAACGCATGCAGCAAACATTTCCTGAGAATAAAATCCCTCATTTAAAAAATAAAAAATATTTACTGCTATCCCAGGCCTGCTCTGGCCGTGTGTCGAGAATGTTCTCCTGTGCAAATCGCTTTAAAGACAATTATATTTGATATAAATAAAAGCTGTGTGTGGCTTCTATGTCTTGTCTTCCCGCATTTCCTTGTCCATTCCTTATTAACCTGTATATTTCATTCTGCAGAGGATGTTTTAATTTTTAATAATTCTGTTTTTACAGAGATTTCAGTAACTGCAATGAGATTTTTGCATTTGATTGTTGGTGCATGGAATTATTTGCACGGTTCAAAGTGACTTTGCACAGATAAAAATCGACTTTGCACTGCCAACACAAACCTGGATTCATGGTACTGTGCAAAGTGTATTTCTTTACTGTGCAAAGTCTGTGCAAAGTCAGCGCATAGTCATATTTTACAGTACAAAATGACTTTGCACTGCAAAAATACACTTTGCACAGTTGCATGAATCGGGTTTGTGTCGCCAGTGCAAAGTCACTTTTCAGCAGTGCAAAGTCACTTTGAACCGTGCAAAAAATTCCATGAATCGGGCCCATAAAGCATAAAATAAGTTACAAACACTTAAAGGAATGGTTCGGTCAAAATGTTTTATTGCCTCTACGGGTCGGCCATGTGTTTTTAAGCCTAAGTCGCTCGATTTTAGAAAAATTTCCCATGGACATTACCCAAGTTTTCGTCCATTAAACGCACGCGAAAACAGGCACCAGGGAGCTGCCATTTTGTGATAATCCTATCATTTCCCCCATCGCTTTGGCTGACCTGCTTTTGCGGCACTAAATCATATCCCCCGCCCCTGAGCCTGACATTATCAAAACATTCATATTCCCCGCCTCTCTCCGTGACGTTACTGTGCTGCGTAGGCAAACGCGCCCAGTCGTCTTCTACGCGACTTCACACAGAACCCGGAAACCAACACAGATCAGCTCACAACACAGCGCGCCACAATTCGGAATATGAAACTGTACTTTAAAATCAAACAGCAACACGGTAAATTTGGTAAAGTACATTTATTTGACATTAAATGTTTATAGAATATTCTGCAATTGCCATATGAACTCCGAAAGTCATTTATTTTCTTTTATCTCTATCCGCAAATCCTTAAAATGTTATCGTGAGTCACGCGCTGTTCCTTTATGGTACATAGGGTGTTGGTTTGCGTTCAAAGAGGCACTTTTGTCGCACGTTGAACCGCAAGGCTGTTCCATCTAGTAGGCACTAGGCCAGCGTAAAGGTTGATATGTTGCTTCTAGCCACTAGTACAGCGTAAGGGCATATGGGCCCTTGGCGATCGTCCCATAAAATCATCAGAATGATGCAGTTGTTTACATTAAGCTGCAGCTGGCGGCTGAAGAAACCCTCTGCCGGTGTCTGAAACTGGTGGCAGGGGCAAAAGGGAAGGATGTACCTATTTTGAAAACATAAAATTTATAATTAGTCTCGCCAGCAGATCTTTATTAATATTATTCATTTTATTTATTACGGCCGAGCTGAAACTATTTGCTTTCAAGGATAGTGGAATGGAGTATGTTCGGCTCTAAAATCAATGCGAAAACTAACGAAATAAATCGAGGTTGGTACACAGTGAGAAACGACTTTTTGTCTACATGCGTGTGGAATGTGGACCTGCATGCCCATGTGCCCGCTACAAGGACGATCCCACAAACCTTTTCAAAGCTCTTCATTCATTCATTTATTCATGCATCTATTCATTAATTCTTCATTCCGTTATAAAAGCGTCTAAAGAGTTACTTACATTATATTTGCAATTTCCATTGTGCCTCTGCGTAATGCAGTCCGTAAATCCCACTGTGCTCTTGACAACGATTTTTCGTATACTGAACTAACATGAAACTCGGTCTAGTTTAAGAATTTTCTGCCTTATCGTCTCAAACGTTATTGCACCCCCCAACCCCACCTTCAAATGAAGTTCTTTCTGCATGGTCCCTGTCTCTCAAGGTCAAAAAACAATAGAACCTTATGCTGCCAGTGCGAGTTGTGGGCCTCTTCAGGGCGCGAGCTGAAAATCAAAGCCGCTGACCTTCACTAGAAATTAGCATACATTCTTTCTTTGCAACATCGCGTAGTAAAGCCATCTGGGAGAACTTGAAGTTGCCCAGCATTTATAAGAGATTGCGAAAATGAGTTACATCAACAAAAATATATACATACAAATATAGACAAGGTCAGCAATATGAGGTGAATAGAGAGAGATTTCAAAGATGACACCCAGGTAGTTCGGCACCCAGGATGGTGAAGGTAGGGGTTAGGGTTAGCGTACTTTATATGCACACTGTACAATAAAATTTATTTACAAAAAGACAATCGTATTACAATTATTTAAACCGAGATTTGTACTTCACAACCAGCTCTCCTATGGGTGGACATGGCACAGTGGCAATGTTGGGTGGCAATGGATCAGTGCTCTGCACCGAAACGTTCAAAATTCCATATCTGTGCTTCTCTAATACAGCAACAATAAGGCTTTTGACAAAGTCGAACTCCATTTCCTCACAGACTGGTTTGATCACCCATTGCTTACTTCTTTTTGAAAAGGCCTTAGTGTAGCGAGGCATCCTTACATTACCCTTAGTCCTAGATTGTTCACGGCCGAGATTCTCGTTATGGGCCAAGACGGCAAGTAGAGTCCTATGTCTCATGCCCTATATGCTGAAATGCAAGCGCTTCGGCCTGTACTTTAGGCACATATTGTGGAACACCTCCAAACCTCCAGTGTGACAGAATTCTGTCAGTCCCCTCAAATCTCTTGATAGAGTTTTATCGAAAACAATCTTCTCAATGGCTTTGTGTGTCGGTGAAGATGGATTCAACCACTTCTTCTTCCGTGCCTCCACTGGGGAGAAAGGACATGTTCACATTGGTGGAAATGTAGGTTTTCTGACCAGCGGTGCACGTTGGTACAGTGGTGCCTCAGTGACCGCCATTTTTCAAGTAGTATTTCCACTAACCCTTCACAAGTTTTGGAGCTCCAGCAAAGATGGTTGCTGATAGACTGGGACCACTCTGAAATACTTTCCAAACCTTTTTTTTTCCCTGCAGCCGAGATTTTCTTATTGATTGATTTAGCAAGATGCCATACGTCAAATTGATGTTTAATATGTGGGAACTGCTCTCTCATTGTCTTGGCAATTGAAAGTGTCTGTCCGTGGCTATGAGGTCGATGTGCATTCCCCTCGATTGTAGATATTCCACTGATTTTATAAATCCTAGTTTCTCCATGGCCACTGAGGATGTACATTGTGTTACCTGCACGACCACCAAACTCACAATCTTCTTACTATCCATGTCCTGAAAGTGGTAGGTGCAGTACTTGGCAGAAAATCCAGGGCTGTCGCACTGTCCATCGCCGGCTAGCCTGAATCGTTTGCCTTCGAATGGACTTGCTAGAGACAATTGTTCAATTTTCCAAGCATCACTAATGGCCGGAAACAGATAATCATGTTGGTATTTGTAGTACTGCGTTTTTTAAATGAAATGGAGTCCCACAAACTGAAAGAAAGACTCTAACTTTCTAAAACTGGAGCCACTAAAAAGTGATGCAGCTGCACACAGTAGATTGCCTGCTGGCAATTTCCCCAGCATCGGTTGTGCAGACCATGAGAACGTATGATGTAATCTACAGGCGGCATGTATTGTGACGTTACTGTCTTGTTTTTGACGAGTCACATGAATCAATGGCTTCCCACATACTTTCTCTCTGACGGAATGCCCACATTTCAGCATACTTATAATATCCATCAAACAACTGTCGAATACTATGTATTTGCCCTCTTTCATTAGACTGTCATCCTGCGTCAAAGTTGATTTGGCCTGTGACGTTGAGGACATATCACCACATTTGAAAGAAATATCACTGCTATCAAGTTCTGATGCGTTGGTGAATGCTGCTGCTGGTTCATTCTCTGTCATTTCAACATCTGTTACTTCAACATTGATGGGAGAACACAACAATGTCGACAGCTTTTTTGGTGGCAATTGTTTGGCGGGTGTAGATTGTGTGAATTGATCTGTGACTACTTCAGAGCTATCTTCAATACTTCCAGTATCATGTTGTTGCGGCGATGCGGTCGTACTGTAGCAATGGTCCAATAAAACTTTGCTGGATTCTCCGGACACATCCATTTCATGTTCTGGCCATTGGACATGAGCATCCCGAGTCTCAACATGCCGAGTCTGAATTAATAGTTTCTCCATAGCCTCCATAGTGTAAATGGTCTGGCAAGCAACATCTCTCATTCGCTTCACTGTCTGTGTATGTATAGTTCGTAGACCCACGGGTAACTAGAGGACAGATTGAAAGAGGGATGTTCAGTTTAAACACAAGATAAAGTATAGTACAATTGACTGGAAAAAAACATAAAATAGTCCCCAGCACAAAAACATTTCTAAAGTTATGAACTGTTTGTAACTAATCTTATTTTGGTTTCTTTTCTTTACAACTTTTTTGACTAGACCTTCAACATCTGCACGCTGTTGCTATGATACGTATCCGCATGTCTCCCCTTCCTCTTGCGCTGCAATGACTATATTTTCTGTATCCGCATAGACAGCACGGAATGAGGCTCCATCGTCTCCCTGAAACATAGTATTTTCATTACTGTGTATAAAAATATTGTTAGCGTAAAACGCACGTGAGGACGAACACACATGTACATCTCAATAGCCAAACACGATTTAAACATTGTGTGGAACAATCAAATGACAAGTATTCGAGCTCTGATGACCTAGTTCGGTGGAGATGTCAGTATATATACCTCTGGCTCTACATGGACTGCCACAAATGATTGTATTGAAGAGAAGGCATCAGCAACTCCCTGAAACACAGTACTTGCGTTAGTATGATTTTCAATATCGTAAACATAACACACACTTGGGGTCGACGGCACAGGTGCATATAAAGAGATAACCACAAATGTTGCATTATCTAAAAGAATCAAGGAATATTTAAAAATGATCAGATTTAATCGACTTATTTCTCCAATTTCTTTACATCTGCATCATCTAAATGTGATCTTGTGATTGTAGTGGATGCTCCATCATCTCCCTGAAACACAGTACTTGCGTTAATAGGGAAGAAAGTATAGCAAATGGAATCGCGTTATATGATCACGCTCGATGGAGCTGTCAGTATCCATACCTCATGCTGCTGAAGAATATCTAGGGCTGTTGTCAATGTGGTGCGCACTTCCGAAAGCTGTTGCGCCGATTCATATCCGCATGGTCCCGCTTCCACCGGAATTACTTGAATGCCAGGCTCCGCATCAAGTGCGTGGGTTGACGATTCAACAACAGCCTGAAACATAGTATTTGCATTAGTAAGGATTATAATATTGAAAACACAACACACGCTTGGGGTCGACCGCACAGGTACATATCAACGGCTAACCACAAATGAAACATGGTGTAGAACAATCAAACGACAAGTGTTCCAGTCCTGATGATCACGGTCAGTTGAGCTGTCAGTATCCATACCTCGGGCTACTGAAGAACATCTAGGGCTGTTGTCAATGTGGTGGACGCTTCAGCATCTCCCTGAAAAACAGTACTTGCATTAGTATGGATAACACTAATTATAACTAAAAACAAACACCAGGGGACGACAACTAAGGTGTATATCAATTGGAAAGCACTAACCAAACAATTGGTAAAACAATCACACGATACATACAAACTATTACTTGACATGCATAAAACAAGTGTGTAGCGGAATAGCCAAGTATGATTACCTGATACGCGCTAGAAGTGGTTGATAACTGCGAGCACGTGACGGAAGTAGAATGTTCTTGCTTCAGATTCAAGGGATAGTCAAGAAGTTGTAAAGGTAAATTATTGTTTGAAAATGAAATGCCAATATTTAAAATTGCCATGTAAGGAGACAGAATACTTGAAAAATTATTTTTGAATAATTATTCAAAAAGCTATACACTCATATCAATGTCGAAAGTATTACAAATTGGAAACAACACCTAAAATATCAATGAATCCATTCGGCTACCTAGACACTACTGCAAGGCCTAAAGCTCACCAGTGGCGGATTGTGGATGAATAGAGTGGGAATAGCGTTTGCGAGCAATTTTCTTGTCGATCGCCGTTTGTTCTTCTTTGTTACCCAAGATGTGGTGTACATGTTCGAGGGAAAGTGCCGGCTGCAGATGCAGTATCGATCACCCCTCTTGTCCTCAAAGACTTGCTGGACTCTACTTTCCAGCTCATCCAGTGGATATCTGCAATGTCTGACCCATTCTCTTATTCGATCAACAGTTTTCGGGAATACATGCATTGTAGTGCCTTCAGATTTAGCATGGGTCTTCGAAGGGCAACCGCTAATTGAACAGACAGGCATTGTTGAAAATTTTGAAAAGTAAATATCAAGATTATTATAAAACCTTGATGAATAAAAGTGTCATAAAAAAGTAAATGAACCATACCATGCTCAATGCAAGGTTTGTTTTGGTCGCCGGAACTATACCAGTTCATCATGTGCGGCTTAGTATTTGCATAAGTTACAGAAATTTCTGTTTTGTCTTGCACGAAAAGGAACCATGCTTACATTATAGACTGGACCCCCGAAGGATGCAATTGATGACAATTGACACAGATGAAAATAAATAGATCTATTGATAGCATAACAATTGAAACTCAAGTCAATAGCAATGAGACCAATGACCATAGCTCTATTGGGTACTGTAATAGCAAATAGATTGAAATGTAAAAATGACCAAAATATGACTAGGATACATGGCCTTACCTTGACCAACAAACAGTTGGATTCAGCAGGCCGAGCAGTATGTTGCAGGTGAACAAGTAGATGGCCACAGGTAGCACACTGACGAGTTTGCTCAAAGTGGTCACAGATAGCACGGCAACGAGCAGATTAGCATAGATCTCAGTGCTTCTCAGGTAGAAGGTTCAGGAGTTGACTTGCAAAGCACAAGGATGTTCTCATGAGACATATCAAGTGGTTTATAAAGTATTAGAAACAGGGGTGTGTTTGTGAATGAATGACGTGTGTATGTTGTGGTATTATGTTTATGTTTATATGAGCGATGGCCCCTGGGCGTGGGATACCTTTTGAAGTGTACATGCTGTTTGGCACCTGGGCCGTTTGCGCCTGTCACAGCCCCCCATGCCAGCGCTCATCCCCGGGTGCGAACCGCCTTTGATAGAGGGGGTGGGATGGATGGGCCTGGGGCGTGCAGATAAGGCACAGGAAGACTGCTGAATGGAGACACACTTATGTGGATTGCAGGGGGACGGCCTGCCTCAGGGGAGGCCTGCCTGGAGACACGGGCTCTGACGGGGCCATGTGAGCGATGGCCCCTGGGCGTGGGATACCTTTTGAAGTGTACATGCTGTTTGGCACCTTGGTCGTTTGCGCCCGTCCCTTGCCCTTATGTGATGTTAAAGGACACAGGGCATCCATTTTTGTACCCCCTTTCCACTCCATGTTGGTGACCAGGCCTCACTGCGATAGTACAGCGAGCAGAGCACATGGCCCACAGCCTCGTTCCCACTCTGACTGGAAAACTCCAGAGGTATTTGCAACAGCTAATAAATGTAACACATCACTCTCTGAGATCACGGTCCTGCATGTGAACCGGCTTGAACCATGCACATGGCTCGTTCATCTCCACAAACGCGGTGTCCAAGCCTCCCGTGAAGCCACCATGTAAAGGAACGATAGGCCACCAGCCTGTACCACCTGTGAAAAGGAATGAAACAAACTGTTTTGAAATAACCAAGATAATTTTAATAAACGTTTGTTGTCAATGACAATTCTTGTAACTAATGGCGTTCTGCTCGGACAAATGCTATCTAGACACTGCACACAATTGAATGACTTTCATGCGTTACAATGATATGTATATGTAATTTTGGATATAGTAGAAGACCATGAAATAGTAGCGGCATCACAAGCAGAGTATACTTACTCATTACTCGGCTTACGAGGACGAACAGTTGCGCGAAGTTCGTGCATAAGCACCATCATTATCCTCAACATGGACCGTGTGAGGCAGGCTGCCCTGAAGTCTGGCAGCTCGGTGATGCATTGCGGTCATGGCTCGCCTTCCGAAATGTAGGCCACGCATCCCGAGTTTTCACAGCAGCAGCAGTTCTCCTCCTCGGTCGGCATTAGCTCGCACCGATTGCATGTGCACCAGGTGGAAACACCGTCCATGCGACTAGGTCCAGTGTCTTCATCCGTTGATTCGTCCTGCCAACTGCTGTCCGAAACCCCATCGTTTTTGCGTGTTTCCCTTTCCAGTAGTTCCTCCTCGGTATACTCGGGCTCGTACATGTAGGGCATTATTGTATCCATTGTGTGTTGCACAAACTAAAATAATTGATAGCGGTGGTACTGGTATCTGTCCACACGGGTTACAAGCAACGAAGGTAGCTGACCAGAGCACAGAAACGAGTCACAGAATACTCAAAGTAACACAGAGAGAGGAATGGAATCGAAAATCTGCTGCTGTGTGTTGTGAAACAGTCTGTTTATACTTATTGAGGAAAGAGGCGTCCTGTCATTTCCATGGCGACACGTCATTAGCTGAAGCGCAGCGAATGTTGACACGAGACGTGCTTTGGCGTTGTGAAATGGGCGGTATGCATCTGCTGATGACAGGCTCAGGGGCAGGGGATATGATTTAGTGCCGCAAAAGCAAGTCAGCCAGGGCGATGGGGGAAATGATAGGGTTATCACAAAATGGCAGCTTCCTGGTGCCTGTTTTCGTGTGCATTTAATGGACGAAAACTTGGGTAAGGTCCATAGGAAATTTTTCTAAAATCGAGCGACTTAGGCTTAAAAACACATGGCCGACCCGTAGGGGCAATAAAACATTTTGACCGAACCATTCCTTTAAGTTAGTGATCTGCAACCTTTGGCTCATCCTGTGTTTTGGATTCCTGTGTTTGGGCCAGATTATAGAAACTTTGCACCAGTGCAAATCCAAAATTGCACGGTATTAGCACTTGGCAAAAGTTTTTCCTATTTATGAAAACACTGGGAGACATTACAAAGCCATTGCACCATGACAAGTGCAGCTTTGCATGGTATAAGGACCAGGGCAAACATTGCCCTAGTTCAAAAAAGATACATGTTGGATACATTTTTGCACCACAGCAAAGTTTACCCTTGTGCTAATACCCTGCAACTTGGCACTTGCACCGGTGCAAAGTTTCTACAATGTGGCCACTCATTCTAAGCCAACATAGTCAAAGTTGAGGGATCATGGGAGTTGTAGTCCAAAATATCTTCAGTGCCACATGCTGCAGACCCCTGACATACGGCATGATACGTTGGAAGAAGGTTGGCTCAGGCAAGCGTGCAATCAAACGGGAGAGCCTTGCGAGCTCTGCTCAGAGTGAAAGGGTGCATGCAATGAGCGGTGTGTGGAGAGCAGGCCCTAGAAGCCAGACTACAAACAGCCAATAGCAATAAGGAGGGTCAATAATAGGAGGGGAGGCCCAGCTGCAGTATTCTAAAAAGCATAAGAGCCTAAAAGGATCTACGCAACTCACAGCTGCAACTAAAGGTCGATCCTCAGGGCAGTTTATGCCAGAATCAAGAGCCGAGGGCTAGGCAAGAGTTGTGGTGGGTTTTAGGGCGCTAAGGGTTTAGGTTGAAATTACCTAAAAAAACGCATTGACCAACAGTTCTAAAAATGCTATCACCAAAGGTTCGAACACCAAAAGTTCCAACCATTGGTGGTAGCATTGAAAAAAAAAAACAGGGGCTGCTGGGTGGTGCCTTACAAAAAAAAAAAAATAAAAGGACCCTGCAGCGCCGGTTCCCAATCACGGAAGTGAAAGGGAACTGGCGCTGCAGGGAACCAGCGTGATGATGAAGGTAAGTGGTGTTTGTTTAAGTTGCGGGTGTGGGGGGGTGCTGAGGGTGTGGGTGGGGTATGGGTTATGGGTGTGTTGTGGGTGGGTTGTGTGTGTGTGTGTGTGAATGTATGTGTGATCGCATGAGAAAGGTGCAAACTTTTGGTAGTTTGCACCTTTCTCATACGAACGATTTGCCCACGGTACTTTCAGCCACGGGCAAATAACTCGGATTCCTCACTAAGGCCTGTCTAGGGTCGAGATTCACCGGCCCACAGCTAAGCTACATAGTTTCTTGCAAGCTATCCTTGGCTCGCCTAAGGGTAGTGATGGCTGAGCAGTCATGTTAATGGCTTAGGAGGTGAGATTGGTGGTTTCAAGACAGACAACAGCATTCTATAATGTTAAAATAAGAGAATGGATACAAAGGGATGTTAAAAAAAGGACATGGGCTATAAGCGGTACGGTAGCTTATCCATGATTTGATAGGTTATTAATAATACGCCTAATACCCAGAGGTTTTTAAGCACGGAACCTAGAATTGAACCCGTGTTGCTCCGTGTTGTCTTTCTTCTGAGGCAAGCACGTTGCTCCTGAGCTGTCCACCCAAGCCAATAACCTGCAAGCCACTGAGGGACTTTACCGTAAACGAAAAAGGAGGGCCTATAGGACAAATATGAAGCACAAGACTTCTACAAAACTATTATAATAGTAAATAAATACATTAATCTGAAAGCATGACAGCAACAAGAAAGAATATATATACAATTGTTGTCAAATGAACAGTGAACATAAATAAACATGTAATCTAATCGCCTATTCGATACATGTATTGGCATGCACATATCAGCATCACAAAAACATTACCCAGAGATGTTTTTGTAAAACATACAAGGGAAATTCAAACTTATAAAAGAACAAAAAGACTAATAATTGATTAAGTTATTCAAAAAAGGTAGCAGGCGCCCCTCTCCGGAAAGAACATGGCATGATAACCTGTTCTGTAGTTTATTCCCCACTTTGAGAGTTTGCAGCCATCACTTTTTGCTCACTGTACCTTTCACAGGTAGGAAATATCCATTTGCATATCAGTCTTTGTCCCGCCCACATGGGCAGTCCAGCACCGAAATGCTATGGCAATTCCTCTCTGAACAAGAGTACCAACAGCAACCCCATACATGTATTTCAGCCTTGTTCGGCCTCATCAGTGAGGTGGAGCTGTGCCTCTCTGAGCACAGTGAGCAGGGACTCCACGTCTGGTTGCCCCCAGGTAACTCAGGGTGACCAACCCCATATGCCTTGCAAACATTTTTCAAAAAAGGTAGCAGGCGCCCCTCTCCAGGCGGGACAAAGACTGATATGTAGATGGATATACCTCCTTTGTGAAAAGTACAGTGAGCTCAAAGTTATGGCTGCGGACTCTCACAGAGGGTAAAAACAACAGAACAGGTTATCATGCCATGTTCTTTCGAGAGAGAGGCGCCTGCTACCTTTTTTGCAATTAATAAAGTTATTTTCAATATCTGCTCGTTAGACTTGTACAATAACAAGCATAGAGAAAGTTATCTTGTGTATCCTAGAGAACTATTTGGGTATCTCTACAAAAGAGATGCAAGGGACATCTTTTTGAAACATAATCTGTCCTCAGCTGTAACAAGAAAATCACTGACCGGTTTCGACATGTACTGCAGTGTATTTGAGCACGTCTTCATCAGGGTGCAACAGAAAGTCCTTCAGAGTCACCTTATACAATGCTGACACAGCAGGCGGAGGAATGAATCTAAAAAGGTGTGGAGATATGTATAAAGCGAGACTGGGAGTTCAGCCACCTAGAGTAATCCCTGAACAAAGCATTTGTCTAAAAAGAATGCTGCTCACATCTGGAATTTCCCAATCCGGACGTGAGCGGGACTTACTGTTATGACCACGGAGCACCGTGCTGTGGACACTCTGTATTCCCAGCATGGGTTGGATTTAAGCTTATTCTAAGCTGCCCAGGAGTCCCTTATGCAAAAAAAGACATAGGGCCTGATTTCCAATCCCATTGGAAAATGCTTTGTAAATCAGGCCCATCCTCTTCTGTGAAGGTAAGTGCAGGATGAGAAGGTCACAGGTAAGTAGAGTTTGCTTCGTCTTTTCAGAGTTCAGAATCATTGCCCTCTGTGCAAATTTACTTATGAGACTCAGCCGGCCAGGAGAATGTGGGTGTTTGGGTCACATGCACACACTACACATAGGGGTGTCTTGGCAATGCGTAGAGGGCTGGTGGGGTGGGCAAAGCTCAGGCAGGAGAGCAGGTGAAGATTTCCGGGTGACATGCAGGAGAAAGAACAGTCATATCATCAACCATTTCGTTTTTTGGATTGAGATAACCTTTACATTGTGTGGAAATAGAATGATATTATGTGAAGTTGTCATTGTAGTCCTCCACAAGCTGAAAATAATCAGTTGTTGAGCGTAAAGAGTGAGGTCCCCAGTGCTTGATTTGTAAAATCCTGGTGCCCAAATATTTCCTGGCACTCCTGGGACACTGCGGGTGGGCTGTTCCCCATCACTGCTGCCACCACCCATAGCTGCTCCCCACATTGACATATTTGGGGGTACACTACAGCCCGTGCCTGCTCATTGTAGCTGATGTTTGCTCTGGCTATCACCTCTTCATGATTACAGTGAGTCTGAGACAATAAGTGCCGGGGCTCAACAATAGGTGACAGGGCTGAGCCCTGGCAAACACCCCCACAAATTAAGCACTGAGTTCCCTCGTACAAACCATGAGAATGTCACGAGGACCCAGGTGTTCAAAGTGAATGGCAGATTGGCAAGATAACAAATCCTGCAGCGATATAGAGATATTTCTGAAAGGTAATGGCACATTTGAACATTGAAATATAGGGCCTGGTTTACAATAGTGTTTTACAATACCATTGAAAAGCACTTTACAAATCAGGCCCAAAGTGTTTTCTTTTGAGAGGAGCAAACAAACTATAGGCCAGAGTGTCTGATTATGGGTTCAGTGTTACTTTTTGAGACCCCCACGGTGGTAGAAATGAATAGAAATCCACAGAGCCCACATTTTGAGAAACTTTGCCGTGGTGTAAAAGTGCATTAAAAGCACATATTTTTTGCAGGAGGGCAATTCTTGCCCATGTGCTTCTACTGTCCAGATGTGCGCTAGCATGGTGCAAAGTTCCTGTATCCTGGTCCATGTTTCCTCCTGTGTGAGCTGAAAGGAGCTTTGCCACACAATGGGGGAAATGGCATTGTTTGATTGAAGAGAGACATGACTTGATTTCTGAGGTGCTCCTGGGGGTCAAAGCTGGTCTGACGGCAGGAAGTGATGTGTTCGAGTGCACACTCCCCACTGACATTCTGTGTGATCTGGTAACACTCCCATGAACCGTTCTCCCCTACCAGTCAGTGTTCGATGGGCACCTTGCGCTTGCCACCTGCTGGCCGTACTTTTACTTATTGTTATTTATTATCCCATGCACTGCACTGTCCCCTCCCTCTTGCCCCCGCACTCGCTCCATCCCCCTTCCTGTGCACTTGTGCGATCTGAATGTCAGCTGGCCTAGGCAGGCTCGTTGTCTGTCTTACCCCTCTTCCCCCTCCCTTGCTTCGTTGCGCCTTGAAACACTCGTGTATAGGCGCGTTATAAATGCCATATCATATCACCACCTGTAAATACACGTACGAATGAGCCTATTACTCATTAGAACATTGTTGGCATTATTAAAGCAAATGAGCATTCTCTTTGTTATCTGCTGGTTATCTTTTTGAAGGAAGCATCTCTGATTTCAACATTTCTTCATGTAACATTGCTAGTGCAATGCATTTCATTTGGAAACACCTATGCAACACTGATATAGACCTGTGCACACCATCGGCCTCACCTGGGATACTTTGCACTGCTGCAAACAATGTACAGGGTATTTGCACTGTCGTTAAAATTGCCCCAGTGCAATAAACACATGCTTCCAATGCGTGTGCATGCACATTTTGCCCTAGTGCGGATGCTGTGCAGAATGACACGTGTCCCAGAACTAAACGCCTGTAACCCGGCCTGTGCACATTGGTGCAACGGGGAGGGCTTGAAAAGCAAAAAGCCAAATGCAGTTTCTTCAGGACCTTCCCAATAAATGTTCACGAGAATAGCCTACGTGTTTCCAATTCCACTAAAGAACTGTGGCACATTTGTTTGACATTATACAAAGAATTGCCCCTCCGTTGTGGTTGGTGTATTGCACCTTATAGAGAGACCACATTAATAACAAGAAGGCTACCTGCAGTGGGGAAGCGAAGTATACTGTCACTATTAACGCCATAGAAGCAACAGTGGGGCCTCATTACGACCCAGGCGGTAAGGGGTTAACGGCGCCGTGAAAGGTGGCGGCGCCGTTAACCCCTTACCGCCTAATTACGAGGTCCCTTTGCGGGTCCCTACCTTAACGGCTGGTTTTTAGCAGCCGTTGAAGATTGGACCCGCAAAGGGACCTTGGAGGTATTTACGGTACCGCAATTTGCGGTACCGTAACTACCGCCTTCCCCATTTCCATTGAGCCCTATGGGGGCAAAAATGGGAATAGGGAAGGGCCAATGGGGCATTACCGCCCCACCAACCTTGGAATGGGGCGGTAATTCCGCCATTCACCATGGCGGAATTGGTAAAATACCGGCGGCAAACATGACGTTTCACAACAGGTAGGTAGCTCAGCGGGTTGAGCACCCACGGATAATATCTGTGTGTGATCAACAGGTTTGAACCCTGACAAGGTCAACTCCGCCTTGCATCCTTTCAAAGTTGATATATGAGCACCTGCATCGGTTGAGTGATAATTGCATATGTTCTGTGTAGAGGGATTTGACGATAGTGCTTTATAAATAAACTGTTATTAATGGGGTCAGCTGTTATCAAGTGAGGCCAACCTGCGCTCTTGTGTACTGCTTTGCCACAAGGGCACGTGTCCTAGCCTTATTGCAGAAGGTTTGCATCGATGCAGCGCAATCAGCACGAGAGCAAAGCATATTTTCCCAATGCATTGTTTCACGAGTGCAAGCTTTGCCTTAGTCCTAGCCCTTTGCCATGGTGCACACATGCATTGGGATAATACGTGTGTGTTAGTGTTCATTGCACCAGTGCGAGGTTTCTGTAATGCCGCACCCCCGGGAGTTCTCTGATTACTGCCCCTCATTGTTGGTAGTTTCGTGGTGCCCATTTTCTCAGGAATATTTTCATTTCTTGCAGCGCGAAGCATTTCAATACTGTTACCTCTTCATTGGCCTCAAATCTGCACTCGAGCAAAAATGGAGGAAAGCAATCGGACGCTATTTCGGTTTCCTGCACAAAGAAGGTCCTACAGCACCCTTGGCTACTAAGCAGACCATTGCAAGATGTTTAGAAAGGTTTTCCTGGTGCACGATTTCTCTTCAATGTGGACTTAAATGTTTTGTGCAGTGCCACCTTGTACAAACTTTCAAAAAACCCAAATGCAGCTATAGCAAATCGTAATATCAGAAGGGTGCCCTGGGTGCATTAGGGAGCTCCCTGTAGGGCACATCCAGGAGCACCTTTCATAGACCAGCTGATCTGGGTGTATGGTCATAAATAGATTGGAATTAACTGGAGTGTTTTACACAAAAGGAGGGGCCTGTGAAGACCGGTCGTTACACATGCGCTCGCCAATCCCGTTGTGACAGGGCACTGGCCTCAACCCCCCACCCTGGTGAGGTCACATGCCCGGATGCATAGTTAGTTGGCAGGAAAGCATGCAACACTTTAATATGTGCTGCGGAAACCCATGTCCATGCAACCAGTCGCATCCCATACACACATCCCAATCATGGATCTGGATCACGTTAAGGGAGATGCATGAAAAGAATGAGGGGTCACATTCACCATGTACCGGAACTATACCGGCTAATGATGATGAGAGTTGTAGTACAAAGCATCTCGAGAGCCAAAGGTTGCAAGCCCATTTGATTGAGTGATACCTGATTCTCCAAAAATCGCCAAACATTAGAATTCTAGAGAGTCTCTTTGTTTGATGATGTCACACTTGGTTCACCAAAACAATTGCAGAATGTCTCTTTATTTGATGATGTTAATCTTGACTCAACAACGCAAGTTAACAATAAGAATGTCTAGTTGTCTCCTGGTTTAACAGTGTTATGCTTGAGTCACCAACGATAGTCAACTATAAAGATTTCATGATCTCTCTTGGTGTGATGATTTTATGCTTGACCTACTAATGCTAGTCAACAATAAGGATTCTGGATGTCTCCTGGTGTAATGGTGGTATGCTTGAGTCACCAACGATAGTCAACAATAAGGATTTCAGGGTCTCTCTTGGTGTGATGATTTTATGCTTGACTTACTAATGCTAGACAACAATAAGGATTCTGGACAGTTTAACAGTGTTATGCTTGAGTCACCAACGATAGTCAACTATAAGGATTTCAGGATTTCTCTTGGTTTGAAGATTTGATGCTTGACTCACCGATGCTAGTCAACAATAAGGATTTCAGGAGATCTCTTGGTTAGATGATTTGATGCTTGACTCACCAATGCTAGTCAACAATAAGGATTTCAGGATATCTCTTGGTTTGATGATGTGATGCTTGACTCTCCAATGCTAGTCAACAATAAGGATTTCACGATTTCTCTTGGTGTGATGATGTTATGCTTCACTTACCAATGCTAGTCAACAATAAGGATTCTGGATGTCCCCAGGTTTAACAGTATTATGCTTGAGTCACCAACGAAAGTCAACAATAAGGATTTCAGGATATCTCTTGGTTTGATGGTGTGATGTTTGACTCACCAATGCTAGTCAACAATAAGGATTTCAGGATATCTCTTGGTTTGAGGTTTTGATGCTTGACTCACCGATGCTAGGCAACAATAAGGATTTCAGGGTATCTCTTGGTTTGATGAATTGATGCTTGACCCACCGATGCTAGTCAACAATAAGGATTTCAGGATATCTCTTGGTTTAATGGTGTTATGCTTGACTTACCAAGTATAGTCAACAATAAGGATTTAAGGATGTCTCTTCGCTTTAAGATGTCTGGTTGCGTAGAGAGACCTACTGTGATAGGTCCTTCAATGTTATTGGAAACGCTGACTTTAAGTAAAATGAGTAGCTTGTTTACAACCCACCACTCCCCACTAGACGTAAAACAGACATCACAGTAGAACAACTCCTTCCACACCTCCTCCCCACCCTTAAAAATGTAGACAATATCACAGACCCAACCTTACTTGTGGAAACCTATAATAGCACCATGACCAAGGCACTAGATCTGATCGCCCCTACCAAAATCCGTAAAGGCAAACAACTTTCACACCTGAATAACTGGTTCACACCTCAACTGAAAGACCTTAGAACTCAAAAAAGGAAACTGCAATCAATCTGGCGACACTCGCCTACTGACGAGAAAAAAATTAAGTTAGCCACCCATGCCAAAACGTACAAAAAGGAAATTATTAGCACAAAAAAGAACACTTACAACGACAGAATAGCTAAAGCCAAATCTGACACTAAGGAATTATTCTCCATCCTCCGTGAAATGGAATCACCCATACCGCAAACTGATATTACTCCCAAAAATAAGCTCTGGTGCACTAATATACAAAATGCCCTTGCAGGAAAAATTAGCTCTCTTCAAACCAAAATTGCAATCAAAAAAGCTGCCTTGCTATTGCCAGCGGAGCCTACCCCTAATGTACAGCCTTCCCTAAACCAGTCCAATAACACTCCTCACCCCTTTAGCTTCAAACAAATATCCATACTAGAGACAGAAAAAATGATACTCTCCCTAAAGCCTTGTAATTGCAAAGGAGATAACTGCCCTGCTCAAATTATAAAAGATGCAGCAAGAGACCTAGCTCCCTTCATCTCCAAACTGATCAACGCCTCCTTTAAGACTAACCTAGTGCCCTATAACCTTAAACAGTCCTGGGTCCTACCTCTGCTAAAAAAAAAAAAACTCTCGACCCATCCATCCCGACAAATTACAGACCCATCACCACCATCCCATTCCTACCCAAAATCATCGACAGGGTAGCCTACCTGCAAATTCAGGATCACCTTGAAACTAACAACCTTCTAGGCTCACGACAATCCGGCTTCCACCCCCTTCACGGCACTGAGACAGCCTTGATTGATCTTAAGACTCAAATTGACAAGATGAAGGATAATGGAAAATCAGCTATGCTACTCCTCCTTGACCTTTCAGGAGCCTTTGACCTGGTAGATCATTCAGTTTTATCCAATCACCTCGGCTCTGCTGCCCATTTTTCAAGCGATGCCATAACCTGGGTACAATCCTTCCTTGCTAACCGGACAATGAGAGCCTTCTCCCCCCTAGCAGCTGCCAATCCCATACAAGTTTCCTGCGGTGTCCCCCAGGGATCATGTGTGTCTCCTACTATGGACAACATCTTTAGCGAACCTTTGTTTGACAAGTTGGATAGACTGGGTGTCATCTACACTAACTATGCAGATGACACTCAGATCCTCATTCCCCTTTCGGGTAACTTCTTGGAAGGCTCAGCTTTAGTAAACAAGATATATCTCCTCATTCAGGCATGGATGGCATCCCATGGCCTCTGTCTGAATGATGACAAAACAGAGATTCTGATCCTCGGCACAGAGACTTAAAAAACTTGACCCGAACTATGCCTCGTTTAACATTGACAACAATGTCATCAAAGTGATGCCTGCAGTCAAAACCCTCGGGGTCTACTTGGACTCAGCACTCACTTTTAAGAAACAAATGAACTCCCTAGCTTCCTGCACAGCCTATAATTGTAAACTGATCCGAGCATGTAGACCATTCCTAATGGAGGCTAGCTGCATTACCTTAGCTAATGCACTTATATCCAGATTGGATTATTGTAATGCCCTATATGCGGGATCTAACAAGTATATCCTTAACAAACTCCAAACACTCAAAAATAACGCTCTTAGAGTAGCCTTAAACATTCCTAACAAAGCCGATGTCTCTACCTCCAGAAGGAATATCCACTGGCTAAAAATTAAAGACAGGATCACCCTCAAAACTCTCTCGCTCACGTCCAAATGCCTCAACAATATCGCTCCTCCCTATCTAGCAAACAGAATCAACAAGAGAATCTCTATTCGCCCCACAAGAATGACTAACGCTTATACCTTGATGGTGCCGAGATATAAAAAGAGCACAGCTGGCGGCACTAGCTTTCCAGTCATAGCTGCCAAAACCTGGAACAAACTCCCCATAGAACTTAGAAAGGACCAACCCTACCTAAGTTTCAGGCGCAAGGTTATTTCATGGATACGATCTAATGACATCTAATGTGATCACCCTCTTTTACTCGAACCACTCGTCCTGAGTGACACCTCCCGACTATGCCCTTTGTTAACTTGACCCCCCATAGGGACCTCCGTCTACCACTGCTAGAATCTAGGAATTTCACTGGACCCTACCAGGACTACAAAACTGTGGTTGATTGTTACTCAGCTCTTTATGCTTCCGACACCTGGCATTAACTGGATAAGTATATTCAGACTGTAACACTGCTGAACTGTCCTACTGCCTATTTTGCTTGTCACTGTAACTAAGTTCTCAAGTATCCTTGTAATGTTTGCGCCCGGCTACCTGCAGGTTTGGTTTTGCGCTATATTAAATAAACAAACAAACAAACAACTCATATTTAATTTATCTTGTTTGATTGTTGATATGCATGAAGTTCGAACATGGTCTAAGTGCCAGTGAAATGTTTTACATATGGTACAATGTGTGCACGTAATACAAGATGCTGGGTTGCACATTTCCTGCATACATTGAGCGGTGAACAACTTTTCACTTCAGTTTAATAGTGTCTTACTGTAGCATTATTATTCTATATGTATACTTCTCTAAGGGTGTCTGTGCCCGCCTGCTGCTCTCAGCTCCTTCTCCTCTAAAATTCTGCGGGGCTACAGGTTTTGGGGAGAGCAAACATTATCTCTGGATAAAATAAACAGCAGCCCTCTGATCTCCATGGGGTGACAGATGTTGCAGCCATTTTCTCATCCATTGGAAAAGCTGCCCAAATGTCTATCTATGGTTCATGGTTGCAAAAGCATTAATCTAAGGGTGAGAGCTGTGAACAATTAAATGAACACCAAGCTTAGTGTGCAATATGTACTTAGTGAGTGAAGCGCATTCCCCTTTTACACAGCCATAATTGGTCAATATAAATCCATGGGGTCAGTCAGATGTTTCAAAACGGCTCTTTCATTTTATGCCAAGCAGCCAGGAACCTTCACTGGTGTTGTTTAACACGTTTCCTCTATCATGGGAATATTTCTAAAATTCACAATAGGAGTGTACCAAACTGTTCATCTTGTAGTCCTAACCTTATGTCAGAAAAAGATGTATATGATTAGTCTAGGTTTTGATAATGTGCGTTGCTCAATAAGACAAGGGTACCATTTTATTATGAGTGCAGTACTTACTGAATGTGATCAACAGAAGCAAACATTGTAACGTTTTTAAAAGAGCAAGTTTACAATGTTAATGCAAATACATTTCCTTTGTATTTTTCTAAAATGATTTAATTTGTCAAGAATACACACCATTGTGTCACTCAATCTGTCCTTTCTGTTGGAAAAAGGATTCTGTTCTATTAAAATTGACAATGTATTTCTTCCATCAGAAAGAAAGCAATTCTTGAAATTGCATGTTGCGCTCTGCTTGGTTGGTGATGCTGTGATCCTCTGCATTTGTTACAGTATCCACAGGCACTAATAATTAACACAAATAGAGAATAATAAACACACTTATTGGGCCTTGTAGGGTATTGTTTAAGGTGTCATTAAACAGGCAGTGCCGGCATAGCCTCTACGCATCCCCTGACCTCCCCACATATGTACAATCCTCTGTCAGTGGGATGCTGATGTTCCTGAAGAACACTCCCAATCATAATGTGGGCATTATTTTCAGGAAAGTGTTAATTGAGAGGAGGATACTCCCTAGTCTACTTGGGGCAATTTTCATCATTTCCAAGACATAGTGGGGGTCAAAATGTCTGACCTGTTTCCCCCAATACATTTTGGAAAATGTGTAAATGCTGCTGGGAATAAATGATTGCAGGAGGCTTTCATAATGGATTCCTATGGAATCCTCCTGCTTTTAAAAGGTGCCAGGTGGATTCCATAGGCGTTCATTGGTTTTACACCAGCATGAAAATGTCAAGCTGGCGTAAAGCCAAACGCTTTCCCAGGAACAGCGGGAATGCATGTAGGGAATGCATGTGCTGTTCTGTGCTTCCGGTCTGACGGCAAAATCAATGCAAATCCTGCAGAGCGCCTTTAAGAAGATGTTAAGACAAGTCCTTTGTGGTATTTGTGCGGCATCTTCATTCAGACTCTCAACAACTTCTCAGCATTCCAAAATTCTGTCGGAAGCGTCTGGGTGGCCGCTCGTCTTCTGTGTTGGCGCCTAGCCCATGGAATGCTCTGCCACTGGACCTCAGAACCGTGGTTGATTATTTTTCTTTTAGGAAAGCTTTGAAGACATATTTGTTTCATCTTTTTCTTCCACTCTGCTAAGGTAGTGGTTTGAGTATTTGAGCCTGTCACTTCGTCCGCTGTCAGCGCCTAGACGCCCTTTTCGGCCTTAGTAGCGCTCTATACCAGGTGCCTTGCTAGGGGGGGCTAAGGGGGCTATAGCCCCTGATCTTTTGGTTGTAGCCCCGGATAGAATCTCAGGAGCTACAGCCAAAAGACTAGCTAGCCCCCAGTCCCAACAGTTCTGACATCAGCTTAGCCCCGGGTCTTTTCCAGACCTAGCAACTCCCCTGCTCTATACATTTTAAATAAATAAACGTGTAACTCTCCGGTGGACTTGAACATGGGCCCTTGCAGGTCTCCCCCAGCACAGGGGCCGACTCTGCCGCTGGTGTCTTTTGCTTTTCCTTTACCATTTCTAGCTGAATAAAGCGCCTTGAAGATACCTCTGTTCCATGCTCAGCCCTATTCAAATGGTCGTGCACAGGTTTTATCATAAGCAAACAGACTTATGTTATACATGGGGGCATAAAATGACAAAACAGATAGTTCTTGAAAGCTGTTTCATTGGAAGAGCTTTTCATGAAGGTAAACAGCGCCTTAGGCTCTTGTATAGCAAATATTATTTAACCAATGAATGTGGCATAGATTGAGCTGGTACGTACTGGTGGCTGTTTTTGTGGACTACTTCGCAGGTAAGTAGGTCCAGTTTACAAGCATTTCGCTTTTCGCTCGAGGTACATTGCAAAGCTGAAGGTCGATGACAATCTGATGAAACCCTCTAGCGCGTCCCCGGGGGCAGGTGTTGTGTTTTTCCGACATCCTGGATGCGCAATCATCGCACACATTTGACTTTTAAACAACAATAAAACCACTCTCGAGCCTTTTCTTTCTAGCTCGACATTCAAGAGTATCCATCGAAATTTGATTTCAGTAGAACCCCCTTTGCGGCTCGCGCGGCGTCAACCGCCTCTGCCATTGGTTGGACGCCTTAATGGGCTGACCATTCGTCAAGGAGTTGTCACTTGGTCCCAAGATGCCACGCGCCAAGGCGCATTGCTCGATCGCTCCTTACCAGCGTACAGGCAGTTTTAATGTCCCGCACGGGGCCTGAATACAAAGACCGGGAAAATCATTCGCGTGATGCGCTCAGGAGCGGCGCACTGTGAAAACCGAGCCCGGTGCAACCGGGCCAGTCTTTCTGCTGCAACTGAGCCTGAAATCCCAAACCACATAATCATTTAATGGTCTATGACTACAAACCTGTGACACTGATAATAATAAGTGGACCAAAAATGTGTGATTACAGCTTTAAAGTCCACATCCAGAAGGGACCCCTGCAATTTGCAGCATTCAAAGTAATGTGAGCTTAAGAAAATCGAATTCCAAGAAACTGATGGGTGGTAGATGTTGAATTCATCTGAACCATTGGCATTGCTCGGGGCAACCTTCCATCCCATCGTCATTTTCTAGCCTGGCCGGGCCATTGCAAAAGGGGTCCAGCCATATGCAAATCAGTCAGGTACTGCCACCAATGGGAGCAGCGCAGCCCGAACTGCTAGGCCAGGTCCCCTCTGCATGGAAACACAAACAACCCCAGACATGTTTCGGCCTTGTTGGGCCTGCTCAGTGAGGTGCAGCTTGGTTCCCTATGGCGCAGCAAGCAAGGGACCCACGTCTGGGCATACCCTCTCTCACATAGTGAGACAAACAGTAAGCACAAAAGTGATGGGTGGAAGGTTTTGAATTCATCTGAACCATTGGCATTGCTCGGGGCAACCTTCCATCCCATCGTCGTTTTCTAGCCTGGCCGGGCCATTGCAAAAGGGGCCCAGCCATATGCAAATCAGTCAGGTACTGCCACCAATGGGAGCATCCCTCTCTGAACTGATACGCCAGGTGCCCTCTGCACAGGAAAACACAAGCCACCCCAGATATGTCTCTATGTTGCTGGGCCTCCTCGGGGAGCTGCAGCTTGGTTTCCTATGGCGCAGCGAGCAAGGGACCCACATCTGGGCATACCCTCTCTCACATAGGGAGACAAACTAAAACCAGAAAAGTGATGGGTGGAAAATCTAACCTGTGTTTTTAACTGCACTATTAAATCTGAAAGAAACTGAAATGCATGATATGATCACTTGTTTGTTGTCAAAGTGTCACTGACCTTACAGCTCTATGCAACCCTCCCATTTCTAATCAATCAACGTTTAGGCCTCTGAAGGTATTATAGCTGCTCCCAATAACCCACTCACTGTTCTGTCTGCAGCAGTCTAGTGTGAATGGACATTTTAATATTCTTAAATGCAAAACAAAGCCAAATCTGAGCAGCACCCTTCTGAGCTTGCAAATTCATACAGTGGGAAAAGCTGATCACTAGGTGTGTGTTGGTCTAGGCACCGGCTTTAAGTTTCCCTGGATTCGGGAACCGAAAAGGCTATTTTTGCTGGGAAAGCCAGCCCGATTCCAGCACTGCTGAAATACAAAGGATTGAATGAGATCTGTCTTCACTTGCAACCATTCTATGTGTATCCAGAACACATGGATGAGTCCACACCTGCAAAAAGCATCAAATACATACACATTGTGTAATCTGTTCTCCATAGTGCCTCTGTTTATGGGCTTACCCCACACTTTTGCTGACTCAATACGCTTTAAGAAACACTACTACCCAGACATGCAAACCTATTGCAGTTCATAATACTAGAATGTGTTCATCCTTATCTAGTCAGTGGTCCAAATATAATTTCACTCCTAAAACAAATATTTGTTTGTCTATAATAAAAAGTGTGCACCTTTTATTCTTCCAGTATTTACAAATCATACTCCCTGAAGTAATTCTTTGTGGGCGCCGGCAGAAGTTGCTGCCCCGGGTAGTTTGTCCTAAAAAAAAGTTACGGATCGGATATGTGGGCCCCTTCTGTGTTTTTTCAGCCATACATATATGTCTGTCACCCATGCTATCCCTGTTTTTCTCATTTTTTTCCTTCTTACATCGGGTCTTTGTTTATTTTTAAAATTAATGTTTGATGCCTCTGTAGATTAGTATTGTGTTCCTTGCTATCAAATGTTTATATTCCTTCCTCAGTTCTCTGATTTTAATATTTACTCTTCACAGTACATTTTGAATCGCTCTTATCAGGTGGGTTGTACACCGTCTGCACTCCGATTTCAAACTAGCTATCTAGGTAAGAGTTCTCTTCTTTTATAACTTTTGAACTAGTTGACAATAATGGTTTTAGGTCAAAGGCCTGCATACTTTGAACTGTCAAAACTCATCAGAAAGATTAGACTTAAGCAGTGTTTCTCTAAGGAAGGGTATCTTTCCAATACTGATTTTACAGGGCTACAGAATCCCTCTACCTTCTATCCTCCACGGAGCGCATCTCCCCGGAATCTATAACTTTTGAAAAAGCATTACTGAAAAGTTTAGAAAAGTTGGAAATAAGATCAAAAGCAGTGTTTACTAACTGCACAATAGTTGAATGGAAAGCAATATCCAGTCTGTCCAGGCACCCGAATATTATTATGAAACCAGCAGATAAAGGTGGGCCATAGTCATCAAGATATTGTATATGGTTTGATATGACATGGCATTTTTAACACGCCTATGCCCAAGTGTTTTCCTGAGCCTTGACGACTATCATGCCATGGTGTGTACCTTAGTGAGTGACAGAACAAGATGCAGCCTCTCCCGGGAGACCCTTCACAAATCCTTTGAAGACTGATAAACCCCCGGTGGAGGAAGCTTTAGCAGAGGGATGGATCAGTAACAAACAAGCAGAGAGTCTTACTCCTAAACATTCGAGAACACCAGTACTGCGTGCCCTCCCCAAGATCCATACGACACCGGGATAAGTTGCATTCTGAGACACCTGTCCCAATGTGTCAATTCTTTCCTAAAAGGCGATATACCAAGAAGCAGATTGTACATTAAAGATTCAACTGCAATGCTTGTTTTACTGAATGAAAGACCCTTTGATGCTACTGCTCATTTTCTGGTCACACTAAACATTGAGTCACTATACACTAAGGTACCACTAAGATCCCACTAAGATACCACAAAGGGAGACATTATTAGTGACACAAAAAGTCCTGTAAGAACAACTACCGGGCACAGATATTCCCATTCAGTTTGTTTTACAGCCAGCAGAGATAGCCATGACAAACAACTTTCTTATGTTTGAAGACCAGTTCTATGAACAATCATCAGGGACTGCCATGGGGACAATATTTGCCCCAGGTCTGCCAATTTATACATGGCGGCATTTGAGAATGAATACATTTATGCGAACAACCCCTTAAAAGAACAGATTTCACTATGGGTCTGGTACATCAATGGCATTTTTGTCATATTTCAGGGAGATGAATGGTCACTCAAAGAGTTCTACATGTGGATTAGTTAATGAAAACAAAATCTCAAATTCACCAAGAACGCCAGTAGGGATACCATCCAGTTCTTAGATCTCCTGATTAATGTGGAACAAGGTACCTTACAAACTACCATATATCAAAAGACCACTGACTGCAATCTTTCATTTGATCAGTAGTTACGCTGCCGGAGCAATTGCTTGAGTTGAGTTCAATATGACAATCAGGCACAGCAACTTACAACCAAACTATCTGTATGTGGGTACTCTAAAAAAGTTCTGGCACAAGCATATAAACAAACTCGTAATATCCTTCAGGAGCTCACTCTCCAGCAATGAGTAAGGGACAGAGACCACAATGACAGAAATACCGCAGTTTTGAGCTATTCTCCACTTTTTAACAAAATTAACTGTGGCCACTTTTGAACATAGGGTCAGGCCGAATTAATCTTCCCAGGTTTGCTGTAAAAAAGCACAAAAACTCTCTCTTCATAGTTATAGAGGCAGACAGCCCCACGGGCAGGACCAAACCACACTACAGTCTTAACCTAAAACCACAGGACATAGCCCTTGCAGGTCATGTTCGGTATGCGAACAAACCAACCAGAGCCAATCCATTGACATTGTCTGGCGCACCCCTTGGTCTTGTATCCATACTAAGAAGATTACGGCCACAGTGGTAGGCCATTTTGTGCATAAACAACACACAGAAATGTGCAATCTTGGAAAAGATAAAATTACCAATGAGAGGTGGCGATATCAGAAGTATACTCCTATGGAAAGAACAAACCTGTATCTATAAATTAAAGACAGATCAGGTTGGGCTGTATGAGGGGATACCATGGCAACAGCTAGCAGTTCTGTAAAAAGTCTCTTTCTCCACTGTGGAATTCCACACCTGGATAAAATTCCACGTTTGAAAGTCAGGGATAATTTATCCTTGTCAGATTTAACAGGTCCATTCATAACAGCAGAGTAATACACTAGTACAGGACAGAGCTCCACTTTTGAGGCTATCAATGGTCATCTCTATACAATGATTTGGAAACCCTATCTGGTGAGTTAGCAGTTAATACTGACTTGCTCGTGCAATGAAACCATTCCAAGATGGTGCACCACCTTGATAGGAGGTCTCTGTATTCAGTTGCTATTAAACCACACCAAGGGCGCAGTCCACAGGATCTGAGCTTCACAAACGGAGGACAGAGTTCATGCTCTTTTGATAAATGGTGAATTGACATTCTCTAACTAATGCGCACAAGTACGCGAGACGTATTGTCATTCCTCTGGCGATTGCATCGGGATCAGCATTCGATTATGATCATAATTCTACTATCTGTTGTGTCTTGTGTAGGCACTGCACTGGCACCACACCACGAGACAGACAAGAAGGAATTTGCTTTATCCCTTGCTCCCTGTGAACTTTAAATCACTTTTAGAAAATCAGGGCGTGAGTGTTTATTCCTTCTGTTTGCAATGAAGTTGAGTTATATTCATGTTACCATCAAGTCCAGTTTTATAGAAATTAGTGGACATTAAATCCTCATCATTTTTTTCTCCCTTGCAGATGCCCCCACGCAGTGGGTGTGATGAGGATAAGCAGGACAGGAAATAAATAGTTTGGGACTTCACAAAATAAGTATAGGATTCCACCGTCCTTTAAGAAGGTGGTCAATTTCTTTCATACCTCCGAAACATGTCAACTAATATAATGGATATATTCAAATTAATGATATACCCACGGAAGAGAAAATAGTGTTTTAAAGAATATAAAGCAAACCGTGTCTGCAGAATCTAACAACTCGGCTGAACTCTTTAAAATCTGCAAGGAACTGGCCAATCCTGCCACAGTCTCTACCTCTCCTGTCCCTTCCCAGGCCCTCTGCACGGCACCGGCTTCTCATTTCATCTCTAAAATTCAGGAGATCCTGTCCTCTCTCTCCTACTCTGCCCTTTCTCCCTCTACTCCCTGCTCTTCCTCTGGCCCTTCTTTGGGCCACCTCTCCTCCCACCTTCTCTGACTTTCCCCTGTTCTCCCCAGACGAGGTTTCTAGACAAGTCCAATCTATGAAAGTCTCGTCAGAACAGGTTCTTCCCTGTTCCTCCAAAACCATTAAGGACCACTTTGACTCCCTGGCTCCTCCTCTGGCCAACTTCTGCAACCAATCCTTCACCACTGGAGTCTTCCCTTCCCCCCTGAAGCACTCCCTTGAGCACCCTCTTCTTAAGAAACCCTCTGCCGACCCGTCCTGCCCGCCCAACTATTGCCCAATCTTTCTCACTCCTTTCCTGGGCAAACTCCTGGAAAAGCTGGCCATCTCCCAGCTCAATCTTCACACTGAATCTGTTGGTTGTCTCCATGACCATCAGTCTGGCTTCAGGGCTGCCAGAAGCGCGGACACTGCTCTCCTGAACACCCGTTAAGACCTGCTCTCCAACCTTCATAACAACACCCCCTGTGTCCTCATCTTACTTGATCTCTCTTCTGCCTTTGACATGGTCAGCCATGCTATCCTGCTCAACCGTCACCATGATAACCTGTGTATCACCGGTCAGGCCCTGGCATGGCTGACTTCTTTCCTCTCTGATCGACCCTCCCAGGTTCAACTTATGTCCTTCCTCTCCTCTATCTCTATCTCTACCTGTGGTGTTCCCGAGGGGTCTAACCTTTCTCCCTGGCTGTTCAACCAATACTTGGGACTTCTTGCCCACCGCATTGCTGCACTCTGCCCCAACTTCCAGTGCTATGTGGATAACACCCAGCTCATCTTCAGGCTACCCTCAGCCACCTCTTCGCCCTCTCTCATCTCTGACTGTCTGTCCACCATCCAGGGGTGGTGTGCTGCCAATGATCTCTGCCTTAATGCCAGTAAAACCGAGATTCTCCTCATCGGCACACCCGCTCTCTCCTTTCTTGTCACTCTCTGGCTGGCCTCTCTTGGCCCTCTTCCCGCTCCCGCCTGTGAGGCTAAAAACCTTGGGGTCATCTTCTTCTCCACACTCTCCTTCTCTCTTCACATCTCTGACATCTCTAAGAAGTCACACTAGCAGCTGCATCTCTTCAAAGGTATTCTTCCTTTCTTCTCCTTCTCCCAGAAGCTCCCTGTCTCCAGAGCTCTGGTTATCTCTAGCCTGGACTACTGCAACAGCATCATTCTAAATCTGCCTGCTTCTAGTCTCCGCCCTCTGCAACTCATTCAGAACAGGACTGCAAGACTTGTCCTTGGCCTCAAGCCCAGGGATCATATCTCTCCAAGACTGAAATCTCTGCACTGGCTTCTAGTGGTTGCGAGGATTAAGTTCAGAACCCTCTGCATTATCCACAAGGCCTTCTGGGGCCTGGGCCTCAAAACCTTCAACTCTCTCTTCCTAAATATCTTCCTACTCAAGCTCTTCGCTCATCCACCTCCAACTCCCTCAGGGTCAGTCGCTTCTCCAAGCAAAAAGTTGGTGGTAGATCTCTTTCTTCGGCTGGGGCCTCCCTCTGGAACAGCCTCCATGACTCCCAGAAACTTGAGGAGAATCATTTCCGGTTCCGGGGGCACCTCAAAACCCTGCTCTTTGCTTCTGCTTTTTCTCCTCCTCTCCCCTGCTGACTTCTTGGCTGAATCTGTTACTGCACTGGTTACCTGGCCACCTTCTGATCTCGGGCTCAGGTCCCCTCCCCCGCCAGTTGCACACCTGCATTGCCTTCCTGGCAACCCCCGCACTTGGGAACTGTTTCTGTATCCCTACAGTCCCACTGCCAGCACTTGACACCTGATGTCTGCACTTACCCTTGCACTTGCCACCAGCTGGCCGTACTTTTTTCTTATTTTTATGTATTCCTTTATCCCATGTACTGCACTGTCTCCCCCTCGCACTTTCCCACTACGCCTTCCCATGCACGTGCGCAATCTGAATTACACCTGGCCTAGTAGGATCTTTGTCTTCCCTCTGTTCCTCCTCCCTTGCCTCGTCGCGCCTTGAAACACTTGTGTACAGGCGCGTTATAAATGCCATATCACATCATATCATAACCCAAACACTTCGATAAAATGGACTAAAATGTTTGTGTCTATACTGTCCACCTAAATGTAATAAGGGTTTGGTGTGGTGAACTTTTAGAACATTGGTACATGGATGGGTTATTATTAAAAACCTATAGACACATACCTGTACCAATTAGTGTGGATATTTTGTACTAGCTGATTACGGGTTTATGAGTATTGTCCTGCTTTTCTTGTCTTTTGAGTGCTAGAGGGAAGTAGGGTCAGCCTCTAGCTCTCTTTTTTCCTTGGTTGTCTGCTCACCACTGTCCTCTAGGGAGATTTGGCACTATTGAGGGACAGTAGAGTCCTTCACAGGGATAGATAGAGACTAGTTGGTCTAGCACATGAAGAATTCAAAGGATTCTATCTTTTGTGTGTTACAGTTTGTAGGTTTGGGTGTTAGTGAGAAGTGAGGTACCTAAGAGGCCCTTGTGTCTTTCTATGGAATGAAAACATACACTTCAAAGTCATAAATATGTTAATGTCAGTGTGAATACTGTGAAAGATTACATTACCACCAAGCCTAACGTGCATTATGTATTTAGTGATTCGAGAATGCATCCATTTTATCTCATCTACCTTTGTCAAATAGAAAGAACTGTTGCCATTCTTATATTCCCAAAATATGTGCTGTGTTTATGTAAATCAGAAAGGAAACCTCACTGATGCTATTTGTCTCCTTCCTGTTTTCCAAATGGGCATTTCTAAACAGTGCAATAGGAATGTGCCAGACACTCTATCTTTGAATGATAACCGTTTATCACACTGTCCATCTAGGAATGATAACCTTCTATTGGAAAATAATTAATATGGCTTTTGCAGCCCTTGATAGTGGTCCTTGCTCAGTAAAACGTGTGAAACGCTCTTATTATGACAAAATATATGCTAATAATTAGAAATAAACACGACTCTCACCCACATAGAAAGGCAGAGACATAGAGTGAGCTAGAGAGTGAAAGAGAATGCAGAGTGAGGGAGGGAGAGAGAGAGAGAGAAAGCGAGAGAAAGAGATAGGAGAGAGAGAGATAGGAGAGAGAGAGAAGTGCTAGATCGGCGTATGATGCCCAGTGTAGCGAGTGATGATCTACTTTCTCTGCATTTTCTTTCTGAAACCCCTTCCCATTGCTTCACCATTACACTTTCCACCATTATATATCAAGCGCTTTGAAACACATTGTGTATAGGCGCTATCTGAATAAACTATCACATCATATATCATACCAGTTCTACCAATTTTCCAAAGATGATGAGGCGTACATCCACACCTGCAATGAGCAGATTTGCTCAGCTTATATGTCAGGAATTATATTAACAGCACCAAACGTATATGTTGATCTTTTGAAGTGAGTGGGACCGACTCTCTTCTCTGGGTGCAGCATGAGGGCATGGGTGGATGCAAGTGCTCTAAACTATTTGCCCCAACTCAGGAAAGTCCCGACTAAAGAGGAATAGTTGGGTGGTTTGTGTGGGTCCATGTTATCTGTAAAGCTGCTTACTGGACCAGTTCCAAATGCCCTCTTGGTTCCTGATGTAGGATTCTGGGTATTATTGTCCCTTTTCTCTTTTAGTCAATTAGAGTCGTGTGCAGACACACCCATATTAGCACGCAAAAGCGCATCCTGTCAAATGGGTGTCTGGAGAGGGCAAGCAGAGGGCCCACCTTCATCCGTATGTCCTGCTGAGACTGGGGGGGGCCACATTTGGGTAGGGAGCATTGTCTCTGCCTTTCACTCTAGCAGGTGTCGCTGTTCATTTTGTTTTTGAAGTACACAATGGGAGCAGTGGTGCAACACAAAACGTGGGAGTCCCCCTGCAAGCCATGCGGAGAGGCCCCTGCCAAGCACCTCAACAAAGCATGGGACGCACCACACTACAGGCGGCCTGCCCCAATGCACCTACGCAATGTCCGTGATGATCATGTACCTGTAGGGGGCGCGCGCACTGCGCTAGGTGAAAGATGTAAGCCTGTTTTTTTAATCAAAGCTTACATCTTTCACCTAGTGCAGTGGAGGAACAAGGGGGTAGTGTGTAGCCCCCGGCACCCGAATGTAACAGCCACCAGTGGTGCCTGGTGAATTGTTTTATTGGAGGCGCGTAAATATTTGCCATAAGTATGCAAAAGTGAACAAGCATAGCGAGGGAGCCCAGACCAATGAATCTGGTTTCAGGGGAAGTGCACTCTCCCCCGGGAAAATTTATTTTAACAAGGGGTTAAAATGGTGCATTATCAGGCCGCAGCTGAAGAAGTGCAGGTGCCCATTTCAACATGATGGTTGAGCCACGCCCCTTGCTTAGAGTGGAAAATGGTCTGTAGCACCCGTCTGGTAGATACATTATAATGGAGACAAATAAGGCTGGGGGTTAATAACTGCCAATTATCATCAGATGGCCAACCAGCAAGGAGCTGCAACACTAAACGTCCACTGATTATCACCTTGTCTTTTAACAGGGAGTCCTCCATATCAAATGCTTGCTGACAAAGAAGCATGCATAGCTTTTCAGTAGGTATTTAGTGTTTCAGCTCCCTGCTGGCTGTCCCGTGATAATCGGTGGCTTTTAACGCAGAGGTGCATTTCATTGCTTTAAACATATGCTTGGCAGCACTCATGTTATAAGCTTTATTTGCTGGAGCACTTCAGGTTCTCACTTCCAAGTGACAGCTTGAAGGGCTCCAGCAAATAAAGTGTATAATGCGAGCGCTGCAAAGAGCACATTTAAAGACCCAGAATGCAAATAATATCGAAAGAAATCTACTTTTGTATTACAACACTGCTGACTGGCAAATATGTGAGTGGTTGCTGGGGGTCCCCCAGAGGATTGAGGCCCCTTTTATTTGAAATTGTTGAAAGGCCCTGACGCCATCCTAGTGCATTACACATCACTCTTTGTGTGAAAGATTTAGTAAAAAGCCAGACAGTGTGGAATCGGTTTAGTAGGGTAACTCATGAAAAAATCCAATAGATGCAAGTCACCAACAGTGCACATCAGCATTTCCCACCACATTTCATGTGCTTCCCACAATATATGCCATTATAAAAAAAACATTTTCATGCTGGCTGTGCCCATATATTTTCACGCGGGAAGCACCAATATAATCCAGTATTCCCATAAAACCATACTCATGTTTGCTTTGCGCAAAATGCCAGTAATTATACTATAGGAAAGCATGTCCATGCTGGCTCTGCCTATATAAGTCAGTACCCCCACATATAAACATACTCCTGTTGGCTTTGCCATTAACAATGCCATGCCACAATAAGAAACATATTTAAACTGGCTCCAATGTATGCCAGTCTAAACACATAACACTTATCATGCTTGCTTTATCATAGGTGGGCAGTAAAAAATATCATGCCACAGTAAGAAATGGCTAGATTGGCTGCACCAAAAAGCCAGTCTAGTCACATAATAGTACATACCACGCTTGCTTTCTCATTAATTCACATACAAAATTCAGTAACAGGGCACCTGCTTTCCTTCCCTTCTCTCCCCATCCTCTAGAACATCCACCCCCAACTGCAAAAATCTAATTCTTGGCCAGCACAAACACAAGTGCACACACATTCATAAAACATTCACTCTCTCATTTACCCACACATTCACTTGCTCATTCACATGCACACCCATACACTACCGCATTCACACACGCATCCAGCCACCCATACATCATACACTCACTCATTCACACAATTACATATATAGCACACTCCCTTGCATGCACACAAGAATATACATATATATATATATATATATATAGAAACATATATCATAAACATGCAACACCCTCACACTCACGCAAACGCACACACTTAATAATTGATGAATGGTGCCGGAGCTACCATCGAGGTCTGCGAGCCGGTGCTGTTCCGCCCACCAGGTCAGACCAGGCGGGCTGAAAGGCACCCGCTCACACAACTCGGAGTATGCCGGTCCGGTAACAACGTGGCCGGTCGCTTACCGGCCCCGTTGTTACTGGACCGGCATACTTATAATGAGGCCCTTTGTCTTTCTCCTGAGCCAAATATAAAATCGTCTCAGGCCGCACATTCAAGAACTGCCAGTTTTCCAGGTTTCAGCGAGGCAGACACACACACACACAGCATCCGTGGCTCTGCAGGTCGTTAAGGTGCTCAGGTTGCAAACACATATCTTTTATCAGTGGGAGTCAGAGGGCCTCATTATGAATGTGGAGGAAAGGCAACAACGGCACCAGTAGCGCTACCGGCGCCGTTGTTACCTCTCCGCCACATTATGAGTTCTGCTTGCCGGTGCGGAACTGCACGCCTGGTCTGACCAGGCGTGCAGACCGGCAACCGCGAGCAGAACTTATGATTGCACCTGCCCTATGGGGCAGAATGGGGATCGGGAGGCCGGCCATACCGACACCCGCGAATGGACAATTTCCGGCCCATTCATCTCGTAATGGGCCGGTAATGACCCATTTGTGGGTGCCGGGGCCGGTAGCGAGTTTGGCGGTAGCCGTGTCCTTAATAAGGGCATGGCGACCGCCAAACCCGTAATGATGCCCACCGCCTTTACTTTGCATGATGGAAGATTTCCAACTCGAAGAGCTCACAAAACACCAGTTACCTGGCAAATCTGTGATAGTTAAAGTGAGCAACACAAAGCACCAATTTACAGATGCATTTAAATCCATGATGTCTAATATCTTGATATGCAAAACAATAAAGTTGCTTTAAGTCACTAATCAAATGTTTTCAACATCATGAATAACAACGAGCTAGAAGTTTGTGACAATGGATCTGCAAATCTGTCTTTGTTTATTACACAACTTCTTTGAGAATCACTGAAAGTACAGTGGGATTTACTAGATTGTTCACGTTGGCATTATCTTGCATTGTGGGACTTATAGTTTACCATTCAGGGTGTGAAAATGAAAGCCACAGTGATATTCATTTTGCTTAATATGTTGCTATAAGGATTTACATGCTTTCATCATGTAATTTGTTTTCTTTGTAAGTAAACTCTATAAGACATTATTACTGTAGACCTTGAAATCCTACTATTTGAGCCAAAGTTTGCGATCCTGGTCAAGCCCTCCCCTCTCCTCTTGATATCCTCTGTTCCCCCACCCTCCCGGCCATCTGTCCTACCATACCACTCTCTCGTTTTTTGATGCAGACAGTGTGCCACTAGTTCCTTTTTCCACTTCCATCCCTGGGTAAATGTATACTCTGGCTCAAATTAAATTTCCACTTTACAATAGATATTAGGGGCCCGATTCATGGAGTTTTCTGCACGGTTCAAAGTGACTTTGCACTGCTGAAAAGTGACATTGCGCTGCCGACACAAACCCTGGTTCATGGAACTGTGCAAAGTGTACTTTTGCAGGGAAAAGTCAGTGCAAAGTAATTTTTACAGTACAAAATGACTTTACACTGCAAAAATACACTTTGCTCAGTTCCATGAATCTGGGTTTGTGGCAGCAGTTCAAAGTCACTTTTTCGGCAGCGCAAAGTCACAGTGAAGCGTGCAAATAATTCCATGAATCGGGTTCTAGGTGTTCTAATTGTCCATTAATTAATCTATAGGTATAATGCAAACAGGTAATTGAATTCACCCTGAAACCTGAAATTCCCTGATAGGCTACTAGCAACTACCTACATTTTGGGTTTGAAACAAGTATTAGATGGATTCAATTAAGCAATACGCCCGAGCCGCGGGGCCATTACTGAGTCAGGTAATGCCCAGGGGCCATAGTTACAGGCCTGCGCGAAGCGAGGGCCTTAACGAAGGCCCGGGGGCATTACCTGACTCTGTAATGGCCCTGCGGCAAGGGGCTTATTGGTATTAGTACCCCGGCCCACATACCCGGGTACTAATAGCAATCTTTTACTGTTCTGAAATGTGCAGCGTTTCGGAACAGAAAAAGAAAAAAAATGTAAAAAAGAATGGCTGGCGGGGAAGGGAAAACTGAGTCCATTTTCCCATTCCATGGCGGCCATCAGGAGAGGACGTGCTGGGGACAGAAATGTTCCCAGCGTGTTCTCCCTCAAAAATGGAAGAAAAAGAAGGTAAGTGAGGTTGGGAGGGCAGGGAGTGGGGGTGTGGAAAACACTTACCTGAATCCCCAGCGGGGGAGGATCGTAGCCTCCAGCCCTGCGGAGCCTCTGAACGGGGATTACCCTGTTCCGAGCCTCCTCATTGGCTGAGGGGCTGCCACACAGCCCTGAGGAAGTGATAGAAGTGAATGTTTCGAGGTTTTCTGTGTGGGGTATGGACGGGGGGGGAGGGGCGAGGGCCAATCAGAATGTTTGTAACATTCTGATTGACCCTCACCAGGTACTAATTACAGCAAAAGTCTCCGAAAAAGATACACATTGGCGTAGTGTTGCAGAAATACCTGGAACAAATCCACATTAACCTAGAATGGATATCTACATTTTCAAGACAATATTAATAATAATATTAACAAAAATATTGAGTAAAATAGGTACTATGATAACAGTTCCAATAATGTATTATATACCACATGTCACCGATTGCGTTACTTCTAGGTGCTTTGATCAACTTGCTCTTTCACAGAGTCTGAGAGCATCCTTTTACGCACCGTGCCTTTTAAAGTTCATTGGTCAGACTCGATTTCTGAGAGAGGGTCAACGCAGGCACATACCTGTGCATCGAGAACTGGAGGCATTGCGACTGTGCCATCCGTTTTAGGGAGGGGCGAGGGGAAGAGACGTGCTATGACCCTCCCCCACCGCAGTCAGTCATGACGCCTTCCTGAACCCCTCGCTCGTCAGTGCCTTGCCGGGAACGCAGGCAGGGCAGGGCGGCTGCGCCTGAGATCAATAGCTCTCCACTAAGCCTTGTTATATGAAGGAATCTATGTCCAAAAAAATAAAAGTTTTCAACTGAGTGTAAAAAGGAAATGTTTCGGGGGGAGGAGGGGTGAGGATGGGTAAGTAAATTAGGAAGCTGAAGCGGTATGCGGCACCCTGGGAAGGGTGGGGGAGGGAAGGGTGCTATTGATGAGATTTTATTGATTAAGCATCATTCCCCGCGTGGACATCTTCTGCTCTATTATAGCAGAGCCGAAGCAGAGTCCCCCGGTAGCACTAAAGAGGAAATATGGACAGCCTGACCTTGGCAACATGGCGATAATGAAACATTCTTAATGATCCTTCCAGCTGATTGTACAAGTCCACGTCAGACTTTTCCTTCTCCTCTACGCTAATATTAGAGACCCGCCACCCCTCCCCCGCCCAACCCTACCACCATAGAAGCAGGGTGGCCCCAGTCCACTATCCAGACAGACTCACATGCATGTGTGTCTGTGTCTGGAAGCATCCATGATGTGTGTGTTTGTGTGTCAGTCTGCGTCTGTGTGTGTATCTTTGTGTGTGTCAGCGTGTGCCCGCATGTGCGCGTGTGTATGCATATCTTATGGTGTCCCAATGACAACATACTAGTTAACATTATCATACACTTTACATGGGAAAATGGGAAAACATTATCCCGTTTTGAACTCGTCCGTGAAAGTTCAGTTCTTTTTTCAGTTTCAAAAGTAGCATATTGTGGCCATCTTGGTTTCAGTCCAACCCCCAGGCACAGTAAGAGAGAGGAAGGAGGATGGAGGCAAACTATATGTGCCCAAAGATCAACAATGCATGCCATGACTTCGTACAATGGTGGCAGTGGAGTTATTGTTTCTTTAGATAATGTTTTTAAAAGGACATCCATTTTTGACATAAATATTCCATGTTCCTATTTCCTAGCCAAAACAGGATGCCATCTGTTATTCTGGCATTTTCCTGGCTCTGGTAGGCCCCCAGGGTGTGAGCTCCTGTCAATCCCTTAAAGAGGAAGTGACATCACAGGAGCCGCAAAGGCACAGTCTGCAGATCCATTACAGTTCTAAGGAAGCAAGGTCAAAGATTATTTCCTGTGACTTTACCCCACCGACGTTACTTACCTACTAATTCTCCCCATCTATAGTAGTAGTAGCAGATGTAGTAGTGCTACTCTTGGTAGAACTAATAGTACTACTATTCCCAAATTGAGTGCTGCCAATACTGTCGTCAGTAGCACTACTAACAACAGGAGTAATATTACTGCTTCGACCAGTACTTTCAGACGATTTATGTAATCACTCCTTTGCCACTGGCTACTTCCCGCCACCCCTCAAGCACTCCCTTGTGCATCCTCTCCTCAAAAAGCCCTCTGCTGACCCCTCCTGCCCAGCTAAATACCGCCTTATCTCTGTTACCTCCTTCCCGGGCAAACTCCTGGAGAAGCTGGTCATCTCCCAACTGATCTAACACGACCACCCGTCTGGCTTCAGAGCAGCCAGAGGCACGGAAACTGTTCTACTGAACACCTGTGAAGACTTGCTTTCCTCTGCCTTCGATGCGGTAAAATCATGCCACCCTGACAAATCGGCTCTGTGACACCCTTGGCATCACGGGCCTAGCACTGGACTGAAAAACAAAATTGAGGTGTGCCGGTGTGATGAGGCGCTGGGTTAGAACTAAATTTGAGAAGACAAACTAAAGTCAATGAGACCCTTACAAACCAAATAAGATTGGGTTGCTGCACGAAAGAGGGACCAGCAGTCACCTCATAAACTAATAGATACAAACACTTGAAATTGTCACCTCTAAATGATTGCGCAGCCCTGAGCAAATGGTAAATGTCCTATTCAAATTGAGTGTGTAACTGGACAACAGATACGGTGAAACAAAGAGTCCAAAGCAAGTAGATTCTTCAGTCAAAATACGCTGTCGAAACAGATTTTATGAAATGATGCAAAAACAAGACTGCCGACACGTGTTTCGACCCAGAACAACGGGTCCTTTTCAAGGCAAGACGTATGTTATTCAAACTGCGTTGGAAAACCCAAAGCCCTCCTGGGGGGGCAGATATATGGGCCAATTCTGAAGTAGTTGATTCTCCTCAAGAAAATAAGCGGCAAATAACTGAAGCAGTCTCTGTTACTGATACAGTGTGGTACATTCCCAGAACATGGGAGTTTGTTCAAACGTTGCAACTGTGAGTTCAGGGGCTGGTTCCCCACTGTGGCCAAAGTCCAAACGCAGGTGAAGCGTTTGGACTTTGGCCACAGTGGGGAACCAGCCCCTGAACTCACAGTTGCAACGTTTGAACAAACTCCCATGTTCTGGGAATGTACCACACTGTATCAGTAACAGAGACTGCTTCAGTTATTTGCCGCTTATTTTCTTGAGGAGAATCAACTACTTCAGAATTGGCCCATATATCTGCCCCCCCAGGAGGGCTTTGGGTTTTCCAACGCAGTTTGAATAACATACGTCTTGCCTTGAAAAGGACCCGTTGTTCTGGGTCGAAACACGTGTCGGCAGTCTTGTTTTTGCATCATTTCATAAAATCTGTTACGACAGCGTATTTTGACTGAAGAATCTACTTGCTTTGGACTCTTTGTTTCACCGTATCTGTTGTCCAGTTACACACTCAATTTGAATAGGACATTTACCATTTGCTCAAGGCTGCGCAATCATTTAGAGGTGACAATTTCAAGTGTTAGCACTGGACTGGTTGACCTAATTCCTCTCTGAACGACCTTCCCAGGTTCAACTGGGCCCTTTTCTCTCCCCTGTCAGACTCTACACCTATGGCGTCCTCAAGAGTCTATCCTCTCGCAGTGGCTTCTCAACATCTACCTTGTCCCTCTGGACCACCCGAGTTCCTATTTCTCCCCTCACTTCCAGTGTTAAGCAGACAACACACAGCTCTCCTTCAAGCTTCCCCCTAATGCCTCTGCTTCCTCTTCTCTCATCCCTGACTGTCTGACTGCTATTCAGGCACCATGCGCTGCTAATGATCTCTGCCGTAATGCCAGTAAGACTTAAATCCTTCTCATTGGGACCACAGCTCCCTCCTTCCCTGCTACCCTCTGGTCGCCCTCCATTGGTCCCCTCCCCTCACCCTGTTGTGAGGTAAAAAACTTGGTGTCATCTTTTCCCCCTTTCTCTCCCTCTCACCTCACATCGCTGACCTTGCCAAGAAGGCTCACTGCCATCTGCACCTCTTCAGAGGCATTCTTCCTTTCCTCACCGTCCCCCAGAAACTCAATGTCTCCAGAGCTCTAGTCCTCTCTCGGGTGGACTACTGCAACTGCCTCTTCCTCAAACATTCCTTTATCTTGTCTTCGCCCTCTTCAACTAATCCAGAATAGGACTACAAGACTTATCCTTGGCCTCAAACCCAGCTATAATATCTCACCACTGGCTCCCGGTTGCTGCTAGCGTCAAGTTCAAGACCCTCTGCATCATCCACAAGGCTTTTTGAGGCCTGGCATCCCAGTACATCCACTCTCTCTCCCTAAATACCTCCAAGCTAGTGCCTTTTGGTCTTCTAGCTCCAACACTCTGCAGATCATACACTTCTCTAAGTAGACAGTGAGGGTAGATCTCTCTCCTCCACAGCAGCCTCCCTCTAGAATGGTCTCCCTGCCGCTGTCAGGTTTGATCCAGACCTCTTTGAGTTCTGGAAAGTCTAAAGACCCTCCTTTTCTCATCTTCCTTCCCTCTCCCCCTCTCCTGCAAACATCCCCATCTGTCGCAGTGACTGGCTGCCTGGTTCCCTCTGAGTTCTACATGGCACCAGGCCCCCCTGCCCAGTCAATCCCCTCCTCGCACTTAGCATGTGGGCCCTCACACGTTGCATCCCATGTAATCCCTGGCACTTACCCTACTGGCCTCCCCTTAGCACTCACCTAGCTCTTGTTGCCCTCTCCCCCATGCCCCCACCCCTTCTCAGTTGCACTCTCTCCTCTCTACCCTGCACTTCCCTTCCCATCCTAGCACTTTGCATTTTGCCCTACCGCCTCCCCATCCCCGCACTTCTTGTTACTGCACTTGCACCATCCGAATGTCACAAGGCCTAATAGGACGGTTATTGTTATCTTTCTCCCTTGTCCCCCCACCCTTTTTGTCTTGTGGTGCCTTGAAACACCATTGGTTGTATAGTCACCTTACAAATATCCAATAAATAAATATGACAGCTAACACTGGCAGCTCTAGACTGGTTAGTGTTAGAAGAAGTAGTAACATTATTACTGTGACTAGTTCTATTGCAATTTGTCATCATAGTAATAGTGCTAACAGTAGTACTAGCACTGCTACTGGTAACACAAATAGTGGTGATGCTTGTAGTTCTACTACTTCTAAAAATACTGCTTGTACTTTTGGTTTCTATAGTGTTAGCTGTGATACTACTTCTACTGTAACAAGACAAATATGACTATTAGCAGTAGTGACAGCACTATTACTACCAGTAGATGTAGTTTTACTAGTTGTACTGTCATTACTTCCATTATCCATGCATTCCAGAGCCTAGCTACCACTCTAACAACAGTCTTAACGTCCGCCTGGGGGTGTGGCAGGTTTTGTGGGAGTGAATTTGCACCCGACCAAGACTCAAGGAAGGCCTTAATCACTGTTCTTAGTGAGAGCGAACTCAGTACCCCTGAGCACCTGACAGGCTCACTATTGGCAGGACTATTGTTCTGGGTCTCCCTCTACAGTACCTAGGAACCTATGCATTTTACCCTTGTGTGAATGATAAGCAGTACATGTTATTAGTGTATTCCCTATAGTTTTATCACTAAACCAACAATTGTTTACATTTGCAAATACAGTGCCTTTTATACTCAAATTGAAACACATTATGAATTCTCTGATTCTCTTCTGTAGAATTTTTTATTTTATTCTCTTGTAGAGATAATATATGAGCAATCAAAATAGGATAGTCAATCAATATAAACTTCCCTATATGAGCAATAGAGTAGTTTGATTTCTTTTTATGTTGTTTATTGTGCTTTGGTTTATCATAAAAACCTTTCACAATTAAAGAAACACAAAATAAACAATAGAGTACAATTTACAAAACACACTTTAAAAACACTTAACACCAATTTGAATCCTAATTCATAATACATTACAATTACTCAAATTGAATTAATTATACAAAATTGATTTTACAAAAGCTAAAACTGCTATAGATAAGAAAATCTGCCGAGCTCTAATTATTCTTTCCCAAAAATCGTCCTCATTATGGACAAATTGAAGTAATAATTGTAGTAGTTCACTATATTTCCTACAACCTTCTCCTCTATTCACTTCTAAAAAATTGGAGCTACCTACAACCACTCAGTAATATATGTGTATCCATTGTGACAAATAAAACTTAAAAGTCTACTCACACTTGTTGACCTGTCAGGATTGGTGTGACAGGGGACAGGTGAGGCTTTACAGACCAACCCCTGATTAACCCATAAAATGGAAAGGGTTAAAAATAATCTGTCAAAGTACATGGCTTCTAGGGGAAATTAACAGAGACTAACCTGAAAGCAATCTAAAGCCATGAATAGCAAATGACAGGTAAAGCATTTTAAAGCTCCTTGCAAAGATTCCTCTCAGTTGTCTCTGTCCTTTACTAGATCTTCTTATCCTAGCCAAAGACATAGGAGGGCGCAGCACAGTCTGATGTTGTGCACAATGCCAAAACTTAGTATTTTATTAATCTGGTTCTCAGCTATTTATTACAAGGTACCATTCTACTGTAAAAGTTAAAGGATCTTTCTTTAATGAGAGCCATTCATAAGATGTCGTTTTCTAGTAAATGGTATCTACCTCGGCACTGCAGATTTTGTGAAGTAAGGTCCATTAGTAGTGTTTCTTACATTGTGTTTGTACAAAATCAATAGATACCAAAACATTAGACATTCACCCAATTGATTGAGCCACATATGTGCTCTATGGCTATTGTAAGAGGATTCAATTCAACACTACAGCTAAGTCAATGCCTAGTCTGGGATACTGAATGGAAACCCTTATTAATATATCTTTATGTCCAGTTCATGCGTTCTGGATGACTACCCCTATATAACACCCCTCTCTTGGAATCCCCCTGACCCCACTGAGCCAAGAAGTAGTTCTGTTTTGCAAGTTTAAAGGTTTATTTGATAATTTAAACAATATATATATATATATCACTTTATAATAAATTAATAATTGAATATCACACTTAATCTGAGCAGTAATCAATAATGGATAGTCCGGCACTAGCACACTTCTTTATAATCAATGATGCGTGGTTATAGGATGGATAAGATAGCAACACTGGTAAATAGGGACAGAAGAATAATGTGGTAGAGAATGCTTTATAGGGTTCAGATGGATGCAATGTTGAATGAAAATGCAGTACAGAAAATACTCAATATGATTTCACCAAAACAATGTAATCACTTTTCTCTGGCAATCCACTCCCCCCTTTATGCAATGCAAGGAAATGGAAGAAAAGCACACAGTTCTCAGAAATGCAATCAAATGTAATTCAGTTCACCCCAGCAAGCTTAGACCACAGAAGTTGGAAACACAGGCCCAAAATGCTTTTATATGTGCTGGCAATGAAGTGAAAAATATGCTTAAATGCTTTTAATTCCCTCTAGAGGTTCAGGGTGAGTGGTATCTAGTTAATATTAGTCCAGGCTCACTCTAGCAATGATTCAGGGATGGTTCTTAAGAGGCAAACGAATTTTTAGCAAGGAAAGCAAGGAAACTGCTGTTTTCACACGTGGAGAAATTTGCAAATCGCGGCAAAATTCGCGAGTGTGTTTTTCGCGATTGCGGCAATAGTGTATGGAATAGGAATGCGGTTCTAGGTTCGTTGAAAAGCCAAGATTCCCAGCTTTCAGAGGAAAGTTACTGCAAGTCTCTAAGACAAACGGTCACGGAGATATGAGCGATATGGTAAAGGTATATTATTTTAACTAAGAGATTGGTTCTGCACAGTTCTGCTAGGTACTCACAATATATTTAGAAATAGAATGGGCCTCGCCACGGATCTGGTCAGGTTTTAGACTGGACTCTGGTCTGGTCTCGGCACTTCACAGTGACCTGGGTCAGCTCTCTGGTTCTGCTAACAGTGGTCTGGGTCAGCTCTGCTCTCTCTGGGTACAGCACTGCTTCTGGATCTTTCTGCACAGCTTTCTCTGGAGATTGATGGATTTGAAGTCTGGATCTCTGGATGTGGTATGGTCCGGCAGCATGCTCCGCAGCAAATGGAATTGAATGTCCCTATCTGTCCTGACTGTCTGCTTTTATGTGTTTTGAAAATGGGTGGAGAGGCTAGCTTCCTAGGCCCTACCCCTCTCCACTTGTCATTGGCCACTTCATCCTCTTCCCCTTGATTGGGGGAATGAAATGAAGGGTCATCATGATGAGGTCTATTTATGGTACAGAGAACTCACCCCTGTCAAATTACACACAATCTATATTTTGACCCAAAAGACATATTTGCACAGGTACACATTTGTTTAAAATTACATGCACCCATCACATATCACAGGAGGTATACCCTGTCCAAATCTGCTCTTCCTGAGAGCTTGCATTGAGAAATGGCAACATATTTCACTTTTTGGTCAGGTTACCAATATCAGATTCTTACTCAAATTTACCCAAATGTGTGCAAGGCATGCAGGCATTAATTGATGAAGTATCAGACTTTTAACATGCATACATTTTAAGTAATACCCTCTTAACTGGTAGCTTGCCCCCAGATCATGCCACCGGTTCTAAAAACCTCTTAAAATGTGGGCAGAAAAATCACAAGAATTATGGTATCATTTAAATAATTATGACAAGTCCGTACTATGAGTTATTCATCTTTTTCTAAAACCATATTCTGGCTACAGGGGTGTGTCTTTTCAGGTCACATGGTACAGAAACCAGTCTTTCCACTTTCTTCAAGCTCAGCCTCTGTCTCCAGTTTCTCCCCCTCCTAGTTTCTGCCAAGCCAGCTTGCTCTCACATGCAGTGCTCCTCCCCTTTCCTTCCAGGAGGAAGCCACATTTACGACTCCCACCAATAAAACATTTGCCTGAGTCAGGACAGGGCTTTGTTCAATTTCCTGCAGAGCCCAGGTAATTCAATCAGAGGAGTGTCATATCCCTTTTGGTGGGAACAGCAAAAGGCAGCTAGGCCTGGGAACACAGCAGTTGTGCAAGTCTCAACTCCTGTCGGGGGTAGCTGGTGGGCAGAATTCAGTTCCTTAAGCCAGGCCCCAGCTAATGTCACTTTTAGTTACCCAGTTTTCTGCATTCAAATAAAACTAACCATTTTTACATATGCAGCTAGAATTCTGATTCTAAGTTTAAAACTATGACATTTAAACAATTGCAACCTATGTGACACTCAAAGTAGGTCACTCATTTCTTTTAAACATTTAGATTTTTAGTGTCTTTCAGTCCAAATTTACTTAAACTGCTGGAATCCACGGCTCAGCCAGTCTTGTTATAAACCTTCAAGTCACTTCAGAATATAACTTTAGATTGTATCCACCTCTCAGTAAGTCTTTCTTTGGCCTGCTTTGGGTTCATTTATTCAGTTTTACACAAAAAAAAAAGTCTGGTGTTGTTTTAAAACGCCGGCTTTCTGATAGTGGTGAGTACTGGTAATGCACCCATTTTTGGGATTTAAGAAAATGAATTCCCCACAATTCTAGGTTGCTTTTGGCAATCAGCATTGCCATTCCCAATGGTTTCAGACTACTGTGTGGGTAGTCCAATGGTGGGTTTTAGGCAGTGCCCTTCTGTGCAGATAACATCGGCAAAAATGAGTGGCAGCCTATTCTTCATGCATTTCCCTGTGCATTTTCTGGGAAGCTCTGGCCATCATGATGTTTTCCATGTCAGTACTGCACAGTTTTGAGGTAGGGCTTGGATGCGTGGATAAAAACATCCCACAAGCCCCCCTCTTGCGATGGCCATTCTGTTTCACTGATGGGACTCGCAAGACCTGGGATGTTTCTGCATCTTCTTCCAATAGATGGCACAGTTCAGCATCTTTTCCTCCATCCGGTCGGATCGATCGGTTCTCCTCGCCGGTCCTGATGGGAGTATTGGGCGGTACACTGGGCCCCTTGCGTCTCTGCTCCCGGACTCCGGATCGTCCTCTTTGGCCCGTTACCAGGTTTTCTTTCTCCTAGGACGACAAAGGAAGAGCGGCAATACCTATTCAAAGACATTTTTCCCCCACCATTGATATAGTGGGGTGGCATATAAATTTATAGTCAAAACATATGGACATGCACATTTCTTTTTGCATTCAAAAACGAAAACACCCACATTGAGAAACTCAGAATTTGATAGGCGATATGTAGGATATTTTAAGTTAGAACTGAATTAATCTGAGACAGTACCCTCTAGGATTCCAGAGGATTCCTCCAGTTGTTGCAGAGTGTGCCTGGGATGGCAATACTTCAACTGGTTAATGTGGACCCACTTGTCTTCCCCCTCTGCCAAACCGCCTTTGGGGATGCGGATCTTGTAGGCCACAGGGGAGATTTTGTCTATAATCTCAAAGGGTCCCTTCCATGTAGGCAAATATTTTCGCTGTTTGGCCTGGTTCCTTTGGAAATTGTATAGATAGACCCGGTCCCCCACCTGATATTCCTTCCTGGAAGTTTTCAGGTCATAGTGGGTCTTCATGCTATCAGCTGATCTTTCTAGATTCCGCTGAGCATAAGCAAAAGCATGTTGAAGGTGTTTCCTTAAATTCTCCACATACTCATGAGTTGTGGAGGCATTTATCAGTGTCTGCTCTTGGGTCCTGTAGAGCAAATGCTGAGGAAGCACCATCTTGCGCCCAGTCATCAACTCAAATGGTGACATTTTGGTTGCAGATGAAGGGGTAGATCTGATGGCCATTAGGACCAGAGGTAATCGGATATCCCAACTTGGCCCAGAATCTGCCACAAACTTCTTTAGTATGCTCACAATGGTTCGGTTATATCTCTCTACTGCCCCAGAGGAAGCTGGCCGGTAAGCAATATGCAACTTCCTTTTGACCCCCAGTATCTCCCACATCTTTGTCATTACTTCACTGGTGAAGTGGCTACCCCTGTCTGACTCAATCCTTTGAGGTAGACCGAAACGGGAAAAGATGTGGTTAATCATCAGGGCAGCTGCAGTTTCTGCCTTGCAATTTGGGGCTGGGAGACATTCCACCCACTTGGTAAACAAGCATGTCACAGTCAACATGTACTTATTCCCCCTAGCAGAGCGAATCACGGGGCCTACAAAGTCGATTTGTAAATCTGACCATGGCAGTGTCATCCCCCTCTTTTGGAGAGTCGCGCGGTGTGTGAGGGACGTCGGCTGAAATTGCGCACACACAAGACACCCCTTCAAGTATTGGTCGAGGTCCTGCCCCATGTGTGGCCAGTATGCAACCTCTCTTAAGATTTCCAATGTTGTGTGAAACCCCCTATGACCGGCGGTGGCCGCATCATGGGCGTGACTTAACATGAGGCTTCGGAATGAGGTAGGAACCACCCACTGATCGTGGCCAGCTTTGGATTTCCTTACCAGCAAACCGTCTTGGATCCGGAACATTTTTGGACATTTCATCAACACCCTTAGGTCCTCTTTCCCAATGTAATCGGTATCCGTCAGGGGAAAGTTCTCAGGGTCCTCAAGGTGTTGGTAAAACTTACCAATAATTGGATCCCCCTTCTGAGCGGTAATCAAATCAGCATCAGGGGTCTCCTTACTCCATTGGGCAATTGAAAGGTCGTTGTGAGCATTTGTCTGGGACCTAGTGATAGCAGTGACCTGGATTTCCCCCAACAGGGACTCAATCTCAATTAGATCCCCTTGGATGGCCCCGGTTTTGGCCAGCTGATCAGCTAAGTCATTTCCAGTTTTGTCTGGTCCCTCTACTTTGGAATGACCCTTGATCTTTTTCCAATAGATGGTCATCTCATTCGAGGTGACCAGATCATCAATGTTTTGGATCAACTTCCCATGTTTCAAGGGTTTGTTGTTAGCACATAACATGCCTCTGGTTTTCCAATTAACCAGGTGCTCCACGAACCCGTTCCGTACATAATCCGAATCTGTGATTATGACCAGTTCGCGGAGTTGATGCTGGACAGCAGTGAGGATGGCTTGATGCACAGCCATCAATTCTGCCACCTGACTACTTCGGGGACCAATTTTGTATCCAGCGGAGGGTTCTGGGGACTCATTCACCCATGCATTCCCTACGCCGGCCACCAGTTCTTTCTCCCCATGGTTGTCAACATGGTACGAGCATCCATCCACATAGACAGTGGGCATTCCCTCACACTTGTCTTCTTCAAAGACTTTGTGTGGGGAATTAAGGTATGCCTCCGTGTTGTCCTTGATTTTTAGACTTTCGTCCTCGAGACAGTTTTCTCTGGCACAATCATGCAAGTCAGCCAGATCTTGCGCGAGGGGACTGTTCTTGTTTTGGCCATATCTGACCTCCACAGGAAAGCCTTGCATTGACAGAATCCAGGAAGTAATTCGGGAATTACTCACATTTCCAGCCCGGATTCTATCACTTTGGAGATATTGCAGAGGCTGGTGTGGAGTCTCCACTATGATGTGTTCCCCCTGGATAAACGGGCGGTAATTCTTCAATGCCCACACCGTTGCCAGGAGTGCCTTCTCACAATCGTTGAATTTTTCCTCCACAGAGGATAAAGTTTTGCTCGCATAGGAGATTACTTTATTGACCTTGTCATGCTTTTGGTATAATACTGCTGTCAAGCAAGTATTAGAGAACCCCGTCTCCAGGAAGAACTCCTTGTTTCTGACAGGGTAAGCTAGGCAAGGCGCTTGTGAGAGGCTTCTTTTGAGTTGTTTTACTGCCTCGGCTTGTTCTGGACCCCATTCCCACTTGACCCCCCCCTTCAGGAGATGAATCAGGGGTCTGGTGATCTCTGCGTAGCCCTCAATGAACTTTCTGCTGTAATTAGTCAGTCCAAGGAGGCTCCTTAGTTCCCGCAGAGTTGTGGGGTCTTTCAGTTTCTGAAGTGCTTCCACTTTCTTTTCCTGGGGACAGAGACCCTGAGGAGTAATCTCATGCCCCAAGAAATTAACACGGGTTCTACACCACTGTGCTTTCTGAAAGGAAAGTTTTGCACCGGCGGCCCTCAACTGGGTCAGAACATAACGGATCTCCGCTATGTGTTCCTCCACAGATGAACTTTTGATGAGGACATCATCTACATAAGCCAGGTTACCCCTCGCACCCAGGTCGGGCATGGCCTTATGTAGGAAAATGTTGAATTCATTGCCGGAGTTGAGGTATCCGAAGGGAGTCCGGGTCCATGTGTATTGCTGGCCCCCAAAGGTAAAAGCCAGTTTGTATTGGTCCTCCCTGCTGACAGGCACAGTCCAGTATCCATTGGTCAGGTCTATTGCAGTGAATACCTGTGACCCCTGGATCTGGGCCAGCCCTTGGTCAATGTAGGGCAGAGGCCATCGGGAAGTATGGACCCGTTTGTTGAGCTCACTGAGGTCGGCACAGAGTCTCCACTGGCCGTTTGGCTTCAATATTCCCAGCACCGGATTATTGAAGGTGCTGTGGACTGGACGGATTATTCCCCGGGACTCAAGGTTCTTAATTATTTCAGTAAGGGACTCCATTGATGCGAGAGGCAAGCGATATTGCTTCACAAACACAGGAGTCATGCCAGGGTCCGTGGGGATTGTTGTTGTGTGGATGTCAGTGCGACCACAGTCATATGAGTCTACCGCAAAGAGATCTTGGAAATCCAAGAAGACTTGTTTCAACTTTTGCTTTTGTTCCAGAGTCACACAGGCATCAGCTGGTTGACTCTCTCTTCCACCATCTGCCTGAAGCCTGGAAAGACTTCTGGTTTGGCTATCTCAGCGGTCTCCTCCAGCTGGGTGGAGAAGTCCCTGGTCAGAGTGCTGATTTGGACTGGAGGCTTCAGGTGGGAAAGGCAGCCCTCATGGACCTGGAAAATCACCTCATCCCTTCTGAAGTCACAAGTCACATCTTCCTTACCATAAGGGCAAGAAGTGTACACCAGGAAGTTCCCCCCATGCCGGGTAAAAATCCTGTCTGGTGTTGTATTGTCATCACTGTCACTGTCAAAGCAGTCCTTGGGGATTGGCCCTAACAGTTCATTACCTAAATCGATGGAAAAATGTCGGTCATCAACCGCCATTCCAATAATGGTGCCTGCGGCTAGAGTAATACTCTTTAAGTCGCTGTTATCCACCTCTATTAGAATGATGTCATGTTCTATGTTGACTAATGGTGTTGGGTTTACCCCCAACCCTTGCTGTTGGAGAGAAGCGTTTAGATGTATGTAAGCATCAGGGTTTTGCAAATATTGTCCTCTTTTAACTTTCACTTCCAGGGAGAATTGTCGGGTCCTTTCTGGGATGGTGACTTCCTCTTTGATCTGAATTTCAACTGCATGAGGTAGCAATTGAGTGTCATGATCTCTGCTTCCAAAAGGTCAGGGTTTTCCCAACTCCCTTGGAAGCAGATCCATAACCCAGGTTCCGAGTGCCAACCAGTCCCAATTGGGACCTTTTGGACCCAGTCCTGGCGCCAGTGGCGCCAGGCTCATAAATATGCCCAGTCCCAGCGCTGGAAGCGCCGGGCTCATAATGCTTGGGTGGACTTACCTGCAGCAGACCATGCTGCTTACTTGCCTGCCAGTTGAGCCTCTGATCCTCTTCTGTTTGGAACTACTTTTCCTGTTGGGTGGGGCAGGAGCCACTCCCTAGGTTCAGAACACTGGAACTCTTCTGGAAAGCAGGAACTCTTTTCTTACCTAGGCGTGGCTGTGGAAGGAGACACCTAAGCACTACAGGAGGCTATTTAAACCACACCCGATGGATGAATCTTGCTTTGCGTTATTCTGCATCCTCTGCAGCAGAACGCTCATCGTGTCTTCTGCATCTGATCCTGGGCCTAAGGAAAAAGGCTTACCATCCTGAATCCAGTCTTCAGCAACACCTATAAAGACAAGAAAGAACAGGTTAGCATTACGGTCTTCAGTGACAGCTCTTCACTTACCTGGTCCATCGGCTGTCACCAACGCCTCGCGCTGCATTCCGACATCTGAAGGACAAAGGCTTACCTACTCTTCGTGCGCTCCGGAGGTCTTCACACTGCATTCCGGCATCTGAAAGACAAAAGCTTACCAACTCTTCGCACGCTCCGGAGGCCTTCGGCGCTGCATCCCGCATCTGAAAGACAAAACAAGGTGCGTTTAAAGACATTGGGGAACTTTAATACTCACGTGCCATTACTCCTTTCCACATCTAACCCAGTGGGTATTCCGGCACCCTGCAGCCGCTCCGAACTTATACCTGCAAAATAAAAAGACAGTTAGAGCGCATCGTGAAGCAGGCAACAAGCGCTTACTTATGTGCTTCCAGGCGCTTCTATTCATCACACGGGCTCCATCTTCAACTCACTTCAGCCCGTCATCTACCATCGCCGGAACCCTGCAAAACAAGAGACATCATTACTAAAGACTTTAAAGACATTAGAATTACTCGAAACTTACCGTTCGTGCAGTAAACGACGGACAGCAGTCCTCTGAAGTCAAGAGGCCTGCTCCCCTTATCCAGTGAAGAAACTGGTTACAGCACCCTGCCCCGAGGCAGATGGAGAGCACGGCGTTCACTTACCTAAGGTGAGAGCGTTAACCTTCGGGGTTCTACAGGAGAAGAGAAAGGGAAGAAGAGAGAGACATTCAATAACCCAGTTCATTAATCCCATATTTTCTATCTGCAGACATCTTACCCTTCGAGTCAGACATACAGTGCACAGAGGTCCAGCCCAAAGAGCCAGCCGTGTGTTACACATCACCTTTGAAGATACGGTATACGCCCAGTCAAGACCGGCGCCTCTACGGGAATCAGGTGAGCGTTACAGAACGCAAAGCCTACCACAAAACTCCCGTCCAGGCGCTATGGAAACCTCGGATACCGACCAACTAGCCCAGTTACTTGGGGAACTAAGGGCAGAAGTGCATGCAGCCCATCAGGAAACGAACGCTCTAAGAAGTGAACTGATTATTTCCAAGGAGCGAACAGATGATCTCGCTAGACAATTGCTACAGTCACAAGCCGGACAGACCCCGTTACCCGCATCTGGGGGAAATCTTCCTTCTACATCCTCTATGAATCCAGTGCAGATCAACCTACCTGGGAATGTACCTCTGGCTCCGCCCGAACGATTTTCTGGTGACCCAAAGAGGTTTGCAGTATTTATCAATCAGTGCCGGTTGCATTTCTTATGCCGGCCAGCAGCCTTTCCAACTGATCAAGCTAAAGTAGCTTTCGTGCTTTCGTACCTTAGTGGCAATGCGGCAGACTGGTCGATCCCTCTAGTAAATCAAGATGATCCGGTCCTCCATGATTTTCAAGCTTTTCAGCTCAGTATGGAAAAACTGTTCGCAAGACATTCACAGGGGCAGGCCTTGGACAATGAGCTTCTTTCGTTGCGACAAGGTAATCAAGTCCTTTTGGCTTATATTGCGTCTTTCAACAGACTGATAGTGGAAACTCAATGGCCTGAGGACAAAAGGATTACGCTGTTTTATAGAGGTCTACGTGGAGAGCTCAAAGATGTGTTAGCCCAAGTAGTGAATCCCCCACAAGATTGTTCGGACTATATAGACTTAGTCGTTCAAATAGATCACAGACTGCAGAACAGGAAGGCCGATCGTTCCAAGTTTGATGCTCGAGTATTTTCCAAACCACCAACTCCTTCCAAAGGAGTAGACTCCGGGGAACCCATGCAAATAGGGGGTCTGAAAGGTACTCTAACACAAAAGGAGCGGGAAAGGAGAAAACAGTTGCAATTATGCCTCTATTGCGGAAACTCAGGGCACTTTCTTCGAGACTGTCCGGTGAAACCTGCCAAGAAGGCAGTAGGAGCTGCAGTTACCAAAGTTACAAACTCTGAGCAGGCAAACGACCTCGCCCGACAAGAATAGAGGTCCTCTTGCCGAGCGTGAAAACCAGTTCCGTGACCTCGCATTTCGTGATACCTATGGTCCTCATTAGCCCTGATAATCCGGATCGATTACATGCAATTGAAGCTTACGTCGACAGCGGTGCCATCGGCAATTATGTGGATCATGAAATGGTTGTGAGGATGAATCTAACTCTTTGTCCCAAGGCTGTAAAGGACGTCATTACTACGGTGGATGGTACGGAGATAGCCTCCGGGCCAGTAACGCATACCACTCAAGAAGTGACGCTAGTAAGTCAAGATGGACACCATGAGAAGATCGTGTTCGATGTGATCAAGGCCCCTCAGTTTCAGATTATACTAGGAATACCTTGGTTAGAGAAACACAATCCTCTGATCGATTGGCGAGCAAGAACGGTCCAGTTTCCAGAATGTGTCTCTACTTGTCAACCTCCACCTGGTGTTGCACTGGCAGCAATTTCTTCAGAGACTCCCCAGTTACCTCCCGAATACCTAGAATACCAAGATGTTTTCCGGAAGGATCAGGCTAACTCTCTACCTCCTCATAGGTCTTATGACTGCCAGATAGACCTGATACCTGGATCTACTCCTCCTTGTAGTAGAATTTATGCCCTCACCGAGCCTGAGAACCTTCACCTTCGACAATACCTGGATCAATACCTGGCAAATGGGTTTATTCGTCCTTCCAAGTCCCCTGCTTCTTCAGCTTTGTTCTTCGTTCCAAAAAAGGAAGGAGACCTTAGAACTTGTATAGATTATCGCTCCCTGAACCAGATCACCGTTAAGAATAGATATCCGTTACCTTTGATCCCTGAACTCCTGGACCAAGTCAGAAAAGCATGCATATATACAAAGCTGGATCTTAGAGGAGTTTACCACTTGGTACGAGTAAAAGAGGGCGATGAATGGAAGACGGCCTTCCGCACCAAGTATGGGCTATTTGAATATCAGGTCATGCCCTTCAGACTTTGCAATGCCCCGGGCGCCCTTCAATATTTTATGAACGATGTCCTCAGAGAGCTCATAGATGTGTGTGTTGTTGTTTACATTGACGACATCCTCGTTTATTCTTCATCGGAATCTGAACATCGGAAACACGTGAAAATGGTCCTCGAAAGATTGCGTCAACACAAACTTTTCGCTAAGTTGGAAAAATGTGTTTTCAACGTGACTGAAGTTGAATTCTTGGGATTCATATTATCACCTGGCGGAGTGCGTATGGATTCAAAGAAGGTCGATGCAGTTCTCAAATGGCCATCACCATCCTCCGTAAAAGGTGTGCAAAGCATGTTAGGCTTCGCTAACTTTTACCGCAGGTTTATCCCCGAATTCTCCCGAATAGTCCAGCCCATCACTGCCTTGTTAAAGAAAAACAAACGTTTTGAATGGTCTACCGAGGCGGAACAAGCTTTCCAGGATTTGAAGACTAAATTTATCTCTGCACCAATCTTAAAACACCCTCGCCCCGAACTCCCCTACATCGTGGAAACTGATGCTTCAAGCCTTGCCATGGGGACAGTTCTATCACAAAAGGACCCGGTAACCAATCAGTTGCATCCCGTGGCATTTTGGTCCCGCAAATTCTCGCCTCCTGAAATCAATTACACGATTACTGACAAGGAACTTCTGGCTATCAAGTCTGCCTTTAAGGCTTGGCGGCATTATCTGCTGGGGGCCCGACACACCGTTACTGTGATTACGGATCACCGAAACCTGCAATATTTGAAAACCGCAAAAGCCCAATCCTCTAGACAACTCCGTTGGGCATTATTCTTTGCCGAGTTTGACTTCATAATTACCTATCGACCTGGTACAAAAAACGGTAAAGCTGATGCCCTTTCTCGGATGGGAGTGGAAGAACACTTGATCAACCCTAAACCTGTACCAATCATTCCCGAACAAAGAATTCTGGGTGTAATCGCCACACAATCCATAGAGGAAGTTAAGGATAAAGCCAGGCAACTTGTAACTCCAGCAGACATACAGAATTGGCATTTGCAGGGAAAGGACTTTGCAGTAAAGGACAACTTATTGTATTTCCAAGAACGATTATACCTACCCAGCACAGATTTACAGAAAAAAGTAATCTCTTGCTATCACGATTCTTTAATGGAAGGACATCCCGGTATAGCCAAGACCTCAGAAAAGATCAAGAGCTACTTCTGGTGGCCGTCTTGGAAAAAAGATGTCAGAGACTTTATAATGTCCTGTGGAGTATGCGCCCAAAACAAGAGTCAAAAGGAAAGACCAGCAGGCCTCTTACGCCCTATTGACATCCCACCTCGCCCTTGGCATACGCTTTCTATGGACTTTATCACCGATCTACCTCCATGCTCCGGATACAATACGATTCTAGTAATCGTGGACTTATTCTCCAAGATGGCGCATTTCATTCCGCTCAAAGGCTTGCCAACAGCAGCAACTCTGGCCCTAGAATTTCTCGAAAACATCGTCCGACTGCACGGTTTTCCTTCGGTTCTAATTTCGGATCGAGGTAGTCAATTTATTTCTCATTTTTGGCGAAGTTGCTGTCGGTCGGCTCAAATTGATGTGAGACTATCGACCAGTCACCACCCTCAGACCGACGGACAAACCGAGAGGACCAATCAAACTCTGGAACAGTATTTACGCTGCATGCTGCAACAAACTGAAAAAACTTGGAAAGACATCCTTTGGATAGCCGAATATGCCTACAATAACTCTGTCCATTCGGGAACTGGGAAAACCCCGTTTTTTCTTTTGTACGGCAGTCACCCTCGAACCTCGGAGTTGGATCCCCTCCAAGATCTTGAAACACCAGCAGTAGACTACCTGCATTCTACAATCACCCAAGCCTTTAAGGAAGCTGTTTCTCACCTTCAACGGGCTAAAGAACAATACAAGAAAGGAGCAGATCAACATCGGAAGGAAGCCCCTCAATATCAAGTAGGGGATCAAGTCTGGTTATCCACCAAATATCTACCTCTAAAAGGGCCACGCACATTCAACCCAAGATACCTTGGTCCCTATTCCATCACTACCATAGTAAACCCAGTAGCGGTCAAGTTGGACTTGCCCCCGCACATGAAGATACATCCGGTCTTCCACGTCTCTCTATTAAAACCCGTGCAACCTCAAACCCGACTAACTAAATCTCCAAAACCTATCCTAGTTGAGGGAGAACTCGAGTTTGAAGTCAAAAGCATTCTGGACTCCAAGATCTCCAAATCTAAACTATTTTACCTAATTGACTGGAAAGGCTACGGCCCCCAAGAGCGATCCTGGGAACCTGCTGAATATGTCCACGCTCCTCGCCTAATCAAAAGATTTCACCGAACATTTCCTGACAAGCCAAAACCCCCGGAGAAGCCCGGTTTGGGAGGGGCTTGAGGGGGGGTACTGTCATGATCTCTGCTTCCAAAAGGTCAGGGTTTTCCCAACTCCCTTGGAAGCAGATCCATAACCCAGGTTCCGAGTGCCAACCAGTCCCAATTGGGACCTTTTGGACCCAGTCCTGGCGCCAGTGGCGCCAGGCTCATAAATAAGCCCAGTCCCAGCGCTGGAAGCGCCGGGCTCATAATGCTTGGGTGGACTTACCTGCAGCAGACCATGCTGCTTACTTGCCTGCCAGTTGAGCCTCTGATCCTCTTCTGTTTGGAACTACTTTTCCTGTTGGGTGGGGCAGGAGCCACTCCCTAGGTTCAGAACACTGGAACTCTTCTGGAAAGCAGGAACTCTTTTCTTACCTAGGCGTGGCTGTGGAAGGAGACACCTAAGCACTACAGGAGGCTATTTAAACCACACCCGATGGATGAATCTTGCTTTGCGTTATTCTGCATCCCCTGCAGCAGAACGCTCATCGTGTCTTCTGCATCTGATCCTGGGCCTAAGGAAAAAGGCTTACCATCCTGAATCCAGTCTTCAGCAACACCTATAAAGACAAGAAAGAACAGGTTAGCATTACGGTCTTCAGTGACAGCTCTTCACTTACCTGGTCCATCGGCTGTCACCAACGCCTCGCGCTGCATTCCGACATCTGAAGGACAAAGGCTTACCTACTCTTCGTGCGCTCCGGAGGTCTTCACACTGCATTCCGGCATCTGAAAGACAAAAGCTTACCAACTCTTCGCACGCTCCGGAGGCCTTCGGCGCTGCATCGCGCATCTGAAAGACAAAACAAGGTGCGTTTAAAGACATTGGGGAACTTTAATACTCACGTGCCATTACTCCTTTCCACATCTAACCCAGTGGGTATTCCGGCACCCTGCAGCCGCTCCGAACTTATACCTGCAAAATAAAAAGACAGTTAGAGCGCATCGTGAAGCAGGCAACAAGCGCTTACTTACGTGCTTCTAGGCGCTTCTATTCATCACACGGGCTCCATCTTCAACTCACTTCAGCCCGTCATCTACCATCGCCGGAACCCTGCAAAACAAGAGACATCATTACTAAAGACTTTAAAGACATTAGAATTACTCGAAACTTACCGTTCGTGCAGTAAACGACGGACAGCAGTCCTCTGAAGTCAAGAGGCCTGCTCCCCTTATCCAGTGAAGAAACTGGTTACAGCACCCTGCCCCGAGGCAGATGGAGAGCACGGCGTTCACTTACCTAAGGTGAGAGCGTTAACCTTTGGGGTTCTACAGGAGAAGAGAAAGGGAAGAAGAGAGAGACATTCAATAACCCAGTTCATTAATCCCATATTTTCTATCTGCAGACATCTTACCCTTCGAGTCAGACATACAGTGCACAGAGGTCCAGCCCAAAGAGCCAGCCGTGTGTTACACATCACCTTTGAAGATACGGTATACGCCCAGTCAAGACCGGCGCCTCTACGGGAATCAGGTGAGCGTTACATTGAGCTGACCTAAATGCTTTTTCTGGATCATCAAAGCCCATGGGATTATCCGCTAACCGGGACCAAGCTTTGAAGTTTATTAGGTCCAAACTAATGGCAAAGCGATTGAGAATGTCACTGCCTAAGTAAAAGGCGGCAGGGACGTCTCGCACGACCCAACAATTCTGGACTATGCTCTTGTTGCCAATGGAGATTTTGAGCATACACCTGCTTGGCAGGAGATGTTTGGAATTAGGTGCTTCCAGGTCCATTTCCCATTTGTCTATCAGTTTGAATGTGGGAATGGCTGGATCTTTTGGGAGTTGGCGAAACATGGCTTCGCTGATGAAGCTCTTACCGTTGTTCACACACACTCGAGCGAGAACAGAGTCCTTCCCATCATTTAACTGAACAGGGATGAACAACTGCTCTCCAATTTGCTGAATCTCAGCCAGGCTCTGAGCTGATTTCATATCTTTCTGGACTATAGGAGTGGGAGTTTCTGATTGTGGATTAGTAAATAATTTCAGAGTATTTCCTTCCAGTGTGGAATACCACTTTAGGCTGGAAGGAAGGTTGATTTTCAGAAATAGAGAGGACCCTCCATCACCAGTCTGTTGTCCTACTGCTATTACCGTCACGTCTGGAATTTGGCTATTCTGGAAGTGAAATTCTACTTGGTCAGATTTTTGTTCAACCATGTGGCAGGTGCCGTTTAAACTAACATGGTTGACACTCTGTTTTAATTTTATTGGTCGGCTAGTCTGGGTCCAGAGGACCTTGTTTACACAATCTATTAGGGGTGACAACCTTCTCAGGAGGTCATTCCCTAGTAAACAAGGGGTGCCCTCTGGAGTCACAACTATGACCGGGTGTTTCAACTTGTGTCGCCCGATCTTACTGTCCAAGTCTGCAGTCCCCTCAACGGGAATTTCCTTCCCGTCAAAGTTCTGCAGTTGTCCAGGAAGAGAGGTGAGAGGAATTTGGTAATTCTCTCCCCTTCCTGCATTCAGTTCATCAAAGGCCCTTCTGGACAGAAGGGTAGCTTGAGATCCCGTGTCCACCAGTGCTAAAATTGTACCCTGTCCCTGTACTTGTACCGGGGCATAATATCTTCCCTCCTTCTCCTCAAGGGGGCACAGATAATGCACATTTTTGGACAACTGGTGGGCTAACTTTCTGGTTTTGGACATTGCTAGAGAAGAGATTTGGGCAGAATTCTGTGGAGAGCCTTGGGAATCTGAAAGAAAAATTGGCAACTGGAGATCAGAGCCATTGTGGGTTCCCCTGGTTCCGGTTCTGGGCCGCCCCCCCCTTTTTGGAGGCAGTCACCAGGATGGGTTTGAACCAGGGGATTTTCTTGCTGTTGGTTCTGGGATGAGATGGTGGGCGGCGGTAGCTCAGTCTCCACATCTCCCCAGTCTGGATTTGCATCCCTAGGGACCCATTTTTCTTTGGGAGGAGCTCCCCCCTCTCTGAAGGAGAAGATCCTTTTCCCAGGATCCTCTGAGGATCCCTCTCCCTCAAATTGGAAGATCTGTACCTCCTCCTCAAACTGAGTCTGTTTGGGTCTTTTGTTTCTCCTACCCCCCCTCTGCTCCTTAGGAGGCAGACTTTCAGGGGCAAGAGATTTTGTTTCCGGTTCCTGGGTTTCCAGGGGCTGTTTACAAGTGAGGAAGGAATCTTCCTCCAAGACTTTACACCCCCCTTCCCTTTGTGCCTCCTCCCTGGGAACCGGTGAGTTATCGGGGTGCTGCCCCCGTCATTGTTCTGGAGCACCAGGTCCAGAGTTGGGTGCGTTCTGCGCCGGCATGCCGATCTGAGGGTTCTGCTGAGCCCTCAGTATGTGACCCAGATCCCGCGCCATGTTTTGAACCTGGCGCTCTAACTGGGAAACCCGCTCGGGCTGATACGGGGCCCTGTTTTCTCCCCTGGGCTGATCCCAGGAAGGGTAGCTATCCCTTCTTTGGTAGTACCCCTGGTTGGGAAGATTTGGATACCCCTCCACCCTTGGCCTCCCCTCTCCCGGATTCGGTTGTCTGGGCTCAGGGAATTGGGGAAAGAAGGGTGGAGGATTTTGGGGCTGGAAGTTGGGTGGATACCTGGGGAAGAAGTTCTGCCCAGGGTTTGGTGAGTTTCTGCCCTCCTTTGAGAAGTTGGGAGGGAAGTTCTCTGGGTTAGGTGCTTGGCTGGATCCCCCCCCCCTTGGGCTGGAGGAGTCCACACATAACCCATGATGGGTCTGTTTCCCTTGTAACGGGGGCTTACATAATCAGGAGAGCGAGGGACCCCATTTGTGGGGCTGCCTCCCTGTCTGTGACTGGCCCGAGGGCCTTCTGGGCCTAGCATTATTAGGTGCAGGTGGGTTTTTAGGCCCCCCCATCTCCAACTCTAAAACGGGGGTGACCTTTACCTCTGCCACCTTGGCAGCAGCAGGGGTGTTGTTGGCTTTGGGGTTTTTGGGCGCATTATTTTTATTTTCTATTGGCTTCTGCACCTCATAGATCCGGGTCGCCTGTTCAATGACCCAGTCTAAAGATCTTTTCTCGTGAAAATCCCTCACGAGCTGGGTCATTATGTATTTGGGCAAGGCATGGAAAAACGTATTAATAAATTCTCTGCTATCCGTGCGCACCCTTCTTGTGGTCTGTGCAAAAGCACGCTTTAACTCCTACACAAACTCTTGTGGGGCCTGATCCTCCCCACATTGTAAATTGTAGGCTGCCTTGCGAGCCTCTTGAGGATTTCTATGAGTAGAAAAATGTTTCAAGATGGCCGCCTTATAGGTGGACCATCTTAAATGATTTTGGTCCTCCAGCCCCGCAAAGAAACTGGAGTATTCCGGGGAGAAGGTCCACTTTACATATTGAATACAGCTTTGGCTGTCCTTCAAATGGAAAGTCTCCATCATTTGCTCAGACAACTCTAAGTGCTCCCAAATAGAATACTTGGCGTTCTTATGATAATGCGTGATGACGCTCCTGATTGCCTTAATCTGCTTTAAGGGGACCTTAAGCAAGGCCCTTTTTGTCTTATTGGCCCTTTTGGTCCGGGTAACCCTGGTCCATTCATCTTCTGACTCAGAGGCACTGCTCCCAGAGATTCCCGTCTGTTCTTCCAGGTTTTCCCGGATTCTGCGAGCCTGGGAATGGCTGGAAGAATGTGGGGACCTGGTCTCCTGTGTCCTGTACCGCTCAGAGGAGTCTTCAGATCCCTCCTTGCTGCCAGGATTTGATGGGTACCCCCCCCACTGACCTAACTGGGCAGAGGTTTTCAGGATGCCCTTAATGGGCCTACTCTCCTGGGGTTCCCCATCAAATTGCACTGTGCTTGGGTGCCCATACCCGGATGCCCGCCCCTCCATTCCTGGGTGTTAGTGGCCTATGAGCCCCATGCTTCTGGCTGGATAGTAATCTGCCATCCCTGTGGCCCTGTGCTCATGTGCGCCAGGGGACATGGGGGTGGCAGAGTCCAGGGACTGAGAGAGATAAAGGCCTCTAGTACTAGGGCTCCTGGGGTTATGCTCAGGAGTTTCTCTTTCCCAGCGAACCTCATCTCTATCCGCCCCTGCTCCCTGTTGCAATGCAAGAGCCTGCGCCTTCAGTTCCTCAGTTAAGGCCTTACTAGACTCTATCAGTCTCTCCTGCATCGCTACCTGTTGTTGGAGTCTATCATTGTGCTGGCAGAGAGCCTCATTCTCTCTCTGTGTTTCCTGATTGGTCCTGGAGCACTGGGCCAGTCTTTGCTGCAGGAGGGTTACCTCCTGAGCTGTGTCTCTATTGGCCTGCTCCTTTTTTGCCAGAGCATCCTCCACCTTCCTGGTGCGCTCTAACAAGTTATGGTGTTCTTTTTGGAGGTCACCCAGTCCCTGGAGGGCCAGGTGATTTTCTTCCATTTTCCTTTTTAAGTGGCAGACTTCCTGGCCTAAGGTATCCCTTTCCTGACTAAGAGCCTGCATCTGTGCCGCCAGGTCGTCCCTTCGCCTTTGGAAGGCACCAGCTTTCTGGCGCTCCTGGTCAAACTCTGCCTGGGTATCCAGGTCTTTCAAAATCTGTTTATTGCTCTCTGCCTTCTCCCTATCTAGGTGGCTTTGCAGGGTGACTACCTGCTCAGCACATGCCCTATTGAAGTCTAACTGTTGCTCCAGCTTTTTCTGGCTCTGCAGTAGGGAGTCCAAACCTTCTTGGTACTCCTTCTGCAAGGCCAGAAATCTGGTATCCTGGTCAGCCTTTTCCTGTTGCAGGATGTCCATATCCCTCTTTATTTTAATGATGTGCTGTCTACTCTCATTTTCTGACTCCTGGCTCCCCTGCAGCCTCTGCTCAGAAGAGACCAGGTCAGATTGGACCTTCTCTAACGCCATCTGTCGCTTATTCGCCAGATCTTGGCTTTCAGTACATTTATCCTGCATGTCTCCCATATATAGGTACAGGTATGCCGCTATCCTAACCATCTTGTCTTGTTCATCCTTAGCTTTCGGGGCCAAATATAGTTCACTCAGGGCCACATGTAGGGGACCCTGATCTCCCCATATATCTGACCCTGTTTCAGTGACCTGTTTCGCGATTGCCTGCAACCAAACCGTTTGGTCCTGATGAGTCCACTCACCTCTCACAAATAACTTATGTAAGAAGTGCTCTCTGGCTATTTTCATATCTACCAAGGTCGTCATTCTAGAGATTGGTCTCTGTCCTGACTTACAGAAGTTTGTATTTTATTTTTGCAAAACAGACCTTTTCCTTAGAGCGTTCCTTTGAGGAGTGCTTTACAGCGTAACACAGCGTGGTGATCCGACCGGATATGTGTATCTGGTCAGCTGGCACACTGTATTAATCTGCACAAGTGATAGATCTAACCCAAACGTCCCGCTCGAGCCCCCAATTTGTAAGAGGATTCAATTCAACACTACAGCTAAGTCAATGCCTAGTCTGGGATACTGAATGGAAACCCTTATTAATATATCTTTATGTCCAGTTCATGCGTTCTGGATGACTACCCCTATATAACACCCCTCTCTTGGAATCCCCCTGACCCCACTGAGCCAAGAAGTAGTTCTGTTTTGCAAGTTTAAAGGTTTATTTGATAATTTAAACAATATATATATATATATCACACTTTATAATAAATTAATAATTGAATATCACACTTAATCTGAGCAGTAATCAATAATGGATAGTCCGGCACTAGCACACTTCTTTATAATCAATGATGAGTGGTTATAGGATGGATAAGATAGCAACACTGGTAAATAGGGACAGAAGAATAATGTGGTAGAGAATGCTTTATAGGGTTCAGATGGATGCAATGTTGAATGAAAATGCAGTACAGAAAATACTCAATATGATTTCACCAAAACAATGTAATCACTTTTCTCTGGCAATCCACTCCCCCTTTATGCAATGCAAGGAAATGGAAGGAAAGCACACAGTTCTCAGAAATGCAATCAAATGTAATTCAGTTCACCCCAGCAAGCTTAGACCACAGAAGTTGGAAACACAGGCCCAAAATGCTTTTATATGTGCTGGCAATGAAGTGAAAAATATGCCAAAATGCTTTTAATTCCCTCTAGAGGTTCAGGGTGAGTGGTATCTAGTTAATATTAGTCCAGGCTCACTCTAGCAATGATTCAGGGATGGTTCTTAAGAGGCAAACGAATTTTTAGCAAGGAAAGCAAGGAAACTGCTGTTTTCACACGTGGAGAAATTTGCAAATCGCGGCAAAATTCGCCAGTGCGTTTTTCGCGATTGCGGCAATAGTGTATGGAATAGGAATGCGGTTCTAGGTTCGTTGAAAAGCCAAGATTCCCAGCTTTCAGAGGAAAGTTACTGCAAGTCTCTAAGACAAACGGTCACGGAGATTTGAGCAATATGGTAAAGGTCGTTTTTCAGATTTGAAATGTTAAAGTTCAAAGTGACAAGTGACAGCTAGCAACTAGAAATGACAGGTGACAGCTTTACAAAATGACAGGTGACAGTTAGGAGGCAGTTCTACTTAGATTAAAATAGATTGAATTATATTATTTTAACGAAGAGATTGGTTCTGCACAGTTCTGCTAGGTACTCACAATATATTTAGAAATAGAATGGGCCTCGCCACGGATCTGGTCAGGTTTTAGACTGGACTCTGGTCTGGTCTCGGCACTTCACAGTGATCTGGGTCAGCTCTCTGGTTCTGCTAACAGTGGTCTGGGTCAGCTCTGCTCTCTCTGGGTACAGCACTGCTTCTGGATCTTTCTGCACAGCTTTCTCTGGAGATTGATGGATTTGAAGTCTGGATCTCTGGATGTGGTATGGTCCAGCAGCATGCTCCGCAGCAAATGGAATTGAATGTCCCTATCTGTCCTGACTGTCTGCTTTTATGTGTTTTGAAAATGGTTGGAGAGGCTAGCTTCCTAGGCCCTACCCCTCTCCACTTGTCATTGGCCACTTCATCCTCTTCCCCTTGATTGGGGGAATGAAATGAAGGGTCATCATGATGAGGTCTGTTTATGGTACAGAGAACCCACCCCTGTCAAATTACACACAATCTATATTTTGACCCAAAAGACACATTTGCACAGGTACACATTTGTTTAAAATTACATGCACCCATCACATATCACAGGAGGTATACCCTGTCCAAATCTGCTCTTCCTGAGAGCTTGCATTGAGAAATGGCAACATATTTCACTTTTTGGTCAGGTTACCAATATCAGATTCTTACTCAAATTGACCCAAATGTGTGCAAGGCATGCAGGCATTAATTGATGAAGTATCAGACTTTTAACATGCATACATTTTAAGTAATACCCTCTTAACTGGTAGCTTGCCCCCAGATCATGCCACCGGTTCTAAAAACCTCTTAAAATGTGGGCAGAAAAATCACAAGAATTATGGTATCATTTAAATAATTATGACAAGTCCGTACTATGAGTTATTCATCTTTTTCTAAAACCATATTCTGGCTACAGGGGTGTGTCTTTTCAGGTCACATGGTACAGAAACCAGTCTTTCCACTTTCTTCAAGCTCAGCCTCTGTCTCCAGTTTCTCCCCCTCCCAGTTTCTGCCAAGCCAGCTTGCTCTCACATGCAGTGCTCCTCCCCTTTCCTTCCAGGAGGAAGCCACATTTACGATTCCCACCAATAAAACATTTGCCTGAGTCAGGACAGGGCTTTGTTCAATTTCCTGCAGAGCCCTGGTAATTCAATCAGAGAAGTGTCATATCCCTTTTGGTGGGAACAGCAAAAGGCAGCTAGGCCTGGGAACACAGCAGTTGTGCAAGTCTCAACTCCTGTCGGGGGTAGCTGGTGGGCAGAATTCAGTTCCTTAAGCCAGGCCCCAGCTAATGTCACTTTTAGTTACCCAGTTTTCTGCATTCAAATAAAACTAACCATTTTTACATATGCAGCTAGAATTCTGATTCTAAGTTTAAAACTATGACATTTAAACAATTGCAACCTATGTGACACTCAAAGTAGGTCACTCATTTCTTTTAAACATTTAGATTTTTAGTGTCTTTCAGTCCAAATTTACTTAAACTGCTGGAATCCACGGCTCAGCCAGTCTTGTTATAAACCTTCAAGTCACTTCAGAATATAACTTTAGATTGTATCCACCTCTCAGTAAGTCTTTCTTTGGCCTGCTTTGGGTTCATTTATTCAGTTTTACACAAAAAAAAAGTCTGGTGTTGTTTTAAAACTCCGGCTTTCTGATAGTGGTGAGTACTGGTAATGCACCCATTTTTGGGATTTAAGAAAATGAATTCCCCACAATTCTAGGTTGCTTTTGGCAATCAGCATTGCCATTCCCAATGGTTTCAGACTACTGTGTGGGTAGTCCAATGGTGGTTTTTAGGCAGTGCCCTTCTGTGCCCATAACATCGGCAAAAATGAGTGGCAGCCTATTCTTCATGCATTTCCCTGTGCATTTTCTGGGAAGATCTGGCCATCATGATGTTTTCCATGTCAGTACTGCACAGTTTTGAGGTAGGGCTTGGATGCGTGGATAAAAACATCCCACACTATCCTAATGGTTGTACACAATAACTGTCAGCGGTTTTTCATGACTTGTTTCAACATTTCCTTTCAACCTCCTGATTTATGCTTTTGCTGAGGCTCATGCTGGAGCTGAGATTGTTTCTGGAGCTGTCCAAAAGACTTGTTGAGTGACACATTTAGCACCATAAGCTTTGGACTCATTGAGAGTTGTCCTACCCTCCTGTACCACAAGGCTACCTGTACTGGGAGTCCTGCAATAGTTTCACACTATGACTCACAACATAAGATCATATTTGTTGAGGGACATTGTCAACCATCTGCAGAGACTACCACATTCGATTTGGCTCCGTGGCCCAGAGTTGCTCGGCAGGTGCACTGCACCCAACTCCTCGAAAGGTGTGGATACTTACCTTAGCAAACAGATATCAAAACCACCATCCGCTATCAAGGAAAGTGTACAATCCAAGAAGAAAGGAATGGAGGTTAATTCTGATTTCTTCACTCCACGCAGGGGAAGTCTAAGCAGAAAAATAGGTTTTGACCAAGAGCATATGTTGGTGGGCACTAACAAATCCAAATATGACAACAAGCTTAATACCATAACAAGCTTCGGGAAATCATGGAAGGCAAAAGTCGATAAGGGTTTTGGGTCTTCCAGGTAGAGTGGTGGAAACAGACCCTCTAACATTCTTTGAAAATTACACAGTGGAGGCATTGGGAATGACCAGGAGGAAACTCAACATTTGAGTGCAAGTGTTCCTAAAATCAAAACCGACTTAGGGGCAATGATAAAGAAGGGTCTGACAATGGATTCTGGTAACCGATCTTGGAAGCGGGCAGTAAGAATAGGGTCTCCAAAATGGGAGTTGCAAACAACTGCTCTTTCCGGACATGTCGCCATAGACAATAAAGAGGGGACAGAGATTGAATTGTATAAAAAACAACAGGTATCTGCTAAGTGGGAGAGAAGCAAGCCCTCTCCCTTATGTGAATCTCCGGGTGACTATGCGGGTTCTTTTGCATAACTCCTAAATAGCACTGGAGGGGTACGTGTGGATTTTCACTGAGATGTAACAGGGCTCCTCAGTGCAATTTTTTCATTTCCAAAAAGGAGTGGACACTTAAAGTGAAAAACACAGGCGAAATCACCTTTACTCTTCAAGATTTGCAAAAAGTGGAAATGCTGCCTGTCAAATAGACTTTGAAAGCAGCATTTACAAAGGAGTCCTGTGGCGTTGGCTTGCTTTTAGCAAGTGGGAAGTCAGGCAGAATCTGTAGCAATCCTTTGGTTTAATGAAATATTTTGACAAAAGGAATGGTTACGATGTATCCACCACTTGCGTATTGCAATGTTGGGTGTTTTGGGTTTTCCTTATTCACCTTCAGCGGGGTGTTCCAGACATTGCCGAATTAAACCCTGTAGAGGCCCCTAGGCAGTCGATATGTCAGCCCCCCCCTCGCAAATGATCTCCTAATACGTTTCACATTTTCTGCACCGCTTTATTTTGATCCGTTGTTGTGGGCCCTTAAAAGGAGTGGGGCCCATAGTTTGGTGTCTATTTGACCTAATGGGTAATCTGACACTGGTTCCAGAATAGCCGCTATGACAGGCCATGTGAGAAAGACAAGAGAAGAGCCGCTCATTTTCTGTTGCTTTCACCCCCTGTCTTAGAGAACATCTCTACTGATATGGACTATTGAAGAAGCTTGCATTCCCTGTCTTCTTGTTTAAGACTAATGTAGTCTTAATTATCTGGTTTTGGGTTACCCTCCGTGATGGGGTAAACTCCCCTCAATGCTTTATTTTTATTTAGTTTCATTAAAAATAACAAAAATAACTTGGAAATCAGAAGGAGTGCTGCCGGCACATGTTTCGGCATTGCTGCTTATGTCATGCTTGACGCATTTTCAAGCCTAGTGCATTTTCTTACGACCTGTAGTTTTACAAGCCGGTCAAAATAAAGAGACAAGAACATAAAGATTATTTTGTAAACAGTGTTACAGTTAAGGGTTATTTAGATATTCGTGTTACACAATATCTTAAGGTGAATTGCACGTTTTTTGTCATTACATTAATCTCCCTGCAATTGGTTTTCAAGCCCTTAGTCTGCTTTTAGTTCTCAGACTCACAATTGTATTATATTGAGTTCTTCATCCTGAAAGAATTTAAGATTCAACAGTTTATCATATCCTGATCCGAATATATCAATGATGTTTTTGCCTTTCTGTTCTTACAGTTATTATTCCTGGGAACATTGTAATGTGTCACCTTCTATTAATGAACCATTTCGGGAATGGTTTACCCTTGTTCGTTCCCTGTAGCTGTTAATAGAAAGTCATGTGACCCACATTAGTGTACATTTATTTTATGTCTGCTAAGGTCCTGACATGGTTGTAGTCTCTGGAAGACCACTAACCTTCAGCAATTTACTGAACTCAGAACAGTACGATGGCTTTAGCATCTTCCTGATCCTGTGCGCGGAAGGCATGGGGAGCAGGGTGGGTGGAAGGGGAGGGGATTCCTAGCTAGTCCATATTTGGACAATGAAGAATAACGAGGTCCCACTACAGCCTGGTGTCCACGCCTTATTATAATACTCGGGCGCCGTGGTGGAGGCTGTGCAAAACACAAATTAAATATTGACACTGATGAGTCCCAGAAACGAACGTAGATCAGACACATTTGTGGGCGGTTCAGCGTTGGTGAGGGCAGCCTCTGGGCCTGGCATCATTCCACGTTCTGAGAATATGTATCCAAAGAATTATAGAGCTCCTTTTCTCAATTCACACTTATCCTCATTTAGCATCAGCTTAGCTGCCTCTAGTGCCATGCACCAAACCCTGACCAAATTGATGTCATGCTGGTCCTGATCTTTTTCAAATACTAATATTTATTTTTCAAAGAAACGAGCTGAGGGTAGATCTCTGTCTTCGGCTGGGGCCTCCCTCTGGAACAGCCTCCCTGCCACTCTAAATCTTGAGGAGAACCATCTCCAGTTCGGGAAGCACCTCAAGACCTTCCTCCTTGCTTCTGCCTTCGCTCCTCCTCTCCCCTGCTGATCATTTCTCTCTTGGCACCGTGCACCTGGCCACCCTCTGTCCTCCGGGCCCAGGTACCTGCTCACCCTGCACCCTCCCGCAGTGCCTCCGGGCCACCCCTTGCACTGGGGTCTGTATCTGTACCCATACAGCCCCCCCTTTCTCTTCATGCACTTATCAGACCTACCCTGTCTGCTGCCTTAAACCCAGCACTTGCCACTTGCTGGCTGCACTATCACTGTTTGTTGCCTTTATTATTTATTTATTATTATTTATCCGTTTCTCCTTTGCTCCGCACTTTCCACTTCTCCCCCCTTCCATGCACTTTTCTCCTCCCCCCTCTCTCATGCACTTGCGCTTTCTCAATGTCACTGGGCCTAGCAAGATCGCTGTTTTCTTCTCCCCTGTTCCCATCCCTTGCCTTGTCGCGCTCTGAAACACTTGTGTACAAGTGCAATAGAAATAAAATATCAATATCAATGTGCCATCACTGTACTTCAGACAGTTTGGAATGTGTTTGATCACATTGAAAATTTCCGCTTGAAAAATCTCAGCGGCCGAAGACACTCCCAAACTTAGTTGCTTG